>NC_138046.1:50200697-51400697 GCF_964194185.1 Rhinolophus hipposideros | reverse complement strand
GCTTTGGGTAACATGGCCATTTTAACTATCTTGATTCTTCCAATCCATGAGCACAGAATGTCTTTCCATTTCTTTGTGTCTTTTTCAATTTCTTTCAAAAATGTCTTACAGTTTTCAACGTCTAGGTCCTTCACATCCTTGGTTAAGCTTTTTGCTAGATATTTTATTCTTTTTGCTGGAATTGCAAAAGGAATTTTTTGTGTGTTTCTTTTTCTGAGATTTCATTGTTAGTATATAGGAATGCAATGGACTTTTGTACGTTGACTTTGTAGCCAGCAACTTTACTGTATTCGTTGATTGTTTCTAATTGCTTTTTGGTGGAGTCTTTAGGTTTTTCTACATATAGCATCATGTCATCTGCAAAGAGTGATAATTTAACTTCTTCATTCCCAATTTGGATGCCTTTTATTTCTTTCTCTTGCCTGATTGCTCTGGCAAGGACTTCCAACACTATGTTGAATAGCAGAGGTGATAGGGGACAGCCCTGTCGTGTTCCTGAAAGTAGAGCAAAGGGCTTCTGTTTCTCACAATTAATTGTGAGATTAGCTGAGTGTTTGTCATAGATGCCCTTTATTATGTTAAGGTATTTTCCTTCTATACCTATTTCGTTAAGTGTTTTAATCTTAAATAAAAATTGTGTCTTGCCAAATGCTTTTTCTGCATCAATTGATATAATCATATAATTTTTTCCTTTATTTTGTTTATGTGATGTATCAAATTGATGGATTTGTGGATGTTGAACCATCCTTGTGTGGGATGAACCCCACTTGGTCGTAATGAATGATCTTTTTAATGCATTGTTGTATTCCATTTGCTAGAATTTTGTTTAGGATTTTTGCATCTTTATTCATCAGAGATATTGGTCTGTAGTTTTCTTTTTTTGTGTTGTCCTTACCAGATTTTGGTATCAGGGTAATGTTGGCCTCATAAAATGAGTTATGGAGTACTGTCTCTTCAATTTTTTGGAAAAGTTTGAGCAGGATTGGTATTAGAACCTCTTTGAAGGTTTGGTAGAATTCACTAGTGAAGCCATCTGGTCCCAGATTTTTGCTTTTGGGAAGGGTTTGGATGACTGATTCAATTTTGTTACTGGTGATCAATCTGTTTAGAATTTCCAGTTCTTCATGGTTCAACTTAGGAAGGCTACATGTTTCTAAGAATAAGTCCATTTCTTCTAGGTTATTGAACTTGGTGGCATATAGTCCTTCATAGTATTCTTGGATGATCCTTTGTATTTCTGTAGTGTCTGTCATAACTTCCCCTTTAATATTTCAGATTTTGTTTATTAGTGTCTTCTCTCTTTTTATCTTAGTGAGTCTACCCACGAGCTTTTCAATTGTGTTAATCTTTTCAAAGAACCAGTTCTTTGTCACATTAATTTTTTCTAGTATCTTTTTGTTCTGTATTTCATTGAGTCTGCTCTGATTTTTGTTATTTCCTTTCTTCTGCTGACCTTCGGATTCACTTGTTCTTTTTCTAGTTCTTTAAGTATAACATGAGGATATTTATCTGGGATTTTTCTTGTTTTTTGAGATACGCCTGTAATGACATAAATTTCCCTCTTAAAACTGCTTTTGCTGCATCTCCAAAATTTTGGTAGGATGTATTTTCATTGACATTTGTTTCTATGTATCTTTTGATCTCTCCTCTAATTTCTTCTTTGACCTAGTCGTTCTTTAAAAGTACGTTGTTTAATCTCCATGTATTTGTGTTTTTTCCTGCTTTCCTTTTGCAGTTGATATCCAATTGCAAAGCCTTCTGATCAGAGAATATGCTTGGTATGATTTCAATCTTCTTAAATATGTTGAGGCTAATTTTATGTTCCAATATATGGTCTATCCTTGAGAATGTTCCATGTGCACTAGAAAAGAATGTATATATAGTCTGATGTTTTAGGAAGAAGTGGTATATATATATATATATATATATATATATATATATATATATATATATATATATATATATAAATGATGTCCATTTCATCTAATGTATCATTTAGGGCTGCTATTTCGTTATTTATTTTCTGTTTGGATGATCTATCCATAGCTTTCAATGATGTATTTAGGTCCCCTAGTATAATTGTGTTTTGGTCAATTTCTCCCTTTGGTTCTGTTAGTAGTTGCTTGGTATATTTTGGTACTCCCTCATTGGGGGCATAAGTATTGATGACTTTTATGTTTTCTTGTTGTATAGTCCCCTTTACCATTATGAAATGTCCGTCTTTGTCTCTTTTTATCTTTTTCACCTTAAGTCTGTTTCATCTTATATCATTATGACTACAACTGAATTTCTCTGGGTACCATTTGCTTGGAGTGTCAATTTCTACCCTTTCACTTTGAGTCTATGCTTGTCCTTGTAGCTGAGATGTGTCTCTTAGAGACAGCACATGGTTGGGTTTAGTTTTATGATCCAATCTGCCACTCTGTGACTTTTTATTGGTGAGTTCAGGCCATTCACATTTAGGGTGATTATTGATATGTGAAGATTTCCTGTCATTCTATCTTTAGTTTTCTGTTAAGGCTGTGTCTCCATAGTTTCTTTGCCTTTTTGTTGTTGTCTATTATTTCGGTGTGGTGGTATTCTCTGATATTTCCCTCTGTTTCTTCTTTCAGTACAGTAGATATTTCAGTTCTGGATTTTGTTTGAGTGGTTATCCTTAAGTTTATGGAAAAGAAAGTTTGATATTTAGAGTATTCCAGTTTCTTCAGCATCCTTACTTTCTCCATTCCCATATTTTTCGGTAAAGGCCTTTCCTCTCACCCTTTTTATGATTCAGTTGCCACAAATTGTCCGTCTTGATGGTAGTGGAATAGCCTCCTTTAGTATTTCTTGCAGTGCAGGTCGTGTATTAGAAAATTCTCTCAGCTTCTGTATGTCTGGAAAGGTCTTTATTCCTCCTTCATACCTAAAGGATGTTTTTGCTGGATATTTTATTCTTGGCTCATAATTTGTCTCTTTCAATAGTTTGAATATTTGGTTCCACTCCCTCCTGGCTTGTAGAGTTTCTTCTGAAAAATCTGATGATATTGTAATGGGCTTTCCTTTGTACGTTATCGTTTTCTTTTCCCTGGCTGCCCTGAGGATTAATTTCTTTGTCGTTGATTTTTGACAGCTTCAATACAATGTGCCTTGGTGGAGGCCTGTTGGGATTGATGTAGTTAGGTGTTCTATTTGCTTCTTGGATTCGAGGATCCATTTCTTTCCACAAGTTTGGGAAGTTCGCATCAACAATTTGTTTGAATATTATCTTTGTTCCTTTCTCTCTTTCTTCTCCTTTTGGTATGCTCATTATTCTTATATTGCTCTTTCTGATGGAGTCAGAAAGTTCTTGTAGAGTTCTTTCATTTCTTGTACATCTCAAGTCTCTTTCTTCTTCCTTCTGTGTAATTCCCAGGTTTCTATCTTTCATGTCACTGATTCTTTCCTCCATCCGGTCAACTCTACTACCTAAGCTGGTTATTTCATTCTTAATTTCTTCTATTGAGTTCTTAGTCTCCAGAAATTCTATTTGGTTATGTTTTAAAATTTCAATCTCTTTCGTAAAATGCTCATGTTGTTCTTTGATTGTGTTTCTGAGTTCATTAAACTGCCTTTTTGTGTTTTCTTGCATCTCGTTGATTTTTTTCAGAACTGCAATCTTGAATTCTCTGTCGTTTAAGTCACATATTTCCATATCTTTAAGTTCCTTTTCTGGAGACTTTTCACTTTCTTTCTGAGCTGTCTTGTTGACTTGGTTATTCATGGCAATCACTGATTTATTATTTCTCTTCCTGGACATCTACAGGAGTGGCTTCGGCAACAGGTTATTAGAAAGAGGTCTTTCTTTTGTTTTCCAGTATTTGTTTGTAGAATGTTTTATTTTCTCTACGACTGCAGCCTTTTTTTTCTCTCTCTCACACTGTAGTGCAATGTTTTCTTTGCACTATTCCAGCTTCTCACACAATGGGGGGATTCCCTGGGAGACGGACTTCTCCTGTGTTAATAGTTCACCTGGGTCACAGGGCGCAGTGTCCGTGTGGGTATGTGGAGAGCTTTGAATTTCCAAAGCTCTTCCTGCACCAGATTCAGAGCCCGTATGTTTCAGCAATTCTGTTTACTCCTGCAGGCATCCGCCAGAAAGTTGGGGCCTGGGGCGGGGTGAGTTGTGAGAGGTGGCCCAGAGCAATGCCTGGGACCACCACCACAGCTGGTCCTGCTAACACACCTGCCTCCCCTTTGCCGGAACTAGCTGGGCTGTGAATCTTTGTCTTCGGTCCACAGTTCTCAGAACAGCAAATATTCTATTCTTTTTGATCTGCTACTGTTCCGCTTCTAGCACCAGGCAGGTGGTGGTGGGGTGAGCTCTGGGAGGGTAGGGAGGATGCGGCTAGCCTCAGTGCCTAAGGCTACCGTTCTCTGCTCAGCAGTGAAGGCTTAAACCACCTTTTTCAGCCTTCTTCCCTCAGTCTTTTCCCCAAGGTCTCTGCAGTGAGCGTTGTGTTCTGCCGTCTTATATGCTGCCCCCTTAGCCCTGTGGGCCATAAGGGGAGCCCTAGCAGTCCGAGTTCTTCCCTCTCCTGCACCTACGGTAGTTCCAGATGCAGTGAGCTCAGAGCACTGAACTAGGTCTGTGTCCTGTGCCCGTGCGGCTCCGTCTCCGCAATTCTCCCTTCTCTTCTCCCCTGGTCTTGCAATTCGCCCATCTTTAGGTGAATTCGGTAGTGAGCTTCTTCGTGCTGCCTGTCTGCTGTGCAGGGAGTCCTTTGTGGAGTTATTGTTGTTCTAGTAGTTGTAAATTCTAATGGAGCTTTCAGAGGCTCACCTCACACCACCCTTTTGATGACGCCCTCACTTGTAAGTTTAAAGCAATAAAAATATAAATTTTAATTTTTAATTTCTTGAGTATTTTGTGAACAAGAAAACCTCAAAAAAAAGAGACTAGAAATATGATTTTCCCATATTGAATTAGCAACTACAAACAACAAAAACACAAGGACAGGGAGTTGCCAGTTATAAACGAAATGAAATAAAACGGGCTTTTATCAGCATAACAAATGTATTTTAGGTCCTATCCAGAAATAGCATATCTGAAAGGGACGGTAGTCAAACGCTACAACCCAGAGAGACATGTCATGACTACTCTATAACAAAGTGAATGCAATCATGCTGATATTATCAGTGCAAAATCATAATATAGGAAAAACTACATATACATTATTTTTTAATAAAAAATTTATTTGGGTGACAATGACTTCTAAAGTTACATAGGTTTCAGGTGTAGAATTCTGTACTACATCATCTATATATCACATTGTGTGTTCACCACCCAAAGTCAGATCTCTTTCCGTCACCATATATTTGATCCCATTTACCCTCATCTACCACCCCCACCCTTGTTACCCTCTGGTAACCACTAAACTATTGTCTGTGTATATGAGTTTTTGTTTCTTTATTTGTTTTTCTTGTTCCTTTGTTGCTTTCAGTTTTATATCCCACACGTGACTGAAATCATATGGTTCTCGATTTTTTCTGTGTGACTTATTTTGCTTAGCATAATAATCTCAAGATCCATCCATGTTGTCGCATACGGCGCTATTTCATGTTTTCTTATGGCAGAATAGTATTCCACGTTGTGTATATATACCACATCTTCTTTATCCAATCATCTACTGAAGGATCCTTTGGTTGTTTCCATGTCTTGGCCACCGTAAATAAAGCTGCAGTGAACATCAGAGCACAGATATCTTTATGGATATATGTTTTCAAATTGAAAAATACATACTTTTTAAATTTGTGTGGGAATGTGGTTATATGTAAAAGACAGAGAGCTCATAGATGAGTATGGTAGTTAATGAAGATTGTTGTAGTTTACCAGTGTTTTCACCAGCAGGGATGTGAGATTACGCAGTACTCACTCTGGGGTACATTCACCAATTCCCTCACAAGCTGATAGTGAATGATATCATCTTTGGTTCTACCAAAGAGATAGGATTCCAAATCCAGAAGGCAGTGAGTACTGGAGATAGGAGAACACATCTTTCTGTTTGGTAATCTGATAGTCTTTGGCTCTGATTTTGTCTTGCCCTCTTCTCCACTTTGTTATCTTGCTCATGAGCAAGAGTGCCCACTTCATTCCTTTGTCACCTGTCCATTGTATCATTTCATTGCTTCTTTTTAAGTCAAAATAGGTAGAAAAATGAAATCTTGTTTATGTTCGCATCTCTTTAATTATCAGGGAAGGTGAGTATCTTTTACGTATTGTTCAGTTCTAATCTTTATTTTGAATGTTTGGGTTTTGAGGAGTCCCTATGAATGGTACCTCCCTTTTCCCACTGAACAAATTGAACAAATTGATATAAAACAAGTGAAGTTGCAGATGGAAGACAAGATGTCAGCTTTTGCACAAGGGAATGGTAAGTTGAAGGACAATGATTATTGTTCAGAGTTAAGTGGGCCTTTTAACAACAAATTTAAACAAATCTACCAAACCACCTAGAGGCTTCCAACTGTACAAGGACAGAAACACTTGTACTACATGAGTTTGATCACAGAGAAGTAAATATTAGGAGCAGGAAAGAATTATGCCCTTGGAACATTGTGAATTGCTTATTTATGTCCTTCACTCATTTTTAAAGTTTGCTATTTATTTCTTACTAATTTGTAAAGAGTTTATTAATATCTTTAGATTAGAGATTTTTTTGAATTAAAAAGTTTTTTCAAGTACTTCTGTTTATAGCTTTGGTTTATTATGTTTTACCATAGTTTTTTTCTTTTCTTTTTTCTTTCAATTTCATTATGTTCAAATACCTCTTTCTTTAATGATGTTTTATGTTTAGAAATGGCTTTACTTGAAAAAAAAGTATGAAATGTTCTGAAGGATAAATGAGACAACCTGAATAAAAAGACATATTATGTCCTAGGGCCAAAAGAATTAAAATTGTGGAGATTTAATTCTCCACAAAATAATGTATGTATTCACTGCAATCACAAACAAGGAACTAGTGGGTCTTTTTAGTGGAATTGCCCAGCTGTTTCTTAACATGTTTTGTAACATGTTGCAAATATGTAAGAGATATTTTTACTGGGTCTTTACATGATAAAAGGATTTGCTACTTCTTTTCAAGAAATCACCTACCCCTGTGGTCTGAATGGAAATTAAAGAGACACATTATGTTGATTTCGCTTTCAAGACCTTTAAAATGAACGTTTTTCCCCTTTAAGTGAATTTCAGTTAACTTGGCGATTCTCCTCCCTCTAATTGAGGGATTCTCCTCCCCATCACAGGGAGGAGGGGCGGAGCATTCTCTGAGAAGCTTGGAAGTGAGCAGAGCCGGGCCAGTCTTGGGGGAGGGGCTGCATTTCAGGAGGCTGCAGCTGACAAGAAGCTTCAAGGTAATGGCTGTCTTAAAGCTAGTTATTTTCTGGGAATTTCTTTGGGCTTTGGTGTTACGGTGAGAAAAAAAAAAAAGAAAAAGAAAAAGAAATTGTTGCCTGCAAGAGGTGGGGATGAAATACGGTTTTGAGAAAATTGTTGTTATTGTGACAGAGTCAACCCCCTGAAAATTTAGTTTCTCCCGATATTTTTTTGAAGTCCACAGTGTGGGAATGGGCGATCATATTACAGCTTCTAAATTAAGACTTCAGTGAGGCATGCTGTTCATGTTAATTTTTTACATGGCATTCCATGTATCTATCATCATTACAGAGTTTATTGTATTTTTATTTAAACATTTATTATTCTACACAAAAAGTAGCTGATAGAAAATGTGACCATAAAAAGTGATTGAGACATACAAACACAAATATAATGTACAGGAACATGGAAGGGATCCAGATATGCTGTTGAGTGATAACATTGTAAAAAAAAAAATGCATTTTCCTTAAGGAGGGAACTAGACTCCCCTGTTCACAGTCAGCATATCTGGAGTGTTGGGATTACTCGGGGTTTCAAAATATATTTTTAACCAGTTTCAGCATTTTAAAAATTGCTTTATTCCATGATAATTTTTATAATTAGAAGAGCAACATGAAGCTGAAATAGCATACCCATTTAGTTGGAGACACATAAACATTCAGACACACAGACATGCAAACATTCCCCCCTTGTCTTTTGCCAATAGTGGAAATTTTCCTGGACTGGATCAAGCGAATAGCCTGGTTGCTGTGTTAGCTATAGCCCTGTGTGTGTCCTCCTTGCAACTCATTCTTTCTCACCACAGGTATGGCCATCGTCAGCAAGAACTATTTTTCTATATCTTTTAAGTTTAAGAGTGAGACAGAAAGATGAGGTGATTTATTTCTGTTAACAGTTTTTAAAATATTATGTGGCATGGTTCATCCATACAATTGAATATTATATAGCTGACAAATAGATGTATGAACATACAGTGATTTGAAAAGATGTCTGAGAAGTAGTATTAGGTGAAAAACGAAAATTGCAGAATGGCAAGCACCACATTATATCATTTAAAGATAAAGGACCGTGTTAATACATTATCTGTAGCAAAATCAAAAATATGTAGAAGCTAATGGGATTATTTGTGTGGTTAGACAGGATACTCTTTACTATATATTTAAAATATTTATTAATATTCAGTCATTTTTTAAAGAATATCAGAAAAAACATTTGAGATAAAATGTTATAAATCAGGGGCGAACAATACATTTGACATGATTCATTTCAAAATCACATTGAAAATACTTATTGGTACGGAAAAACTTTCAGACCATGGGCTTGAGCGCAGTAAAATGCTGGTCTGAAATTATATGTATTCATGTATATATGTAAAGAAAAAAATATAGAAGGGTATTCAGGAAACAATAATGATTATTTCTTCCAGAATTATCCTTCTTTTTAATAAATCTTCATCTTTTCAATTTTCAGTAAGCATGCAGCTTTCTTTTGATCAGACCATTGGAAGTAAAGATATTAGCATTCCATTTTTTGTGTAATCCATAACAAACCTCTAAATTTGAGCATGGTATATTCTAGAAGCCTGAGAAAACTGTAGGCTTGGCAAGATGTAGTTCCCACCGTTCTATAAGAAGGATATGGTAGTAACAGGATACAGTTCCGGTACTTGCCACAAGATGGCGCTAGCTAGATTTTCAAATTTTCTCTAGGCAACTATTTTTATGAGGTGAGGAGAGCCAGGAAACGATTTTTGTATTAGCAGACTATGAAACAGCATGTAGAGTGTTAGTGTAGTTCCATTCACAAATTTGTGCCTAGAATAAAAAGCCCCACATTAGGACTGATGTGAGAACTTAAAAAGGAATCATTAAGAAAAGTAGCAACATTGAATTTGGCCTATAGATGACACAAGGCAATTGTTATTTCCTGCTCCTCTGTCACCACCTCAAACTTTTCCTGAGAGAAATGATTTCAGCGTTAACCAAATAACTACGTTACAGGGAGCATTTCAAACAATAAGAACAAAACGGAAAATAAACATGGCATCTACATCACAGGTGAGATTTCATCTCCTTCCTGTGTTTCAGAATGACATACCTGCTAAAGTTTTGTCAGGGAAGTTTCTTCATGGCATTTCCATTTAATTGGTTTGATTCCCTGTCTCCTTTTGGGCAGCCAAGGTTAATATCAGAGATGCACATGAGCTGAGGAATCTACATGTGAAGCCAGCTGAGCCCTAGAAAAGCAGTGTGACCACAGAAGTGTAGAGCTGGGATAAGGCTCTTCTGGACAAGCAGCTAGAGTGAGAATCAAAACAACCGGACCACAGGGCCAGACCCGCCTCCATCCACGTGACATTGGGTAAGGTTCTTCCTATTTCATGTTAAAAAATGGTTAAGTTGAGGATATAGAGTACAATTTCTTCTTATTCTGGCTCAGTACCATAACATTTTAAATTAAAAATCTCAGTCTAATGTTAGGAAAGAATTAAATTAAACTCCTATAAAGAAATTATACAAATGGGTATAATGATGTCTACTTATGGAAGACTTGTAAATGCCAGCCAACTGCCTGGCTCTCAAGAAATCTTTGAAAACTACCCTATTCAATTGTGTTCAAATATCTGACTCCTAAATTCATCCTCTTAGTAAGGTCATTGTGTTGTTGTCTAAGTCCAGGAGACACAAGCACCAGTACCTGTGTCTGGCTGCCTTTGTTAGATAGGGCGGCACTGACAGCTTTAAAAAGTTAAACTATTACCTTAGAATAAACCTTGAGAGGCCCCAAAGTATCAAAGTATCCAATGCCCCTCCCCCAATCTCCTACACACTCACCAATACCCCTCCCCCAATCTCCTACCATACAATACATTAATTTGTTATATGTGATAGCTATAACAGGCCTACACACTGGGGCAGTATAGAACCACTTGTCTTTTCTTGCAACCACAATATGTTTCTTTGGTGCTCATTATTTATTCATTGCTTTGTATGTCTTCTCCATTTTCATTGCCCACCTTATTTCTCCTTTGACAGAAGTAATCCCTTTGCTTGTTTATTCTTTCTCTGTACCTTTTCTTTAAGTGAGTATCCTCTAGTATTGCCCATTCAAAATTATTTTCAAGCTTCCTTGCAAGTAAGAGAAAATGATTTAGTGGCCCTAAGGCAATAGAGACCTCTAAAATCACTGGGTTTTTTGTTTTTGAAAACATAAAAAAAAATTTCATTATTAAATTTTATGTGTGTATTTAGGCAGTAATTTTACCAAAAAAAGTACAAAAAAAGAAAGAAAAAGTAATGGATTAATAATATTAATTACATGAAAGTAATTAATACATCTAAAGGCACAAAGAAGACGCGCTTCCAAAGGAGTAGACTCCACAAGGTTCAGTAAAAGATTTGCACATAGAACTGTCTGTAGTAAAGCAAGCCTAGCTTCTTTATTCTTACAGTTCTTGAGTTATCATTGTTTTCAATCTACTCTTTAAACACAGGAATATGTAGTGTCACAGGGCTTAGAAATACAAACTGTGCTGGAAGCAAACTGAAATGATTTTTTAACTTACAAGTGATTCTTTAGTTTAACTTCAAACTCAAATGAGCTTAAACTTTGTATTGGTCAGGATTCTCCAGATAAGCAGAACCAATAGGAGGTTATTAATGATTGATTGATTGATTGTAATTATGGAGGTTGGGAAGTCTCATGATCTGCTGTCTGCAAGCTGGAGACCCAGGAAAGCCAGTGGTATGATTCAGACTGAGTCCAAAAGCCTGAATACCAGGGGAGCTGATGGTATAAATCCTACTCCCAGGGCAGGAGAAGATGCGATGTGATGTCCCAGCTCAAGCAGTGAGGCAGCAAAAAGAAGTGAATTCCCCCTTCCTCTCTGCCTTTTGTTCTATTCAGAGCCTGGATGGATTGGATGATGCCAGCCCTCATTGGGGAGGGTAATCTAATTTATTGAGTCCACCAATGCAAATACTAGTCTCCTCCAGAAACATCCTCGCACAGACATACCCAGAAATAATGTTTAATCTGGTCACTCCATGGCCAGTCACGTTGACATATAAAATTAACCATCCCACACTTGATTGTGTATAGCTGAGTCTACCTGTGTAGGGAGTCAAAAGATATAACTGGGAGTTTTACAAATTAACTTCTAAGTAGAATACAATATTTCTTAAAGGACAAGTCATAAATGTGCTGCTTTATTATTGTTTTTTATTATTAGTTTCAGGTGTACAAAACAACATAGAAATTAGACATTTATGCACCTCACAAAGTGATAACCCCAACAAGTCTACTACCCATCTGACGCAGTACATAGCTTTTACAATGCCATTGACTATATTCCCTATGCTGTACTTTACATCCCGGGACTATATAGTTTTTAACTATAGTTGATATTCAATATGAAGTTATCCCTCAATAAGTCTAGTACTCATCTGACACTATACATAGTTTTACAATATTATTGACTTTATTCCCCATACTATATTTCACATCTCTGTGACTATTTTGTAACTGCCTATTTATACTGATGTATAATCTTGGGCAAGGGAAATAAAAGAAAAAATAAACAAATGAGACTACATCAAACTAAAAAGTTTTTGCACAACAAAGGAAATCATCAACAAAATGAAAAGACATCCTCCTGAATGGAAGAAGATATTTTCCAATGATACATCTGATAAGGAGTTAATATCCAAAATTTATAAAAAGACTCATACAACTCAACACCAAAAAAAAAAAAAGAAAACAATCCAGTTAACAAAATGGGCAGAGGACCCGAATAGACATTTCTCCGAAGAGGACATACAGATGGCCAATAGACATATAAAAAGATGCTCAACCTCTCTAGTCATCAGATAAATGCAAATAAAAACCATAATGAGATATCACCTCACATCTCTCAGAATGACCATCATCAATAAATCAACAAACAACAAGTGCTGGCGAGGATGTGGAGAAAAGGGAACCCTTGTGCACTGTTGGTGGGATTGCAAGTTGGTGAGGCCACTATAGAAAACAGTATGGAGGTTCTTCAAAAAATTTCAGCCAGTGAACATTAATAATGTTTCAACTTTGTTTACAGTTTTAGTTATTTGTGCTTATGCCTTATGAGTCATTGACTATTTTGAATATCCATTAAGTATCTAAGATCCCTTGCTTTACCAATGCTCATGGCTCCCTCATGGTCCTTGGGAGTATTCTAACTGAACCATTGTACTCTTTCATATGGACCTTCTACACACCAAAAAATGATATTTGCTTATTTTATAGCCACTCTGTCTCTAGTATGATATTTGGCTTCTGTTTTTTCAGAGGACATAATTCTTACTTGATATCTATCTCCAGATTATAGCACTTTGGCTTCTACACCTTCCTTTCACTCACATGGTTTAATGGCATGTGAGCTCTTCAGTGTAGTTAAAATCTCTGCCAATCAGGATAAATTTCACAAACTATAGGATTTGAATGTCATCTGGATTCTTGACATTTGTCCTGTGCTAACTAACTTTCAATGAGAGATATTTAGTGAAGATGTGAATTTATAGAAATAATTATGTCACATCAAAAGTTAGGTGTCTTAGGTGCCCTAACATTTTAAAGCAAATTCAAAAATTGAAGTTAATAATATTTAAAGAGATTAAAACAAACTGAATTTCTAATATATTCTTTTTTACACTCCAGAGCATATTTTCACACATACCTTGTGGTACTCACAACCTTCTTTTGCAATCATTGATCCAAAGTACAAATCAAAATTCCTGTATGTAACCCATTACTCTCAGAGTGAAATAAAAACTTCTTATATAGGTCATATTCTGGTTTAGATGCTTTTTTAAGACTCAGGCTTATTGAGGTATAATTTACATAGAGTGAAATTCACTCTTTTAGGTATATAGTTTGATGAGTTTTGACAAACTTGTACAGTCATGTAACAGCAAATATAGGCATACTTTAGATATTGCAGGTTCAGTTCCAGACCACTGCAATAAAGCGATTATCACAATAAAGTGAGTCACACACATTTTTTGGTTTCCCATTGCTTATAAAAGTGATATTTATACAATACTGTAGACTTTTAGGTATGTTATAGCTTTATTTTTTTTAAATGTACATACCTTCATTTAAAATATTGCTATAAAGTGCTGACCATCATCTGAGCCTTCAGTGAGTTGTAATTTGTTTGCTGATGGAGGGACTTGCCTTAATGTTGATGGCTGCTGACTGATCAAGGTAGTGGGTGTTGAAGGTTGGGGTGGCTGTGCCAGATTCTTAAAATAAGACATACCTTTCTCTCTAAAGTTAATCATTTCTAACTTTGGATTGAAAGTGAGATATATGCAAATATTTCTTTCACTTGAACACTTAGAGGCCATTGTAGGATTATTAATTTGCCTATTTTCAATATTTTGCGTCTCAGGGAATAGGGAGGCCTGAGGAGAGGGGGAGATATGGGGGACTGCCAGATCTGTGGAGCATTCAGAACATATATATTTATTAAGTTCACCATCTTATATTCATGTAGTTTGTGGTACCCCAGAACAATTACAATAGTAATTGTGATCACTGATCACAGATCACCATAACAAATACAATAATAATGTAAAAGTTTGAAATACTGTGAGAATTACCAAAATGTGACACAGAGACACAAAGTGAGCAAATGCTGTTAGAAAAATGGTGCCAATACCCTTGTTCGATACAGGGTTGCTATAATCCTTCAATTTCTAAAATACATAATATATGCGAAGCACAGTAGAGCAACGCACAATAAAATGAGATATGCCTGTACAGTAAAGTTATAGAATCCTTCCATAACTCCAAAATGTTTCCTCCTGCCCCATTGTAGTTAATGTTTTCTCTATCCCAATTCTTGGCAACCATTGATGATCTAAATTCTGTCCCTATATATTTTTTTTATTTTCCAGAATATCATATAAATGGAATCACACAATATACAGCCTTTTGCATCTGGCAACTTTTACTTAGCATAATGTTTCTGGTATTTACCCAGGTTGTTGAGTCTATCAATAGTTTATTCCTTATTATAGCTTAGAGGTATTGTATTCTGCTATGTGTATGTCTACTCACCAATAGATTTATAGTTTTATAACTATTTATAAAATTATTATATGCATTCCATAATAGGTCTTTGCCCATAAGTTTTCATTTCTCTTGGGTAAATACCTAGGCGTAGGATTTCAGGTTTATATGGTAAGTGTATGTCTGTCTATATTAGAAACTGCCAAACTGTTTTCTAAAGCAGCTGTGATATTTTACATTTCTACCAGCAATGTATGAGTTCCAGTAGCTCCACATCATTGCCAGCAGTTGATACTGTCAGGTTTTTACCCCCTCTTTTTAATATTAGCCATTCTTATAAAGGTGCTAATGGTGTCTTATTATGGTTTTACTTGCATATCCTTAATTACTAATACCACTGGAACATCTTTTAAAGTGTTCATTTGACATTCATATACAGATTTCCCCCACTATCCAAAAGTAGAGTGTTCCTATGAAACCTTTCATAAGTCAAAATGGCATAAAGCAAAGAAGCAATTACTGTTAATTTATATGGAAAAAACATGTGACATTTCCAGATCCAAAAGATTACCCACCAAGCCATACCAAATAATGCATATAACCTAAAAATAACATATGAGGTGTAATCAAAAAATACAGTGAGGGGGTTGTCACTTTGTGAGGGATGCAAATGTCTAACTATTACATTGTTTTGCACTCCTGAAACTAATTAAAAAATGTTAGAGTAAAAGACACATTGCCATTAATCCCCCTCAAAATACTCCCCCTTGCTTCGAACACACTTATCCCATCGTTCTTGCCACTTTCTGAAGCAGTTCTGGAAGTCCTCTTTCATGAGTATCATTAGTTGTGCTATTGTGGCTGCCGTGATGTCCTGCATCAACTCGAAGCGTTTACCCTTCATGGTCATTTTGATTTTGGGGAAGAGCCAGAAGTCACACAGTGCCAGATCCAGTGAGTAAGGTGTTTGAGGACACACCATAATGTTTTTATTTGATAGAAATCGCTGTACCAGAAGTGATGTATGACACAGAGCATTGTCATGATGGAGGATGATTTAGGCACACTTTAAAACACACCTTCTCTCAACTCTAGCTTACACCCAATTGACTGCACCGAACAAGTTGAAACTTGTCACACACTGTTACTAAGGTTTGACATTCCACTTCCTGTATTGAAGATCCCTCTCTTTTCGTTGAATGGCATTTGGCAGGCATCAGCATTCACCATATTTTTTGTTCATATAGCATATAGTAAAATCAGGAATGATATGATAAATACACGATTTGTATAAAGTAGAAATAATATATGTACAGTGTACTTTCACCTATCGAAAAGACTGATTTCTCCTTAAGTATAAGATAACAGAACACCACAGTTTGTACACCCATCAGTTGACTCAAGCAATAGACTTTCCACTTTATGCATTACTGGATGCTGACTAAAAGAGACCACTTTGCTGCTAGCAGAACCAATAGTAACTTGTCAGCTTTCAAGATTCTTTTTCTCTGCGTGTAAATAGTATTAATGGTGGACACGGGCAAGTTTAAAGAACGCACAATGTCCTTATTTCAGTCACCATGATTGTCACCCTTAATTAGAGCCAGTTTTACCCTAAGCATTACACCCTTACGAGTTCTTTTAGGCTTTTCTGATACCTTAGGACATATCTTGCTAATGGATGCACAAAACAAATGTATATAAAGCACAGATGCTCACAGAAACTGTTGAAAGTTATGAAGGGTTGATGCTGAGATGCTGAGATGCTGAGTATGGTTCCCAGGAAAGGAGCTGGGTGGTGCCATTGTCCTTGCTGGGGGTGCACACTGCCTCTTATAACTGCTCACTGCAAAACAAACACTGAACACTATTTTCAATTTTTGCCTTTTTTCGTAAAAGTGAAAATCCTCGTAGGATTTGTTTTTCTTGTTGTTAGAGAAAACAGGTACTAATGTAGGTCTTTCATAAAAGTGAAGTGGCTTAACACAAACTTTCAAAGAGTGGGGAATACTTGTGTTTTCAATTCTTATTGGGTTAATATTATTGTAAGAATTCTTTATATATTCTGAATAAAAGTTCTTTATCAAATATGTGTATTGCAAATATATTCTCCCACTCTGTGGATTTTCATTTTATTTTTTGAAGAGCAGAATTTTTGAAGTCCAATTTACAAAGAATTTTATGGCCCATGCATTGTGTGTCCTAATAAATCTTTGCCTAAAAGAAGGTCTCAAAGATTTTCGTTTTCTTCTAGAAGTTTTCTAATTTTTGCTTTTACATTTAGGTCAGTGATTCATTTTGAGTTAATTTTTGTATATGGTCTTAGCTAAGGGGTCAAGATGAATATTTTTGCATATGATGTCCAATTTTTCCAGCACTATATGCTGAAAAGACCATCATTTCTCCATTTAATTGCCATTGTCAAAAATCTATTGAGTCTACCTAAGCTGCGCCTTCTGCTACCGCCCCCTCTTCTGCAGCCCCCTTTCCAAGGATCTAGGTGCTTGAGTAGATGCTCACACTTCCCCCACTAGCCCCAGTCCCTCTCCCAGTGCCAGCCCCATCAGGTTCATAGCCTGTCTCACTGGCAGAACTTGGGATTAAGCCAGAGATATAGTTGGTGCTGTGTTGGTGGTTGGCTTAAACCTGGGTTTCTAGAACTTCCCCTGTTGGTGGCATTGAGATTATAACTAATGAGTACAGCGACCTCTGTACGCCATGAGTTTGGGTCAGGCTGGCCGAGTTCCCCAGGGGGCTGGGGAGGTAGCCCTTGTTAAGGTCTGTGACCCTCGCTGTTGTGGGGAACACAGATTAGGGAGTCACCTCTATTAGGAGCTGAGGGCTTGATGGATAGGGGACCTCCACTGGGTGCCAAGTTACTAGTGGCCACCACACGCCTTGTGGGTCTCTGCCAGAGCCAGGGCCTTTTCCCTGGTGGACCGCCGGCTGTATGAAGGCTGTGAGTGGGTTCTTCGACCAGTGGATGGCATGGGTAAGAGCTGAAGAGAAGGCAGGCCTGGGATGTGGGATGAACCGCCATCTCCTTTCAGAGGACAGAGACCAGGCCTGGGGCCTAGTGACATTTCTTGAGCCCAACACAGAGTTTGGAGCTTTGCACCCAGCAGGCGCTTAATAAAAGTTAGTTGAATTGATCGGGTTCTGTGATCTGCCTTCTGCAAGACAGTGGAGCTGCTAGAATTCTCACACCAGTGGGAGTGGGGTGGCGCCAGAAAGAGAGGGAGCTGGAGAATGAGAGGCTCATGCCGCGGATGGACCCGAATTTCAAGATTGGGGTGGCACAAGCAGATAACAGAAAAGAATTTAATAAAACTGATGCCTTCTTGAAAGAAAAAAAAATCCCTTGAGTATATTTGCTAGTCTATCTGTATTGTATTTATATGTCTATTTTATGCCAATAATACACTGTTTTGATTACTAGTCTTGAAATCAGGTAGCGTGAGTCTTCTGCCTTAGTATTTCCTTCTCAGAATTGGCCTGGTTATTCTAGTTCCTTTGCTCTTGCATAAACATTTTAGAGATATCTTCTCAATTTCTACACAGTCTGCTGGGATTTTGATTGAGATTTTAATGGTTCTGTAGATATGTTTAGGGAGAGTTTACATCCTAAAAATAATCTTTCAGTCAATGCACATGATATATTTCTCCATTTATTTAGGTCTTCCTTAATTTCTCTCATTCAGTGTTTTGAAGTCTGCAGCATACAAATTGTGCACCTATTGGTTAAATTTTGTTCTACGTTAGTATTTCCTGTTTCTTGATGATATTATAAATGGTTCTTTTTAAAACTTCAACTTCCAAATTATATTGTATAGAAATGAACTATTTTATATTGTCCTTGTGTCTGTGATATTAACAAACTTACTTATTAGGTCTAGTCGCCTTTTTTTTTTTTGTAAACTCATTGGAATTTTTTACACAGATAAATATGTTTGCAAATAAAGACAGTTATTTTTTCTTCCTTTCCAATATGTATGCCTTTAATTTATTTTTCAGGCATTGTTGTATTCATTAGGCTCTCTAATATAATGTTGAATAGAAATGGTAAGAGCAGACATCCTTGACATGTTCCTGACTTTAGGGGAAAAGCATTCTGTGTTTCACCATTAAGTATATTAACTCTAAGTTTTTTGTAGATGCCCATGATCATGTTGAGGAAGACCCATTTAATTCCTAGTTTGCACAGTGTTTTTATCATGGATGTTTGTGGAATTATCTCAGATGATCTTTCTGCGTTAATAGAGATGATCTTTTCTTCTTTCCTCTTTAGGCTATTGATATTTACATTGATTTCCAAATGTGTAAACTATCCGTGCGTCTCCAGGATAAACTCCATTTGGTCATAATATATTATTTTTCTCTATCATTGGATTTCACTCGATATAATTTTATTTTCTATATCAGTCTATACCATTTTAGGTATCATATATGACGTATATATCATATATATGAAATATGTATATCATATATGTGATATATATATATAAAAAATGATATATATGTGGCATATATATCACATATGTGTCATATATATGATATATATCGCATATATCATGATATATATAAAACGTTATATGTATCGTTTTATATATCGTATATCTATATATATCGTTTATATATATCGTTTTATGTATCATTTTATATATTGTATCATCTATATATATCGTTATATATATCATTACATTACATATACGTGATATATATATCATATATATCATGATATATATATATAAAACATTGAGTGTGTCTGTTTATGAGAGACGTCGATCTGTAGTTTTCTTTAGTTGTTGTTCCCCCTTGTTTTGGTATCAGTACTGTGCTGGTATCGTAAAATATGTTGCAGATCATGTCCTCCTTTTCTCACTGTATTGTCATCTGGCTTGCATAAGACACTGTGCTTTGCTTAGAGTGGAGCCTAGAGTGCTAGCTGATTTTTCTCAATGATTTTTCTCTACCCTAAAGTTTCAGCAGTCCCTTCACACCTGTGCC
Source organism: Rhinolophus hipposideros (assembly GCF_964194185.1). NCBI lineage: Eukaryota > Metazoa > Chordata > Mammalia > Chiroptera > Rhinolophidae > Rhinolophus > Rhinolophus hipposideros. Next base: position 51,381,244 of record NC_138046.1, on the reverse strand, counting down.
TATAGAAAGGCGTCTCTCTTTGTGCCCTTGCCTATTTCACAGCAGTAGGCTCCTGTTGTTATTTGATGCTCAGTTCGTGATGAGCCAGGGAGGACTCTCTGTTGTTCTGTCCAGCCTTAAACTTAGGGAGGCACTAACCAGTTGGATCTTAAGGGTTGCATATATTTCTCAGCATTCTTTTTCTCTTGGCGTGGCAGCTAACCTCTGATTTGTATCTGGGGGCTGTCTTTGGTGGGAGACACATTCTTTCCTCTTCCTCATCAGTAGCTGATCACTGCTTTTTACTCCTGTAGGATCCTGGGCCTGAAGGGTTTCCTGCTCCTCCTAAAGGGCAGACAGGTTTGCTTCTATCCCACCCCCAGAAACAATGTGTTGTTTTTAAACTGAGTTTAGGAGAGGGTTTGCTGTTTCTCCCCTAATGGCTTAGGGCTTTTGCTTCCCACGGAAAGGTTTGGATAGTGTGTTGGGCAGCAAGTCTACCTGTCAGCAGTATCCAATTGCTTCCTGCATACCTGAATCACTGACATGAGCTCTTTTTAGCCTCCTCCTTTATACCCAGTCGTTTTTGTGTGCTTCTGGTTAAGGATGGAGGAAAAGAACTTGGTAGTGAGTGTATTAGTTCCTAGGATGCAAGATATTCCAAACTACTGATACACTAGCCCATTAAGAATTTAAGAATTCATTAAAATTTCAGCTGATTTCTTTGTACCTGCTTGATGACATCCACCTCTATCTCCATACTTTGCCAAAAGTGAAATAGTGCATATATCCCTCTTTTAAGGGATTACTCACCCTTTGGAATTCAGTTTACTTCAGTTCTCTGATGGGCTGAAGGAATGGTATGATTTTGCTGATTATATAGATTTTTATTATTGTTAAGTTATGGGTGACATTCTTTTACATCTTTTTACATCCTAAGTGGAAGTAGAACTGGTGTTTTCCAATTATGTATGGGTATTATTTTTGTTTTCTTTGTTATTAAATATGCTTTAGGAAGAAGCAAATAGTTTCTAAAGCATACTTGTAAAGAGTTTATTTTTATATAGTGGTTATTAAATTTTTTCATTTAAGTTTTTTGTAAATTATCCATTAAAATCATACTTTAAAGTATCATACATAATACATGACTTTTTCTCTCTATATTTCTTTGAATTTTACACATATAAACATTCATGTCATCACTACCACAGTCAGAATACAGAAGAGTTCCATCATCCCTACAACTTTCTGTGCTATCTTTATATAGTCCCATCCTCCCCTTACCTATAACCCCTGGCAGCCACTGATCATGTCACCATCACCATACTTTTCTCTTTTTGAGAATGTCACATAAATGGAATCACACAGTATTGTGGTGGAGACACCCTAGGTGACCCACCCCTTTGTATAACTCCCTCCCCTTAAGTTTGGGCAGAACCTGTGATTTGATTCTAATCAGTAGAATTTGGCTAAAGTCATCAGATGTCACTCACTCCCACAATTACATTCTGTTATGTAAGACTAATTTATGTTAAATTAGGTGCAGAACCAGGTATAGAATTCTCTAAGTTCCAGTGACTCCAAATACATAATATTTCAAATTCATTCATTAATTTACCCATTCATCCCACACATATTTATAGAACATTTCTCATTTACAGTGAGGTAGGTGCAGTGTATTTTAGTGATTAAGAGCTTGGGCTCTGGAGTCAAATACATGGATTCAAATCCTATGTGCCAAATACTCTCTAGATATCCTTGTAAAAGCTCATTAACCTCTCTAATGCCTCATCTATAAAATGGGAATATTCATAATACCTATGTAACAAGATTTTATGAGAATCAAGGGAGATGGTATATACAGAGCACTTGGCAGAATGCCTGGCACACGGTAAGGAACACTTTTGGCTTCTATCTTTTTCATCATTATTAATAATACTGTTGGTATGCAGAATGAGTCAGCTATAGGTGCTCTCCTTCTTAAAATAACCATTTTATTATTAAATGAGATAAGATGTCAAGTGCTGGGAACTGTGCTGGCATATAGAAAACTTTTATAGATAATAGACATTATTATATCTATAATTATCTATCTTCGTTATAATAATAGTAGTATTAGCATTTATTATTGGTTATCATTCTTCTCCTTCTATAAAACAGTAAAATATAAGATGTTACCTAACTAATCTTTTCCTTTGCATTTTGTTTGGAAAATGGTGAGGTTGTGTAGCATTTCCTAATTTATGTGCAATATAGAAAATAAAATAAATACAAGAGGGTAGTTTTAATGAAATGACCATACTTTATGTGCATTTGTTTTTTTATCCAAAATGTGAAATGAGAAGACAGAATGAGAAATATTACATTGTAAAATATATAATTGAATATAGCTCTTCATTTAAATAAAGCCATATTTATATTGGCCTGATAATACTCTTTATATAGTAATGATTTGAAAGCTTTGAAAAGATTAATTCTGTAATAAGAATGATATTGTTTTTGTTGGTGATTGTAAGATCAGCTATTTTATTCTACTAGAAGAGAGACTGGAAAACACAGTGACTTAGGTAAGATAGAAGTTTATTGTTTCACTAAATTAAAATGATTGGAATGAGGTGGTCCCCTTATTCAGCGGTTTAGGTACTTCCGTCCCTAGTAAGTTATTGTCTTTTTTTAAGTCACTTCTTGGTCCAGAATGGCTATCCAAATTATATCATGCTCAAATTCTAGAGGGGAAGCAAGAGAAAGAGGGCAAGTAAAAAGAAAACCCAAGTTGGCTCTTTACCCCCTTTGGAGGTAAACAGATTCTCAGGAATCTCAGGAATCTTCACAACTATTTCTGCTTACATTGTTTGGCAAGAAATTCCATCACATGGCCATCCATGGCTTACAGTAAGGGAGTCTGGGAAAAATAATATTTTAACAGTTTACACCCACCCTGAATACAACTAGGATTCTACTAATGAGGAAGAATGCAAAGAGTATAATAGATTTAGGGTGGGCAACTAAAAGTTCTGTCCTAGTCATTATAAATGTGGTACATGGTTGTAAGAAAGCATAAATCATATAATAGAAGTCTGCAAAAGATTGAAAGGGACAACTTCCTGTGACAGAGAGAATGCAACATGTTCACAAAACCCTGTTTCGTTTTCCTCCTGGGTCACAGAGAGACTACCTTCCCCAGCCTCTGGCAGTTTTAGCTAGTTGACTGTGACCAGCAGTAAAGTTTGCCAGACCTGGCCCCTAAACACTTCCACAGGATTTTTGAACACTTTCTTTATGAGATTGCTAGCCAGATGTAAAAAATGCAGTGGAGGACTTCAAGGCCAAAGAAGATGGTAGGGACATAGGATGGAAGAAGTTTGAGTCCCCTAATGACAGCTTGGAACAAAGAACCCTCCCTCTTTCTGACAACTTGATTACCTACATTGAACTTTGAGATCAGCAAAATAAACTTTTGTGGTTGAACTTCTGAGAGTTAGGGGTTGTTTATAGCACAAAACATTACATGTAATTATTAGAGCCCTCACTGATACATCAGCCTAGAGATGATCTTCATTAATTTATTGGCATTTATTGTTCCAAGATTAATACTTGCATAAAGTTGGCTTTTTAAAAATATGTATATATTACATATTACATGGCACACAGTTAACTGTGGGAAGGTTGGAGGTACATAGGGGCGATTTGCTAACGTTTTGAGATTGTCCTGTGGATGTGGGCTAGATCCATGAGGCTCTGAGCAGCCTTTCCGGGTGGGTATCCTGCCCTGCCTCACACCAGCTGTGGGACCTCGGTCACGTTCCTTCCTTCATTGGGAGATTGGGGGTGATAGTAGCGCTCCCCTTTAGGGCTGGCGTGGGGGTTAACCCTTTCGCCAAAACAGTGGGGTATATCCGAATGAATATTTCCGTAAGTTTGTGTCCATAAAAATAATGTCATTTATATGCACAGCAGCTCAAATTGTTGTTATTAAATACATAAAATAGTCAAACTATCACGGGAGAATTTTAATGAACAAAATTTGCTAAATTTATTTCAGACATACATACGAGGGTGCCAAAAAATGTATGCAAGTGGACACTTTGGTCAATGTTGCTCAAGCAGTAGTTCACCATAATCAGAAGTGTCTGGACGCTGATGATAACCACTCTGAGCACCTCTTGTAATTGCAGAAGTCAAACGTGACTTGTATTCATCTTTTGTTATCCGTATATATTAAGTGCTACAATTTTAATACAGTTTTCCTTTCTTAAAATATGTAAATGTGTATACATTTTTGGCGCCTTCTGTATAAACAAAGACATGTGAATTTTTAAAAATTAATTTTCCCTACATTGAATTGCCTGAGTGAAAAATACTGACAAAATATAAGTAGAAGAAATTGCCAATTGTTGATGAAGAGTATGTGAAATGTATACTCTACTGCCAAACCTTTTTCAGCCTATAGTGAGAAACACCCATGTCTGTGAAGGAACCCCTGAAACTTTCCTGAAGCGTTTAAAAGAACAATTGAATCAAAGTAGAGGCATATCATAGCCTGAAAACAGAAAAAAAACATATGTATAAAAAAGTCTTCTCCATAAAATAATGTACAGTTTTAGTGCAATCCTATTGAAGATCCTCAGTGAGTTATTTTAACAGAGCTTGACCAGCTGGGTTTTAAATGTACCTGTAGAGGTGCCAGATAAGGCAAGGAAAAAATATGTAAGGAGTATTTTAATGCAGATTTTTGTTTTTTAATAACGTGATTTGCTACTACTTTTTATCAGGAATTCACACACTCTTAAGGGTTTGAATGGAAATTATACACATACTTTTTGCCATTTCATTTTAAAATTCCTTGAAAAGGAACATTTCTACCCCTTAACGCTTCAACAGTTTAACTTGGCAATTCTCCCTTCTGTAATTCAGGGAGGGGCCTCCGGCTTTCCCCATCACAGGAAGGGGGAGAAGCATTCTCTGAGAAGCTTGGAAGTGATCCTGTACTTGGCCAGTCTTGGGGGAGGGACTGCATTTCAGGATCCTGAGGCTGAGAAGAAGCTTCAAGGTAATGGCTTTCTTAAATCTAGTTATTTTCCCAGTGCCCTAGAGAAAAGATGAGAAAAATAGGAATGGTGGTCTTGGAGTGGTGAAAAGGGCGTGTAATTTTGAGAGAATTGCTGGCATTTTTAAGGAATTATTTAGAATTTTTCGTATTTCCCAATGCTTTAAAACTCTACAGTGGGAGAATGGGAGATCAGATTAAAGTCTCTATATTAAGATTTCAATGCAGCATGGCCGTTCATGCTAATTTATTCACTTGACATTCCATGTTTATATTTCTGGAATGCTGTTACTGTTTGACTTTTTAAGCATTTATTAATTTACAAAGAAAATGATGAATAATAATATTTGACAGCATGGGGGAAATACTCTTATGAATTGATTGACACATAGAAAACTATGTGTCACCTGTATATGAGCATGGAAAGGTGAACAGATATGTAGTTGAGTGAAGACACTTGCACATATACTATATGCGTGGTTGGAAAAAAAAATCTCAGAGAAAATAAATTCCCATGTTAGTCAGCATTTCTGAGTGGTCAGGTTACTAGTGTTATAATATTATTTTTTAGCCTATTTCAGGATCTCCAGAATAGATTTCCCCCTGATTATTTTTATAATCATGAAAGAAAAATGAAGCTGAAACAACATACCCATTTTGTTTCAAACACATGAGCATTCACAGACACACACAGTCATACAAGCATGCCCCCTCCTTGTTTTGTTTCGTTTTTGCCAATAGTGGACATTTTCCTGGACCTCATCAAGCGTGTAACCCTAGTTGCTGCGTTGGCTACAGCCTTGCATGTATTCTCCTTGCAACTCATTCTTTCGGATCTCATAAGGCTGTGGTTGGCAAGAACTATTTTTCTATATCTTTTAAGAATGAGACAAAGAAAGTATTTGGCTTGTTTCTATAAGCAGTTTTTAAAATATTATGTGGTGTAACTATACAATGGACTATTATACATCTGGAGAATGGAACATAGAAACATAACCTTCTACAAGTAGTGATTTGAAATGTCTGATAAATAGCACAAAGTAAAAAAGTAAATTATAGCATAACATTTGTCATATGGTCGCAATTAAAAATAAATATGTATGTTACTAAAACATGTATGCTACTACAATACATGCAACAAACCTGAGAAAACATATCTGCCACACTATTAATAGGATCATTTGTGTAGTTGGAGAGACAGGGCAAACTTTACTACTCTCTATTTAAAATGTTAGTATATACTTATTTATTTACTTGTTTTTCATCGTCAGGGAAAATACTGAGATAAAATACTGCAAATGTGGGAAAAACCATATTTAAAATAATTCATAAAAAATCATGTGAAAAGCATTCATGTAGAATGATGTTCAAACTGTGTTCTTCATTGAGATCTGATGTTGGTTTGAAGTGATAAGCATTTATACATGTAAAAAATGCTGGAAATATATAAAATATTTTTAGTGATTATTGTATAGAGTTGTACTTTATTTTGTATATATCTTTCTGCATCTTTTCAATTTTTAATAAGCTCCTGGGTGTTTTTATAACCAGAAACGCTGTAGTTGAAGACATTATGATCCTGTTACAATCCTACAAAACAAAACCCTTTAGCTTAGACTAGAAAATTCTGGAAGCCTGGGAAGGCTTCTGGCTGGCTAAATGTATTTCCTACCTCGTCTCTCATGAAAAGGATCCTATGGTGCCTCGTGGAGTGGCTGCAGTTCTGATTCTGGCCACAAGATGGCGCTTTCCAAGTTTCCTAAAATTTCTCCAGGCAACCGTTTTTATGAAAATGGCAAAGCAATTAAACATATTTTTGTATTAGTGGACTATGAGACAACATGTAGAGTATTGTCAAAATTCCAATGATAAAATTACATATATATATATATATATATATATATATATATATATATATATATATATATATATATAAAAATAAGGAAAAAGCCACAAGGTGATTGATGCGAAGATTGAAACAAAATCTACAATCTGGCTCAGAGTAGACGAGGCAATTGTTACTTCCCTTCTCTCTTGTCCCACCTCACACTTTCCCAGTCAGAGAGATGATTTCAAAATAAACCAGATAGCATAACTGTATCACAGATAGAATTTAAAATAATAAGAACGGGAAGGAAAGTAAACATGGCATCTACATCACAGATGAGATGAAATCTCATTCCTGTATTTCAGAATGACATGCCTTCTAAAGTTTTGGTAGGGAAGTTTCTCTTAGCTTTTTCCATTTAATTAGTTTGAATTTCTGTCTCCTTTCGGGCAGCCTTTCTCCTTTTGGAGTGAGAATAAAGACAACCAGATCACAGGACCAGATACTCTATGATCCACGTAACACTGGGTAAGGCTCCTCCCATTTCATGAAACATTTCACATTAAAAATTTGTTGAGAACTTGACGTATAATTTATTTTTATTCCTGCGCTGCAGCCATAGCATTTTAAATTAAAAGCCACATTTCATACTAAAACCATGTTAGGTTGAAAATTTGAGGTATAATTCATTTTGCTCCCTGTTTTATAGCCACACCAATTTGTAATTAAAAGTCATAGTTTCTAGTTTAGGGAAAGAATCTCATATGTTAAACTATTATGAAGAAATTGTGCAAGAGACTCCTCAGATTTCTACCTGAGGTCGTAGCCAGCCATTCATTCTCAAGAAATCTTTGATAACTTTTCCAATAAGTAAACATAGCAACCATTCTGAATCTCTGCCTTCTAAGCTCATGCTTTTAACAAGGTCATTGTGCTACTGTCTGGTTCCAAGAGATCATACTCTATTATCTTTGCCTGCCTTGGGTGAACAGGAAAGTATCACTAATACAAAGCTATGTGTTCAGTTAGAACAGTGCTTCTCAAGGAGTTCTTGGAAAAATTGCATTACGATCACTTGAAAACTTAGAAATACAAAATGTTGGGTCCTATTTAGACCTTCTTAATAAAACTCTCAGGATAGGGCCTAGAAATCTAGTTTTATTAAGATCTCTAGATGATTCTGACACCTGCAAAATTTATAGTCCCACTGCCATAGTATAACATTAGGGGCACAACTGTCCCAAAATATCTAAAGAGAGCCCCTGATACAACCACTGCAACCTTTCCCACCTCTGCCAGCATGTACACAAATTTACTCCTTAATAGTCATGTGCAATATTAAGGGCAAATTCTTGAATTTGAGGTATTATAAACCACTTCTCCAATTCTTATCCCCCACTTTATATTATGCTGCATTTTGTCTTCCATCTCATGCCTCACTGAGTATTATTCTTTCTTTTGTCTATTCTCTATTTGCAATTGCTCATCTTCTGCTCTAGAAAAATAACTTTATTTGCTGATACTTTTCTTCTTTTCTTTTTTCCCTATTTCAGTACTTCCACATTGTCACATTCAAACAGACTCAAGCATCCTTGGGAAATTCTGCTGGAGAAGAACAGGCTACACAAGCTATAAACACTTTGTAGTTCTAAGACAAAGGAGACTTTGGTAAGGCTATTGTTTTTGATAGGAACTGCCTTAGCAGTGACGAGAGTAGCCAGACAACTCAGTCTCTGATAATAACCTTGTAGCACACAAATCCAAGTCATAATGGATGTCGAGTATGTCCTATGCAATTGGGAAGACCGGTTATGGCCAGCAAAAGTTTTGTCCAGATCTGAGACTTCATCAAACAGTAAGAGAAAAAAGACATTTTTCCTAGAAGTTCAAATACTCTCACTAGATGAAAAAATTAAAGTGGAAAGCACGGAAACAAAGATCCTAAATAAATCTCAGATTGAAGCCATCACCTCCTCACTAGCAGCACAGTCAGAGGGCAGTGTTTCACCTAGAGAGAAAACAGCCTATGCAAGGTCACTAAAAGTGGCACTGGATATTCTGAATGAGAAAACAAATTCAAATCAAGCAAGCAGTTCAGATGAAGAAGAGGCCACTACACTGTCTCAAAGTGTACCACCAGAGCTTTCTGATTCACCACCTCGTAAAAAGTGTCGAGAGCATGAAGGAGACTTATCAAAGTGTCTTGAGGAAAGTGAAAATCCAACATTCCTGTCAGTATCTTCAGAGAGTGATGATTCCCTGTGTGATGATAAATCACAGGTGCATGCAACCACTGATACCATTTCAAGTGAAATGGAAACAAAGTCATCACAAAACTGCAGCTGGTACCAAACTTCCCCTTCACTTTCAGAAGATGAAAAGGAGAGCAAGGAAAAGATTGACATATCAACAATTACGCCTTTTCATCACACAGTTAAAGAGGAGAATGTATGTGTTAAAGATGAGAAGTTCATTCCAACTTGGCCATCAGGTTTTTTCACTGTGCCCAAAGCTGTGAAAGAGGAGCCAGAGGACATCTGCCCAGAGACCCTGGCTATTTCCTCTGAACGCTCTACCTTCTCAGAGAATACTGAAGATCCCGGAGAGGGTCCCTCGAACCTACACTCAGACAGCAGCCAGAATCAACCTTCCGTGGAATCAGAGATTGGTGCTGCAGTATCCCCCAGCTATTGTTCATGGGAATCTCAGGTTTTATTTAGTGCCTCTCACCAAGTCCTGGATTATTCACAGCTTGTGAATAATGAAAGAAGTCTTTCAGAGACTGGAAAATCCAGTCTTCAGAGACTGGATTTTGAGGAACTTGGGGAAGAACTTCAAGCTTCTGACAAATCAGGGTATCTAAATCTTATTGATGCTTCTGTATTAGATGACAGTGAGGAAGATGAAGAAATTCCACGCTTAGTTTTGAATTATGGGCCACGTTCATTTGAAACAGGAATGATAGTCTGGTTTAAATACCAAAAATATCCATTCTGGCCTGCAGTGATAAAAAACATCAGGAGAAAAGAGAGAAAAGCAAGTGTGCTTTTTGTTGAGTCAAGCATGAATGCTGAAAAGAGAGGCATTCGAGTATCTTTTAGAAGATTAAAGAAATTTGATTGTAAAGAGAAACAAGAACTAGTGAATAAAGCCAGGGAGGATTACAGAGAAAGTATTGACTGGTGCATCTCACTGATTTGTGACTATAGAGTTAGATTAGGTTGCGGTTCTTTTGCAGGCTCTTTCTTTGAGTATTATGCTGCTGACATTAGTTATCCGGTTAGGAAAACAATCAGACAGGATACCTTTAGGGACTTATTTCCAAAGCTGCATAATGAAGATTGTAGGGAACATATGGCTGTGACTTCCAAAACCAAGAAAATGTCCTTCCAAAACATTCTCCCTGACCGAATGAAGACTGCTAGGGACCGAGCCAACAAGAACCTAGTGGACTTCATTGTGAATGAAAAAGGAACAGAGAACCATCTTCTGGCCATTTTAAACGGCACAAAAAGGTCCAGGTGGCTGAAATCGTTTTTGAATGCAAAGGGTTTTTCTCCCTGTATTGAAACATACTTAGAGGATGAAAATCAGTTGGATGAGGTGGTGAAATATTTACAAGAAATCTACGAACATATAAACGAAAAAATGCTGGCTCTGATAAGAGAAGATAAAGTTAAATTTATCCTGGAAGTTCTTCTGCCAGAAGCAATCGTTTGTTCAATTTCTGGTGTTGATGGATTAGATTACAAAACAGCTGAAGCAAAGTATTTAAAAGGACCGTGTCTAGGATACAGAGAAAAAGAATTATTTGATGCAAAAATCATATATGAAAAGAGACGGAAACCACCAACAAATGAAGCTCATTAAATCTTTTGAGAGTCCAAACCATAACAGGGAGCTTACATAGATAGGAGTTTCAGAAAGTCTCTCTAACACATAAATACTTTGCAGAAATGGGAGACTGGCTGATGTGTGCACTTTTTTTTTTTTTTTTTAGGCGATCACTATGATCTGTGAAAATTACTACAGCAACATTTTCTTTTCTTATGCTTCTTCAAAGTGAATTTTATTAACATATTTCAGCAGTTGAACTTTCTTGGATATTTCTAGAATGCATAATTCTTAAATGATTTTTAAGGGAATGTACTATTTTTGGTGGATTTTTTTTACATTTTTGTGTCTATGCTGTATAGTTAGATACAGTGTGCACAGTCATTTACATATTAAGATTTCACTCGTATTAGATATTAAGCAAGATAATTAGAGAAAAGTCTAAGAAACATCAATTATATATTTTTGCTTAGGTTTTTTTAAAAAAAAATACTGGATTTCTCTTAAAGTAGTTGAATTATTTTTCCTGCCATGCCTATTTATTTTTGGAAAAACTATCTCTGAGAGATAGAACCAAAGATAGAGATGCTTTACTATATATTATAACTAACTATAATTGCTTTTGCAAGAAAACAATCTGGAATTCAAAAATAAAGTAAATGGATTACCTGCATGCAGTTTATATGTGTGTGAATAACATGTCAGCATGCAGAAAATAATTTTGGCAGCCTTGAACAGAATTGTTCATTCTACCCTTGCCTGACATTCAATTTATGGAAGTGTCTATTCAATAGCTGAATGGTTTCTTAAAACAGACAGGCTTTTGGCTGTTTTCATAACTAACAGTAACTGTATCTTAATATAGCCATCTGACCACATGTGGACGGTAGCTAGAGTGATTGTATTCACAGTCTGGCTACTGCAGAGTATGAGTCCAGGTTGACTACTTAAAAGCCCATCTAGTTTGATATAAACTGTAGAAAATTCAAGCACTTTGTTCTGAGTCTTGTATCTCTAAATAAATAGTCATTGGTTTCAAATCAAGCAATCTGTATCACCTAGCTTATTTGTAGAATAGTTCCAATTGGTTCCAATAATATAAATGTCAAATGGTAAGTCATTCCAGGCTACCACAAAGAACAGATGGACCAGAATCTGTGAATTTGGAAATGGTTCATAGAAAAAGCCTCCATTTGGCTAAATATGACAATTATCCAAATATATTTGAAAATGCACAGTTAAGAGTTAAAATCTAACTTGAAATAAGACTTGCGTGAAAATAAATGTTAGAAGGGCTACTTTATTTTAGAAACTTGACATAAAATAAATGCTAAAGGCTTAACATGAACTTGTCTGCATTTTAACTCTTAAAGTGAGACAACTGTTACTCTTGAGCTTTTGTACTGTGTTTACATGGCCACTTGTTTATGTAAACTTTGCAAAACTTTAATGGTTTGATTTGCAATAAAACCGTTATATCTTTTACCTTGGATGTTCACTTCATTATACTTCCAATTTTGTAGTTACATAGCTGGTCTCTCTCTCTCATGTGTATATATATATATATATATATATATATATATATATGCACACACATACATATATGTGTATAATTTATATATATATATGTGTGTGTATATATATATATATATATATATATATATATATATATATATATAATTTGTATGGAATTTTTTCTTATTGTAGTTATCATCATTTTAATGCTTGTTATACATTATCTCATTCTAAATAAATAGTCACTTTCATAATTGACTTTGTATTATTTTAAAAGAAAGCCTTCCAACACAAGTTCAGATTCCACAGAACTTTCCCTGGATGCTGCCTGACAAAAAGCAGGACACCTTGGACATATAGCCTGTGTCAATCCACACAGCTTTCTCATGTTCCTGAGGAGGATTTGACAACAGACCATCACAATATATCCTCGGAGAAATATGCTGTATTTACTCCATAACACTGTGTCCCTTTGATTCCAATATATTACCCAATTTCAGTTTTCTCAGTGGAGCCATTTCTGTCTGTTAGTTCTAGCATTTTCAGGAAAGCAAGCAATGTGTAGTTTAAAGTTTTGCTTTAAGGATTTAAGGTGCCAGGTTTAAAGTGACTCAAATGACAGGGTCAAGTTTAAAGTGAGCCAGATGAGATTCTCATTTCTAAAATGACTAGGTTATACTACTTCATACTAGAGAGAAATATTTAGTCTCATAGACAAACTGCCTGTATTTGAAAACCAGAGCCCCAGGCTTCCACACATTTGTCAATTCTTGGGTATCTGGTTTGGGGTAAAGGAAGGTCACCTGATTCCTCCCAGGATGTCATTTATATTGTGGCTTATATTAAAGTGAGGGAGACATTTCTCAGGCATCTATTTTCTTCTTTGAATGAGTTTCAGCCTGAGTAGTTGAAGCTAGCTCTATTAAAGCCCTAATCTAGTTCTCTAAACTAGGTTTGTGTGTCTGATGGGAGTACCCCGTCTAACCCATTGGATTAAGGCGACCCTCATCTCTTCCAGTCACAAGGCAGACTGCCGAATATCAGACCCAGATTTTAATTTTAAGGTTAGCAGAGCTGCATGGAAACTGTATTCACAATATTTACAGGTGTTTATATCAATACATGTACACTAAAAAGGAGAGTAAAACTCTGCGACTTGTAAGAGTACTGAGTATGAGTATCTTTTTTTTTTATTTTTTATTTATTAGTTTCAGGTGTAAAGACAAAGTAATACTTAGACGTACATCATTTATATCCCTCACACTGTGAACCCCCTCCCCCCATCCATTATCCCTCCGACCTCACACCGAGCCATCACATTATATATATAAAATTATAGTTGGCATTCATTAATGTTTAGCTTCTGGTGTACAATGCCATGATCAGGCATCCACATTATCTCTGAGGTGGTCTCCCAAATAGGACGCATGTCCATCGGATACCCAACAAAATCTTTACAACGTTATTGAATAAGTTCCCCAAATTAATTTTCAAAAAACCCTGAGGCCATCTTTTGGTTACCACCTGCTTCCTAATCCCTTCACCTTTCCCCTTATCCCCAACCCCCCCGCCTCCTGTCCATCTAATAACTCTCGGTTTTTTCTTTGTGTCCTCAAAACTGTCTCTGATTAGTTCATTCACATATTCTTTTCTTTAGATTCCACATATAAGTGAGATCATATGGTACTTGTCTTTCTCTTTCTGACTTATTTCACTTAACATAATGTTCTCTAGATCCATCCATGTTGTTGCAAATGATAAGATTTCTTTCTTCTTTATGGCTGCGTAATACTCCATTGTATAAATGTACCACAGCTTCTTAATCCAGTCATCTACCGATGGGCATTTCGGTTGTTTCCATATCTTGGCTATTGTGTAAAGTGCTGCAATAAACATAGGAGTGCATACTGATTTTTGAATTGGAGTTTTGGATTTCTCCGGGTAGATGCCTAGGAGTGGAATTACTGGATCATAGGGTAGTTCTATCTTCAGATTCCTGAGATACCTCCATACTGTTTTCCATAGTGGCTGCACTAATCTGCAATCCCACCAAAAGTGCACTAGCATTCCCTTTTCTCCACATCCGCACCAGCATTTGTTGTTTGTTGATTTATTGATGATAGCCATTTTGACTGGAGTGAGGTGGTATCTCATTGTGGTTTTTATTTGCATTTCTCTGATGGTTAGTGAGGTTGAGTTTTTCTTCATATGTCTTCTTGCCTTCTGTATGTCCTTTTTAGAAAAATGTCTCCTCAAGTCCTCTGCCCATTTTTTATTTTTTTTATTTTTTTTATAATCTGTTGATTTTTTTAATAGTTTTATTTTATTTTATTTTTACATCCCTCGCACCGTGAACCCACCTCCCCCCATCCACCACCACCCCGACCTCACACCGAGCCATCACATTGTACACATAAAATTATAGTTGGCATTCATTAATGTCCAGTCTCTGGTGTACAATGCCATGACCAGGCATCCACAGCATCCCTGAGGTGGTCTCCCAAACAGGACACATGTCCATCGGACACCCAACAAAATCCCCAAACACTATTGAATAAGTTCCCCAAAGTAATTCTCAAAAAACCCTGAGGCCATCCTGTGGTCACCAGCCGCCCCCCAATCCCTTCACCCTTCCCCCCATGCCCAACCCCCTCCCCCCCACCCATCTAACAACTCTCGGTTTTTTGTGTCCCAAAAACTGTTTCTGATTAGTTCATACACATATTCTTTTCTTTAGATTCTGCATATAAGTGAGATCATATGGTACATGTCTTCTCTTTCTGACTTATTTCACTTAACATAATGTTCTCTAGATCCATCCATGTTGTTGCAAATGATAAGATTTCTTTTTTCTTTATGGCTGTGTAGTACTCCATTGTATAAATGTACCACAGCTTCTTAATCCAGTCATCGACCGATGGGCATTTCAGTTGTTTCCATATCTTGGCTATTGTGTAAAGTGCTGCAATAAACATAGGAGTGCATACTGATTTTTGAATTGGAGTTTTGGATTTCTCCGGGTAGATGCCTAGGAGTGGAATTACTGGATCATAGGGTAGTTCTATCTTCAGATTCCTGAGATACCTCCATACTGTTTTCCATAGTGGCTGCACTAATCTGCAATCCCACCAAAAGTGCACTAGCATTCCCTTTTCTCCACATCCGCACCAGCATTTGTTGTTTGTTGATTTATTGATGATAGCCATTTTGACTGGAGTGAGGTGGTATCTCATTGTGGTTTTTATTTGCATTTCTCTGATGGTTAGTGAGGTTGAGTTTTTCTTCATATGTCTTCTTGCCTTCTGTATGTCCTTTTTAGAAAAATGTCTCCTCAAGTCCTCTGCCCATTTTTTATTTTTTTTATTTTTTTTTATAATCTGTTGATTTTTTTAATAGTTTTATTTTATTTTATTTTTACATCCCTCGCACCGTGAACCCACCTCCCCCCATCCACCACCACCCCGACCTCACACCGAGCCATCACATTGTACACATAAAATTATAGTTGGCATTCATTAATGTCCAGTCTCTGGTGTACAATGCCATGACCAGGCATCCACAGCATCCCTGAGGTGGTCTCCCAAACAGGACACATGTCCATCGGACACCCAACAAAATCCCCAAACACTATTGAATAAGTTCCCCAAAGTAATTCTCAAAAAACCCTGAGGCCATCCTGTGGTCACCAGCCGCCCCCCAATCCCTTCACCCTTCCCCCCATGCCCAACCCTCTCCCCCCCACCCATCTAACAACTCTCGGTTTTTTGTGTCCCAAAAACTGTTTCTGATTAGTTCATACACATATTCTTTTCTTTAGATTCTGCATATAAGTGAGATCATATGGTACATGTCTTCTCTTTCTGACTTATTTCACTTAACATAATGTTCTCTAGATCCATCCATGTTGTTGCAAATGATAAGATTTCTTTTTTCTTTATGGCTGTGTAGTACTCCATTGTATAAATGTACCACAGCTTCTTAATCCAGTCATCGACCGATGGGCATTTCAGTTGTTTCCATATCTTGGCTATTGTGTAAAGTGCTGCAATAAACATAGGAGTGCATACTGATTTTTGAATTGGAGTTTTGGATTTCTCCGGGTAGATGCCTAGGAGTGGAATTACTGGATCATAGGGTAGTTCTATCTTCAGATTCCTGAGATACCTCCATACTGTTTTCCATAGTGGCTGCACTAATCTGCAATCCCACCAACAGTGCACTAGCGTTCCCTTTTCCCACATCCACGCCAGCATTTGTTGTTTGTTGATTTATTGATGATAGCCATTTTGACTGGAGTGAGGTGGTATCTCATTGTGGTTTTTATTTGCATTTCTCTGATGGTTAGTGAGGTTGAGCATTTCTTCATATGTCTTCTTGCCTTCTGTATGTCCTTTTTAGAAAAATGTCTCCTCAAGTCCTCTGCCCATTTTTTAATTGGGTTGTTTGTTTTTGTGGAGTTGAGTTGAGTAAGTTTTGTATAGATTTGTGATATTAATCCCTTATCAGATATATCATTGGCAAATATCTTTTCCCATTCAGTAGGATCCCTTTTTGTTTTATTGATGGTTTCCTTTGCTGTGAAAAAACTTTTTAGTTTGATGTAATCCCACATGTTTATTTTTTCTCTTACTTCCCTCGTGCGAGGGAATATATCAGTGAAAATCTTACTCCGGGTAATGTCCATGAAGTTTCTTCCTATATTTTCTTCAAGATATTTTATGGTTTCAGATCTTATATTTAAGTCTTTAAGCCATTTTGAATTTATTTTTGTATATGGTGTAAGGAGGTGGTCCAGCTTCATTTTCTTGCATGTGTCTCTCCAGGTTTCCCAACACCACTTATTGAACAGACTGTCTTTACCCCATCGTACATTCTTGCTTCCATTGTCGTAGATTAGATGGGCATATAGGCATGGATTCACTTCTGGGCTCTCTATTCTGTTCCATTGATCTATGTGTCTATTTTTATGCCAGTACCATGCTGTTTTGATTACTGTAGCCTTGTAGTATAGTTTGAAATCAGGTATCGTTATACCTCCCACTTTGTTCTTATTTCTCAAGATTGCTGTGGCTATCCGGGGTCTTTTATGGTCCCATATAAATTTCAGGATTATATGTTCTATTTCTGTGAAAAACGTTGTTGGTAGTTTGATAGGAATTGCGTTGAATGTGTATATTGCCTTAGGCAGTATGGACATTTTAACTATATTAATTCTTCCTATCCATGAACATGGAATGTGTTTCCATCTATTTATGTCTTCTTTCATTTCCTTCTTCAGTGTCGTATAATTTTCTGAGTACAGATCTTTTACATGTTAGGTTAGATTTATTCCCAGATATTTTATAGTCTTGGAGCAATTGTAAATGGAATTGTTTTTTTAATTTCTCCTTCTAATATTTTATCATTGATATATACAAATGCAACTGATTTCCAAATATTAATTTTATATTCTGCTACTTTACTAAATTCATCTATCAGTTCTAATAGTTTCTTGGTGGATTCTTTAGGGATCTCTCTATATAGTATCATATCATCTGCATATAGTGATAATTTTACTTCCTCCTTACCAATTTGGATGCCTTTTATTTCTTTCTCTTGTCTGATTGCTGTGGCTAGAACTTCCAGCACTGTGTTGAATAGAAGTGGAGAAAGTGGGCAACCTTGTATTGTTCCTGATCTTAGGGGGAATGGTTTTAGCTTTTCCCCATTGAGTATGATGTTAGATGTGGGTTTGTCATATATGGCCTTCATTATGTTAAGATATGATCCCTCTATTCCCACTTTCTTAAGGGTTTTTATCATGAAAGGTTGCTGTATTTATCAAATGCTTTTTCTGCATCTATTGATATGATCATGTGATTTTTATTTTTCATTCTGTTAATGTGGTGTATCACATTAATTGATTTGCGGATGTTGAACCACCCCTGCATACCAGAGATGAATCCCACTTGATCATGCTGTATGATCATTTTAATGTATTGCTGAATTCTGTTCGCTAATATTTTTTGAGAATATTTGCATTCATGTTCATTAGAGATATTGGCGTGTAGTTTTCTTTTTTTGTGATGTCTTTGCTTTTGGGATCAGGGTGATAGTGGCTTCGTAAAAAGTGTTTGGCGGTCTTCCTTTCTTCTGGAATTTTTGGAAGAGCTTAAGGAGAATATGTGATAATTCTTTTTTGAACGTTTTGAAAAATTCACCTGTAAAGCCATCTGGTCCAGGGCTTTTGTTTGTTGGGAGATTATTGATTACTGATTCAAATTCCCTGGTGGTAATCAGACTGTTCAGGTTTCTGTTTCTTCTTGAGTTAGCCTTGGAAGGTTGTGGGCCTCTAGAAAATTGTCCATTTCTTCCAGATTGTCAAATTTGTTGGCATATACTTGCTCATAGTAATTTCTTAATTTTTTGTATTTCTGTGGTGTCTGTTGTCACTTCTCCTCTTTCATTTCTGATTTTGTTAATTTGGGTCCTCTCTCCTTTTTTAAATGAGTCTGGCTAAAGGTTTGTCAATTTTGTTTATCTTTTCTAAGAACCAACTCTTGGATTCATTGATCTTTTGTATTTTATTTCTGATTTCTATTTCATTTATTTCTGCTCTGATCCTTATTATCTCCTTCTTTGTGGTCCCTTTGGGCTTATTTTGCTGTTCTTTTTCCAGATCCCTTAAGTGTGAAGATAAACTGTCAATTAGTGATGTTTCTTGTTTCTTTAGGTAGGCCTGCAGTGCTATGAATTTCCCTGTTAGGACTGCTTTCGCAGCATCCCATAGATTTGGGGGCATCGTGTTCTCATTCTCATTTGTGTTGAGATATCTTTTGATTTCTTCCTTGATCTCCGGCTTGACCCATTCATTAATTAGTAACTTGTTATGTTGCCTCCATGAATTGGTGTGTCTTCCTGGTTTTTTTTTTTCCTGTAGTTCATTTTTAATTTCATAGCACTGTGGTCAGAGAAGACAATTGATATGATTTCAATTTTCTTAAATTTATGAAGGCTTTTTGGTGGCCTAACACATGATCTATCTTGGAAAATATTCCATGTGCACTTGAGAAGAAACTGTATTCTTCAGCATTGGGGTGAAATTCTCTGAAAACATCGATTAAATCCAAGTGGTCCAATGTATCATTTAAGGATGTTGTTTCCATATTGATTTTCCGTCTGGAGGACCTGTCCCTTGTCAGCGGTGTGTTGAAGTCCCCTACTATGATAGTGTTGCTGTTGATCTCTGTCTTTATGTCCATCACTACCTGTTTTATATATTTAGGTGCTCCTATGTTAAGTGCATAGATGTTTATTAGGATTATGTCCTCTTGTCGGATTGATCCCTTTATTATTACATAGTGCCCATCTTGTCTTTTAATATGTTCTTCATTTTAAAGTCTATTTTGTCAGATATAAGTATTGCAACTCCAGCTTTTTTCTCGCTTCCATTTGCATGAAATATCTTACTCCAACCCTTCACTTTCAGCCTGTGTGTGTCTTTTGATCTGAGATGAGTCTCTTGTATACAGTATATACAAGGGTCTTGCTTCCTTATCCACTCAGCCACCCTATGTCTCTTGATTGGAGGATTTAATCGGTTTACATTTAAAGTGATTATTGATAGGTACATAGTTATTGCCATTTTTAAATTTGTAGTAAATTGTTTTCATCTTTCTTCTATTTACAGAAGTCCTTTTAGTATTTCTTGCAATTCTGGCTTGGTTGTAATAAATTCTTTCAGTTTGTTCTTTTCTGGGAAGCTCTTTATCTCTCCATCAACTTTAAATGATAGCCTTGCTGGATAAAGCAATCTAGGTTGTAGGCCTTTGTGTTCCATCACTTTGAGTATCTCCTGCCACTCCCTCCTGGCCTTCAATGATTCTGTAGAAAAGTCATTTGATAGCCTTATGGGAGTTCCCTTGTACGTAACCTTCTGCCTTTCTCTTGCTGCTTTTAAGATTCTCTCTTTGTCTTTAAGCTTTGCCATTTTAACTATAATGTCTCTTGGTGTGGGCCTGTTTGGGTTTATCCTGTTTGGAACTCTCTGTACTTCCTGGACTTGTATGTTGGTTTCATTCATCAGGTTAGGGAAGTTTTCGGACATTATTACCTCAAATATGTTCTCAATCCCTTGCTTCCTCTCTTCGCCTTCTGGTATTCCTATGATGTGCATGTTGTTGCTCTTGATGTTATCCCAGAGGTCTCTTAACCCATCTTCCTTGTTTTTTTATTCTTTTTTCTTTCTGTTGTTCAGTTTGAGTGATCTCTGCTAACTTGTCTTCTAAGTCGCTGATTCGATCCTCTGCTTCATCTAACCTGCTGGTCATTCCTTCAAGTGAGTTCTTAATTTCGGTAATTGTGTTCTTTAGTTCTAGCTGGTTGTTCGTTAAGATTTCTACATCCTTTTTTAGTTCTAGCTGGTTGTTCTTTATGATTTCTATATCCTTCTTTATGTCTTCTCTAAGCTCCTTAAACATTCTTATCACCAGTGTTCTGAACTCTGTCTCTGACAGGTTGGTTACGTCTGCTTCATTTGGTTCCAGTTGTGGAGGTTTCTTCTGTTCTTTTATTTGGGACATGTTTCTTTGTCTCCCCATTCTGACTGACTCTCTGTGTTTGCTTTGATGTAGTAGGAAGATCCCCTAGAGTTCTTAGTTCTTGCTGGGTTATATTATGTAGTATGTGTCCTTTATATTTGACTTGGACTACTTTGTTCTTCTCCTCTGCATGTGCTCCACAGGTGGTTTGTGTGTTTAGTATATTGTCCTGTTCAAGAAGAACTTTAATTGCTTTTTGCTTGTGAGTAGGTAGGTTTAACTCCTAGGTAGTCTAGTTGTGAAACTTGGCTCTTCCCACCGCAGGGTGTTCTGCTGGGTGAGGGTTGGCCACTTAAATGAGGTTTGGCCTCTATGGGCTCTTGTGCCTTCAGAGAATTCCCTCTGGGTGTGTGACTTGTAGGTCAAACCCAGTAGTACTTTGGTTTGGTCCACAGTTGGCTTCTGGATATGTTGAATCTTGTGCCTCTTAAGCTGGGCCCTGTTAGGGCAGTTTCAGCACAAATCAAGTTACCAAGTACAACAACAACAAAAAAAAAAAACAAATCAAGTACATTCACATGTAAAATACAGCCGACAATCCCCACTCAACATAGGCAAAGATATCAAAGAAATAAAGGCAGAACAAAGCAAATCACAACAAGCAGAAAAAAAAAAAACACCAAGCAAAGCAAAACAGAAAGCAGCACCAGTCTTGGCTTAAGCCCACCAAGTAATCTCCAGGTTGTCCTCCACTGTGCCAAAGAGTTCCCTGCCTATTGCGCAGGCAGCGCTGGTCACCTGGTGCCCAGAGTGAATTTGGGAGTGTAGATTTAAATGCAAGGGGCTGAGGGGTCTGGATGACAGTTTTCAGAGAGACCATGCAGTTTCTGTCCTTTCCTGCACAAATGCACTCTGAGAGTAGCTCCACCAGCCCTGTGCCCAGTACTCCTGAGTCTTAGGGCCCTCCTTCCGTGGGTGTGTGTGAGGGGGCGGGCAGGAGATCTCTAAGCTGATGAAAGCCGGGAGCTGCGTCTGCTGCTTACTGCTGAACTCAGGGAGTGCTTCCGAGTTGCCCTTGCCCCGCCACAGGCCAGCCAGAGAGGGTGGGGGCTGGGGATGGAGGGATCTTCTCTCTCCCAGGCCAGCCACGTCACACTCCTCCCACAGGCCCGAAAAGGTGGTGGCTGGGGGTGTGGGAGTCTCGTCTCTCCTCGTCCTGTGAAAATCCCCTCCTCCTAGCCTCTTCCAAAGGTCAGAGCTGGCTGCCAATCTTCCCAGCGCCTGAGCACAGACGCCGCTCTGTAATCTGACACTACTCCTCAGTTCAGGGGTCAGTTTAAGTCTCTGGAAGGGCAGGGGGACGATTCGAAAAGTGGGGTGAGGGGCCCAGGTGTGGCGTCTGAGTTATTTGTCTGCCCTAGGGCCCACGAGCTGCCCACCCCAGCGGGAGCGATCAGCTGTGGGATGCAGGGAAAGAGCCCACCTCCTGGCCCCTGCGCTCTCCGTGCACCCTGGGCACCCATGGGACTCTAGAGCCCCGTGTGCTGCCTGCCGCTGCTGCTGTGGGCACGCTGCAGGGCCGCGGCTCTAAAATGGGGGGTGGGGAGAGCGCGGCGCGTTTCCTCTTGCCCTCCTTGCTCTCTCGCTTGCGCAACTAGCGCACCCCAAAGCAAACCTTCCATGAGTCTCCGCTCCGTCCTGGGATTCGCGCAGCGGTCGCCGCGGGCTTTGGCTCCGCCGTGGGGTGGGGAGAGCACTTCCACTTCACTGTCCTGCCTCCTCCCCTGCTCGCAATCAGCGCTCACCTTCGGGTAATTCCTCCACGAGTCTCCCCGCTGTTCTGCGTGCTGAGCAAAGGACTCCTCGGTGTTCTATATCTCCCTGTGTCTTTAGAGCTGTGGTTTACCGCTGCTGCAGCAGCCGCCGCCGGCCTGATTCCACCACGAGACCGCGCGTTTCCACTTCACTCCCTTCCTTCTTCCCCTGCTCACCCAATTAGCGCACCTTCAAGTAATCCTTCCATGAGTCTCTTAGTTGTCTCTTAACTGTTCTGCGTGATGAGCAGAGTTGTTTGATGAGTTATATGTCCCGTTTGTAATAAGATCCGGAGGAGAACTCAGAAAATGTGCCCAGCTGCCACCATTCCTATGACATCACTCCCCGAGTATGAGTATCTTGAATAACTAGAATCCCCTGACCCCTCAGCCTGGCAAAAGGAGTTTCCTAAGCCTTGCTATTAGAGAACAGCTTCCTTGTTCCCAGAGATAAGACAAGCTACCTCACCTATAATTGCTACCTCAAAGGACATTGCTTGTCTTACTCAACATCCATCAATGATATTTTATTGCTCCCAACTCATGACAAAGGTAAGTAATCATCACAGCACAAGAAGAAAAAAATACAGTCTCTGTTTAGGTGGAAAAAACAGAAGGAAGTATAGGAACTAGCTAATATGTACTAGCATAAACTGGGATAACATATGTTGGAATGGATTTTGAGGATGTTGAATTAGCAAGGGAAAGGAACAGGGTATAAGTAAATATAGGGGAGAACTTATTGATGTGTGACTCAGAGTTCAATGACCTGGAGCTACCTTAATATGCTGCTCAGGTGGCATCTTTAAGTGTGGACTACAGCCTATAGTAAATGAGAGGGAGACACTGGCACTTTCTTGCCAGAGTATTGAAGAATTGGTGAGAAGATCAAATGGTTTACTGCACGAGACAAGAGGACCTATCTCTAAACTATCTCCCCTGGGAAGGCAGACAAAACAGTACTATACTAAGAACTGTGTTGGTGAAGAGGAACACTGACATTTTTGAGAAGCTCAATGTTGGTTCTCCTCTGCAAACCATGATCAAAAGTAAACTATGTTGCAATGGAAATGATAGGTTTCCCAAGTAGTAGGGCCCAG
The DNA here is from genome assembly GCF_964194185.1 of Rhinolophus hipposideros. Taxonomy (NCBI): domain Eukaryota; kingdom Metazoa; phylum Chordata; class Mammalia; order Chiroptera; family Rhinolophidae; genus Rhinolophus; species Rhinolophus hipposideros. The sequence goes on along the minus strand of NC_138046.1, from coordinate 51,357,608 downwards.
ATGGCAGCACAAAAACTCAGGGGTAAATTGGGCATCATTACCGTAATGGGAAGCAAGGTTAGAGTAGAGTTGGGCTATGTTGACTAACAGAAATCTGTGGCAATGACTTATAGATGGTATTCCAAGGTTAGACGTATGCACAGCTGACTAGAGTATTACTTCTTTTGTACAAAAAGAAAACCAAACTTGGAAATTTAAAGTCTGTTGTTAGTAACTGTGGTGGAAAATCACAATCCCAACCAACTTTTCAGATCAGTAGTTCAAGTAGCCCTGCTACTAAGGCCAGGAGTCAGCATATCTGGCAGTGCTTATCATATCTATGGCATATCTATCTAGTCATGCTAAGCCATAACATGGGAGTACAGCACAGAACCATGGAGCTCTGAACAAAAGCCATACCTTCTGGGCCTATAAACTACTTGCCATTTTAAGAACAGCTTCTTGTATATTATTTAGCATTAGTACATATGGAGTATCTACCCAAGAGATACCAAGTGACTATGACAGGTGCTGCCTACCATGTGCTGTACATTATAAGATTCACCCAAGTGATAAGGTCTGGCAGTCTCAAGAGCAGTCCACTCTATGATGGAAATGCTACATTCAGGATCTAACTGGAATAGACACAAATAAATCAGCAGATTGCACAAAACCCCATGCCATTGAGCATTGTTTCAATAATGACCCTCATGGGGTAGGAGATGATCTATGACAACTAATGGAAGAGAAAATTATGAAGACGGGTGCAAACATATGTCAGCATTAAATATTGATGATACCTGTAACTGGACTGCCACCTCATTTCGACTTCAGTTGGAATAGCCTTAAAAAATAATATTGAATACTGGTCAACAAAATGGCTGCATGGAGGTGAGGCTCTGCAAATCTCCCCTGGAATTTACAAATAATTTGAACAACTGTATCTCCACAAAGGACTCCCTGCACTGCACACAAGCAAGACAAAGATGGCCACTACTGAATTCACCTAAAGCTGAGCGAATCGCAAGAGCCCGGCAGGAGGGAAGGGAGAAGTGTGGAGACAGACCCTCGCAGGCCCAGGACGTAGAACTACCTCAGTGTTCCGAGCTTGCTGCATCCCATAATGACCACAGCTGTATGAGAGGGAAGAACTCAGACTACTAGGGCTCCGTTTATAGCCCACAGGGCGGAGGGGACAGCTTATAACACAGCTGAACCCAATGCTCATGGCAGAGACCTCGGAGCAAAAACTGAGGGAAGAAGTCTGAAAACGGTGGTTTAAGCCCTCACTGCTGAGCAGAGAACGGAAGCCTTAGGCACTGAGACGAGCCACCCCCTCCCGACACTCCCAGAGCTTGCCCTGCCCCCACCTGCCCTGTGCTAGAAGTGGAACAGTAGCAGTGTCAGATCAAAAGAACAGAATATTTGCTTTCTGAGAACTGTAGACCACAGACACAGATTCACAGCCCAACTAGTTCTGGCAAAGGGGAGGAAGCTGTGGAAGTAGGAGGCGCTGTGGTGGTGGTCACTGACATTGCTCTGGGCCACCTATCACAACTCACCACGCCCCTGGTCCCACCTATCTGGGTGGATCACTGAAACAGAACTACTGAAATATATGGCTCTGAATCTGGTGCAGGAAGAGCTTTGGAAATTCAAAAGCTTTCCGCATACCCACACGGACACTGTGCCCTGTTACCCAGGCAAACTATTAGCAAAGGAGAAGCCCATCTCTCATGGAATACCCCCATTGTGTGAGAGCTGGAATAGTGCAGAGAAAACATAACACTACGGTGTGAGAGAGAAAAAAATGCTGCAGTCGGAGACAAAATAAAACATTCCACAAACAAGTACTGGAAAACAAACGAAACACCTCTTCCTATCTACCTGTTGCAGAAGCCACTCCTGTAGATATCTAGGAAGAGAAATAATAAATCAGTAATTGCCATGAATAACCAAGTCAACAAGAAACTCAGAAAGAAAGTGAAAAGTCTCCAGGAAAGGAACTTAAAGATATGGAAATATGTGATTCAAATGACAGAGAATTCAAGATTGCAGTTCTGAAAAAAACTCAAAGAGATGCAAGAAAACACAAAATGGCAGTTTAATGAACTCAGAAACACAGTCGAAGAACAACATGAGCAGTTAACGAAAGAGATTGAAATTTTACAAAAGAAACAAATAGAATTTCTGGAGATTAAGAAATCAATAGAAGAAATGAAGAATGAAATAGCCAGCTTAGGTAGTAGAGTTCACCAGATGGAGGAAACAATCAGTGACATCAAAGATAGAAACTTGGAAATGACACAGATGGAAGAAGAAAAAGACGTGAGACTTAAAAGAAATGAAAGAACTCTAGAAGAACTTTCTGACTCCATCAGAAAGAGCAATATAAGAATAATGGGCATACCAGAAGGAGAAGAAAGAGGGAAGGGAACAGAGAATATATTCAAACAAATTGTTGATGAGAACTTCCCAAATTTGTGGAAAGAACTGGATCCTCGAATCCAAGAAGCAAATAGAACACCTAATTACGTCAATCCCAACAGGCCTTCTCCAAGGCACATTGTATTGAAGCTGTCTAAAATCAACACCAAAGAAAGAACCCTCAAGGCAGCCAGGGAAAAGAAGACGGTAACCTACAAAGGAAAGCCCATTAGATTATCATTAGATTTTTCAGCAGTAACTCTACAAGCCAGGAGGGAGTGGAATCAAACATTCAAACTATTGAAAAAGAGAAATTATGAGCAAAGAATAATATATCCAGCAAAGATATCCTTTTGATATGAAGGAGGAATAAAGACCTTTCCAGACATACAGAACCTGAGGGAATTTTCTAATACATAACCTGCACTACAAGAAATACTAAAGGAGACTATTCGACCACCATTAACAGGGACAATTTGTGGCAACCTAAACATAAAAAGGGTGAGAGTAAAGGTCTGAATCGGAATGTGGGAATGGAGTAAGCGTGCTGAAGAAAATGAAATACTCGAAATATCAAACTTTTTTTTACATTAACTAAAGGGTAGCCACTCAAAAAAAAAAAAATCCAGATCTGAAATATGTACTATAATAAAAGAAGAAACGGAGGGAAACATCATAGAATACCACCACACTGAAATAACAGACAACAGCAAAAAGGCAAAGAAACAATAGAGACACAGCCTTACCAGAAAACTAAAGACAGTATGACAGGAAATCCTCACATAATAATAATTGCCCTAAATGTAAAAGGACTGAACCCACCAATAAAAAGTCACACAGTAGCAGATTGGATCAAAAAACTATACCCAACCATATGCTGTCTCCCAGAGACATGTCTCAGCTATAAGGACAAGCATAGACTCAAAGTGAAAGGGTGGAAATTGAAACTCCGAGCACATGGTATCCAGAGAAAATCAGATGTAGTCATACTGATATCAAATGAAACAGACTTCAGTGTGAAAAAGGTAATGAGAGATAAATATGGAATTTCATAATGGTAAAGTGGACTATAAAACAAGAAGACATAACAGTCATCAATATATATGCCCCCAATCAGGGAGCACCAAAATATACCAAGCACCTACTAACAGTACGAAAGGGAGAAATTGACCAAAACAGGATTATACTAGAGGATTTAAATACCTCATTGATAGCTATGGATAGATTGATAGCTATGGATAGCTATGGATAGATCATCCAAACAGAAAATAAATAACGAAATAGCAGCCCTAAATGACACATTACATGAAATGGAAATAATTGACATATATAGAGCACTTTATCCTGAAATTTCAGTCTACACATTTTTTTCCAGTGTACATGGAACCTTCTCAAGAATATACCACATATTGGGACATAAAATCACCCTAAGCAAATTTAAGAAGATTGAAATCATACCAATAATATTCTCTGATCAAAAGGCTTTGAAATTGGATATCAACTACAAAAAGAAATCAGGAAAACACAAATACATGGAGATTAAATGAATAACCTCACATAACACCTTAAAGAACTAGAAAAAGAGAACAAATGAAACTCAAGGTCAGCAGAAGAAAGGAAATAACAAAAATCAGAGCAGAAGTAAATAAAATAGAGAACAAAAAGACAACAGAAAACATTAATGTGACAAAAACCTGGTTCTTTGAAAAGATTAACAAAATTGACAAACCCTTGGCTAGACTCAATAAGATAAAAAGACAGAAGACAATAATTAACAAAATCAGAAATGAAAGAGGGGAAGTTATCATGGACACCACAGAAATACAATGGATCATGCAAGAATACTATGAAGGACTATATGCCACCAAATTCAATAACTTAGAAGAAATGGACAAATTCTTAGAAACATATAGCCTTCCTAGGCTGTACCATGAAGAACTGGAAAATCTAAACAGACCGATCACCAGTAACGAAATTGAATCAGTCATCCAAAACCTTCCGAATATCAAAAGTCCTGGACCAGATGACTTCACTAGTGAATTCTACCAAACCTTCAAACAGGATCTAATACCAATCCTGCTCAAACTCTTCCAAAAAATTGAAGAAGCGACAGTACTCCCTAACTCATTTTATGCAGCCAACATTACCCTGATACCAAAACCTGGTAAAGACAGCACAAAAAAAGAAAGCTACAGACAAATAGCTCTGATAAATACTGATGCAAAAGCCCTAAACAAAATTCTAGCAAATCTTATACAACAATGCATTAAAAAGATTATTTATCACGGTCAAGTGGGTTCATCCCCGGGGCACAAGATGGTTCAATATCCACAAATCCATCAATGCGATACATCACATAAACAAAATAAAGGACAAAAATTATATGATTATATCAATTGATGCAGAAAAAGCATTTGACAAAATACAACATCCATTTATGATTAAAACACTTAATAAAATAGGTATAGTAGGAAAATACCTTAACATAATAAAAGCCATATATGACAAGCCCTCAGCTAATCTCATAATTAATGGTGAAAAACGGAATCCCTTTGCTCTATATTCAGGAACAAGACAGGGCTGTCCATTGTCACCTCTGCTTTTCAACATAGTGTTGGAAGTCCTTGCCAGAGCAATCAGGCAAGAGAAAGAAAAAATAGGCATCCAAATTGGGAATGAAGAAGTTAAATTGTCACTCTTTGCAGATGACATGATGCTATATATAGAAAACCCTAAAGACTCCACCAAAAAGCTGTGAGTAACAATCAACTAATACAGTAAAGTTGCTAGCTACAAAATCAACATACAAAAGTCCATTGCATTCCTATATACTAACAATGAAATCTCAGAAAAAGAAGTACAAAAAAAAATTCCCTTTGCAATTGGAGCAAAAAGAATAAAATACCTAGGAATAAACTTAACCAAGGATGTGAAGGACCTATATGCTGAAAACTATAAGACATTTTTGAAAGAAATTGAAGAAGACACAAAGAAATGGAAAGACATTTCGTGCTCATGGATTGGAAGAATCAACATAGTTAATATGGCCATAATACACAAAGCAATATGCAGATTTAATGCAATCCCCATCAAAATTCCAGTGGCATTTTTTAAAGAAATAGAGCAAAATTCATCAGATTTGTTTGGAACCACAAAAGACCTCGAATAGCCAAAGCAATCTTAAGAAAAAAGAACAATACTAGAGGTATTTGCATGATGTTGCTGAAATTTTAGGTAGAAAAGTCCAAGGATCTTTCAATCCACTGAAGCAATGAATAAGTTCGCAAAAAATATTAGAATCAATTTTTTGAAACTCTGGAATCTAATAAAAAATATACAACAGAAACCCAAATGTCCATTGACACATGAATGGATAAACAAAATGGCATATACTCGTACATGCAGTTAACTATTATTCAGCCTTACAAAGGAAATCCTATCACATGGTACCATATAGATGAACCTTGAGGACATTATGCTAAGTGAAATAAGCCACTCACAAAAAGACAAGTACTTTATGATTTCACTACTATGAGCTATCTAAAGTAGTCAAATTTATAGAGACAGAAGTAGAATGGTGGTTACCAGTAGCTGATGGAGGGAAAGGAAGGATTGTTGTTAAATAGGTGTAGAGTTTCAATTTGGTAAGTTAAAAAAGTTCTGGAGATCTGTTTCACAATAATTTGAATATACTTAACACTACTTAATTATGCTCTTAAAGATAGTTTTCACGGTCAATTGTAAGTTACTTTTTACCATAATTTTAAAAATACAACAACCAGGGAAGTCCTTAAAGAAGAAAAGAGACGGTAATTTTTGGTGAGATATTGTTGAGGAATTTTTACTTACCTGTCTATCATCTACCTCTCACCAGCTCAGATGTGGCCATGGAATGATTGCCCCCATGCCTGGAATAGCTTTCTAGTGCCAGAGGAGCAATATTGATATGGTTTGCAAAAAATGTGGTTGTGTATTTTGACTAGTCTGGTAGCTCCCTTAGGAGACTTGCCTTTGTTTTGACTCCCTCAGAACTTTCTCAAGATTGGAGTAGCCTCCCTGGTGGTATTTCTCAAAATCATTTAAAGGCACATACAAACAACCATCTAGAGCAAGGAAAAATAGATATAGCAAGAAACAGACAAACTGAAAATTCTGGCAAGGAAGAAGCTGGGGAAGGAGATACATGAAGGAATAAAGGTTTTGAAATGTTCTTATTTATACTGGGGACTCTAGAAGAACACATGCATGCCCAAGGCTAGATGCATCCTTATAAAAGACCTGAGAAGACTCAAACTTTCACCTCTCCTTGACCTTAAGGCTCAGTATAAACAAAAAGTGACACCTAAGTTGATTGTTAATGGCCTGGCTAAGTGTTGAAGCAGTGCCCCCAACTCACAGCCAATGTACAAAAAAAAAAGAAAAAAACACTCCAGAAGTTTTTGTTTGTTAGGGTTTTGTTTCTTTCCTTTTATTTTTTAACATTCTCCCTCTCTTTTCTTTTTTAATTGACTTCAAGCTTTTAAGGAAATCTCTGTCAAATCAAGAACTGGCCACAAGGCTAATGGAACAGAGACTTTAGTGACCACACACAACCAAGAATATGCTCTTTTTTTATTAAATTAATTGGGTTGACAATTGTTAGTAAAATTACATAGATTTCAGGTGTACAATTCTGTATTACATCATCTATAAATCCATTGTGTGTTCACCACCCAGAGTCAGTTGTCCTTCCATCACCATATATTTGATCCCCCTTACCCTCATCACCCACCCCCAACCGCCTTACCCTCTGGTAACCACTAAATTATTGTCTGTGGCTATGAGTTTTTCTTTCTCATTTGTTTGTCTTGTACTTTTGTTGTTTTTGGTTTATATACCACATGTGAGTGAAATCATAGGGTTCTCTGCTTTTTCTGTCTGACTTATTTCACTTAGCATTATACTCTCAAAATCCATCCATGTTGTCACAAATGCTCCTATATCATCTTTCCTTAACGCCGAATAGTATTCAATTGTGTATATATACCACAACTTCTTTATCCATTCATCTATCGAAGGACATTTTGGTTGTTTCCATGTCTTGGCCACCGTAAACAAAGCTGCAATGCACATTGGAGTACACGTATCTTTATAGAGAAATGTTTTCAGGTTTTTTGGGTAGATACCCAGGAGAGCGATTGCTGGGTCATATGGTAATTCTATTCGTAATTTCTTGAGGAACCTCCACACTGCCTTCCATAGCGGCTGCACCAGTCTGCATTCCCACCAACAGTGTATGAGGGTTCCTTTTTTTTCACAGCCTCTCCAACATTTGTTACTATTTGTCTTGTTGATGAAAGCAATTCTGACTGGGGTGAGGTGATACCTCATTGTGGTTTTCATTTGCATTTCTCTGATGATTAGCGATGTTGAGCATTTTTTCATGTGTCTATTTGCCATTTGTATATCCTTTTTGGAGAAATGTCTCTTCAGGTCCTCTGTCCATTTTCCAATTGGGTTGTTTGTTTTTCTGCTGTTGAGCTTTATGAGTTCCTTGTATATTTTGGATATTAGCCCCTTATCAGAGGCACTGTTTGCAAAAATCTTCTCCCATTCAGTTGGTTGCCTCATTATTTTGTCAATAGTTTCTTTTGCTGTGCAGAAGCTTTTCAGTTTCATATAATCCCATTCGTTTATTTTAGTTTTTACTTCCATTGCCTTTGGAGTCAAATTCATAAAATGCTCTTTGAACCCAAGGTCCATAAGTTTAGTACCTATGTTTTCTTCAATGCAGTTCATTCTGTCAGGTCTTATGCTTAAGTCTTTGATCCATTTTGAATTAATTTTGGTACATGGTGACAGATAGCAGTCCAGTTTCATTCTTTTGCACGTAGCTATCCAATTCTGCCAGCACCATTTATTGAAGAGGCTGTCTTTCCTCCATTGTATGTTTTTAGCTTCTTTGTCAAAAATTATCTGTCCATATTTATGTGGTTTTATTTCTGGGTTCTCAATTCTATTCCATTGGTCTATGTGTCTGTTTTTCCGCCAATACGAATCTGTTTTGATTATTGTAGCCCTGTAGTACAAGGAAAAATCAGGGAGTGTGATACCTCCAGTATTGTTCTTTTTTTTTAATATTGCTTTGGCTATTCGGGGTCTTTTGTGGTTCCAAACAAATCTGATGATTTTTTGTTCTATTTCTTTAAAAAATGCCATTGGGATTTTAATGGGGATTGCATTAAATCTGTATATGGCTTTGGGTAATATGGCCATTTTAACTATGTTGATTCTTCCAATCCATGAGCACGGAATGTCTTTCCATTTCTTTGTGTCTTCTTCAATTTCTTTCAAAAATGTTTTATAGTTTTCAGCATATAAATCCTTCACATCCTTGGTTAAGTTTATTCCTAGGTATTTTATTCTTTTTGCTGCAATTGCAAAAGGAATTGTTTTTTCTATCTTTTTTTCTGAGATTTCATTGTTGGTATATAGGAAAGCAATGGACTTTTGTACGTTGATTTTGTAGCCAGCAACTTTACTATATTCATTGATTGTTTCTAATAGCTTTTTGGTGGAGTCTTTAGGGTTTTCTATATATAGCATTATGTCATCTGCAAAGAGTGACAATTTAACTTCTTCATTCCCAATTTGGATGCCTTTTATTTCTTTCTCTTGCCTGAGTGCTCTGGCAAGGACTTCCAACACTATGTTGAATAGCAGAGGTGATAGGGGACAACTTTGTCATGTTCTTGAACATAGAGCAAAGGGCTTCCGTTTTTCACCATTAATTATGAGATTAGCTGAGGGCTTGTCATACATGGCCTTTATTATGTTAAGGTATTTTCCTTCTATACCGATTTTATTAAGTGTTTTAATCATAAATGGATGTTGTATCTTATCAAATGCTTTTTCTGCATCAATTGATAGAATCATATGATTTTTGTCCTTTATTTTGTTTATGTGATGTATCACATTGATGGACTTGCGAATGTTGAACCATCCTTGTGCCCCGGGGATGAACCCCACTTGGTCGTGATGAATAATCTTTTTAATGCATTGTTGTATTCGATTTGCTAGAATTTTGTTTAGGATTTTAGCATCTGTATTCATCAGAGATATAGGTCTGTAGTTTTCTTTTTTTGTGTTGTCCTTACCAGGTTTTGGTATCAGTGTAATGTTGGCCTCATAAAATGAGTTAGGGAGTACTGTCGTTTCTTCAATTTTTTGGAAGAGTTTGAGCAGGATTGGTATTAGATCCTCTTTTAAGGTTTGGTAGAATTCACTAGTGAAGTCATCTGGTCCAGGACTTTTGATATTGTGAAGGTTTTGGATGACTGATTCAATTTCGTTACTGGTGATTGGCCTGTTTAGATTTTCCAGTTCTTCATGATTCCGCCTTGGAAGGCTATATGTTTCTAAGAACTTGTCCATTTCTTCTAAGTTACTGAATTTGGTGGGATATAGTCCTTCATAGTATTCTTGGACAATCCTTTGTATTTCTGTGATTTCCGTGATAACTTCCCCTTTTTCATTTCTGATTTTGTTAATTAGTGTCTTCACACATTTTATCTTAGTGAGTCTAGCCAGGGGTCTGTCAATTTTGTGAATCTTTTCAAAGAACCAACTCTTTGTCACATTAATTTTTCTATTGTATTTTGGTTCTCTATTTCATTTAGTTCTGCTCTGATTTTTGTTATCTCCTTTCTTCTGCTGAACTTGGGTTTTGCTTGTTCTTCTTTTTCTAGTTCTTTAAGGTGTAACATGAGGTTATTTATTTGGGATTTTTCTTGTTTCTTGAGATAGGCCTGTAATGATATAAATTTCCCTCTTAAAACTGCTTTTGCGGCATCCCAAAAATTTTGGTAGGATGTATTTTCATTGTCATTTGTTTCTATGTATCTTTTGAGCTCTCCTCTAATTTCTTCTTTGACCCAGTCGTTCTTTGAAAGTATGTTGTTTAATCTCCATGTATTTGTGTTTTTCCTGCTTTCTTTTTGCAGTTGATATCCAATTTCAAAGCTTTGTGATCAGAGAATATGCTTGGTAAGATTTCAATCTTCTTAAATTTGTGAGGCTGATTTTGTGTCCCAATATATGGTCTATCCTTGAGAAAGTTCCATGTACACTAGAAAAGAATGTATAGTCTGATGTTTTAGGATGAATTGCTTTATATATGTCAATTATGTCCAATTCATCTAATGTGTCATTTAGGGCTGCGATTTCATTATTTATCTTCTGTTTGGATGATCTATCCATAGCTGTCAATGATGTATTTAAGTCCCCTAGTATAATTGTGTTTTGGTCAATTTCTTCCTTTAGCTCTGTTAGTAGTTGCTTGGTATATTTCGGTGCTCCCTGATTGGGGGCATAAATATTGATGACTGTTATGTCTTCTTGTTGTATAGTCCCCTTTACCATTATGAAATGTCCATCTTTGTCTCTTGTTACCTTTTTCACCCTGAAGTTGTTTCATCGGAAATCATTATGGCTACACCTGATTTTCTCTGGGTACCATTTGCTTGGAGTGTCAATTTCCACCCTTTCACTTTGAGTCTATGCTTGTCCTTGTAGCTGAGATGTGTCTCTTGTAGACAGCATATGGTTGGCTTTAGTTTTTTGATCCAATCTGCTACTCTGTGTCTCTTTATTGGTGAGTTCAGTCCATTTACATTTAGGGTGATTATTGATATGTGAGGATTTCCTGTCATTCTGTCTTTAGTTTTCTGGTAAGGCTGTGTCTCCATTGTTTCTTTGCCTTTTTGTTGTTGTCTGTTATTTCTGTGTGGTGGTATTCTATGATGTTTCCCTCTGTTTCTTCTTTTATTACAGTATATATTTCAGATTTGGATGTTTTTTGAGTGGTTACCCTTGAGTTTATGTAAAAGAAAGTTTGGTATTTAGAGTATTCCAGTTTCTTCAGTCCGCTTACTTTCTCTATTCCCATATTCCAGTTCAGGCATTTACGCTCCCCCTTTTTATGTTTCGGTTGCCACAAGTTGTCCCTGTTGATGGTGGTCTAATAGCCTCCTTTAGTATTTCTTGTAGTGCAGGTCGTGTATTAGAAAATTCCCTCAGCTTCTGGATGTCTGGAAAGGTCTTTATTCCTCCTTCACATCGAAAGGAGATCTTTGCTGGATATATTATTCTTTGCTCATAATTTCTCTCTTTCAATAGTTTGAATATTTGGTTCCATTCCCTCCTAGCTTGTAGAGTTTCTGCTGAAAAATCTGATGATAATCTAATGGGCTTGCCTTTTTAAGTTACCGTCTTCTTTTCCCTGGCTGCCTTGAGGATTCTTTCCTTGTCATTGATTTTAGACAGCTTCAATACAATGTGCCTTGGTGAAGGCCTGTTGGGATTGAGGTAATTAGGTGTTCTATTTGCTTCTTGGATTCGAGGATCCAGTTCTTTCCACAAGTTTGGGAAGTTCTCACCGACGATTTGTTTGAATATATTCTCTGTTCCCTTCCCTCTTTCTTCTCCTTCTGGTATGCCCATTATTCTTATATTGCTCTTTCTGATGGAGTCAGAAATTTCTTGTAGAGTTCTTTCATTTCTTTTCAGTCTCAAGTCTCTTTCTTCTTCCCTCTGTGTAAATTCCAGGTTCCTATCTTCGATGTCACTGATTCTTACCTCCATCTGGTCAACTCTACTACCTAAGCTGGATATTTTATTGTTAATTTCTCTATTGAGTTCTTAATCTCTAGAAATTCTATTTGGTTCTTTTTCAAGATTTCAATCTCTTTTGTAAAATGCTCATGGTGTTCTTTGATTGTGTTTCTGAGTTCATTAAACTGCCTTTCTGTGTTTTCTTGCATCTCGTTCAGTTTTTTCACAATTGCGATCTTGAATTCTCTGTCATTAAATCACAAATGTCCATATCTCTAAGTTCCTTTTCTGGAGACTTTTCACTTTCTTTCTGAGCTATCTTGTTGCCTTGGTTATTCATGGCAATCACTGATTTACTATTTCTCTTCCTAGACATCTACAGGAGTGGCTTGTGCAACAGGTTGATAGGTATGTGAAGAGCTTTTGAAGTTCCAAAGCTCTTTCTGCACCAGATTCAGAGCCCGTATGTTTCAGCAGTTCTGTTTACTCCTGCAGGGATCCGCCCAGATAGGTGGGGCCAGGGGCGGGGTGAGTTGTGGGATGTGGCCCAGAGCAATGGCGGCGACCACCACCACAGCCAGTCCTGCTTCCACAGTTCCCTCCCGTTTGCCGGAACTAGTTGAGCTGCGAATCTGTGTCTGCGGTCCACAGTTGTCAGAGCAGCAAATATTCTGTCCTTTGATCCGACACTGCTACTTTATCGCTTTAGCACCGGGCAGGTGGGGGCGGGGCGAGCTCTGGGAGGGTAGGTAGGGGGCGGCTAGTCTCCGTGCCTAGGGCCTCCGTTCTCCGCTCGGCAGTGAGGGCTTAAACCACCGATTTCGGCCCTCTTCCCTCAGTCTTTGCTGCCGGGAGCATTGGGAGCGTTGGGTTCAGCCGTGCTATAAGCTGCCCCCTCAGCCCTGTGGGCCGTAAGCGGAGCCCTAGCAGTCCGAGTCCTTCCCTCTCCCGCAGCTGCAGGAGATCCGGGAGCAGCGGGCTCCGAGCACTGAGCTAGGTCTGTGTCCTGCGCCTGCGCGGCTCCGTCTCCACACTTCTCCTCTCCCTCCTCCCCCGCTCGCGCGATTCACCCACCTGGAGGTGAATTCAGTAGTGGGACTCTTCGTCTTGCCTGTCTGCTGTGCAAGGAGTCCTTTGTGGAGTTATTGTTGTCCGATTCGTTGTCAATTCCAGGGGAGCGTTACAGAGGCTCACCTCACGCAGCCATTTTTTTCCGTTTCGAGACTTTCTTAATGAAAGTTCTTACTGAAGTTCTTACTTTGTTTGTATTCTAAGATGAAACCTGTTATATGAAGGCATTGTGATCTGAGTTCTTTAAAATAGAGGTCTCCAAATATTTCTGAACTTACATCTCTGTTTAAAAAATATTTTTGCTTGTACCCTTAAAGACGTACTTTAATCATTTTACATCTATTGCTAGTAAGAATTTATCATGTGTACATTGTGGGAGAGAAAATATGACGTCAAAATATGACGAGACAAAATGAGTGGGATTGGAAGCACTAATGCGATTTTGTGGAATTTGAGGGTTGATATGGTGCTCACTTTTGTAGCTAACACGTGGATTAAGGAAGAGTTTCTCTTTAAAAGACACATTTACCTCATCATACCACTAATTAAATCTGTAAATGGCTCTCCATTTATCATATAATCAAAACATATGAGATCTTTAACAAAGGTTCTGATTTTTGTTTTTGTGGTTTAGGAAGTAGATGCCTCCAATGTTGTATTATTTCGGTATTTATTATGTTTCAAAAGAAAGTCATAGCAACCAAAGGACTTACTGTTGCATTTGTCATCAGTGTATGTGCTTTCGATAGAAATAGGTAAAGGATATCTAAGTTTCTCTCTCAGCACCAAATCTTATACACTGCTCTGTTATGGTGAGACTCCATGCTATCATTAAATTAATACTTACCCAAGTTTTAATTTATCTTAGTATTCAATAAGGAAACAAGTAAAGTACTAAACACTTTTTAAATAAGAATTTGAGATTTCAATATTGTTTTTTATAAGATAAGTTGTATGTGCATTGATAAGAATAGGAATCATTTGCATTGCTATGGACAGGAAACAATGACATTACTATAAGTTTTCTACATATCAGCTTCCGTTGCTTAAAGATTGCTAACGTAGTGTAATCAATCATTAAAGATAATGAAAATGCCATACCTCTATAGAAAGAACTAATCCCCGGAGGATGGGGAGGGCCCATTGGCCAATGCCCAACATTCCACTGTAAGGCCACAGTACTTTCTTGTGCTTATGTGTGAGTGTTTCACATGTTTTTCAGGTAGGGAGGTATTAAGAGAAGTGCTCACATTTTAAGAGAATCCCTCACTGGAAGTGTTTTGTTGTTGTAGGCTGAGGCTAGTTTTCTGTCCCTATATGGTCTGCCCTTGAGAATGTTCCACATATAATAGAAAAGAATGTATAGTCTGATATTGTAGGATGAAGTGCTCTATAAATGTCAATTATGTCCATTTCATCTAATGTGTCATTTAGGGCTGATATTTCTTTATTTATGTTATGTTTGCATGATCTATCCATAGCTGTCAATTATGTATTTAGGTTCCTTACTATAATTGTGTTTTGGCCAATTTCTCCTTTAGTTCTGTTTGTAGCTGCTTGGTATATTTCGGTACTCCCTGATGGGGGGCACAAATGTTGATAACTGCTCTGTCTTCTTGTTGTATAGTCCCCTTTATCATAATGAAATGTCCATCTTTGTCTCTTGTTACCTTGTTCATCCTGAAGTCTGTTTCATCTGATATCACTATAGCTACACCACCTGATTTTCTCAGGATACCATTTGCATGGAGTGTCAATTTCCACCGTCTCACTTTGTCTATATTTGTCCTGGTAGCTGAAATGTGACTCTTAGAGGCAGCATATGGTTGGGTTTAGTTTTTTGATCCAATCTGCTACTCTGTGCCTTTTCATTGGTGAGTTCAATCCATTTACATTTAGGGTGATTATTGATACATGAGGATTTCCTATCTTTGGTGTTCTGGTAAGACTGTGTCTCTATTGTTTCTTTTGCCTTTTCTCTATTGCCTTTTCATTGCTCTCTATTATTTCAGTGTGATGCTATTCTATGATTTTTTGCCTCTCTTTCTTCTTTTATTATGTTATATATTTCAGTTCTGGATTTCGTTTGAGTGGTTACCATTAAGTTTATGTAAAGAAAGTTTGATATTTAAATTATTCCATTTTCTTCAGCATGCGTACTTCCTCCATTTCCGTATTATGGTTCAGGCCTTTACTCTCCCCCCTTTTATGTTTTTGTTGTCACAAATTATCCCTATTTATTCTAGTTGAATAGCCTCCTTTCGTTTTTCTTGTAGTGCAGGTCATGTGTTAGAAAATTCCCTCAGCTTCTGTATGTCTGGAAATGTCTTTATTCCTCCTTCATATCTAAAGGATATCTTTTCTGAATATATTATTTTTGGCACATAATTTCTCTCTTTGAATAGTTTGAATATTTGATTCCCCTCCCTCCTGACTTATAGAGTTTTCTGCTGAAAATCTGATGATAATCTAATGTGCTTTCCTTTGTAGGGTACCGTCTTCTTTTCCTTGGCTGCCTCGAGGATTTTTTGTTAATTTTTGACAGCTTCAGTACAATGTGTCTTGGAGAAGGCCTGTTGGAATTGAGGTAATTGGGTGTTCTATTCACTTCTTGGATTTAAGGATCCAGTTCTTTCCACAAGTTTGGGAAGTTCTCATCGACTATTTATTTGAATATACTCTCTATTTCCTTCTCCCTTTCTTCTCCTTCTGGTATGCCCATTATTCTTACATTGCTCTTTCTGATGGAGTCAGAAAGTTCTTGTAGAGTCCTTTCATTTCTTTTTTTTTTATTTATTTATTTTTTTTATTTATTTATTTTTATTAATTAATTTATTTATTAGTTTCAGGTGTACAAAACAAGGTAATACTTAGACGTTCATCATTTATATCCCTCTAACTATCAAATCGCTCTCTTCTTCCATCTGTGTCTCTTCCAGATTTGTATCTTCAATGTCACTGATTCTTTCCTCTATCTGGTGAACTCTCCTACCTAAGGTGGCTATTTCATTCTTCATTTCTTTAACTGAGTTCTTAATCTCCAGAAATTCTATTTGGTTTTTTTTTAAAATTTCCATCTCTTTGGCAAAATGTTCATTTTGTTCTTTGATTGTGTTTCTGAGTTCATTAAACTGCCTGTCTCTGTTTTCTTGGATCTCGTTGATTTTTTTCAGAATTGCAATCTTGAGTTCTCTGTCATTTAAGTCACACATTTCCATGTCTTTGAGCTCATTTTCTGGAGACTTTTCATTTTCTTTCTGAACTGTCTTGTTGCCTTGGTTATTCATCCCATTTAATGACTTATTTCTCTTCCTACGCATCTACTGGTGTGTGTTCTACAACAGGTTGGTAGAAAGAGGTCTTTTGTTTTCCAGTAGGTGTTGGTAAAATGGTTTTACTCTGACTGCAGCCTTAAATTCTCTCTCATGCTGCAGTGTTACATTTTCTCTGCACTGTTCTGGCTTCTCACACAATGGGGGAATTTCCTGGAAGGTGGGCTTCTCTTCTGTGAACAGTTCACCTGGGTCACAGGGCATCACCTCCATGGGGGGATGTGGAGAGCTTCTGAAGTTCCGAAGCTCTTCCTGTAACAGATTCAGAGGCTGTGTGCTTCAGCAGCTCTCTTCACTCCTGCAGGGATGCGCCCAGATAGGTGGGAACAGGGGTAGGATGGGTTGTGAGAGGTGGCCCCAAGAAAATGCAGCAACCACACCACAGCTATTCCTGCATTCAAGGCTCCCTCCCTTTTGCTGGAACTAGTTAGGCTGTGAGTCTGTGCCTGCAGGCCACAGTTCTCAGAACTGCAAAGATTCTGTTCTTTTGATCTGATACTGCTACTCTTCTACTTCTAGCACTGGGAGGGTGGGGGTTGGGTGAGCTCTGGGAGGTTTGGGAGGGGGCTGCTAGGCTAGTGCCTAAGCCTTCCATTCTCTGCTTGGCAGTGAGAGCTTAAACTGCCATTCTCACCCTTCTTCCCTCTGTCTTTGCCCCGAGTTCTCTGCCATGAGTGTTGGATTCTGCTGTTTTATATGCTGATGCTTCAGGTTGGACTGTGGGCCATAAGCAGAGTACTAGCTGTCAGAGTTCTTACCTCTCCTGTGGCTGTGGTAGGTCCAGAATGCAGGGAGCTTGGAGTTCCAAGCTCTAGTCTGTTCCTGTGTCCGTGTGGCCAGCATCTCTGCATTTTCTATGTCCCTCCTCCCTTTCTCACCCAATTTGCCCACCTTTACATGATTTCAGTTGCTCACCTCTTAGTGTTGCCTGTCTACTGGGCAGGGCATCCTTTGTGGAACTACAGTTGTTTGATTTTTTGTAAATTCCAGGGGAGATTTCAAGAGGTTCGCCTCATGCCACCATTTTTATAATGCAATCTTCTGAAATTGCTGTGCATCAATCTTTTCAATGGATAAATAACATATGAATAAATGGATAAATAACTTTCTTGGTTTAGACTACCAATTTTTTTATTCTGTCCCACTGATAGCATTTTACTTATATCCAATTTTGTCATTGTTGTTACAGATTGCTATAAGTCAATGACTAATCTTGTGAACATGGGCAACTCCTTATCCTTGCACACAACACAGGGAAATCAATAGGTTCTAAAATAATGCACGTTATTCCCTTAGCTGGATGTTAGTAATTATGAAAGTATTAATGTCAGGAAAATAAGAAGCGACGCTTGACTTTTTAACTGAAAACACTTTGCTTGATATTGTTAAAATTATAGGGGATACTGGATACGTTTCCTGTGGCAGGGTAACAGGGACTGATGGGTTTTAAAAAAAAAGAGCCACTTTGAAGGAAAGTTGGCCTACCGAACTGGAAAAACAACCCGAATTTTGTAAAGGAATGGACTTTGAAAGTTGGAGTACTCACTCTTCTCTTAAAATAATTCCCTACAGATAAACTATGAATTCCCTAAAGATAAACCATGAATTTTATATAGCGTTTTTTTCTGAAGTGCTCATGTTTTTCCTTTTCTAAATAGAAGATGACCTTATAAGGTATACACTTGAAGAATAGGTTTTGTGACTGCTTTTTTGTTTTAAAGAAATATTGGGAGTCAGATCTTCATTACTGAGAGGTTGGTAAGTTGAAGGCATATTTATGGTCATATGATAAAATTTGGAAAATGAGAAGACAATTTTTTATTCATAATTAGCAAATGGAGTGCATTTTTATAGCCTACAGTTTGTAATAGTTGCCATTAAATGCTATGTACAAAAAAACAACCTTACTAAAATCAGGCAAAACCTCTCTGAAGAAATATAATGAACAACATACGACAAAAATTTTTCAGATGGAAATTCTTACCCAAGTATTATAAAAATTCACTGCTCACCTAATGAAATCTTAGGAACTTTTTATTTTTATTTTTTAAAATTAAAGTTTATAGGATCTTTTTAAAAAGTACATGTGAGAAAAGGGAACCCTTGTGCACTGTTGGTGGGATTGCAGATTGGTGTAGCCACTATGGAAATCACTGTGTTGGTATCTCAAAAAAATGGAAATGGGACTACCTTATAACCCAGCAATTCCACTCTTTGGTATCTATCCAGAGAAATCCAAAATGCTAATTCAAAATATATATATATATATATATATATATATATATATATATATATATATATATATGCACTCCTATGTTTATTACAGTGCTATCCACAAAAGCCAAGACATGGAAACAACCAAAATGCCCATTGGTAGATGACAAGATTAAGAAATTGTGGTACATTTATACAATGGAGTATTACTCAGACATAAAGAAGAAAGAAACCTTACCATTTGTAATGATATGGATAGACCTAGAAAACACTATGCTAAGTGAAATAAGTCAGATGGAGAAAGATGAATACCATATGATCTCACTTATATGTGGAATCTAAAGAAGAGGATAAATGAACAAACTAATCAGAAACAGTCTCAGAGATATAGAGAAAAAACTGAGGGGGGTGGTGATGAGTTAGAAGGCGAGAAAGCACAAACTGGTAACCACAAGATTACCACAGGGATATGAAAGACAGTTTGGGGGATATAATCAATAATGTTGTAAAGATTTTGTAGGGTATTGGATGGACCCTTATTAGGGAGACCACTTCATGGACAGTATAGATGCCTGACCACTGTAGTGTACACCTGAAGCTGAAGCTGAATAATAATGAATGTCAATGATAATATTATATACATATATATATATATATATATATATATATATATATATATATATATTCACAGGATGTGGAGTACAGCAAAGGGAATAGAGTCAATGGAATTGTAATAGCTCTATACAATGTCAGAGGGGTAGTAGACTGGGAGAGGGGGTTATCACTTTGTCAGGGGTGTAAATATCTATTACATTGTTTTGTACACCTGAAACTAATAAAAAAATTACATGTGACCACTGCACTGTACACCTCAAGCTGAAGTAGAATAATATTGAATGTAAACTACAAATATATGTGTGTGTGTGTGTGTGTGTGTGTGTATTCACAAGATGTAAAGTACAGCATAGGGAATATAGTCAATGGTATTGTAACAGCTATATATGGTGTCAGAGTGTTAGTAGACTTGGGGGGGTTATCACTTTGTTAGGGGTATAAATGTCCAATCATTATGCTGTTTGTACACCTGAAACTAATATAAAAAAATAAAATTAAAAAGAAGTAGATGTGAAATTTTGTGCTAAAATTAATCTGGAGATGCAGAAGTGCAATAATAGGCAAGAATGTATGTTCCTTATAAAAATAATTTTATAGGCTTTGCCTTTATTATGATAAAGCGAACTTCCAACTCATATTTTATGAAAACTAATTTTTTTCAAGGCTTTAAAATTATAAAGTCTAGAGCTCAGAAGAAAATCTACTAAATAGCTAATAATTGTAGGGAGAAGACACTGGGGTAAAGATGAGACAAAATGAATCATTGCCTCCAGATAATGGTGTGATGGGGTTTTTATAAAGAAAAGGATCCTCACTTTCAGAGAATTCCTTGCTGAAGATTGTTTATGTTTTTTTATTCAAAAGTTATTTAATCTCTCAATTGATAAAAGAGTTAACAAAATAGAGCTTCCAAAGTAATTTCTCCAGAAACCATGGCTGTTGATAGGAGAAATCAAATTAATTTGTATTTAATTTTTTCATTCTTTAAAGAATTTAAAGAATTTGCAAATGCCATAGAACAGAAGTTAGAGTATGGGAGATATTTGTTTGAGGGCTGATCATTCTGATTTTTGTGGAAAAACCTTACAAGTCCTACTGAGGGGAGACTGAAATGACAGAGTTACCAGTTCTACCTCTCCCTGTTTTGCTGTGTCCTTAGATGAGAGCAGATTTGTAGTTTGAGAGCAGATTTGTCCCTGAGTTGTCTAAAACAGAGGCCTCAAAACCTATATGATCATGCACCCCATCCAAGAAAAATTGTTGAGCAACTTATTGTAAAAATATGTATATTTAAATACCATTACATATTATATATTATATATAGAAGTATGTGTAAGCAAAAATGCACATATATCCATTTATTATGGAAATGCTTTTTACAATATGAAACATAAAATTTGAAGTCAGAAATACATGAGCTAAAATACTCAAGTGAATTATAGTACATATTTCTACAATGTACACAGAAACCTGGAAAAATATGTGCCGGCCCATTAACACAGTATATCTGAGAGGGAAAGTGGCAAGCAAGAGATTGAGAGAACGATTTCATCTTTCACGTTGTTCATTTCTTTATTGATTGAAATTTTTAAAAATACATTTTGGTAACATTGTGGAAATCTTTTTAAAAGAGATACACAAAAAATTATGTTTCAAATACTTATTTACATGACAATGCGTTCAAATATGTTGGGGAGTGAAAAATATACAGTTTTATGTAATATATACATATACGAGTAAGTGTATACAAATGCATAGAAAATGTGTTAGAAGCACATGTACCTTCGTATTAACAGTGAATGTTTATAACGTGCTGTTTTCTCTGTATAGCTGTCTACATATCTTATAGTCTCTATAAACTCCTTTAATGTGATTTAAAAAAAAACCAACAATAACAACAACAAAAATAAATAAATAAAGAATACATTAACATCAAAATCCCTGTTTGGTTTTATGCACATAAGCACATAGTCACACACACACACACACACACACACACACACACACACACACACAGTACTATTAAATCTATGTGTCCAACAAGGATGTCATCACGAAAGCAATAGTTTGCATTGCTCTGAAATTTGAATGGAGTAGCATAAACTCAATAACATAACATGGAATTTTTCAAATTTAAGTATAGTTGATATATAATGCATATTAACTCCAGATGTACACTTTAGTAACTCAATATTAATACATCTTACAGTATGATCACCTAATTAAGCCTAGTAATCATCTGTCACCCTGCAAACTTATCACAGTATTATTGACTATATTCCACTTCACTTTTTTTACCCATCCCCTCCCATCTGACAACCATCAGTTTGATCTCTGTTTCTAAGTCTGTTTTGCTTCTTCATTTGTTTTTAAATATATTTTTTATTAAAATATAGCTAACATATAATATTATATTAGTTTCAGGTGTACACCATAGTTATTCAACACTTATGTTCCTAAAGAAGTGATCGCCATGATAAGTCCAGCAACCATCTGACACTGGACCATGATATCACAATATTATTGACTACATTCTCTATGCTGTACATTATGAGGTCTGACAATTAAGTTCACAAACTTGCCACTGAGTGCTTACATTGGCAGCACTGTACAAACAGCTCAGTAAGATTTCATAACCTTGATATATCAGTGTCTCACAGCTGTGTTCGTGTCGACATATGGCAGTATCTCTCTGAGTGGTGTTCATTATTGTTGTTGCATGTTTTTGTGTGCCATCACGAGAATGTCTGACCTTGAATTAGAGCAACGAACAAACATTAAATTACTGGTTAAACTTTGGCAAGAGTGAAAGTGAAATCAGGGACATGTTAGTCCAAGTTTATGGGGATAATGCCATGGAAAGAAAACGGCAGTGTACAAATGGATTAAACATTTTTCTGAGGGGAGAGAACACGTCACTGATGAAGAAGGGTCAGGGTGGCCAGTAACAAGCAGAACTGGCGAAAACATTGCAAAAAATCATCAAAATCATTGGCTGACTGTGAGAAGCATAGCAGACCAAGTAAACATCTATAGACGAACAGTTAGGAAAATCTTAACTGAAAATCTTGGCATGAGAAAAGTGTGTGCAAAAATGATCCCGAAAGAGCTCACTGATGAACAAAAGCAGAGGAAAGTCAAAGTGTGCCAAGACCTTTTAGAGAAGCGAGATGATGTTTTGGGCCATGTTATCACTGGTGATGAAACATGGATGTACCAATACGACCCTAAAACAAAGTGTCAAAGGGCACAATGGAAGTCATCCATTTCTCCATGACCAAAAATGTTCCATCAGTCCAAATCAAGAATCAAAATGATGTTGCTAACCTTTTTTGATATCAAAGGGATTATTCAGTATGAATTTGTACCAACTGGACAAACAGTTAACCAAGTTTCCTATTTGGAAGTACTGAAAAGTCTGTGTGAAAAACGACCTGAACTTTTTGTCAACAATTCATGGCTCTTGCATCATGACAATGCATCAGCTCACACAGGCGGCACTGTCTGTAAGGGAGTTTTTAGTCAGTAAACAAATAACTGTATTGGAACACCCTCCCTACTCACCTGATCTGGTCCCCAGTAACTACTTTCTTTACCCAGAGATAAAGGAAATATTGAAAGCAAGAGATTTTGATGACATTCAGGACATCAAAGTTAATACGACCACAGCTCTGATGGGCCATTCAGAAAAAGAGTGCCAAAATTGCTTTGAAGGGTGGACTAGAAGCTGGTGTCGTTGTATATCTTCCCAAGGGGAGTACCTTGAAGGTGAACATAGTGATATTTGACAATATGGTACGTAGCACTTTTCCTAGGAATGAGTTCGTGAACTTTACTGGCAAACCTCATACATCAGATGTACAGGATAGCGGTTAGATATTTATATAATTTAAGAAGTGATCCCCCAAATTAGTCTAGTACCCACTTGGCACTAGTCATAGTTATTACCATATTATTGATTATATTCCCCTACGCTTTATATCCCATTGACTATTTTGTAACTTCCAATTTGTATTTCTTAATCCCTTCACCCTTTTCACCCTGCCCCCAACTCCCATCCCATCTATCACCTTGATAAATCTAGCACCTATCTGACACCATACATAGTTATTACAATATTATTGACTATATTCATTAAGCTATACGCTACATCCCATGACAACTGTGTAACAACCAATTTTTATTTTTTAATCACTTTCCCTTTTTACTCATCCGAGACCCCCTCCCATCTGGCAACCATCAAAATGTCTGTATCTATTTGTTTCTGTTTATTTTTTTTATTTTGTTCATTAGCTTCCACTTATAAGTGAAGTCATATGACATTTTCTTTTGTCTGACTACACTAAGCACAACACCTTTTAGATCCATCAATGTTGTTGCAGATGGCAAGATTTCGTTCTCTCTCTAATGGCTAAGTAATATTCCATTGTATGTATGTACCACCTCTTCTTTATCCATTCATCCATCCAGGGACACCCAGGCTGCCTTCATACTGTGTTTCCCGAAAATAATACCTAGCTGGACCATCAGCTCTAATGCAACTTTTGGAGCAAAAATTAATATAAGATCCGGTCTTATTTTACTATAATATAAGACTGGGTTTTATCTAACATAATATAATATAAGACCGTGTCTTATATTAATGTTTGCTCCAAAAGATGCATTAAAGCTGATGGTCCGGCTGGGTTTTAGTTTTGGGGAAACATGGTATCTTGGCTATTGTAAATAGGGCTGCAAAGAATGTATGGATGGCCATGTCTCCTTGAAGTAGCATTTTGGGTTTTTTTGGATAAGTACCCAGAAGGGGATACTGGATCCTTCTTTGTCTCTTTTTATAGCCTTTGTTTTAAAGTCTGCTTTGTCTGGTATAGGTATGCTACCCCAGCTTTTTTTTTCTTTTCCATTTTCATGAAATAACTTTTCCCATCCCTTTATTCTCGGTTTGTGTGTGTTTTTGATTTGAAGTGAGTCTCTTGTAGGCAGCATATGTGTGGGTCTTGTTTTCTTATCCATTCAGTCACCTGATATCTTTTGATTGGAGCATTTAACAGATCACATTTAAAGTACTTGTTGATAGATATGTATTTACTGCCATTTTATTATTCATAATTTTGATCTTTTTTTGTCTTGTCTTGAAAAAAGTCCCTCTAAAATTCCTTGTAATGCTGGTTTGGTGGTGATGAACTCCCTTAGCCTTTTCTTGTCTGGGAAGCTGTTTATCTGTCATTCAATTCTAAATGATAGTTTTGCTGGTTAGAGTAATTGTGGTTGTAAGTCCTTGTTTTTCATCACTTTGAATATTTACTCCCAATCCCTTCCTGCAAAGTTTCTGTTGAGAAATCAGCTGATGGTCTTATGGGAGCTTCCTTGTAGGTAACTAACTGGTTTTCTCTTGCTGCTTTTAAGATTCTCTTTGTCATTAAGCTTTGGCATTTTAATTATGATGTGTCTTGGTGTAGGCCTGTTTGAGTTTATCTTGTTTGGGACTATCTGCGTTACCTGGGTTTGAATATCCATTTCTTTCACCAGGTTGAGGAAATTTTCCATCCATGCTTTTCAAATAGGTTTTCAATTCCGTGCTCTTTCTCTTTTTCTTCTGGTTCCCCTATGTTGTGAATGTTGATACACTTGTATTGTCCCATAGGCCTCTAAAACTGTCCTTATCTTTTTGTACTCTTTTCTTCTTTTCTGTTTGGATGTTTTCTACTATCTTATCTTCTAAATCACTTATTCAATCTTCTGTCTCATCTAATCTACTGTTGATTCCCTGTAATGTATTCTTCATTCCAGTTATTGTATTCTTTATTTCTGACTGGTTCTTTTTTATGTGTTCTATCTCCATTTTTACGTTTCCTATCTCTTTGTTGAAGTTCTTCCTGAGATCACTGAGCATCCTTATAACCAGTGTTTGGAACTCCGTGTCTGGTAGATTGCTAATCTCAATTTTGTATTGTTCTCTTTCTGGAGCTTTGTTCTGTTCTTCTATGTTTTATTTGCTCCCCATTTTGGCTGCCTTCCTGTGTTTGTTTCTATGTATTAGGTAGGGCTGCTGTGTCTCCCGGTCTTAGTAGAGTGGCCTTATGTAGTAGGTGTCCTGTGGGACACAGTTGTGCAGTCTCCCTGGTCACAAGAGCTGTGTGCTCCAGGTGTGTCCCTTGTGGGTTGTGTCTGTCCTCTTGTTATAGTTGAGCCTTGGCTGCTGTTTGCATGTCATTGGGAAGGACTGACCCTCAGGCTTACTGGTTGTGAGGACTGGCCATGACTACAGTGAAGGAGTTGTTGTGGAAGGGCTGACCCTACAGAGCAGGATTCACTTTACCAGTGCTCTAGTGCCTTCCCAGTGTGCCCTTTGGGTATGTTGTCATTGGAGGTGACCAGGTGATGCCCCAGCTCAGTTCAAAGCTGTCCACATGGCATGCCAGCCCCAGTAACACCTGAGAGGGGACCCACTGCAAGCCATGTGTAGCTAGCTGCAAACTGTGCCCTTAATTGGGCCACCTGGCATAATCACAAAGCAATCTACAGCTAGATACCACCATCACTGTGTTTGGAGGTGCCTTGAGAGGCCAAACCATGAACCAAGGCCAGTTGCTGCTTGTGCCAGGCTTAGGGCTGGTCAGCCAGAGGTACAGGACACGCTGATGCCACATGCTTCTTGTTTGGGTTTTGTGAACCTTTGAGAGACTTTAGGAAAGTCTGCAGCATGAGCCAAGGCAGGCAGTTTGGGTGTGCCCAAAAGTTGGGTGGGGTGTGGCTTCAGAATCACCTGGGTGGTGCCAAAGGTTTTAGCCAGGTTTATGGAGACTCAGATATGGTGACTGCCTATGTCTGCACATGGGGAAGGGGGAGAGCTCAACAAAGAAACAATAGCTTCTGCCAGCTCCTCCAACTGTGAGAAAGCTGCCCCTCCAGCCCTCATCCTGAAGCTAGTCAACTTAGTTCTTCCCCATATGTCTCAGTTACCTTTTGAGCTGCTGCCCCACTGGACCTCAGAACAAGTGAGTCTGTCAGCAAGTAAGTCCATGCATGTGACTTTTAAGAGGAGCACCTGGGATCCTATCTGCCCTCCATCTCACTCAACCATAATCTCCACTGGTTTTCACAGCCAGAAATTATGGGGCCTTCTCTCCCCAGCACTGGAACACTGGACTAGGGAGTCTGGTGCGGTGCTGGGACCCCTTGA
The DNA here is from genome assembly GCF_964194185.1 of Rhinolophus hipposideros. Lineage (NCBI taxonomy): Eukaryota > Metazoa > Chordata > Mammalia > Chiroptera > Rhinolophidae > Rhinolophus > Rhinolophus hipposideros. The sequence goes on along the minus strand of NC_138046.1, from coordinate 51,331,196 downwards.
TCTCCCTGAGGGACCTCTGCAGCCAAAATATCCCTGTGATTTTTAATGGGCAAACACGAGTGTGGGACCAGCTGGTTCTACGTATCTTCCTCTCCTACCAGTCTTGAGGTGGCTTCTTCTGTATGTCCTTAGTTGTAGGGCTTCGGGTCAGCAAGAGTTCAGGCAATTCTCAATGATGGTTGCTCTGTAATTTTTGATGTGTTCGTGAGAGAAGGTAAGCACAGCATTTACTTACTCTGCCATCTTGACCCAACAACTGTTCATTTGTTTTGTTATTTTAGAGTTCACATATAAGTGAAGCCACACAGCATTTGTCTTTTTCTGCCTGATTTATTTCACTTAGCATAGTAACCTCTAGATTCATCCATGTCGTCACAAATGGAAAGATTTGATTCTTTTTAATTGCGGAGTCGTATTTCATTATACATATGTACCATACTTTATCCATTCATCTATTGATGGACACCAAGGTTATTTCCATATATTGGCTAGTATAAATAATACTGTGATGAAAACAAAGCTGCATATGTTTTTTTCTAATTAGTGTTTTCTTTTTCTTTGGATAAATGCCCAGAAGTGGGATTGCTGGCTCATACTGTAGATCTATTTTTAGCTTTTTCAGGAATCTCCATGCTGTTTCAGATAGTGGCTATACCAATTTGCAGTAACATGGTAATATTTTGAGATATAGCAGGAGAAAAATAAACACATCTACAATATGGATGAGATTATCATTTCTCTTTCAGAATAACTTAACATTCTAGAGTTGTGGTGGAGAAAATTATTAATCAAAACCATTTAATTGATTTCTTTCCTGCATTGTATTTTATGGATTGACATTAGATGCACCATACCTAGATTACTACATTGATTCCATTTGAACACTGGAAGAGCAGTACAGTTCAAAAGTGCTGAGCAAGGCAAAGACTCTGCTGGACAGCAGTTGCAGTGAGAATTAAGACCTTCCATGATCCGTGTCATATTGTGTAAGACTGTTCCTATTTTACTAAACATGTTTTTGTAATCATTTTATGTTGGGATTTTGTGGTACAATTGATTTTCTTCTTGTTCTAGTTACTTCTTTTGATAATAACAGTCACATATTTGGTATTGGAAACAATAAAATATTTTAAACCATAATATAGGAATGAAGATATGCGGGTCCCAGCTGAAGGCCTGTACCTCAAGTAATCTTTTATGTTTAATTGTGATAAAATTTACCATCTTAAACATCTTTAAATGTACAGTTCAGTGGCATTAAGTACATTCACATAGTTGTGCAACAATTACCACCATCCATTTCCAGAATTTTTTCCATCTTCCAAAACTGAAACTCTGTACCTATGAAATAATAACTCCCCATTCTGTCCTCCACCCAACCCCTGGAAACTACCATTTTCTTATCTGTCTCTATGAATTTGACTGCTGAAAGAATCTGAGGTACTTTAGTACTCATAACATTGGACTCATACATTATCACTCCTTTTGTGACTGGCTTAATTCACTTAGCATAATGTCTACAAGATCCAGCATTGTTGTAGCATTTGGGCTATTATCAATAATGTTGCTATGAACAAGGGTCTACAAATATTTGTCCAAGTCCCTTACATGAGTTGTATTTTTAATTTTTTGATGTTTTATTATACTGTTTTTCATAACAGCTGTCCCAGTTTATATTCCCACTAGCAGTACACAAGTGTTCCAATTTTTCCACATTTTTGCCAAAGCTTGATATCTTCTGTTTTGTTTTGTTTCTGGATATTAGCCATTCTAATAGGCGTAAAGTGGTATGACACTGTAGCTTTAATTTGAATTTCCCAAATAACTAGTGATATTTAGCATATTTTCTCAGGAGGTGTGGTGTCCAATGTCCATGGAATTAGAAGAAAATTTGCGGCGGGACAAAGGGAAGCGAGGCCGGAGCTGCCGGCGTTTTTTCTGCCCGCGGTGTCTCAGATTCATTCTTAAGGAACTGAGAACTTAATCTTCCAAAATGTCAAAAAGACCATCTTATGCCCCACCTCCCACCCCAGCTCCTGCAACACAAATGCCCAGCACACCAGGGTTTGTGGGATACAATCCATACAGTCATCTCGCCTACAACAACTACAGGCTGGGAGGGAACCCGGGCACCAACAGCCAGGTCACGGCCTCCTCTGGTATTACGATTCCAAAACCCCCAAAGCCACCAGATAAGCCGCTGATGCCCTACATGAGGTACAGCAGAAAGGTCTGGGATCAAGTAAAGGCTTCCAACCCTGACCTAAAGTTGTGGGAGATTGGCAAGATTATTGGTGGCATGTGGCGAAATCTCACTGATGAAGAAAAACAAGAATATTTAAACGAATACGAAGCAGAAAAGATAGAGTACAATGAATCTATGAAGGCCTACCGTAATTCCCCTGCATACCTTGCTTACATAAATGCAAAAAGTCGTGCAGAAGCCGCTTTAGAGGAAGAAAGTCGACAGAGACAGTCTCACAAGGAGAAAGGGGAACCTTACATGAGCATTCAGCCTGCTGAAGATGCAGATGATTATGATGATGGCTTTTCAATGAAGCATACAGCCACCGCCCGTTTCCAGAGAAACCACCGCCTCATCAGTGAAATCCTCAGTGAGAGTGTGGTGCCAGACGTTCGGTCCGTTGTCACAACAGCTAGAATGCAGGTCCTCAAAGGACAGGTCCAGTCCTTAATGGTTCATCAGCGAAAACTAGAAGCTGAACTGCTTCAAATAGAGGAGCGACACCAGGAAAAGAAGAGGAAATTCCTGGAAAGCACAGATTCATTTAACAATGAACTTAAAAGGTTGTGCGGTTTGAAAGTAGAAGTGGATATGGAAAAAATTGCAGCTGAAATTGCACAGGCAGAGGAACAGGCTCGCAAAAGGCAGGAGGAAAGGGAAAAAGAGGCAGCAGAACAAGCTGAACGCAGTCAGAGCAGTATTGTTCCTGAGGAAGAGCAAGCAGCTAATAAGACCGAAGAAAAGAAAGAAGATGAGAGCATTCCAGTGGAGACAGAGGAGACACACCTGGAAGAAACGACGGAAAGCCAGCAGAATGGGGAAGAAGGCACATCGACTCCTGAGGACAAGGAGAGCGGGCAGGAAGGGGTGGACAGTATGGCAGAGGAAGGGACCAGTGACAGCAACACTGGCTCTGAGAGCAACAGTGCAACAGTGGAGGAGCCACCGACAGATCCCATACCAGAAGACGAGAAAAAAGAATAAATGTTGCCTTGTTTTATGTGTTCTAAATACTTTTTTAAATGAAAAAAAACGTTTTGAGGTTTTTTTTTAAAAAAAAAAAGAAGAAAATTTGCAAATGGTTCTTCCTGCGCCTATAAAAATTAAATGACACTGCTGGGTAAAAGGTCTTTGTTGGAATGAGAGTGGTAGCAAAAGGAATCAGAAAGGAAATGCAACCTGCTTCTCTCTCCTCTTGATTTCCTGTTTCCCTGTGGCATTCTCAATGATCAGACCCAAACAGGTGGTAAAGAACAAACAAGGTTCTCATAGTCCTGACCACAGCATCTATGCATACCCTAAGGAATGTTGATTGAGTGATTTAGATATCCCTATTTACCATCTGCTTCCTCTTAAAGCATATTTCATACAAGGAAGTCAACCATGTATGAAGAGACTATGCACCACTTTCAAAACATAATTGATAGAATAATTACTAACTGCATCATCAACAATATCTATTAGCAAACACCCAAACTGATATAAAAGAGTCTTTGCTAAGGACTTATGCTTTATGTGACAGGTAAATGGAAATCATATTGAGATGAGATTACTGGTGGGAAAAGACATGAATATTCCTTCAGAGAGCTGATTCCCAAAGTAGTATTCATCTATGTAGGTGTTAAGAAAGATGATGAGGTATTGGAGCCCACAAAGATAACATAAGATTTTTCCAAGCATTTAAAATCTAATGTTTTATATCAGGGATCAGGAAACTAAAGCCTGATAGCTGTATTTGGCCTGCTGACTTTTTTACAAAATCAGTTAAATTGGAACATAGCTACCCTCACTTTTTATCTTGATATCTACTGCTGCTTTCTTTTTACAGTGGCAGAGTTGAGTAATTGGGATAGAGACTTATATGGCCCCAAAGATATACGGTAACTAATATCTGTCATTTTGCTGAAAATAATTTCTAACTCCTGTTTTATAACCTCAAGTTTGTGTGTGTTTCTAAAGTGCGAAAATGATGATTGTTCTATGTAAATGTAAAATGACATATGGCACATCTTTGAAGTACTAGAAAAAAGCTTTATTAAACAATGATGAATCCCTAGGAAAATACAGAGATCTGTTTTATAAAATACATATCAAATTGTCCACCTAGCATAGGGGTCCTATCATCTTATTTCGCAGACTCAAGGAAGGAAAAACACTGACTGGTGACTGAGCCTCTTCACAGTCCTCTTACCAAGAGCTGCCAGTGTATCTCCCACAAAACAGGAAGGGTCAAGCACCCTCATATCCTAATAAATACCTCAACCCCTAAACAGAAACACATAAATGCACTATGATTATAGGCTTTCAAGAGGCCTGTAATTGATATAGATTTCCCACCTTTTCTGACTGTAATTCTATCAGATCGATATACCGGTAAACAATAGCATAGAGAGTTGTCATAAAACAAAATGTTACCATATTTCCTGCATTAGTATTGCACTGTATGGAAACTGGGATATATACATTCACTATCAGAGTCAAATTCGCAGCTGAGAGATAGGTCAGGCACTCCAACTAATAAATGAACAAAATCACATTAAGGAACACTCTAGCAACCAATAAATAGTAGGCATTTCATGGAACAAACTTTTCAAACAATGATAATGGAGAAAGTTTAGGCTTGTTTATAGGCTCATATTTCCCATCAGACCCTCTATGAGGATTGTCTTAAAATGGAGAATACCCCATGCATGGTCCTGAACAGATGGCAACATCCACAGCCCTCCAAAATTACCTCCAATATTCAGTTCCCACAGTTGACCCCTGCACTCAACGATGGGGAGGAGGAATCAGAGATGCCCTTCACTGAATGTCTCAGGACTGACTTCCATGTCAAGAGGGCTCTCACTGTTTGCCTCCACTGACCAATAGAAACACACACTCAGTGTTACCAAAGTCGTGTCACGGGTATTTCTGGTAGCAGACCCTGATGCACAGAAGGTCCTGTCAGTTCTTAACACTGCTTTATTACCTCACCCTCCAAGCTCAAGTCACCACAACCCCAGTTAACAAGAAACTCCCCAAGCACTTGAGTCACAAGATGAATATATATTTTTCATGACACATTAAATTCACCATTAGAGAGAACATCAGCATCATACCAGACCTCAAAGTCTCAGATGTTACTCATATTGCTACAATTGAATGAAGTAAGTAGAAGAAAAGATGTCATATATTTGATCCCCCTTACCCTCATCACCCACCCCCCAAATATGGAAGGAGAACTGACTCTGGGTGGTGAACACACAATGGGATTTATCGATGATGTAATACAGAATTGTACACCTGAAATCTATGTAAATTTACTAACAATTGTCACCCCAATAAATTAGTTTTAAAAAAATGCACCAAATAAAAACAAAAGAAAAAAAGAAAATATGTCAGAACCTGACATTGTGATGACTCTATGCAGAACACAGGGCAAAAGCAATATATGGAAAAGGTTGTTGTTTTTTTTTCCTTTGAACAATAAGTTGTGATCAGAGATACTCTTGTTACAAGGCTGTGATGAGGGTAAGTCTGCTGATGTGGGTCGAATGCCCATGAGCCCTCAGGATACTTTGAATAAACATCATAGTAGGTGAAGGCAGAGCTATCAAACCCTCCACATACAGAGGAAGGCAAGCCTCACATGGAGTTAATGTCTGAGCCAAAGCAGACAGATCAATATATGAAAAAACTATGGATGAAGATAATAGGAAGAAGGAAGAGTCCTGATGAGAGATTGAACTCCCACAGACTGCCCTGTGTTGGCAGTTACTGCTAAATGAATTTGAGTCAGTGACATTTTGGAGTCTGCTTTCCTCAGTCAGTGCTGGAATCTACACACTGTCAGTGGATAAGATGTTTAGTTGTATGACTCATAAAATATGATAGATTAAGAATTTTGAAAAGAAACTTGGTGAGGGTTGACAAGGAGCACACATTTATCAGTGTACTCGTATAAACAGCTTCTGCCACACATACATATTCAGATTAGAGGCACAACTGCTCTATGATGCAGTTAATCTCAGAATTAAGAAGCAAAGAAAAAAATCCTCTTTGTCATTAATCCTGGGGTCTCTTATGCAAGAAGCTGCCACCCTCTTCCTGGGATACACAGAAATAGGCCAGAGTCACGCTTGTATATATGTGAAGGAAAGTATTCAACTGTTTCTCTGTGAGGAAGTAAACAAGGCAGATATTATGATCCACATTCCAGCTGCTAATTTTTTTTTAATGGAAGTAAAATATCGGGGTAGTTCCACTATTTCCAAGCAGAGAATCATTCATTAAATTATCTGAGTTTGGGATGTGGCTCTGCTCCTTATGCACTGTATGGGTACAAGCATTTTCCTTAGCCCTGTTTCCTCAGCCCTTTTCTGACAAATAAACAAAACATCAACATCTTTTCCATGCAAGGGTAAGTTAGGGGTCAGAAACATGCACTGTTTCATCTGGAATGTCAAGGATAAATAAAGGTGTCAAAATGCCCAAGATTATTTCTAGTAATATATGGTGCCCAAGATCCAGGAGAGCATTAGATTGCAGTCTAGAAATGCTGATCTCCTTTTGTTAGCATTTAAATTGTCAGCAGATAAATATTTAGATGTTTATCTAAAGTTTTTCACAGCTGCATGGGGAGGCAAAATGCGCTTTATTGCATGCCTTCAATTCCATAATAAGGAAACATTTAAAAGACAATGGCCAGTGAATAGTAAAAGTTGCCTTCTTCAGTAATAAAAGAATGCAAATAAAAAAGGATTCCGTATTTTCACCTCTGAAGATAGATAAAACAAAAGAAGAATGGCAAAAGGCAGGACTGATTATCTCAGGTCTGAGGAAACAGGCACCTGAGGGAGAATTGCTATTTCTCAAGATCACAGAGGTGGTGTATGAAGCACCCGCCTGGGAATTTAGGTCCATCAACCACCAAAGTAGGCAGGTATCTATCTCTCCTCAGTATTTATTACCATAAGAATGTTCATTGAAAATGCTAAAATATAATAAAGAAGTAAAAATATTGTTAATATCTGTGTCTCTCTACTTTCAGATTTTTTCTCTTTGTCTTTTAGTAAGTATTTTTAATTTTTTTATAATTTTTAACACACTTTATTGTTTCTATATATATTACTTAAAAAGTGTAAATCATGTGGATGCTTTATTTTCTACAACCTTCAAACTATAAGTGTTTTTTTCTGATAAAAATTATGCATGCTTAATATAACATATAATGTAGGAGGAAAATAACTTGCATAAAATGTCTAAACTAACTGTCAAAACACCCAGTGGCCCTTACTCAATAGGTCCTCTACTACCAAGCATGTATATGAAATTCCAGTAACTTCATTTCATTTTATATACCCACAGGAATCTCATTCTCTCAGTTCTCTTCTCTCTCTCTCTCTCTCTCTCTCTCTCTCTCTCTCTCTCTCTCTCTCTCTCTCTCTCTCTCTCTCTCCCTTCCCTCCATTCATCCCTCCTCCTATCCTGTTCTCTTTCTCCCCCAACAAACACACACATAGTTCTAGTTCTCACTCCCTCTCTCTCTTCCTTGCATTGTCTTTGACCATTAGTACATGAAACTCAACATCAGCCACCTATGTTAAAATATCCCCAAACTCTCAAAGTTTTGGTACTTTCAGAAATAACCAAATATCTCAACTTATCTTGACTTAAATTTTCTACCATTTATTTATGCCTAAATACACAATCTATTTCACCCTCACGCTCAATCATTTGCTCTAAAGACTCAAGCTAATTTTTAAAAAATTCTTACAGCTATAGTTTATTGCAATGAAAATAAGCAGCTATAGTTTATTGCAATGAAAATTTAGGTCAAATAAATTAAAACATTAAAGGTAGAAGGTACATGGGACAAAGTCCAGGGGAAACCAGGCTCAAGCTTCTAGGTGTCCCCTCCCAGTGGATTTGCACAGGAACATTCTTAAATCCTCCAAGCAACAATGCGTTACAGGACATGTGAAGTGTTGCCAACCAAGAATATTTAGTTGTCCAGAGATGTTGTGGCAGTAAGTTACACAGGCACATGACTGACTCCACCCACTCAGACCCCTGTCCCACTCCCCATTCCAGCCAAAATAGGTCTTTACCATAAATTATAAACTTATCTGGCCTACAAAATAAATTTATCAGGTAGAATATCCCAATATGCAGAGATTATTTCTCAGGAGTTAGTCAAAGACTGGTTCAAAAGACAGTCCTTTCTTTAGAATATGCAGTGTTTGAGGAAATCAGGCTGGCCAAGATAATCCTTTCCTGCTCAATCAGCTCCCCTGACTCTCAGTTTAGGACCTCTTACAGAAAATTTGTCATATTTGTTTGTGTATCTACATTCAGTATAACATTTATATGACAGATACAGCAATAGTATCAGCATGGATATGCCAAAGAGCTGGAGAAGCCAGTGTAGGGAAGGAACATATTTAATGAAATAATCCATCCTATAAAAGAAAATATTTTCATATTTTATACTAACCTTATTACTCATTTCCCCCTTAATCTACCATTATTTGTACCATGTAATAAACTTGTACAGAAGTATTTAACACAGAATATAGCTGATGATTAGCTAAATCCAGCTCTTCCTCAGTCCAGTCATTTCCTATCAGTACTATATCCTAAGAAAACTTTCACTCAGTCTCCCAACACATTTGATCATCAGTGTCAGTATTGCCATATGACTTACTTAACTAAAGCAGTTGCTCAAGTTAGGGTCATTCCTTAGAGGAATTAGAACTTATTATGTGATGCCCACTGTTTTATTCCCATCAGAAATCCATTTGTTTTTACTATTCTGTTAAATAACTTTCCATCCACAAAAACAAGAGCAATATATATCTGTGCACAATACACTGTTAGATGTTAGAAATACCACTGCTGCATTTCACCCATTATAACCAGGCACCTTTCTAGTTATTGATAACCAAGGTTTATAGTTACACAGTAATTAGTCTGCCAGGAGCTATACACTCCATGGACTAATCCAATGGCCCATTAGGGAATACTTCCTCAAAGTTTCCTTGCAAATTATATATTTTGTAATAGATTCAACATGAAAAATAAGAGTCAAAAGATACTGGCAAATTACTAGAGTTCCACTCAGTCATTCACCATAAGACACATTTCATCATATTGTATGAACAAAATGTCTCCTAGAGCATTGCCACTCAGATTTTCAGGTTTTCATTTGACCTTCCAAGGTTCAAAAACCATGGTGGTCTTGGAAAATATGTGATTTCACATTTTTGAGCCTTAGGGTATGACTGTGCTCAGAAACAATATCATTTTCTTGCTTCAAGCCTCTCTCAAGACACCAATGCAATATTGGATTTCTCTTATTCTATAACACATTTAATCATTCCTTTAACCTCAACTACTATTCCTCTTTTTCTCCATTTTTCATTGATTTTTATCCAGACGTTATTTTTTTTCCAACTGTGGAAGGAATGTTCAGCCATTGTGTTGGTCCAGATCATCAGCACCAATAGCAGCCTGCCAAGTGCCTACCTCAACAGTTTCCGTGTAAGGAGAAGCTTAGTCCATTCTCTTTCATATAGGATAGGGTTACATAAGTACAGAACTAGTGAGCTTTCTTGACCACAAGGCAATACAACTGCATTCACTGTCAACCCCTTTTTTTCTAGATGTAGTGAAGGTACAGTCCACTCCATCAGACTCTTGGGAATACTGGCATAAGGTTTAAAGGTATAGTTACAGTTTCTTCCTTAAGTATCATCCCTGTATATGGCACCTGTAGCTCTTGTCCTAGGACCACTAAATAAGGTAGGAACAAAGAAAGTTGGGGTGATTTGGGGAAGCATTGTATAGTTATATCAGCATTCTCCCCTACCCTCTTTTCCCCAAAATACCCCAGACAAATAGAAAAATCTACCAAATGGGGATCCTCCCTTGTCCTCTTGTCACATTGAATGAGGGCTCACATTCATAAAGATGTATAACTAACCTTTCACACCTTTATCGCCACTCAGTTTATATAACTGGTGTTTCAAGTGCCCGTTTCAATTCTCTATCAAATCACTACTCTGAGGATGATATGAAATATGATATGATGTTTCTTTGACCATTGTTGCTCCCTGTGGACTATAAAATGTGATCCTTGGTCTGAAGAAATGTAACTTGGTGGTCTAAATTGGTACAGTATCTTAAGTTGTAATCCTTTATAGAGTTTTGAAAATTTGCCTCTACGACCGGGCATGCGAAGCCTCGTCCACAGTAAATATCTATTCTTGTCAGGACCTATGTATAGCCTCCTGGGACTGCTGGTAGTAGTCTGATGTAATTTATGTGAAAGCTGTGGGGGGGGACTTTCCCCAAGGTAATCTGAACCACATTCATTTGTACTTTTTGTCTGTTAGCTGGAATACAGAGTAAACCTTCCTGGTATTTTATGCCTCAGAAGGTGCAAGTGGAATACATTGATGATCAGCCCATCTTTGCATTGCTGCAGCTACTCCATGTCCACTCATTTTATTGACTCAGGTGGCTGTCTCAGACAACTGCCCCAGGATATCCAGTTGATGATTCCAATCACATTCTGATTTGGAAGGAAGTTCTTCAATGTGCATCTTGATTTCTCCAACTGATCTCCAAAGGGCTGTGATACATGCAGAAATCCTTTAATAGTCTAAATTTCCATTCTCCATCTACCTGACCATATGGCCAGTCCATTGGCCCAATGTGTTGGAATAAACCCAGACTTTTTATTGTTTAGTTCTTTCATCCCTACAAGGAAAAGAACATGCAGTTCAGCCCATTTGGCTCATTTATTCTTATCTTCTACAGAGTTTTTCCAGGTTATAAAGCAACAGCCTTCCAAATAGGATGCTTCCTGTTCCCTTTGTAACTGATGACCATAAACCAAGCAGCTATTTGTTGGTCACTTGGAAGTTGTGCATAGAACCACTCATTTGGCAATAGGATCTAGCAGTTCCTCAAGACATTCCCAAAGTTGGCGTAAGGGAAAAGAAGCTCCTTAATCATGAACACAATGAGTATATCCTTGCATTCTTTCAGTAGCATGTTTCTTCTGGGCACTGCTTTCCTTATTAGACATTACCTAAGTCACAGTACAGGTAATGGTTTCAAGATCATTGTATGTTCTCCAGTCATAGGGACAGTTTTAACAAGTGTCCAATAGCAAATCAATAATTGTCTGTCAAACAGTGTGTAGTATATTTCCGTGTCTGTAAACTTCCTGGTCCAAAATTCCAGTGGTCACTGTTAGGCGGCACTCATGGGCTTTGCCATTACTAGCTCCAGTCTGCATAAACGTGAGTTGTAGACATTTCCAAAATCATACCTGAGTGTGTATCATAAGGGCTGAAAGGCACGTTACTTTTTGCATTTCAGCCAGTGTTTTTCAGGTCCCCATTTAAATACTGCTTTCTTACAGATAGCTCTATGGATTGGAGCTAAAAATATTCCCACAGGTGGAATATGCATCCTCCAAAATTGAAAGAAAGCAACAACAAAAAACAACAACATACAAACAAAAAACAGGTGCTGTGTTTCTTCCTTGTTTCCGGGAGTAAGCAATGACAGCATTTTAGTTATCTATAGAAAGTCTCAGTGGCCTTTGTCCATATTATTCCTGGGAATTTCACTATTTAAAAAACCTTTGAATCTTTGCTGAATTTAGCAACAAGCCTTTGTTAGTCATATATAAATACAGTTAGTAACTGTATTTAAGGAAATTGTATCTTGCTTTTCAGTTTCTAACGATGTGTACTAACCAAAGAAGCTCACTTGAGCCTTGATGTTTTAACTGGAGGTAAGTCACATGGGCATGCAGTGCCTTTGTGATTGACCACAGCTACTCAGATTCCAGACCATTTCACAGAGCAAAAATAGGCATTCACAATAAATCATATTGTTAAGATAAACATAACTGGTCAAATAGGTACAGCATGGCCAAGGACTCATGCATAGAAAAGCAAACTTATCAGATGGAGTATCCCATTGGCTCAGAGGTTATCCCCCAGGAGTCAGCAAAAGGCCAGTCTAGAAGATATGCACTTCTTTGGAATGTGCTTGCTTTGAACAACCCAAACTTTCTGAGCTAACCCTTTCCTGTCCAAAATAACATTAACATAAAGAACAAATATTAATCTTTCTAAATTCATATACGATAATGTAAGTTTTCTAAGCATCATCAAGAAATAACATTTCCAAATGAGGAGTTGTAATGCGGGGGGGCCTGCGGGGCCTCTGGTCCCGCTCCCCACATGAGAACGCAGAATATGGCTAGGCCAAAAAGGAATACCCACGGAGTCATAGATAGGGGAGTCATACCACTATATTCTCTCTGGCAGCAGGGCGAGACACACGCAGTAGTAGCCACACCATCTGCAGTCCGCCATTCATTTCTCTGCCTGCCAACCAACCAATCACCAAAGCCCCACAGCAACATCAGTAGCCAATTGGCCAACCGGTTACAGCTGATGGCCAACCAATCACAGCTGATGGCCATTCACTACACGAGCCTGCACCTCCCCACGTGAGGTCGAGAGCCTGGAAACTGCTCTCTGGGACTCTGTCCCCACAGAGTTTTTAATTCCCATGGTTTTAACAAAAATAATGAGTCATCTTCCACCATTCTCTTTGGTTGAAAACAAAATGATGAAACAAAAAATAGTTTTCTGTTGTCCAATACATTGGCATTCCTTACAGAAATATTAATTTGAAAACTATATTCTAGTAATACCTACCCAGGTGGTTAGTTAACATATACCTAAAGGAAAATAAATCCCAGGTATAGAATTTTCTTTAAATAAGAGCACATTTCATAAAAATGACCCCCATGAACACCAAAAAACATAGTAAATTTTTTTTTCACTTTTATCCCAAGTGCTTCACTGACATTTCAAGTTGTGACCTTGGAGCTGCTTGTATGACATACCCTGTAAAAATTTAAAGGAGGGGGACGGCCCGGTGGCTCAGGCGGTTAGAGTTCCATGCTCCTAACTCCAAAGGCAGCCAGTTCGATTCCCACATGGGCCAGTGGGCTCTCAACCACAAGGTTGCCAGTTCAATTCCTCAAGTCCCGCAAGGGATGGTGGGCAGTGCCCCCTGCAACTAAGATTGAACACGGCACCTTGAACTGAGCGGCCGCAGAGCTACAAGATGGCACAGTTGGTTGGAGCGTGTCCTCTCAACCACAAGGTTGTGGGTTCGACTCCAGCAAGGGATGGTGGGCTGCGCCCCCTACAACTAGCAACAACTGGACCTGGAGCTGAACAGCGCTCCCCACAACTAAGACTGAAAGGACAACTTGAAGCTGAAAGGGACCCTCCACAACTAAGATTCAAAGGACAACAACTTGACTTGGAAAAAAGTCCTGGAAGTACACACTGTTCCTCAATAAAGTCCTGTTCCCCATCCCAAATAAAATCTTTAAAAAAAAAAATTAAAGGAACTTGAAATTTCTGAAAACTAAAGTGAAAGGAAACTTTTTAACATTTTATTTAATTTTTAAAATATTTTTATTAAAATGTAGCTGACATATGATTTTATATTAATTTCAGGAGCACACCATAGTTATTCAAAATTTATATATCTAAAAAAGTGATCATGAAGGCACCAGGGGAAAAAATGGCGGTGTGAGGTGAGCCCCTGTAGCGCTACCCTGGAATTTACAACAAATCGGACAACAATAACTCCACAAAGGACTCCCTGCACAGCAGACAGGCAAGACGAAGAGGCCCACTACTGAATTCACCTCCAGGGGGTGAATCGCTTGAGCTGAGAGGAGGGAGAGGAGAAGAGTGGAGATGGAGGTGCGCGGGCTCAGGACACAGACCCAGCTCAGTGCTACCAGCTTGATGCTCCCAGAACTACCGGAGCTACGGGAGAGGGAAGAACTCGGACTGCTAGGGCTCCGCTTATGGCCCACAGGGCTGAGGGGGCAGCATATAACACGGCTGAAATCAATGCTCATGGCAAAGACCTCACGGAGCAAAGACTGAGGGAAGAGGGCTAAAATCGGTGATTTAAGCCCTCACTGCCGAGCAGAGAATGGAAGCCTTAGGCACTGAGACTATCCGCCCCCTCCCTACCCTGACAGAGCTCGCCCCGCCCCCACCTGCTTGGTGCTAGAAGCGATAAAGTAGCAGTGTCAGATCAAAGGACAGAATATTTGCTGCTCTAAGAACTGTGGACCGCAGACACAGATTCTCAGCTCAACTACTTCCAGCAAAGGGGGGGGAGCTGTGGAAGCAGGACTGGCTGTGGTGGTGGTCGCCACCATTGCTCTGTGCCACCTCTCACAACTCACCCCACCCTGGCCCCACCTATCTGGGTGGATCCCTGCAGAAGTAAACAGAACTGCTGAAACATACAGGCTCTTAATCTGGTGCAGAAAGAGCTTTGGAACTTCAAAAGCTCTTTGCATACCTATCAACCTGTTGCAAAGCCACTCCTGTAGATGTCTAAGAAGAGAAATAGTAAATCAGTGATTGCCATGAATAACCAAGGCAACAAGATACCTCAGAAAGAAAGTGAAAAGTATCCAGAAAAGGAACTTAGAGATATGGAAATATGTGATTTAAATGACAGAGAATTCAAGATTGCAATTCTTAAAAAACTGAACGAATGCAAGAAAACACAGAAAGGAGGTTTAATGAACTCAGAAACGCAATCAAAGAACACCATGAGCATTTTACAAAAGAGATTGAAATTTTGAAAAAGAACCAAATAGAATTTCTGGAGATTAAGGACTCAATAGAAGAAATTAACAATAAAATATCTAGCTTAGGCAGTAGATTGACCAGATGGAGAAAAAAATCAGTGACATCGAAGATAGGAACCTGGAATTTACACAGATGGAAGAAGAAAGAGACTTCAGACTTAAAAGAAATGAAAGAACTCTACAAGAACTTTCTGACTCCATTAGAAAGAGCAATATAAGAATAATGGGCATACCAGAAGGAGAAGAAAGAGAGACAGGAACAGAGAATATATTCAAACAAATCGTCGATGAGAACTTCCCAAACTTGTGGAAAGAACTGGATCCTCAAATCCAAGAAGCAAATAGAACACCTAATTACCTCAATCCCAACAGGCCTTCACCAAGGCACACTGTATTGAAGCTTTCTAAAATCAATGACAAAGAAAGAATCCTCAAGGCAGCAGTGAAAAGACGACGGTAACCTACAAAGGAAAGCCCATTAGATTATCATCAGATTTTTCAGCAGAAACTCTACAAGCTAGGAGGAAATGGAACCAAATATTCAAACTATTGAAAGAGAGAAATCATGAGCTAAGAATAATATATCCAGCAAAAATCTCCTTTAGATATGAAGGAGGAATAAAGACCATTGTAGACATACAGAAGCTGAGGGAATTTTTAAATAAACAAACTGCACTACAAGAAATGCTAAAGGAGACTATTAGACCACCATCAACAAGGACAATTTGTGGCAACCGAAACATAAACAGGGGGAGAGTAAAGGCCTGGACTGGAATATGGGAATAGAGAAAGTAAGCGTGCTGAAGAAACTGGAATACTCTAAATATCAAACTTTCTTTTACATAAACTTAAGGGTAACCACTCAAAAAACATCCAGAACTGAAATATATACTGTAATAAAAGAAGAAACAGATGGAAACATCATAGAATACCACCACACAGAAATAACAGACAACAACAAAAAGGCAAAGAAACAATGGAGACAAAGCTTTAACAGAAAACTAAAGATAGAATGACAGGAAATCCTCACATATCAATAATCACCCTAAATGTAAATGGACTGAACTCACCAATAAAGAGACACAGAGTAGCAGATTGGATCAAAAAACTAAACCCAACCATATGCTGTCTCCAAGAGACACATCTCAGCTACAAGGACAAGCATAGACTCAAAGTGAAAGGGTGGAAAATGACACTCCAAGCAAATGGTACCCAGAGAAAATCAGGTGTAGCCATAATGATTTCCGATGAAACAGACTTCAGGGTGAAAAACATAACAAGAGACAAAGATGGACATTTCATAATGGTAAAGGGGACTATACAACAAGAAGACATAACAGTCATCAATATTTATGCCCCCAATCAGGGAGCACCAAAATATACCAAGCAACTACTAACAGAACTAAAGGGAGAAATTGACCAAAACACAATTATACTAGGGGACTTAAATACATCATTGACAGCTATGGATAGATCATGCAAATAGAAACAAATAATGAAATAGCAGCCCTAAATGACACATTAGATGAAATGGACATAATTGACATATATAGAGCACTTCATCCTAAAACATCAGACTATACATTCTTTTCGAGTGTACATGGAACATTCTCAAGGATACACCATATATTGGGACATAAAAGCAGCCTCAGCAAATTTAAGAAGATTGAAATCATACCAAGCATATTCTATGATCACAAGGCTTTGAAATTGAATATCAACTGTAAAAAGAAAGCTGGAAAAAACACAAATACATGGAGATTAAACAACATACTTTTAAAGAACGACTGGGTCAAAGAATAAACTAGAGGAGAGATCGAACGATACATAGAAACAAATGACAATGAAAATACATCCTACCAAAATTTTTAGGATGCCGCGAAAGCAGTTTTAAGATGGAAATTTATATCATTACAGGCCTATCTCAACAAACAAGAAAAATTCCAAATAAATAACCTCATGTTACACCTTAAAGAACTAGAAAAGAAGAACAAGCGGAACCCAAGGTCAGCAGAAGAAAGGAGATAACAGAAATCAGAGCAGAACTAAATGAAATAGAGAACAAAAAGACAATAGAAAAAATTAATGTGACAAAGAGCTGTTTCTTTGAAAAGATTAACAAAATTGACAAACCCTTGGCTAGACTCACTAAGATAAAAAGAGAGAAGACACTAATTAACAAAATCAGAAATGAAAAAGGGGAAGTTATCATGGACACCACAGAAATACAAAGGATTATCCAAGAATACTATGAAGGACTATATGCCACCAAATTCAATAACCTAGAAGAAATGGACAAGTTCTTAGAAACATATAGCCTTCCAAGGCTGAATCATGAAGAACAGGTAAATCTAAACAGGCCGATCACCAGTACTGAAATTGAATCAGTCATCAAAAACCTTCCCAAAATCAAAAGTCCTGGACGAGATGGCTTCACCAGTGAATTCTACCAAACCTTCAAAGAGGATCTAATACCAATCCTGCTCAAACTCTTCCAAAAAACTGAAGAAGAGTCAGTACTCCCTAACTCATTTTATGAGGCCAACATTACCCTGATACCAAAACCTGGTAAGGACAACACAAAAAAAGAAAACTACAGACCAATATGTCTGATGAATACAGATGCTAAAATCCTAAACAAAATTCTAGCAAATCGAATACAACAATGCATTAAAAAGATTATTCATCACGACCAAGTGGGGTTCATCCCCGGGGCACAAGGATGGTTCAACATCCGCAAATCCATCAATGTGATACATCACATGAACAAACTAAAGGACAAAAACCATATGATTCTATCAATTGGTGCAGAAAAAGCATTTGATAAGATGCAACATCCATTTATGATTAAGACACTTAATAAAATTGATATAGAATGAAAATACCTCAACATAATAAAGGCCATATACGACAAGCCCTCAGCTAATCTCATAATTAATGGTGAAAAACTCAAGCCCTTTGCTCTATGTTCAGGAACACGACAGGGCTGTCCCATATCACCTCTTCTTTTCAACATAGTGTTGGAAGTCCTTGCCAGAGCAATCAGGCAAGAGAAAGAAATAAAAGGCATCCAAATTAGGAATGAAGACGTTAAATTGTCACTCTTTGCAGATGACATGATGCTATATATAGAAAACCCTAAAGATTCCACCAAAAAGCTATTAGAAACAATCAATGAATACAGTAAAGTTGCTGTCTACAAAAGTCCATTGCTTTCCTATATACCAACAATGAAATCTCAGAAAAACCAAGTACAGAAAACAATTCCTTTTGCAATTGCAGCAAAAAGAATAAAATACCTAGGAATAAAATTAACCAAAGATGTGAAGGATTTTTATGCTGAAAACTATAAGACATTTTTGAAAGAAATTGAAGAAGACACGAAGAAATGGAAAGACATTCCGTGCTCATGGATTGGAAGAATCAACATAGTTAAAATGGCCATATTACCCAAAGCCATATACAGATTTAATGCAATCACTATCAAAATCCCAATGACATTCTTTAAAGAAATAGAATAAAAAATCATCAGATTTCTTTGGAACCACAAAAGACCCCGAATAGCCAAAGCAATATTAAAAAAAAAAAAAAAAAAAAGAACAATTCTGGAGGTATCACACTCCCTGATTTTGCTTGTACTACAGGGCTACAATAATCAAAACAGCTAGGTATTGGCGGAAAAACAGACACATAGACCAATGGAATAGAATTGAGAACCCAGAAATAAAACCACATAAATATGGACAATTTTTGACGAAGAAGCTAAAAACATACAATGGAGGAAAGACAGCCTCTTCAATAAATGGTGCTGGCAGAATTGGATAGCCACGTGCAAAAGAATAAAACGAACTGTTATCTGTCACCATGTACCAAAATTAATTCAAAATGGATCAAAGACTTAAGCATAAGACCTGACACAATAAACTGCATAGAAGAAAACATAGGTACTAATCTTATTGACCTTGGGTTCAAAGAGCATTTTATGAATTTGACTCCAAAGGCAATGGAAGTAAAAGCTAAAATAAACAAATGGGACCATATGAAACTTCAAAGCTTCTGCACAGCAAAAACAACAATCGACAAATTTAAAAGGCAACCAACTGAATGGGAGAAGATTTTTGCAAACAGTGCCTCCAATAAGGGGCTAATATCCAAAATATACAAGGAACGCATGAAGCTCAACAACCAAAAAACAAACAACCCAATTGAAAAATGGTCAGAGGACCTGAAGAGACATTTCTCCAAAGAGGATATACAAATGGCAAATAGACATATGAAAAAATGCTCAACATCGCTAATCATCGGAGAAATGTAAATGAAAACCACAATGAGATATCACCTCACCCCAGTCAGAATGGCTTTCATCAAGACAAATAGTAACAATTGTTGGAGAGGCTGTGGATAAAAAGGAACTCTCATACACTGTTGGTGGGAATGCAGACTGGTGCAGCCGCTATGGAAGGCAGTGTGGAGGTTCTGCAAGAAATTACGAATAGAATTACCATATGACCCAGCAATCGCTCTCCTGGGTATGTAGCCAAAAAATCTGAAAACATTTCTCTATAAAGACACGTGTACTCCAATGTCTATTGCAGCTTTGTTTACTGTGCCCAAGACATGGAAACAACCAAAATGTCCTTCGATAGATATATGGATAAAGAATTTGTGGTATATATTCACAATGGAATACTATTTGGTGGTAAGGAAAGATGATATAGGAGCATTTGTGACAACATGGATGGATCTTGAGAGTATAATGCTAAGTGAAATAAGTCAGACAGAAAAAGCAGAGAACCCTATGATTTCACTCACATGTGGTATATAAACCAAAAACAACAAAAGAACAAGACAAACAAATGAGAAACCAAAACTCATAGACACAGACAATAGTTTAGTGGTTACCACACGGTAAGGGGGTGGGGGATGGGTGATGAGGGTAAGGGGGATCAAATATATGGTGATGGAAGGAGAACTGACTCTGGGTGGTGAACACACAATGGGATTTATAGATGATGTAATACAGAATTGTACACCTAAAATCTATGTAAATTTACTAACAATTTACACCCCCAATAAATTTAATAAAAAAAAAGAAGTGATCACCATAAGTCTAGTAATCATCTGGCAATGTACAATGCTATCACAATATTATTGCCTATATACCTTATGCTGTACATTACATCCCCATAACTTGTTTTTTTTTTAATTTTTTTATTAGTATCATGTGTACAGTATAGTGGTTAGGCATTTATATAATCTATGAAGTATTCACCCCAATAAATCTACTACCCACATAACACCCTAAGTAGTCTTTACAACATTATTGATTATATTCCCCATATTGTGTTTCACATCCCCGGTGACTATTTTATGATTACAAATTAGTTCTTCCTAATCCCTTCACCTTTCCTACTGAATCCTCACCATCCTGCCATATAGCAACCATCAATTTGTTCTCTGTATCTATGAGTCTATTTCTGTTTTGTTTGATCATTTATTCTGTTCTTTAGATTCCACGTACATATAAGGGAGATCAAATGGTATTTGTCTTTCTCCATTGACTTATTTCACTTAGTGTAATATCCTCTAGGTCCATCCATGTTGTTGCAAATGGTAAGATTTCATTCTTTTTGTATGGCAGAGTAATATTCCATTGTATAAATGTAACACAATTTCTTTATCCTATCGTCTATTGATGGGTATTTTGCTTGTTTCCATATCTTGGCTATTGTGAATAGCATTGCAGTAAACATAGGGGTACATACATTTTTTTTCAAATTAGTGTTTTGGATTCCTTTGGATAAATACCCAGGAGCTGAACTGCTGAGTCATATGGTAGTTCTATTTTTAATTTCTTCTGAAATCATGTAAAGTGAGGCAAATTGGGTGAGCAGGTGAGGAAAGAAAGGACGTGGGCCACGCGGGTGCAGGGAGCAGATTGGAGCTTAGAGTCTCAACCACCTTGCATTATGGAGTTACTGCACTTCTGGGAGAGGGAAGAATTTGGACAGCTAGCAATCTGCTTATGGACCACAGTCCTGCCTGAGGGATCAGCATATAATACAGCTGAACCCAACACTCACGGAAGAGACCTAAGAGCAAAGACTAAGGGAAGAAGGGTGAAAACAGCAGCTTAAGCCCTCACTGCCAAGCAGAGGATGAAAGGCATAGGCATGGACCCTAGCAGACCCCTTTACACCCTCTCAGAGCTGGCCTGACCCCTATTTAATCAGTGCTAGGAGAGGAACTGTAGCAGCTTCAGATCAACAGAAAAGAATATTTGCAGTTTTGAGAACTGTGACCTGCAGCCACGGACTCACAGCCCAGCTAGATCCAGCAAAGGGGCGGGAGCCTTGGGTGCACGACTGGCTGTGCTCGTCGTCACTGCCATTGCTCAGAGCCACCTATCACAATTCACCCCACCCTTGCCCCCACCTATTTGGGCAGATTCCTGAAGGGATAAACTGAGTTGCTGAAAAACACAGTCCCTGAATCTGTTGCAGGCAGAGCTTTGGAACTTCAGAAGATCTCCACCTCCCTCAGTGGATGAGATGTCCTGAGACACAGGCAACCTGCTCACAGAGGAGGAACTCACCTTCAAGGGAATCCCCCATTGAGTGAGAAGCTGGAACAGTGCAGAGAAAATATAACACTACAGCATGAGAGAGAATAAAAGGCTACAGTCAGAGAGAAAATAAAGCGTTCTACCAACTCCTACTGGAAAGCAAAAGAAAGATCTCTTCCTGCCAAACTGTTGCAGAACTCACTCCTGTAGATACCTAAGATGAGAAATAAGTCATTAACTGCCATTAATAACCAAGGTAGCAAGGCATCTCAGAAAAAAAATGAAGTCTCCAGAAAAATGAACTTAAAGATATGGAAATATGTTACTTAAATGACAGAGTATTCAAAATTGCAGTTCTGAAAAAACTCAATGAGATGCAAGAAAACACAGACAGGCAGTTTAATGAACTCAGAAACACAATCAAAGAACAAAATACGTTTTACCATAGAGACTGAAATTTTAAATAAAAGAACCAAACAGAATTTCTAAAGATTAAGAACTCAATAAAACAAACAAAGCATAAAATAGTCAGCTTAGATAATAGAGCTGACCAGATGGAGGACAGAATCAGTGATATTGAAGATAGAAATTTTGAAATTACACAGAAGAAAGAAGAGAGAGACTTGAGAGTTAAAAGAAATGAAACAACGCTAGAGGAACTTTCTGACTCCATCAGAAAGAGCAATATAAGAATAATGGGCATACCAGAAGGAGAAAAAAGAGAGATGGGAACACAGAATATATTTAAACAAATAGTTGACCAGAACTTCCCCAACTTGTGTAAAGAACTGGATCCTCGAATCCAAGAAGCAAATACAACACCTCATTACCTGAATCGCAATAAGCCTTCTCCAAGACACATTGAATTGAAGCTGTCAAAAATTAACGACAAAGAAAGAATCCTCAAGGCAGTCAGGGAAAAGAAGACAGTAACCTGCAAAGGAAAGCTCATTATATTATCATCAGATTTTTTCAGCAGAACTCTACAAGCCAGGAGGGAATGGAATCAAATATTCAAACTATTGAAAGAGGGAAATTATGAGCCAAGAATAATATATCCAGCAAGATATCCTTTAGATATGAAGGAGGAAAAAAGACCTTTCCAGACATACAGAAGTTGAGGGAATTTTCTAACACACGACCTTAACTACAAGAAATACTGAAGGAGGCTATAATTACCTGAAACAAAAAGGCAAAAGAATACAAAAACATGAGTAGTATTATGAACAGAGAGACAGAAGCAGGAAATGGCAACACCTACACCAAATAAGGCACTGTACACTTAAACATAACATAGAGGGCAATGAAGACAAAAAAAGACACTGTAAAAAAAAAAAAAAAAAAAAAAAAAAACAGAGGAAAAAGACAACTTGCAACGGCACTGCAGAAATCAACTCACAGCATAAATATGGACAATTGGTGACAACAAAAACATACAAGGGGAGAGAGTAAAGATCTGAACAGACACAAGGGAATGGAGAAAGTAAGCATGCTAAAGAAAATGGAATACTCTAAATATGAAACTTTCTTTTACATAAACAATGGTAAGCACACAATAAAAATAAAGAACTAATATATATATATATGAAGAAACAGAGGGAAAAATCACAGAATATCATGACACTGAAAAAATAGACAGCAACAAAAAGGCAAAGAAACAATGGAGACACAGTCTTACCAGAAAACCAAAGATAGAATGATAGGAAATTCTCATATATCAATAATCATGTTAAATGTAAATAGACTGAACTCATCAATAAAAAGGCACAGAGGAGCAGATAGGATCAAAAAACTAAACCCAACCATATGCTGTCTCCGCGAGACATATCTCAGCTACAAGAACAAGTATAAACTCAAAGTTGAAGGGTGGAAATTGACACTCCAAGCAAACGGTATTCAGAGAAAATCAGGTATATCCATTCTGATATCAGATATAACAGACTTCAGGATAAAACACATAACAAGAGACAAAGATGGACATTTCATAATGATAAAGGGAGCTATCCAACAAGAAAACATAACAGTCATCAATATGTATTCCCCAAATCAGGGAGCACCAAAGTATACCAAGCACTACTAACATAACTAAAAGGAGAAATTGACCAAAACACAATTATAGCAGACTACCTAAATACATCATTGACAACTATGGATAGATCATCCAAAGAGAACATAAAAAAGAAATATCATCCCTAAATGACACATTAGATGCAATGGACATAATTGACATTTATAGAGCACTTCATCCTACAATATCAGACTATACATTATTTTCTAGTGTACACAGAAGATTCTCAAGGATAAACCACATATTGGGACATAAAACTAGCCTCAGCAAACTTAAGAAGATTGAAACCATACCAAACATATTTTCTGATCATAAGGCTTTGAACTTGGATATCAACTGCAAAAACAAAGCAGGAAATACTACAAATATCTGGATATTAAACAACATACTTTTAAAGAATGATTGAGTCAAAGAGAAAATAAGAGGAGAGATCAAAAGATACATAGAAACAAATGAGAATGAAAATACACCCTACCAAGTTTTTGGGGATGCAGCGATAGCAGTTTTAATAGGGAAACTTATTTATTATTACAGGCCTATCTCTAGAAACAAGAAAAATCCCAGATAAATAACCTCACATTACACCTTAAAGAACTAGAAAAAGAAGAACAAATGAAACCTAGCCAGCTGACGAAAGGAAATAATAAAAATCTGAGCAGAACTAAATGAAATAGAGAACAGACAGAGAATAGAAAAAATTAATGCAACAAAGAGCTTGTTCTTTGAAAAGTTTAATAACATTGACAAACCCTTGGCTAGACTCACTAAGATAAAAAGAGAAAAGACACAAATAAACAAAATCAGAAATGAAAGAGGGGAAGTTACCACAGTTGCCTCAAAAAAACAAAGGATCATGCAAGAATACTATGAAGGACTATATGCCACCAAATTCAAAAACTTAAAAGAAATGGACATGTTCTTAGAAACTTTCAGTGATTCCTAGGCTGAATCACAAATAATTGGATAATCTAAATTGACTGATCAACAGTAAGGAAATTGAATCAGTCATCTGAAACCTTTCCAAAAGCAAAAGTCCAGGACGAGACCGCTTCACTAATGAACTCCATCAAACATTCAAAGAGGATCTGATACCTGTCCTACTCAAACTTTGCCAAAAAAAGTTGGAGACAATACTCCCTAACTCATTTTATGAGGCTAAAATTACCCTGATACCTAAACCTGGTAATGTAACACACACAACAAAGAAAATTACAAACCAATATCTCTAATGAATGCATATGGAAAACTACTAAACAAAATTCTAGAAATTGAATGCAAGAATGCATTAAAAAAATTATACATCACAACCAAGTGGGGTTCATCCCAAGGGCAAAGGATGGTTCAACATACACAAATCGATCAATGTGATACATCACATAAACAAAATAAAGGACAAAAATCATATGATCAAATCAATAGACGCAGAAAAAGTGTTTTACAAGATACAACATCCTTTTATGATTAAAACACTTAATAAAATAGGCATAGAAGGAAAATATTTTAACATAATAAAGGCCACATATAACAAACTCTCACCTAATATCATAATAGTGAAATCTGAGGCGCTTTGCTCTACGTTCAGGAACATGACTGGGCTGTCCCCTATCACCTCTGCTTTTCAACATAGTATTGGAAGTTCTAGCCAGAGCAATCAGGCAAGAGAAAGGAATAAAAGGCATCTAAATAGGGAATGAAGAAATTAAATTGTCACTTTTTGCGGATGATATGATTTTATATATAGAAAACCATAAAGACTCCACTTCAAAGCTATGAGAAACCACAAATACAGTAAAGTTGCCAGTTACAAAAATCAGTGTAGAAAAGTCCATTGTATTCATATATACTCACAAAGAAACCTCAGAAAAAGAAATGAAAGAAAAACAACAATTCCTTTTGCAATCGCAACAAAAAGAATAAAATACCTAGTAATAAACTTAACCAAGGATGTGAAAGACCTACACACTGAAAACTATAAGATATATATGTATATTTTTTATAATGTGCTTTTTATAAATGTGGGTCCATGTTTAATGTGCACCCATATTTCTGGCCCAGACTTTCAGGGAAAAAAAATCTTTCACTTGAATTTTTAATTCAAATTTCTGTTTGTTTACATGTAGGTAATTGTTTTTTGTATTATAAAAGAATTTTAGCATTTATTTATGTATTTGTTTATTTAATTTTTAATTAAAGTTTACTGGGGTGACAATTGTTAGTAAAGTTACATAGATTTCAGATATACAATTCTATATCACATCATCTATAAATCCCATTGTGTGTTCACCACCCAGAGTCAGTTCTCCTTCCATCACCATATATTTGAACCCCTTTACCCTCATCCACCACCCCGCTGCCTCCTTACCCTCTGGTAACCACTAAACTATTGTCTGTGTCTATGAGTTTTTGTCTCTCATTTGTTTGTCTTGTTCTTTAGGTTATAAGATATTTTTAAAAGAAATTGAAGAAGACAAAAAGAAATGGAAAGACATTCCATGCTCATGGATTAGAAGATTCCACATAGTTAAAATGGCCTTATTACCCAAAGCAATATACATATTTAATGCAATCCCAATCAAAATCCCAACAGCATTTTTGAAAGAAATAGAACAAAAAAAAAATCATCATATTCGTATGGAACCACAAAAGACCCTGAATAGCCAAAGCAATCCAAAGAAAAAAGAACAATGCTGGAGTTATCACACTCCCTGACTTCAGCTTGTATTGCAGGGCAACAAATATCAGAACAGTATGGTATTGTCAGTTAAACAGACACATAGACCAATGGAATAGAATCGAGAACCCAGAAATAAACCCACGTAAATATGGAAAGATAATTTTTTTAAAAAAAGCCAAAAACATACAGTGTAGGAAAGACAGCCTCTTCAATAAATGATGCTGGCCGAATTGGAAAGCCACATGCAAAAGAATGAAACTAGACTGGTATCTGTCACCATGTACCAAAATTAACTCAAAATGGATCAAAGACCTAAACATAAGACCTGGAACAATAAATTGCATAGAAGAAAACCTAGGTACTAAACTTATGGACCTTCGGTTCAAAGAGGATTTTATGAATTACACGTCAAAGGCAAGGGAAATAAAAGCTAATATAAATGAATGGGACTATATCAAACTGAAAACTTCTACACAGTAAAAGAAACCATCAACAAAATAAAGAGGCAAGCAATCAAATGGGAGAATATTTTTGCATCAGACGCCTCCGATAAGGGGCTAATATCCAAAATATATAAGGAATTCATACAACTCAACAACAACAACAACAGCAAAAATAACAAAACAAAGAAAAAATCCCACAAATAATCCAATTAAAAAATGAGCAGAGGACCTGAAGAGACATTTCTCCCAAGAGGACATACAAATGGCCAATAGACATATGAAAAAATGCTCAACATCACTTTTCATCAGAGAAATGCAAATAAAAACCACAATGAGATATCACCTCACACCAGTTAGAATGGCTATCACCAACAAGACAAATAATAACAAAGGTTGGAGAGGCTGTGGGAAAAAAGGAACCCTCATACACTATTGGTGGGAAAGCAGCATCTATAGAAGGCAGTGTGGAGGTTCCTCAAAAAATTAAGAATAAAATTACCATATGACCCAGCAATCCCTCTCCTGGGAGTCTACCCAAAAAATCTGAAAACATTTTTCCATAAAGATATATGTGATCCAATGTTCATTGCTGCTTTATTGACAGAGGCCAAGACATGGAAACAACCAATGTGTCCATTAATAGATGATTGGATAAAGATGTGGTATATATACACAATGGAATACTATTTGGCCATAAGAAAAAATGAAATAGTACCATTTGCAACAACATGGATGGATCTTGAGATTATCATGGTAAGCAATATAAGTCCTATAGAAAAAGTTGAGAACCATATGATTTCACTGATATGTGTTATATGAAACTGAAAACAACAAAGGAACAAGACAAACAAATGAAGAAACAAAATCTCATAGACAGAGACAATAGTTTAGTAGTTACCAGAGGGTAGCAGGGGAGGGGATGGTTTATAAGGGTAAAAGGGATCACATACACTGTGATGGAAGGAGAACTGACTCTGGTTGGTGAATACACCATATGATAATATAGATGATGTATTACAGAATTGCACACCTGATATCTATAGAACTTTACTAACACTTGCCACCCTAATAAACTTTAGTTAAAAAAGAAAAGAATGAAAATATGCTATGTACCTCATTGCTGAATATCGCTATAGTCACCTTTGAAGTACTCCCCTTGGGAAGCGATAAACCAAGTTCCTGCACCTTGTCCACCCTTAAAAGAAATTTTGGAACTCTTTCTCTGGGATGACCATCAGAGCTGTCGTCGTATTACCCTTGGTGTCCTGAATGTCATCAAATGTCTTCCTTTCAATATGTCCCTTATCTTCAGGTAAAGAAAGAAATCACTGGGGTCCAGAGCAGGTGAGTAAGGAGAGTGTTCCAAAATAGTTATTTGTTTACTCTCTAAAAACTCCCTCTCAGACAGTGCTGTGTGAGCTTGTTCATTTTCATGATGCAAGTGCCATGAATTGTTGGCGAAAAGTTTAGGTAACCTAACTTTTTCACGGAGCCTTTTCAGAACTTCCAAATATCAAATGTGGTTAACTGTTTGTCCAGTTGGTACAAATTCTTAAAGAATAATCCCTCTGATATTAAAAAAATGTTAGCATCATCATTGCTAGAAGTTCACAAACTGAATTGTCAGACTCTGTTATAATTTTAGGGATATACCACAGTGTTTATTCATTCACCTATTAAAGGACATCTTGGTTGCTTCAAGGTCTTGGCAAATAAAAATAAAGCTGCTATTAACAGTGGTGTGCAGATTTTTGTGTGGACATAGGTTTTCAAATTTTGGGGTAAATACCAAAAGATGATTGCTGGATCATATGGAAAAAGAATGCTTTGTTTTTTAAAGAAACTGTTAAAACTGTTTCCAAAGTGGGTACATTATTTTTTTCATTCTTACCAGTAATGAATGAGAGTTCCTGTTGCTCCATAACCACCCAGAGTTAGCGAATACCCAAAAAATTAAGGGCTCAGTCCACTGAAGACTGCCCCTCCTGCAGAGGCCAGGCGCATTTAGGGGTTCCCCAGGTCACTCACACTTCTGAC
This sequence comes from Rhinolophus hipposideros, assembly GCF_964194185.1. NCBI lineage: Eukaryota > Metazoa > Chordata > Mammalia > Chiroptera > Rhinolophidae > Rhinolophus > Rhinolophus hipposideros. Next base: position 51,302,455 of record NC_138046.1, on the reverse strand, counting down.
TGATTGGCTACAAACTCAGGGGTTACAATGACCGCCTTGGCTTTGGTAATTCTCTAGAATGGCTCACAGAACTCAGGATAGTGCCTTAATTGATATTGCAATTTTGTCATAAAAGATATAAATCAAGAGGCCAGAAAAATGAGAAGACACATAATTAACAGTCTGGTAGGGAATGCAGAGCTTCTGTATTCTCCCCTTATGGAATCATACCGTGTTTCTGAAAAACAAGACCGGGTCTTATATTGTATTTCCAAGAAAATAATACCAGTTCATATATTAATTTTTGCTCCAAAAGGCACATTAGGGCGTATTTTCAGGGTATGTCTTATGTTCTAGTGTACTACAATCTACATTTATTCAATACAGTCATATCATCTTCTGGAACATCATCATAACGTACTAAATGCATCTGTCTGGCTGATGATCATAACTGGGGCTTATTTTCGGGGTAGGTTTTATTTTGGGGCAAACAGGGTAGTATGTCACTATCTCAGCAAATCAATGTATTCATCAATCAGGAAGCTCTTCTGACCTTTGTCCACAGATTTTGTTGGGGTTTCATTATGTAAGCATGCTTGGTTGAATTATTGGCCATGTTTTTAAATTCAATTTCCAGGTTCCTCCCCTACCTAGAAGTTGGGATAACTCAAAACCCCAACCATCTGATCACATAGTTGTTCTTTATTTTTTCATTTTTTTATTAAATTTTCTTGGAGTGACAATTGTTAGTGAAGTTACATAGATTTCAGGTGTACAATTCTGTATTACATCGCCTATAAATCCTATTGTGTGTTCACCACCCAGAGTCATTTCTCTTTCCATCACCATATATTTGATCCCCTTTACCCTCATTTACCACCCCGTTCCCCCTTACCCTCTGGTAACCACTAAACTATTGTTTGTGTCTATGAGTTTTTGTTTCTCATTTGTTTCTCTTGTTCTTTTGTTGTTTTTGGTTCATATACCACATATCAGTGAAATCATATGGTTCTCTGCTTTTTCTGTCTGACTTATTTCACTTAGCATTATAATCTCAAGATCCATCCATGTTATCACAAATTGTCCTATTTCATCTTTTCTTACCACCGAATAGTATTCTATTGTGTATATATACCACAACTTCTTTATCCATTCATCTATTGAAGGACATTTTGGTTGTTTCCATGTCTTGGCCACCGTAAGCAAAGCTGCAATGAACACTGGAGCACACATGTCTTTATGGATAAATGTTTTCAGAATTTTTGTTTAGATACCCAGGAGAGGGATTGCTGGGTCATATGGTAATTTTATTTGTAATTTTTTGAGGAACCTCCACACTGCCTTCCATAATGGCTGCACCAGTCTGCATTCCCACCAACAGTGTATGAGGGTTCCTTTTTCTCCACAGCCTCTCCAACACTTATTACTATTTGTCATGTCGATGATAGCCATTCTGACTAGGGTGAGGTGATATCTCATTGTGGTTTTTATTTGCATTTCTCTGATGATTTAGTTCTTCTTTCTGATGACCAGCTACCACCCAGAATCATCTCACTACCTAAAACTCAGGTGTGATATAAGGAGCTATTGAAAACAAAGACACTTTTACCACTTGGGAAATTCCAAGTGTTTTATAAGCTCTAGGCCTGGAAACTGGGATAAAGACCAGGTAAATACTTTTTTTATACAGCACTTATGAAAAAAAATACGAAAACATGTAGCAGTTTGTATGCTGAAAATTATAAAACCCTTATGGAAGAAAAAAAAAGTCCTAAATAAATAGAAAAACATACAATCAGGTTCATGAAATGGAAGACTCAACAAGGTAAAAATAAATGTCAGTTCTCTCCAGTGTGACCCACAGGTTAATGCAATGCCTATATACATATCCCAGAGATGATTTTTGCTGTAGCTATAAATGATCTAATACTAAAATGTTTGGTAAACATTTGTAAGCATGTTCATGTATGTGAGCAGGTATGTGTATGTTAGTAAATAGTGAACATGTTTATGTGAACTTTTTAATATGCAAGTGTGATTGAATGTGTGGGCAAATGATAGTTTTGGAATTTGAGTGAATTTATAATCATGTTTGTGTGTGTAAATAAATGAGAGTGTGTGAGCAAATTAATGTTGGTTATGCTCATGTGTGTGAGTGAATGTCTTATTATACTTATGTAGGTGAGTGAATGTGTAAGTGACTTTGCTAATGTGAGCATATTCAGGTGTGTGAGTGAATATTTGAGCATTTTCATTTCAGCATGCTAATTTGAGTGTATTAGTGTGAGTGAATGTATGAGCATCTGCATGTTTATCAGCAAGTCTGAGTTTGAAAATTTGAGACGTTTCATATGTGAGGTGTGCCAATTTGAATTTATTTGTATTTAAGTGAATCTGCATTTTCATGTGAATGAGTGAATTTCTAAACATGTGCATAGATGATAGCATGTTTGTGTGTGTGACTATATAAGCAAGCCCACTTGATTTTGCTAATGTGTAAGCATATTTCCAAGAGTAAATATGTGAGCATGTTCATGTAACTGGATCTATGTGTGTGAGTGAATGTGGGAGTTTCACAGTGAATGTGAACATGTCAATTTGTGATTGAATGTGTGAAAATGTCTCTGTGAGTGATTTAATGTGTGTGAGAAAAAGTGTAGGTGTATTCATGTGAGAATATGTGTCTCTGTATATGAATTTTTGCACATGTCCATGTGAATGATTGTGTGTAAGTGTGAGTGTGAGTAAACGTGATGGTGCATTGTGAGTGAATTTGTGAGCACGTTCATGTAAGTGAATAATGTGTGAGCATACTGGTGTGAGTGAATGAATGTGTTTGCATGTGAGTGTGAGTGTATGTATATCTGTGTGTATGAGTAAATTTGTGATCATAATTGTGTAAATATGTGATAGTGTGAGCAATTTAATGTGAGTCATAGAATATGTCAGTGTTTTCATGTATATAAGCATGTTTGTGAATGTGTGCGTTAACATGCATGTGAGTATACAGTAAATATATATACAAATATATGCATATATATTTGACTTCTGCAGTTAGAAGAGGTGCTCAAAGTGGTTACCATCACATCCAGACAGTTCTGATTATGGAGAAATACTGTTTGAACTACATTGACAAAAGTGTCCACTTGTATACATTTTCTTGGCACCCCCAGCACATATATATATGTATGTATACATATATACACATATATACATATATACATATATATACATATATATGTATTATATATATATACATATATACGTATATATACATATATATGTATATGTATGTATGTATATATATATGTATATATATATATATATATATATATATATATATATCCCGATATACACCGTGTTTCCCCAAAAATAGACCTAGCCGACAATCAGCTCTAATGCATCTTTTGGAGCAATAATTAATATAAAACTCGGTCTTATTAGATTCATTAAAGCTGATTGTCTGGCTAGGTTTTATTCTAGTCGAAGCAGGGTATGTAGCTCAATATATATCCCCATGAGAGTGATTATGCAAACTTGTACATGTTTATGTGACAGTGACAATATTTGAGCAGTGAAGTAAATATTTTTGTGTTAAAGAGTATGCTTAAGTTTGTAACTATGTGCATGGATGTTAGCATGTTCATTTGATTGAGTGAATGTGTAATAAATTTGTGTGAGAAGTCCTCTTTTGTGAGTGTCTTTACTTCATCCTCCATCATGACAATGCTCCCTGTCACACATCACTTCTGGTACGGCAATTTCTGTCAAATAAAAACATTACAGTGTGTCCCCATGACTATTTTGTAACTACCAATTTGTATTTCTTAATCCCTTCACCTTTTTTACCCTACTCCCCAACCTCCTCCCATCTATCACTCTGACAAATCTAGTAAATCTAGTACCCACCTCATACCACACATAGTTATTATAATATTATTGACTATATTCCTTATGCTATACCCTACATCTCCATGACTACTTTCTAACAACCATTTAGTATTTTAAAATCCCTTCATTTTTTTTCACCCATTCCCAACCATGCTTCCATCTGGCAAGATCAAAATGTTTTCTGTATCTATAAGTTTGTTTCTATTTTGTTTGTTTATTTTATTCTTTAGATTCCACATACAAGAGAAAGTAAAGGGATGGAAAAAAGATATTCCATGAAAATGGAAACAAAACAAAACACAAAAAATAGCTGAAGTAGCAATTCTTATACCAAATAAAATGGAGTTGAAATCAAAGGCTATAACAAGAGAAAAAGAACCCAGCAATCCTACTTCTGGGTATTTATCCAATAAAACCCAAAATGCTACTTCGAGGAGACAAATGTATCCATATGTTCATTGCAGCATTGTTTACAATGGCCAAGATGTGGAGGCAGCCTGGGTGTCTATTGATAAATGAATGGATAAAGAGTAGGTGGTACATATGTACAACGGAATATTGCTCCGCCATGGAAGGGAACACATTCTTGCCATCTGCAATGGCATGGAAGGACCTGGAGGGTATTGTGCTAAGTGGAGTATGTCAGACTGAGAAAGACAAATTCAATGTGATTTTCCTTATATGTGGATTCCAAAAATCAAAAAACCAAACACAACAGAAACAAATTCATAGATACAGAGAACATTTTGATAATTGCCAGGTGGGAGGGGATTTGGGGGTGAGTGGAAAAGGGGCAGGGGTTAAGAAGTACAAATTTGTTGTTACACAGTAGTCATGGGGATGTAGGGTATAAGATAAGGAATATAGTCAGTAATATTGCAATAACTAGGTATGGTGTCAGATGGATACCAGATTTATCAGGGTGATAAATTGTTGAGGGTGGGAAAGCAAGGTGAAAAAGGTAAAGGTATTAAGAAATACAAATTGGTAGTTACAAAATAGTCATTGGGATGAAAAGTAGAGCACAGAGAATATAGTCAATGATATGGTAATAACTATGCATAGTGCCAGGTGATTACTAGACTGGTCAGGGGATCACTTCTTAAATTATATAAATATTTAACTACTATGCTGTATATATGAAATTAATATAAAATAATATTGACTGTCAAAAAAATTAGAGTAAAGTTCCTAGTCTCTACCTTTGAGGGATTATAATCCTTAAAGATGAAACAGCTGTGTGAGCACAGATATATTAGTCATAAGTATTCCCCATTCTGTGTCCACCACACAATAAATGCTTAACAGATGTTTAGTGAACGAATGAAAACATTTACAAGTCTGTCATCTCTCCTAAACTGCAAGCTACTTGAAACAAAGGGGCCAAGTTTCATTCATTTTTGTGTGTGTGTCCAGTGGCAGCACATGGACAACAAATTAAAGTTTGCTTAGTGAATTAATCAATGAATGAATGAACAAATGTACAAATATGTACATCAAAAATTTATATATCTACATTCCCATTAGACTGAGATTCTTGAAGGAAAAAAACCATGTCTTCAACTCTTAGCATAGTGCCTGACTATAAAAAATGTTTGCAGAACTGAATAGAACTTAAGTTTTAGCAGAAACAGAGTAGTCTCACATAACTTGGCACAGTGTCTTCAAAATTATTTCATGATTGAAGACAGAGATTCCACTAAGCATTCTCTGCATAAATTTCAGTTAAAAAACATGAAATACATGTTATTCTGTGGACTGAAATGGTCAAAATGGCTTCTTAGAGCCAGTGAAACTTGATGAAGGTGGGGGGATAATCTGTTTAAGAAAATAGACTGTTGAAGAGAAACAAAGCTGGGGACAGGGAGACCAGTAAGGAAGGCATAATATGGAAAACGTCCAGGGCTTGGAGTGAAAATATTTATATTCTGAGTCCTTGTTTTGCTACGTAATGGCTATGTGGCCTTGAGATTACTGTGTTGGGTGGGGTGGGGTCTCAGGGAATCAGGGTGAAGGAATGGTGTTAGCCAGGTTGATGGAGACTCAGATATGGCATCTGCCTGCATCTGCATGCTTCGATGGGGCAAAGGTGAGTGATCAATAAAGAGTGGCTTCTGTCAGCTCCTCCCATCCAGGAGAAAGCTGCCCCTCCAGCCCTCACCCTGAGACAAGACAAATCAGTTCCTCCCCATATGTCTCTGGCAGTCCATCAGTAAGTTTGTGTGTGGGCCATTTAAGAAGAGTACCTTGGACTGCAGCCACTCTAGTCTCACTCAACCACAAGCTCCACTGATTTTCACAGCCAGAGTTATGGGAACTTCACTCCCCAGCATTGAAACCCTGACCTGGGGAGCTTAGTGTCAGGCTGCCCCCCACTCCTTTGGAAGGGCCCCTTTACAGCTGAGATATCCCTCACGATTTTTAATGGACACATGCTAGTGTGGAACCAGCATATTCCACATTTCTGCCCCTTCTACCTGTCTCAAGTTAGCTTCTTCTGTAGGTCCTTAGTTGTATGTCTTTGGTTCAGCCAGATTTCAGGCAATTATTAATGACGGTTGTTCTGCAGTTTAGCTGTAATTTTGATATGGTCATGAGAGGAGGTAAACACAGTGTTTACTTCCTCTGCCATCTTGAACAGATCTCCTGTAAGTTAACATGTATTAATGTTATTCAGTGAAATTTAGTGTGTGCATGTATATGAGCATTTCTTGATTTTTAGTGAATTTGCTAATGTGTTCATGTGAAGAATGTGCTGCAGACATGAGTCAATAGTGACCATGTTTGTATACGTGAGCATGTTCATATGTGTGTGTATGCAAATGATTATATGTGAGGGTGTCTATGTGTGTGAAGTAATTTGCAACCATGTTTTTTTGTGTGATTGAGTGTCTATGCATGTGAGTGTGTGAACATCTTAAGGATGAGTATGCTCATGCATGAGAGTAAATGTGCAAGTGATGTAGTATACACATTAGACATAGTTACGTGTGTTGAGTGAATGCACAAGCATATAAATTTGAGTATATTTGTGTGTGTGAATGAACGCAGGTGTGAGTGTATCTATGAATAGGAATAAATTTGTGGGTATGTTTATGTGAGTGACTTTGTAACTGTGTACAAATGTTCATACAACATGTTTGAATATCCACTAACTTAGCTAAACACACATACTTCTATATTCATTCAAACTTGCATTTTAATAACATACACACATATACATATGCTCATGCATTTACGCACATAAATATTTTGGCACACTCAAACACAAATACACAAAAACACAAATAGAAAGCACAATTTGGCTCACACGCATATATGAACACATGGATATGCTTATACTTTCACTCAAACACATGAACATGCTCACATGTATATACTCACACAATCACTTATACACACATATGAACATGTTCACATATACACACAATGAACCTGATCACAAACTCACATGTGCAATCATTAACACAATCATGCACATGTTACATATACACACATGCATTCACTCACAGAAACAGATGCACACATTAACAAGCTCACACAAATGAACATAGTTACACATTCACTCACAGATGAGTATATTAACATCATGTACTCGCTGACCAATTCACTTATAAGGTCTGACGATTACGTTCACGAACTCATCCTAGAAAAAGTGCTACATACTTCATTGCTGAATATCACTACAGTCACCTTTGAAGTACTCCTCTTGGGAAGTTATGCACTGATAATAGCACCTAGTCTACCTTCAAAACAATTTTGGAACTTTTTTTCTGGAATGGCCATCAGAGCTGTAGTCGTATTGCTCTTGATGTCCTGAATGTCATCAAACTGTCTTCCTTTTAATATTTCCTTTATCTTTGGGTAAAGAAAGAAGTCACCAGATCAGGTGAGTAGGGAGGGTGTTCCCATACAGTTATTTATTTACTGGCTAAAAACTCCCTCTCAGACAGTGCTGTGTGAGCTGGTGCATTGTCGTGATGCAAGAGCCATGAATTGTTGGCGAAAACTTCAAGTCACCTAACTTTTTAACGCAGCCTTTTCAGAACTTCCAAATAGCAAATTTGGTTAACTGTTTCTTCAATTGATACAAATTTATAATGAATAATCCCCCTGATATCTAAAAAGGTTAGCAACATTGTTACAAGTTCACGAACTTAACTGTCAGATCTTCATAAGTGTATGTGTGTTTGTATTAAAATGTGTTAATGTGCATGTTAAAGTATGTATGCTCATATATGTGACTGAATGTGATTGCATTCATGTGTGGATTAATAAATTAATATGTTCATGTGTGAGTGAGTATAGGAGCAGGTTTGTGTATGTAAGCATGTTCATGTGGATGAAAATGTTAACATTAGTTTGAATAAATATGTGAAAATCTCTTGTGATTGTGAGTGTACACTCCTATGTGTATCTTTGTGTATGAGTGAATGTGTGAGCATGCCTGTGCACATGAGCATCTTAATGTGAGTATGCTCATATGTGTGAGTGAATGTGTGCATGCACTCCTATGTGTGATTGAACCATGTATGTGTTCATGTGGTAGTGACTGAGTCTCTATGTAAATGTCTGAATGAATGTGTGATTTTATTTGAGTGTGTTTGTGTGTGAAAGAATGTATCAGTGTGTGCATGTTTGTGAATGTGTGAGCATGAGTGCATGTTAGCATGCTTGTGTGCAACTGACTGTGTGAGTTTGCAAGTGTATGTCATTTTTTTGAGTGTGTGAGCATGTTGTTTTCTGTGACTGAGCTAATACGCATGTACATGTGAACAGGTTCATTTGTGAGAATGGGTAAACAATTCATGTGTGAACTGTTTCACGTGTGAATGATTTGTGAGTATATACGTGTGTGAGCATATTTGTTCCAGTGAATATGAGGGTATGTCCATGTGTGAATAAATGTGAATGTATTGGTCTATGTGAATGTACCATCATATACATGTGTGTGAGCATGTTAATGTGAAAATGTAAGAGCATGTGCAAGTATGTTATAAATGTGTGCTTGAGTGAATTTGTGAGAATTATTGTGTATGTGATATATTTAATGTGTGAGTGTAGCTGAATGTGTGAGTATTTGTTTGAGTATGTTTCTTCCTCATGGGGCTTATTTTCAGGCCCCCATGTCCACTGGCAGGATTCAAATATGATCATGGGTTTGAAAGCACTATATACTAAACTGTAGAATGCTGTTCACAAATAAGTTTTTATTCTCTGTTGGCTCAAAGCTGCCTGCAACCAGCTGTGCAGCAAGGCCACATTATCCTCTGTGTATTACATCATACTGCTGCTATGGAAACATGTGTGACCCTCGTGATTCAGCCTGCTGGATTCACTGTAGGCTTAATGACCAAAGGCTGAGCTGCAAATAGAGAAATGTGTTACTCCAAGCCCAATGTTTCAGAAAGCAAATTGCTATTGGGGATAATTGTCCGAATGACAACTGAGACATAAATGGGCCTCTGTGCTAGGGTGTAGACCAGACTCAAGGATTTAGGGCTATTGTGAACAAGCCTAAGCAAAGGGCATTGTGGCAACAGAGGTTTCTATAAATGCAATTCTTTATTATAGCCTTTCAGGCCCCCCACATACCTTCAGAAGATGGAAGCTGTTCCTCTTCTCTCCCACTGAAACATACCCAACAACTGTAAACTTGCCTCCATGGTACTTACAGGCCATTGACAAGAGCTCACCTTCCTCTTCTGCTCCCCTGAGCTGAGCTTCCTCTCTAGAGTATGCTATAGTTTTTGACCAGGTGGGGAGGGGTGTCTACTTCCTAGGTGGAACACCTTGCACTGTGGTATTCTGCTTTGTTCTCTGCTTCCCCCATCATTGCCAACCATTCCATTCAGACTACAGCTTCCCAATCTTCTGGCCTCCCTGCTGTCCATGTTCACACACAAAAGACCCTGAGATTTAAAGCCCACAGTTTCCCCTTTTGTCTGAAGAAGGTCCTCAGTTATTCTTGCACTTCTGCCTACATCTACTGTTTGGCATAATCAATCCAAGGACCCACCTTTTCTCATGGGCTTTGGGTTTTCATGCCAAAAAAGCTTAATGTAACCAGCCCCCTCCCACCTTAGGCATCAGGTATAAACAGATCAGAGTCTGTATAAAAGATTGTGGTGACATTCCTCAGAGATAATGCAGACTATCCACACCTGACAATCCCTAGATGTTGGCCCTTGCCATTGTTCCCTCCCCCTGGCCTAGATGCCTGCTGAAATGGCTATCGTAACTAATAATAGTGGGACAATGTACTTGGTGTACTTCAATGGTTGTTTGTTAGCATTTGCTGAGATCCATAAGAATAAGGAAAGGAGGAAAGGAGGTAGATACTCCCTTGACATCCACTCGTGTTTGGCCCAATTGATCTAAATGTTGGTATCATGCAAAGGAGAGGCTGTGCTCTAACACATAAATTCCCACATACCACACCCTCTCTCCCTCAAGAGTCTGGGCCTCCCTAGGAAACCCATCTAGACGAGGCACTGCTGCCCCTGTAGGCTAGTTATTGAAAGAACCAGTCTTCTGCCTTTTCTACTTCCCAGCCTCCAGGTACACACTCACCTTGGAACTTGTGCACTACACGTTATCTCCTCATACTTTTCAGGGAACAATGGAGCAAAGGGAAATCAACAGTCAAGTGACCCACCTCCAAAGCTCAGGGCCCAGGAAAACGGCCTTGGTTTTCAAGGTGTCTCTCAAGCCAAACATACTGCCCCTAATGATCTATCCTCAGGTGCCAAATCCTCACAGCTGTGAGCACTTTAGGGTTGAGGCAATGGGTAATCAGAAGACGTCTATTAACTTGCAAAAAATGTGAACCATTAGCTTAACTAATCCTTTAGACTTAGTTTCTAGTTCAACATCCCATAGAACCTCTATTTAATGTACCCTTCCTTTTGTTTGTCATTGATTTGTTTCCTGGCCATTCCCTGGGCCAGAGAACATAACTCCTATTCTGTGGGCTCAGAGTAGGTTTCCTGTCACTTAAAGCTGTGGGGTCCAGGCTAGTCGCCCTTTCCAAGTAGAAGGCTTGGAGGAAATTTAGAAAGAAACTGACTTACTGACTTCCTAGTGGTTTGTGCTTCCATTTCCTTGTCATTTATCATCTCTGCTCTAGAGTTGAAAGCTAGGCCAGAGAGTTTGGATTTTACTTGACAGTTATGTAAAGCCATCAAAAGTACCAGAAGCAGTCAGGCTGGATTTATAAAGATCATACTGACTGCAGTGTGTTGAATAAACTGGAGAGCCAACACTGGCAACAGGGAGACAAGAGGTTGGGAAGTTCTTATAGTAATTTTACTATAGCAAGCTGCCCAAGGCATGATCTTTGAGACGTGTGATCAATGGAGAGATAAAAACAGAGTTGGGATGTTTTCTGGAGGTAGAGCCAATAAAATTTAGTGTGAGTTGAACACTTGGAAGACAGAGGGGTGAGGACCTGGGGCCTGGGCAGGTGAAGTAGACGAGACAAAGAAGATTAGTGCTCAGTTTTGAACAAATGAATAGGGTCAGTGACCAGGGTACAAAGAATGTGTGCTCAAGTGCCGTCCTCATAGAGCATCACAGATGGAGCAGAAAATTCTAGCTTTGGAAGCATAGGACCCTATGGCTTGCACCCCCATTTCTATGGGTCATGTTCCTCTAGTCACATCAGGGAGTGCACTTTAGGTTTGGTGTCCTCACAAGGGAGTGTTGAGAGAGCAGAAGGCCTCTTGAAAATAAAGCCAGACAAGTGGGAGAAACTCTAGGGTCAAAGCAATAGGCCAGGAGTCAGACCTGCTCCACTGCAGGTCTCTGCGGGTCAGGAAGGTGGGATCTGAAGAGGCAGAGGTGTAGAGCCTGGGTTAGTGCCACTGGCCATCTTATCTAATGGGGCTGGCTTGCTGTACCTCAGCTGTGTTCAACTTAACACAAAGACCTCAGGTATCTAGAAGAGGCTTACCTCCAAAATTTGGACTCAGGTGGACAGCATATCCTGTAAGCATCCTGTCCAAAACCTTGTAAATCAATTTTATTCACAGTTTTTGATGAAATAGAGAAGTCACTAGTTATAATTAAATGCCACATAGTTTCTCAGAAACAAAGAGCAGAGATCACTCCATATGTCAACTTTCAAAGGCCCTGCCTTCTCCCGCACACATGCAGACACGTATAGTCATCTGTGTACATACTCTCCCCCATGCCTTCTCTCTCCATGGTGAATCAGCCAGAAGTACAGCAGTAAGGCAGAATCCTCCTCCCCTCCCCTGCTTTTATCCAGTGTGGGGTATGAAGACTGGGTCCGTGTCACCAGAAAGAATGAGGGGGTTTTCATGCAAGGTGTCATGCAGGGTCTCTGGTCCCACTCCCCACATAAGAATGCAGGACATGGTAAGGCTACAAAGGAACATCAACAGAGCCATAGCTAGGGGAGTCATACCAGTATATTCTCACTGGCGGCGGGGCAAGATACACGAAGTAGGACCCACATGATCCGCAATCCGCTGTCCACTTCTCTGCCTGCCAACCAATCAACCAACCAATGCAGTGACTGGCAGTTACATCAGCAGCCAATTGGCCAACAGGCCACAGCCAACGGCCAACCACCACCCGAGCCATCACCCCCACCCAAGCGAGGCTGAGAGCCTGGAAACTGATCTCTGGGACTAGGTCCCCACACTCCATCCCTCCTGGGTCTTGCCTCACAATCTATGCGATAAGTGTCTTCCGCGAGGGGCCCTTGCTCACGAAACCCAGCTCACGAAAAATAAGGTCACAAAAAAAAGGTCACAGTCCAGTTCAAGTAATGTCCCAGGGAGTGTCCCTCGATGTCCACCTACTTTCTTGACAGAGCCAGAGCTCTCAGGGCACCGCCAGTCCTTCTGGGCACAGCCAGACTTTCTGGGCACAGCCAGGGTTCCCATAAACAAGACTGCAGTCTGTGCCGGCGTCACCTAGAGTCAAAACCCTCTGCACATTAGAAGGTGACCAATGTATGGACCGTTCCACTTGGGGCCTCTGGTCCCTGCTCATCCCCTCTGACCCGGTACATTGGCCCCGCCCCTAATCAAGCTGAAAGGAGTTGGCCTCAAGCGGCTGCATGAAGTCCTAGAGGAAGACGTGTCGCGCTTTCAGGACTTCTCCTTTAGGCTTTGCCAGAATTGCTGTTCCGGACGCAACTGTTTCCAAAGTTCCAGCAGGAGTGCACTGAGATGTTGGTCTTTTTTTCCCGATCAACACCTGCTGCCACGAGATCACGCCACATCTCTCTGAGGCCCGCGACCTCACCCACTTACTTTTGATTTGGGCTTCCAGGTCTCGACTGCTCGGACCTCCTGTCTTAACTTCCTTTGGCGCTAGCTTTCAACATCCCCTAGGTTGACCATGGCAATGGTAACTTCACGGATCCGCTGCCCCACATAGGGGTAAGAATGGCAACCAAGGATCCAAAAACATTTGCAGGGGCAGTATGCAAAACCAGATCTCTCATGCTGGTTGTAAAACACTCGTTATCCGGCCCCCACATATTAGTGTTGAACATAGCATGTCTCATACCCATTTCATGGATGATCTGAGTAAGTTCAGTATACAATTGCCATTTACTCATAGTGTCTGGCAGCTCGCCAGCCTCTCCCCATACTGTGCGTTTTGCAGCAGTGAGCCACTCCATTAGTGTGGTTGACCTGGTCTTGGGCCAACCTATGGCAATTCTGTAACCTTTGTCATAGGGATGGATGCCCCATCACGAAGGCTAGTGTTTCCATCTCACCTGGGGAGCAGAGAATGTTGTCTGCCCCCTCATCCCATAAACGTAGTACCCATGCGGAGACTGGCTCTCCAGGGCACTCTCCGTACCACGTCCTCAGCTCCTGCAACTCAGTGGGAGTGTAAGGCGTGTAGGTTTTGAACTCAGTCACAGCTGGGTTGCCTGCAGCAATGCCCCCACGGCCCAAAGGTTGCTCATGCTTTACCTTTTGCTTCAAGATGGGCCAGGTGTGGGAGTTGGGAGCTAGTTGGGAGCTACATTGTCTCCACTTGCGACATCCGCCTCTGCCTCAGAGTCTCCACTGTGGGGCTCCTCCTCTAACAGGTGGACCGAGCTTCCAATGCCTCCTCCCAGGACACCTGGTCCCACACCTGGGCTATTCCAGCAAGCACTTCCTCCGAATTATGATGCATCACGGTGAGAACCTCCTCCAACCAGCGGTCCCGAGCTTCCAGCGCCTCCCCCCAGGACTGCTGGTCCTGCACCTGAGCTATTTCACTAAGCATCCCAGTATATGACGCAACACGGTGAGGAACATCCATCCCACACCACTAGCTGTACCCTTCGCCTCCTCCAGCAACCACTCAGCCAGAACCTGCAGGGCCCTCTCCACGCTAGCCTGAGAGCCATCCATGTCCTCCCACCCCTCCTCGGGGGTCCAACTTCTGAGAATAGTGGCTACCAGGTACCACACATTGTGTGGGGGCCACCTGTCCTCCTGCCCAGAGTCAGACGACATTTATACCTGACCGGAATCCTGCTCGCCATGCCATGCTTCCAATTGGGTATAGGCCTCCGTGTAAGATGTCTGCAACCCTCGGAGCCTACAGTAGCAGCAGACTACCAAAAGGAAGGTAATGCCTTCTATGGCCAAGAGGATGGTGTGCCCTCTGGAGGCTTGAGTCTCTCAGGCAGACCACACCTCCAGTTCCAGGGCCTCCCAAAGCTGAGCTTTCACATGCACAAACTGCTCCACCATTCTTCGGAAAATTTTGGCCGGCACCATACCCTGCTTGCTGCACCATTTGTCATGCAGGATGTCATGCAGGGTCTCTGGTCCCGCTCCCCACATAAGAAGACAGGATATGGTGAGGGCAAAAAAGAACATCAACGGAGCCATAGATAGGGGAGTCATACCACTATATTCTCGCTGCCGGCCGGGTGAGACACACGAAGTAGGATCCACATGATCCACAATCTGCCGTCCACTTCTCTGCCTGCCTGCCAACCAACCAACCAACACATTCATGAGAGTTACATCAGCAGCCAATTGGCCAATCAGCCAACCACCACCTGAGCCAGCACACCCTCACCCCCATGCGAGGCTGAGAGCCTGGAAACCTCTCTCTTGGACTCTGTCCCCACAGGTGTAGTGGCAGATATTCTGGGAAGTGGAGAAGGGGATGACTCAGGCAGGTGGAAGCCCTCAGAGAAATAAATGTATGTCATGCGGGGTCTCTGGTCCCGCTCCCCACATAAGAATGCAAGATATGGTGAGGCCAAAAAGGAACATCAATGGAGCCATAGGTAGGGGAGTCATACCACTACTTTTTCACTGACGGCTGGGTTGGAGACACAGGAAGCAGGAGACACGTGCTCTACAGCCTACTGTCCACCTCTCTGCCAGCCAACCAACCCCCTAGCAAAGCCACGGCAGTTATATTGTTGGCTAATGGCTAACTCTTCACAGCCGATGGCCATCTACTACCCAAGCCAGCACCTTTCCATGTGAGGCTGAGAGCCTGACAACTGCTCTCCTGGCTCTGTCCCCACAATGTATTACTTTAACCCCCTAAAGAGCTCCACCTTAAAATCAGCATGGACACAACTTTTAGTGGGGGTCTTCCTTCCTTTGCCCCAGGAAAAGTAATCTCTACCTTCAGTGCCCTCCTGAGCTGAGCTAACCAGTCTATGTTTTCCAACTCAAATACACATTTCCCCTATGTGGGGACACAGCCAGGAGAGTAGTTTCCAGGCTCTCAGCCTCACGTGGAAAGGTGCTGGTTCAGTTATTAGATGACCATCAGCTGTAATCAGATGGCCGTCTGCTGTGGCTAGTTGGCCATCAGCTGTTACCGGTTAGGCATTAGCCATGAATATAACTGCCATGGCTACGCTGGCAGTGTTGGTTGATTGACAGAGAAGTGGCCTGAGGATTGCAGATCGTGTGGTTCCCGCTTCCTGTATCTCCAACCCAGTTGCCAGTGAGGATATAGTGGTATGAACCCCCTATCCATGGCTCCGTTGGTGTCCCTTTTTGGCCTCACCATAATCTGTGTCCATCCGCCGAGTGCAGGAGCAGGACCAGAGACGCTGCATGACACCCTACCTGGGCTGGGACCAGGCATTTTGTTGTCAAATCTACATCGACCTTGCTTTCATACACCTCAATTTTTAGGGCTGGGCACTTGATGCACAGAGAGAACCTTGCTCATATAGTACAAACTTTTGACCCTCACCCAACAAAGCCATTTCAGATTCTTGGACCTCAGGACTGTCTTTTCAAAGATATACATTCTGGGAGCTGGCATTTCTCTCATCAATCATGTGCTAACATCCTGGAGGTATCTTGGGTGAGGACATGTAAGTGCCCAGCCATAGGTCTGCAGAGAGCTAGTCTTTCCAGAGATCTCTGATGTGCCCACCCAAGACACCTGAGACCTGCAGTAGGGCCGTTTCCCTCCAAAGTGGCTTGTGAAAAAGAACAAGCCCTGGATACCGTGTGACTCTTGTGTTTTTTTGCACGTTGGTCAAGAAAATCAGTTCCTTCAAATCTGTGTGTCTGTGTGCGTGTGTGTGTGTTCACTAGCACAGTCTGATACCAGGTTTCCCCGAAAATGAGACCTAGCCAGACAATCAGCTCTAATGCATCTTTTGGAGCAAAAATTAATATAAAACCCAGTTTTATTTTACCATAATATAAGACTGGGTGTTTAATATAATATGATATAATATAATATAATATAATGTAATGTAATGTAATGTAATGTAATATAACATAACATAATATAATACTGGGTCTTATATTAATTTTTGCTCCAAAAGATGCATTAGAGTTTATTGTCCAGCTAGATCTCATTTTCAGGGAAACAGGGTATGTAGAGTTGTGTACACTGAAGATCTGTCTGCCTGGAACCTTGCCCAACTGCCTTTTTTCCTACTTGGGTACGTGTTCATTTCTGAAAACTTATTCCCAATTATCTTTAATCATAAAATTTTATTTTGCCATATTCCAAAATATATGCACAAATTATTCCTGAATTGAAGCAATGCATTCCCATCTGTCTCTAACCACACGTTACCCATGAGCCAGTGCTCAGGATCTTGTGGCTACTACAAATACACATTTCTATGTGATCTAAATGCAAATGGCTGAGTACTTAACATCTCTCCAGATTCACACCTAAACTTAAAATCAAACATAGACAAAAGTGCTTGTCTTCAAAAGTTTCACAAGAGTAAATACAAAAAGTACACTCATCTCAGGCCATATGAATATGTAGCCATAGATTGCACTGTCTGGCTCCAGTGAAGATAAGTCTATAATTCTACTGGTAGCATCAAAAAGGGTACCTCAGGCCCCTCAACATGCATGCCTTAGAAATGGGTTAAAACCTAGACACAGACAGGTGTCTCTCATGTCTATGTTTTGTGTCTTGCCCACCACCCTTTATCTCTGTGTTGATCATTTTCTATTCACTCCATTGATGAGGGAGGGGTTCTTGCCCTAAGGTTATGAGGGTGGCCAAACACACAACACCTCACACTGGACAGATGAGATAACAGCAGTGTATTAGTCACATATACTCACAGCCTGAGAGAGGAGAACAAAGGACACCACAGAGGGCCACACAGGTTGCATTCAGGAATAAAGTAAACAACCATGATCTGCAGGAGACAGGTTTTGCAGTATCAAGAAGGTGGGGTACCTCTGGCTTCCAAGAGAAGATGTGACTATCTTGTTTGAATAATTCCATAGGTGGCAGGGAATTGAAACACTCCAGTTAGTGTAAGCAGAAACAGCACCTGGTCTGTTTAATAGGGAGAACTAGTTGGCTAGAGGACCTTACCCACAGGTACGGAGTAGTAAGAAGAATTTGTGTTCAGGCCATTTGAGGTCCTCCCAATTTTGCCAGATGTCAAGACAACATATAATATTAATTTTAGGCCCTGCACCATAATTTACCCCTTGATGCCTTCACATCAGTTTAAAATTTGGTGTTGACTGAGACTTTTAGGGAGTAGAAGTGCCTTCTTAGGAGGTGGAATAGGCACTTTCCGAAAAGTGGGAGGGCCACATGATGAAGAGGTCATCAAAAACTCAGCTTTAGAGGTGTCCTCCTTCATGGCCAGTAAAAGCAGTTGAGGAACCTGTGCAGTATTTGTATAGGGAGACACCAGGGGGCATGAATTTAGATTTATTAATGCCTGTAGCAATAGTGACACAAGGAAGCTGTCCATTTACCACTTTGTAACTTAAGTAGTTCTTTGAGAAGCCCATTAGGCTTGACAAATAAGCAGCCTGGGGCTTACAAGGGAGTTGGAAGATCTATCCACTACTGCCGTTTTCAAGAGCCCAGAATTTATATGAGTGCTTTGGTCATAAAAGTGAGGTTTGAAATTCAAAGGGGATAAGGACCGTCTAGTTGAAACTTGATACTGTGGACTTAACATAGTTGATCCTCATTTTTTGCAGATTCTGTACTTTCTAATTTGCCTACCCACAAAAACTTATTTATAACCCCAAAATCAATACTCAAAGTACTTTTGTGGTCATTTGCAAGCATGTATAAAGTGGCAAAAAATTTGAATCATCTGATGTACACATTACCAGCTGAGGTCAGACAAGGCAGTGTTCTACCTTCTTATTTCAGCTGTCATGCTTTTGACAAGTGACCTTTCAGCAGTATATTTAGTGCCATATTGTTCACATTTTTACACTTTTTGTTAGTGATTTCACTGTTTAAAGTGACCCCCAAATGTAATGCTAAAGTGCTGTCTAGTGTTCCTAAGCTCCAGAAGGCTGTGATGTGCCTTATAGAGAAATCACATATTTCAGGTGTGACTTACAGTACTGAACATGTTGTTGATTCATTTACATTCATTTACAGTTGTCAATGTAAATGAATGTAAATGAATCAACAATATGTTGTCAATGTAAATGAATCAACAATATGTTAAACATTAATGTAAATGAATCAATGATATACATTGAATAAGGTGTCTTTAAACAGAAAGACACAGGAAACAAGCTTATGTATTAACTGGTTGATAAAAATGTTGTTGTGACTACAGGCTCGCAGAAACTTAAGCCTGTGTTTCCCCTAGGAGTAATGGTTTAGTATTCAAGTATTCACTAATCCAGTGTTTATGGTGACTTATAGAACATAACTATGACAAATAAGAATTGACTGTATAAGTAGAGACATACGTTATGCTGTATATTAGTGTGCTAGCACTGCCACAGTAAAATACAAACAGACTGGGTGGCTTAAACAACAGAACTTTATTTTTTCACAGTTTTGAAGGCTAGAATTCCAAGATCAAGGTGCCATCGAGGATAGTTTCTCGTGATACCTCTGTCCTAAGTAGATGTCCATCTTCTCGCTGCATCCTAACATGGCCTTTCCTTTGTATGTGTGTGGAGAGAGAGCTCTCTGGTGTCTCTTCCTCTTATAAAGATACCAGTCCTATTGGATTAGGGTTCCACATTTAAGACCTCATTTAACCTTAATTACCTCCTTCTTTAAAAAACATCTCCAAAAACAGTCACATTGGGGGTTAGGGCTTCAACATATGAATTGTGGGGGGGGGTGCATAATTTAGTCCGTAACATCTTGATTTATATTTTTGGTATCTGTGAAGAAAGTGATTCCAAGAGTTCCTTACCCCAAAGGGATAACTCTTAGGCAAAGGCCCAAGAGTTTATAAAAATGTAACATAGCCGTTTTTTAGCTAGAACTTCTGGTGCTAAGATGACTACCTGAAGTTTGGCAAATTGTGCTGACCTTTGGTCCTGTCATTTATCATGGACATTCTGGTTAAGGGATTGAAAGTAGCAACACATATGATGTTGGCAATCCATCTGTAATGTACAAACTCCTAGTGTTGTTCACGCAGTTGATCCCAAGAGGTCTGGAGGAGGAGTGGCTCTTCACCACCACAGCATCTTGCAAGTGACGAAAAACGGGAGACACCATGTCCTCCTGCAAGAGAGAGATGCCAGTGGGCTCAGGTTTGGTTCCATCCTGTATCAAGGAGTCCTCAGTTACCACGCTGAGGTTGTCTGGTGCTGGTGACTCAAGGAATACTGGGAAAATGGGTACAGAGAGTCACAGGCTCAGGGTCTTTTGAAAGCCTCTATTTTGAGGATAACACAGTATGTGGATGACAATAACCACTCTAATGATTTATAGTAAAAGGCCAAGAAGGGCAGTTTCTTCCATCAGAAGCCCATGGGAAACTTACAGCCATCATGGGAGGTCCAAAGACTCCAGGAGGCATGAGATGAGGTTACTAAAGCCTCTACTACAATAAAGGAACCTCTCAAGACACTAATGGGAATGCTCATTGATTTAGATTTGAACAGATACTAGAGCTTTTTGTTGGAGGAAGCTTTTATCATTTTGTTGTATAAATTCTTCTGGGGTGGTCGGATGGCTAAGTTTGTTAGATCAACAACAAGGTTGCCGGTTCAATTCCCACATGGGATGGTGGGCTGCAACCCCGGCAACTAAAGGTTGAAAACGGCAACTGGACTTGGAGCTGAGCTGCACCCTCCACAACTAGACTGAAGGACAATGAGTTGGAGCTGATGGGCCCTGGAGAAACACACTGTTCCTCAATATTCCCCAATAAAATTTATGAAAAAAATTATTTTACTAACTTTTGGATTTCCATTGGGAATAAATTATGGACTTTTGTTTCAATGTAATTTGTTTCTTCCCGCTGTATTCAAGTTTGCTGCTTTCTTTCTCTTTCATTCTCTTTGTTTGTTTGTCACTGGATATATTTTTTGGGGTGGGAGGAGTCCTCTATACTCTGCTCATATTTATAAATTTCTTCCTACAGAGAGCCTCAAATCAGTAGCATTAAGATTAGGGTACTCCCATGTGGCAATGGTTGCTTTATAGAATTCTGGCCTTAAGTCACGTTTGAATTAACTTCATTGCTGTGCCACAAGGGTACCACGGGTGTTTTTCCCTATAACTATGGTGATCAGGATTTTTGTTGCGACAGAGACATAAGCAGCAGACTAGTGCAATGGAAGATTGATGGGCCCCCACCCAGAGGTCGATGGACTGAAACCACCTTCTGCCAAGGCCTCCATCATTTCCACCACATGAAATTCAGTTTGTTTGTTTGTTTGTGTTTGTTTTGTTTCATTATTCTCTCTGTACAAATTCCCTCAGAGTATTTTAGATTTCTAGACATGCAAATCTGTGGCTTTGGATTTTGTCTCCATTCAATCATGAGTGGTCCATACCTTCTGGGTAGTTATGGGGACTCACTAGTCCACCACTTGGGCAGCTGTCTCCTCCTCCAGATTCAGGATTCACATCCAGTAAGGTCAGCTTGTCTATGGCCTAGGTAGGAAGTATCACTTCTTAGTATCACAAGATTAGCCTTTTGGTGTGCTGGAAAGTAGCAGTAATAATCAAGGCCAAGGCACACTGATAGGGGTTTAGAATTGGGAGAGCAGGTCAATACGAAATGCTTCTTCCCCTTTACTTTTCTCATCAATTCATGGGCCACAGGCCACCATGGATGTGCACTTCAATAAGCCTTGGGTATTAGGAAAGTGTGCAGAACAGTAGCAAGTGGAGCAGCAGCACATGTGATGTGCAAGATCACTACCCTGACCTGAATAACAATGACTATTAAGGCAATCAGTTTCCCATGGTAGTAGTCTATGGTAGTAGTCTCCTTCCTTTCAACAAACCTGATAAAGGACCATCCCTAGTCCATCCCAGGAGTGCACAATCACAATTTTCATACAGCTGCCCCAAGCAGCCAGTAATAGTCACCAAGTTATATGCAATGGTCACTACAATAGACCAAACCCCAGTGAGGGACTCAAGAACTGACCAGTTAAGGCACAGTGTTGTTGCCACCTTTATGAGTGGGAGCCACAGAGACAACCTCCCACACACAGGCCATACTCAACGGCACATCACACTGAGTCACAAACAATTAACTACAATTCTTTCTGAGGGACAAGAGGGTTTTAGGGTAGAAAGAGATGGCAATACCCAACAGAGACAATACAGTGCCACCTAGGCCAAGCACAAGCCCACCAGCAATTGATGATCCTATTCCAGGCAGCCTTCACTATATCACAGAATCAGTTAGCCAAGAGGCAGCTAGTTAAAGCTGACAAGGTGTCTTTGATTGTAGTGGGGACATCGTGTGTGGTGACAGTTGTTTTAGTCTCTTCTTCACCCCATTGGTGAGGGATGGAGTCCCACCCTAGAGTTATGGAGATTGCTGAACACACAACACTTAACACTGGACAGAAAAGATCAACAGCAATTTATGAGTCACATATACTCACAGCCCAGAATAGGACATCACATGCCATGCAGAACACAGGGGGGTTGCAGCCTGGAACAGAGTGAACCAGAAGGGTTTGTGGGAGGCTGGTTTGTAGTACAGTAAGTCCTCACTGAATGTCCTGTAAAGGTTCTGGGACTATAAGTGAAATGATGTATAATGAAATCAATTTTACCATAAGCTAATTGATATAAACAAGTATTAAGTTCCTATGGCATCTTGTCACCTTTATAAGGACAGAACATTGAATGAAGGGACATTAATGAAATAACATTATTCTAGGGCCTGCTGTATTAAGAGGGTGAGATACCACCTTGTTCCTGAAGGAGAATATGATTTGTTGTTTGAATAATTCTACTGCCTGACAGGGAACTGAAACCACTACTCAGGGATAATAATCAGACTTGCACTTGGTCCACTTGATAAAGAGGGTTGTTTGGCTATGGGACCCTATCTGGAGGAGCAGAGTGGGGATAGGGACTTGCCATTATTAGGCCATTCAAGGCCTTCACAATTTTACCAGATTTCAAGGCAGCACAAAGTATTAATTTTAACCCTTACCCCATGACACCCTCTCCCACTAATATTCAGAAGAGGTGACTGAGGAGAAATGCCCGGGACCACAGGCAGTTCCTGTGGATGGATGGGTGGAGGAGGATCAACCAATGGGTTTTATGACAGGCTCTGGCCACAGCAGGAGTAAACCTTTGTCAAGACAGAAACTGGACTCCAAGAGCCCCTCCTCCCATAACTAGAGATGCAGAGTTGAAACAAGTGTTCTTGGATGACACAATAGAAGGGAGAAAAAAGACAAAGGTCAGTGCATGAGATCTTCAATGCTGTTAGCCCCTGGAGAGCAGGCAACTCTAATGTCCCAGCATTCTGGCCCCATCATGTGGAAAAGCCTGGCAGTTTTACCAGAGGAGTCATTATCTCCACTATCCTGGAAAAATGTGCTGTGTAATAGAAGAATCTCAGTAAATGAGAAATTGATTCTACTCATTAGCCTCTGTCCTTCTCATCTCTGGTCCATGAAAAAGGCCTCTTCAGAGCACATAAGCCAGATGGGCAATCAACAAATAGAACTTAGTCATGTTCACCAGGGCTGGACAACCTAAGGCATGACATTTAAAAATGTCAAAATTGAAATGGATTTCAAATTCACTCTTCCTTAACTAGAACACTCAAAGAGAAACACTCTCCCTTCCCCTTTCCTTCATTATTCGGTGAAGTGAGCTGGAACTATTTGTTCCCAGCATATTGCAAAGCTTCAATTGTGTGGGAGTCCTGCGGGTGGCTGAGTATTTTGCACAGCTAAATATTTAACTCTTTACCTCAAATCATCCCCCCCATTTTTTTAACCATTTTAAAATCACACTTTTAAAACATGTATCTCAGTTTCCTGTCGTTTTCTAACCAGCAGAACACCGTCACACCCTCTTCTTTCCAACCTACTTTTCCTTCCATTGCAGTTAATGCTTCCTTTGTACATGGGTGCACGGTTAGAAAAACTGGCGGGGGTATCTATATGTCATTAACCATCGTATACAGGAGTGGTCATTAGAGCCCATCCTTACTGCTCTTAATCCTGCTCCTCTTGTCCTTGGTCACAGAGGCATCCTTGTATAAACAATCTTTGCTTGTCAAAAATGGAAAGGTCATCTCAGGTCATTTTGTCCAAGCACCCAAATTGTACGTGTGGGAAAATTGAAACTTACAGAATGAATATGTATTGGCCCAATGTTACATAGTAGCAGAGGCCAAAATTAAAACCCTATTTCCAGGTCGGTCTACCTCTAGAAAAATGTTTTAGTTTTTGTGGTTCTTTTTTTTTTTTTTTTAAGTGGAAGTGGGCTTTGACTGCTATTTCGGCAGGTGGGAGTAAATTTGTTTGAAAGCAAGTTGTTCCTAGCAACCTGGAATCAAATTCCAAAATCAGTCCCTAATTTGTCAGGCAAAGCAAGTATGAAGCATGTCCCCCTGCTCCCACCCCAGGTGTCCTGTGACTATGGCAATTGCCAAAAGGTTGATGGCAATAATGAATTTACTGCCAGACTCACATGACAAGTAGCCCACAAGGCAACAAGAAATATGAGAAAGCCCGCATAATTTGACTCGTTGAGCTTTTGTTTAGTTAATTTATTAGAATTTACATAAATATCCAGATTGAAGGTACTTAACACCTGCATATAGGATCATAGTGTAGAGGAAAGAGCACTGACCTGGGAGTTTTTGCATCTGTGTTCTGACCCTGCTCTGCCACATGACAGTGATTATTCCAGTTTGGCTGGAAAGTAAGGTGAGTTGGGAGGTAAAACAAGAGGTAAAAGAATGTAAGAGTCAAAAGAATAGGTAGAACCTGGCCAAGTGAGGGCCACGCACTCAGTGCACAGTAAATACCTGCTCAGTGAATAAGTAAAGCAAGAAAGAGAATTTTAGATCTGATTGTCCAAACTAAGGAGTTTGATTTCTATTTTACATTTGACAGTAATCTTTTGGAGGATTCTTGCAGGGGAATGACACAATGAGGAAGAAACTTTCAGTTACTTTGTCAAGGAGGAACTGGAAGGAAGAGAGGCTGAGGACAGGGGAGCACTTTGGAGGGTGTTGCACACTTCTGTTCCAGTAGTGGCAGGCTAAGTAATTTGAACTAACCGTCTCAATGAGAACAACTAAAAATTAAGCTGGATGAAATATAAAAAGAAATCATCTTCATTAACAGCTAAGGAATGATGCGGCTAAAATCTAGAAGACGAGAACCCAGATAGGAAAGCCCAGGAATGAAAGCCACTGCTGTCTGGGGGCATTTGTTTAATCCAGAAGAAAGAATTGTGAAATTGAGTTGTGGTTTTAATAACCTCATGGGCAAAGGAGACAAAAGTTGAAGCTCAAGTCCCAAACTAGTCAATCTGATAACCACCCCCAAGCCATTTTAAGTTGAAACTAAGTGGCTACTTTCTTCAGGAGAATGGTGAAACAGATGTAGCAAGCCTTTGCATGGATTTGCAGCCTAGATACCCATCATTGGGGTAACCAAGGAACAATCCCT
Source organism: Rhinolophus hipposideros (assembly GCF_964194185.1). NCBI lineage: Eukaryota > Metazoa > Chordata > Mammalia > Chiroptera > Rhinolophidae > Rhinolophus > Rhinolophus hipposideros. Next base: position 51,277,226 of record NC_138046.1, on the reverse strand, counting down.
GAACTTGGATTAAAGTGGTCTTGGACAGGTAGTCTCACCACGTATTTGTCAGAAGCAGGTGAAAATACTCTCTGCAGGAAGGTTCTGTCTTCCTAGGCCTGAAATTAGTCTTACAAATAATTTTCCAATAATATATCAGCACAGAATCAAAGACAAGTGGGTGCGCGAGGCAAAACACATTGTAAGGACAGCCAGAAAAAAATAATAGACGATGAAAACAAATCACAAACACTTCAGATATCAGACTTCTGAGACACAGTCTATAATCACTGTGGTTTACTATAGAAAAAAAATAAAAGATAAGCTTAAAAATATCTGCAGGGAACAGAAAAATCATAAAAAGTAACATAGTCATTTTGACAAAAATAATCAAATAGGACATCTAGAACCAAAAAAATATGATTCAGAGTTTAATGAATGTGTTTAACAGAAAGATTAGCACAACTGTTAGATGATAAGTGTAATGAAGAAAGATAAACACGAGGGAATTATTGAATTGGAACATAAATCAGAAGAAATCGTCCAGAATTCTGCCTAGAGAAACAAATAATATGAAAAAATAAATAAAATGTAGGATAAGAAACACAATGACCAGAGTTGGAAGGTCTAAATTACATTTAATTTAAGTCCCAGAAGGATAGGAGAGAGAAATGGGGAAGAAGATGCTGGCCAAAATTTTTCCAGAACAGATGAAAAGCAATAATGTACAGATTCTAGAAGCCCAGTGAACCCTAGGCAAGATAAATAGAAAGGAATGTACTCCTACACACATCATAGTGAAAACTCAGAAAACCAAAGAGAAAGAAGGCTATATTAATGATCCAAGTTAGAGATAATGAAGTTTTATCTTTAGGCAGGAGCAGGACAGATTAAGACAAGGGGATGAGCCTTTAGAATCTGGCCTTTAGAATGCCTTTTTCTCAAACTCACCATGAAAGACTATTTTATAAAGATGTTATCCATTTCATTCTTAATTAATAAAATGCATTTGTTAATAAATCTGTTTGTTGAAGCAGCGTGACACTTAGGAGCTATTCCCAGTTTTCTTTGTCATACATGGAAGGCCATAATCCTGTAAGTATGTGTCCTTTATCTCATAGGCTATGAATGGGGGAGGTAGTCTCTATAAAAATTGTGATGGCTAATTTTATATGTCAATTTGACTGGGCTTAAAAAAATGCCCAGGTAGCTGGTAAAACATTATTTCTGGGTGTGTCTGTGAGGGACTCTCCGGAAGAGATTAGCATTTGAATCAATAGACTAAGTAAAGATCACCCTCACCAATGCAGATGGGCATCATCCACTCCATTGAGGGCCTGAATAGAATGACAAAGTGGGGGCAGAGTGAATTTGATCTCTCCACTTGAGCTGAGACATCCATCTTCTCCTGCCCTCAGACATTGATGCTCCTGGCTCTCCAGCTTTCAGAAGCTGCTAGGAGCAGCTGAACTCTAAGGCTGGAGAAATGTGCTTTTATAGACCTTCAAAAAGAAAGCCGAATAAAAGTGAATCTATGTAGAATATCTTCTTTCTACTTATCTTCTCCCATCGAACTGTCATTCAATTTCCAAGGTAAAGTACATAAAATGAACAATTTTCCCCCAGGGTGTCTTATACGGGCTTGACCATGGGCATTTATTCACTCACTGGACTATCTATGCTTGGCCAGCATAGAATTCTGCAAGGTTTTATATTAGGTAGGTGCAAAAGTAATCGTGGTTTTTGCAATTATTTTTAACCTTTTAAAACGCAATTACTTTTGCACTAACCTAATTTTGTAATAGAACAAAAATGCAATGGGCTGTCTTTCAAGGAGTGAGCTCTTGTTACTAGAGCTGGTCATATAAATAGTCAATGGCTACTTGTCAGGAACATGATAGAGGAAATCCTGCTCCATATGGTAAGTTGTAGCAGAGATTCTGGGATCCCTGGAAACTCTGAAATTTCCTGACAATAATTTAAGCTAAAACCAACAGTCCATAAAGTCTTCTAAGAAGAATTTCAAGTGTCTTCCTCAAAGTCCTTCATTCACTGATTGTTTGAGGAACAAACATTCTTATGTACCCATAAGAATCCCCCAAACCCCCCACAGAATACTGTTTCTGCGAGAGAAGATATTGGGAGGGCAGGAAGGCCTTCTCCATTGTCTAACTCCAAGACAATCAGAAAGCTGTACAATAATGAAGACATTAACTAACCTGTTTTCATTTGTGGTATGCAATATGTCACCAACAATTCTGAGCAAGTGTCACAAAGGGAGATATTACTCGCTTTTTAAATTCTGATTTTTCAGGGGTTCTCTTCACTTTTGCTGGACATTCACAATTTGTGTAGGTGACAGCTCTCTCTCCAAAGTATGCAGAACCTCATCTTTTAACAATTATAGCAACTTCTAGCAGTATCTCCCTCTCTGACCATGCAAGGGAAATGCTCCACTTGCTCTAAGGTTTTTATCCCAGGAATTTGTAACATAGTGCATTAAAAAGGGCATTGGACTACAAATCTGAAGATCTAGTGTCACAGCCTCTGAATATCAGTTTTCTCATGTGAAGTATGGTGGTGATCATGCCTATTTGTTAATGGAACAACCCTGAAAGAAGGGAATCCCTGTCTGTCCCAGCTTCCTGGCTTTAGGGCTTCACCTCCCTCATTCCCTCAGCCCCATCTGAAAGGGCTTTTGTCATTACCACTTCTAGCCACCAAAGGGCTTCAATTCTCATTGTGAGATGTGAATTGTGTCAAATTGTGAAATGTGACTTTTTATTTATCTATTTGTTTCCCTGAATTCAGGCAAGTCAGTCTGACATTTACAAACTGAATTTTCTTGAGAGGCTCAGTGTAACAAAGAAGATAAGCACAGGAAGCAGCAACTCTACTGAGGGAGGAGGTTTTAGTGCACTAATGGGTAGACCTCTACTTCTACACTGGGGTCCTAGCTGCCATTAGCTACTCTGCTCTTTAGTGGGGCTGTTATTGTTGGCCTCTAGTCACCCTCTGCCTCTGCTCCTGTTCCCAGGAGTGAGAATCTGGGGTCCTGTACAAATGGTGAATTGTAGCCTCTGGAGTTGTGCAGGGCACAGCCTGTGTGACCATATGTCATAGAGAATGTGTCCCTACCAGCACGCCAGCTTCTATTCCACTCTGTGTGGACTCAGGTAATCTTACTGGTTCCCATTTAACATGTCCAATTAATATTGCTTGACGGGTGAATTTACATGCCTTCTGTATCACAATCCTAGGTAGGAGAAATGATCTCCAGTTAGATAAAATGTCCATCCTCATAATAAAATCATATTAAAGAGACACAGCCACTTCACATAAAGCATATTCAAACACACCATTTTCCTACAATCTTTTATCTTGATTCCATTAACCTTTACATACCTAACTATATGGCCTCCATTAGGACTTCATCAACAGGTTTTGGTTTTTAGAAAACCAGGTAAGGGTAGTTACTGTTCCCCAGTATGACGTCCATTCTCATAAAACATCCAGGTAAAGAAGACACAACTTCTTTTTTTTTTTTTAACATTTTATTTTATTTATTTTTTTTGTGAGATTTCTTTTTTTTTTAAATTAATTAATTTATTTATTAGTTTCAGGTGTACAAAACAAGGTAATACTTAGACGTTCATCATTTATATCCCTCATACTGTGAACCCCCCTCCCCCATCCACTATCCCTCCGACCTCACACTGAACCATCACATTATATATATAAAATTATAGTTGGCATTCATTAATGTTTAGCTTCTGGTGTACAATGCCATGATCAGGTATCCACAGTATCCCTGAAGTGGTCTCCCAAATAGGACGCATGTCCATCGGATACCCAACAAAATCTTTACAACATTATAGAATACCTTCCCCAAATTAATTTTCAAAAAAAAACCCTGAGGCCATCTTGTGGTTACCAGCTGCTTCCAAATCCCTTCACCTTTCCCCTTATCCCCAACCCCCTCCCACACACCCATCTAACCACTCTCGGTTTTTTCTCTGCGTCCCCAAAACTGTCTCTGATTAGTTCATTCAAATAGTCTTTTCTTTAGATTCCATATATAAGTGAGATCATGTGGTACTTGTCTTTCTCTTTCTGACTTATTTCACTTAACATAATGTTCTCTAGATCCATCCATGTTGCTGCAAATGATAAGATTTCTTTCTTCTTTATGGCTGCGTAATACTCCATTGTATAAATGTACCACAGCTTCTTAATCCAGTCATCTACCGATGGGCATTTTGGTTGTTTCCATATCTTGGCTATTGTGTAAAGTGCTGCAATAAACATAGGAGTGCATACAGATTTTTGAATTGGAGTTTTGGATTTCTCCGGGTAGATGCCTAGGAGTGGAATTACTGGATCATAGGGTAGTTCCATTTTCAGATTCCTGAGATACCTCCATACTGTTTTCCATAGTGGCTGCACTAATCTGCAGTCCCACCAACAGTGCACTAGCGTTCCCTTTTCTCCACATCCGCGCCAGCATTTGTTGTTTGTTGATTTATTGATAATAGCCATTTTGACTGGAGTGAGGTGGTATCTCATTGTGGTTTTTATTTGCATTTCTCTGATGGTTAGTGAGGTTGAGCATTTCTTCATATGTCTTCTTGCCTTCTGTATGTCCTTTTTAGAGAAATGTCTCCCCAAGTCCTCTGCCCATTTTTTAATTGGGTTGTTTGTTTTTTTGGAGTTGAGTTGAGTAAGTTTTTTATAGATTTGTGATATTAATCCCTTATCAGATATATCATTGGCAAATATCTTTTCCCATAGAGTAGGATCCCTTTTTGTTTTATTGATGGTTTCCTTTGCTGTGAAAAAACTTTTTAGTTTGATGTAATCCCACATGTTTATTTTTTCTCTTACTTCGCTCGCGCGAGGGGATATATCAGTGAAAATCTTACTCCGGGTAATGTCCATGAAGTTTCTTCCTATATTTTCTTCTAGATATTTTATGGTTTCAGATCTTACATTTAAGTCTTTAAGCCATTTTGAATTTGTTTTTGTATATGGTGTAAGGAGGTGGTCCAGCTTCATTTTCTTGCATGTGTCCGTCCAGGTTTCCCAACACCACTTATTGAACAAACATCCAGGTAAAGAAGACACAACTTCTTTTTTTTTTTAACATTTTATTTTGTTTATTTTTTTTTGTAAGATTTTTTTTTTAATTTTTTAAAAATATGGAACGCTTCACGAATTTGCGTGTCATCCTTGCGCAGGGGCCATGCTAATCTTCTCTGTATTGTTCCAATTTTAGTATATGTGCTGCCGAAGCGAGCACAGACACAACTTCTTTACATAAATCCTGTTTAAATATTTCAACATTCGTAATCTTGTGGACTCTTACATTTGTATGTTCTCTCAATCTAATCGTAACCCGTGTTAGGGCTTTACCAGTGAGTTTGTTACCACAGTGCATGAGGCTCTTATATCAAGGAGTCCCGAACCTTTTCTGTCCTACTCCCTGACCATTTTCCAACTCTTGTGCAAAGGGTTTAGGATCCACAGTGATGAGTCGAGCCAAGAGTCTTTGGCCCTTTTGTCAGTCTTTAAGTTTATTAATCTGCCTAACCCTGCCACAAGTACAAACAATTGTTGGTCAGGCTTCTCATTGTAATCTCTGCCTTTAGACTTTTAAACTGTTTTCCAAATTGGGATAAATAGACTGGACTTGTTTAGAGCACTTTAATATTGGGCGACTCGCAGAGGGACTTTTCACTTTCTCAAACTTTGGTAGTGCCATGTTGAAATTTTGGTTTTAACCCCATTGACGTTCACTTTATTCATCTCATTTTTTAACCACCTAAGATTTCCACCCTGCTGGAATGAATCCTGTCACTCTCCCCTTTATGTTTCCTCTTTGTTTTGCTCCTATCAATATTTGCTTTATTCATTTTACTCCTTAATAACTGTTTAAAATCTTTCACCTGACTAAAACCAGTCTCTTGAATCTCTCGTCAGCCTTTCGCCAACTCTCTTCTTAATTAACCTAATATTTGTATTACATCCGTAAGACCTATGACAGGAAGCTGAGACAGCACATTCTATAAGGCTTTCCCAACTGTACCTCAATTTTGCACCCATAAGATTATAAGGGGTGCCTGTGTGAAAGGGACCCCTTTGACCACAGCATTAACCTTGACCTGGGTAACAGGCATATTCAGTGGGTGACTATCCGGGTCATCATAAAGCCACTCCCACATGGCTTGCATACGAAGCATATCAGCTGCATCATCTGGGGTGCTACACTTGGAATTCATTGTGGGAAATGGAGACTCCCACTTCTCAGGGTAAACAGACCTCACAGTGGCTTTATCCAATCCACCAGGCTGGCTGTTGCCTGGGGAATAGCCTCCTGTGTGTCTGGATCACAAAAAGCCATCTGTGACTGTTCCATAGTGAGCTGTGTGTCCCACATCAACCTAAACACACTCTTCCATTCTGTATCATTCAAAACCAAAGACAGCATGCCCAACACCCAAGCAATTCTGCGACATCAGCTGGAGGTCCAAAATTGATGATTTACAAATATTCTATCCCAATCTCTGTGTTGTCCTTTCATTCTCTTGATAGTGTCTTTTGTCAACCAAAAATTTTAAATTTTTGTTTTATTAAAGTTTACTGTAGTGACAAATGTTAGTAAAGTTACATAGTTTTCAGGAATAAAATTCTGTATTCCATCATTTATAAATCCCATTGTGTGTTCATCACCCAGAGTCAGTTCTCCTTCCATCACCATATATTTGATCCCCCTTACCCTCACTCCCACCCTCCACTCTGCTTACACTCTGGTAACCACTAAACTGTTGCCTGTGTCTATGAGTTTTTGTTTCTCATTTGTTTGTCTTGTTCTTTTGTTGTTTTCGGTTTATATAACACATATCAGTGAAATCATACGGTAATCCGCTTTTTCTGTCCGACTTATTTCGCTTACCATTATACTCTCAAGATCCATCCATGTTGTCAGAAATGTTCCTATATCATCTTTTCTTACCACCAAATACTATGCCATTGTGTATATATACCACAACTTCTTTATCCATTCATCTCTCGAAGGACATTTTGGTTGTTTCATGTCTTGGCCACCGTAAACAAAGCTGCAATGAACATTGGAGCACACATGTCTTTATGTAGAAATGTTTTCAGATTTTTAGGGTAGATACCCAGGAGAAGGATTGCTGGGTCATATGGTAATTCTATGTCTAATTTTTTGAGGAATCTCCACCCTGCCTTCTGAGCAGCTGCACCAGTCTGCATTCCCACCAACAGTGTATGAGGGTTCCTTTTTCTCCACAGCCTCTCCAACACTTGTTACTGTTTGTCTTGTTGATGATAGCCATTCTAACTGGGGTGAGGTGATATCTCACTGTGGTTTTCATTTACATTTCTCTAATAATTAGTGATGTTGAGCATTTTTACGTATGTCTATCTGCAATTGGTATGTCCTCTTTGGAGAAATGTCTCTTCAGGTCCTCTGCGCATTTTCCAATTGGGTTGTTTGTTTTTTTTTTATTGTTGAGATGCAAGAGTTCCTTGTATATTTTGGATATTACCCCTTATCGGAGGTACTGTTTGCAAAAATCTTCTCCCATTCAGTTGGTTGCCTTTTTATTTTGTCGATGGTTTCCTTTGCTGTGCAGAAGCTTTTAAGTTTGACATAGTCCCATTCATTAATTTCAGCTTTTACTTCCCTTGCCTTTGGAGTCAAACTCATAAAATGCTCTTTGAACAACCATAATTTTAGTACCTGTGTTTTCTTCTATGCAGTTTATTGTGTCAGGTCTTATGCTTAAGTCTTTGATCCATTTTGAATTAATTTTGGTACATGGTGACAGATAGCAGTCCACTTTCATTCTTTTGCATGTGGCTTTCCAATTCTGACAGCACTATTTGTTGAAGAGGCTGTCTTTTCTCCATTATATGTTTTTTGCTTCTTTGTCAAAAAGTATCTGTCCATATTTATGTGGTTTTAATTCTGGGTTCTCAATTCTATTCCATTGGTCTATGTGTCTGGTTTTCTGCCAATATCGTGCTGTTTTGCTTCTTGTTGCCTTGTAGTACAAGCTAAAGTCAGGGAATGTGATACCTCCAGTATTGTTCTTTTTTTTTAAGATTGCTTTGGCTATTCGGGGTCTTTTGTGGTTCCAAACAAATCTGATGATTTTTTGTTCTATTTCTTTAAAAAATGCCATTGGGATTTTGATGGGGATTGCATTAAATCTCTATATTGCTTTAGGTAATATGACTATTTTAACTATGTCGATTCTTCCAATCCATGAGCATGGAATGTTTTTCGATTTCTTTGTGTTTTCTTCAATTCCTTTAAAAATGTCTTATAGTTTTCACCATATAGGTCTTTCACATCCTTGGTTAAGTTTATTCCTAGTTATTTTATTCTTTTTGAAGCAATTGCAAAACGAATTGGTTTTCATATTTCTTTTTCTGAGATTTCATTGTTAGTATATAGGAATGCAATGGACTTTTGAAAGTTGATTAGTAGCCAGCAACATCACTGTATTCTGTATTCATTGATTGTTTCTAATTGCTTTTTGTTGGAGTCTTTATGGTTTTTTATATATAGCATCATGCCATGTGCAAAGAGTGACAATTTAAGTTCTTCATTCCCAATGCAGGTGCCTTTTATTTCTTTCTCTTCCCTGATTGTTCTGGCATAGTCTTCCAACACTATGTTGAACAGCAGAGGTGATAGAGGACAGCCCTGTCATGTTCCTAAATGTAGAAAAAAGAGCTTCAGTTTTTCACCATTAATTATAAGACTGGCTGAGGGTTTGTCACATATGGCCATTATTCTGCTAAGGTATTTTCCTTCTATACCTATTTTATTAAGTGTTTTAATCATAAATGGATGTTGTATCCTGTCAAATGCTTTTTCTGCGTCAATTGATAGAATCATATGATTTGTGTCCTTTATTTTGTTTATGTGATGTATCACATTGATGGATTTGCGGATGTTGAACCATCCTTGTGCCCCAGGGATGAACCCCACTTGGTCATGAAGAATAATCTTTTTAATGCATTGTTGTATTCAATTTGCTAAAATTTTATTTAGGATTTTTGCATCAGTATTCATCAGAGATATAGGTCTGTAGTTTTCTTTTTTGTGTTGTCCTTACCAGGTTTTGGTATCAGGGTAATGTTGGCCTCATAAAATGGGTTAGGGAGTACTGACTCTTCTTCAATTTTTTGGAAGAGTTTGAGCAGGATTGGTATTAGATCCTCTTTGAAGGTTTGGTAGAATTCACTAGTGAAGCAATCTGGTCCCGGACTTTTGCTTTTGGGAAGGTTTTGGATGACTGATTCAATTTCTTTACTGGTGATTGGTCTGTTTAGATGTTCCTCTTCTTCATGGTTCAGACTTGGAAGGCTATATGTTTCTAAGAACTTGTCCATTTCTTCTAGGTTATTGAATTTGGTGGCATATAGTCCTTCATAGTATTCTTGAATGATCCTTTGTATTTCTGTGGTGTCCGTGATAACTTCCCCTTTCTCATTTCTGATTTTGTTAATTAGTGTCTTCTCTCTTTTTATCTTAGTGAGTCTAGCCAAGGGTTTGTCAATTTTGTTAATATTTTCAAAGAACCAGCTCTTTGTCACATTAATTTTTTTATTGTGTTTTTGTTCTTGATTTCATTTAGTTTCATTTAATTCTGCTCTGATGTTTGTTGTGTCCTTTCTTCTGCTGACATTTGTTTTCATTTGTTCTTCTTTTTCTAGTTCATTAAGGTAGAACATGAAGTTATTCATTTGGGATTTTTCTTGTTTCTTGAGAGAGGCCTGTAATGATAGGAATTTCAGTCTTAAAACTGCTTTCCCTGCAGCCCCAAAATTTTGGTAGGATGTATTTTCATTGTCATTTGTTTCTATGTATCTTTTGAGCTCTCCTCTAATTTCTTCTTTGTCTCGGTTGTTCTTTAAAAATATGTTGTTTAATCTCCATGTATTTGTGGTTTTTCCTGCTTTCATTTTGCAGTTGATATCCAATTTCAAAGCCTTGTGATCAGAGAATATGTTTCGTATGATTTCAATCTTGTTTAATTTGCTTAGGCTTGTTTTATGTCCCAATATATGGTTATCCTTGAGAATGTTCCATGTGTACTAGAAAAGAATGTATAGTCTGATGTTTTAGAATGAAGTGCTCTATAAATGTCAATTATGTCCGTTTTATCTACTGTGTCATTTAGTGCTTCTATTTCACTATTTATTTTCTTTTTGGATGATCTATCCATAGCTGTCAATGATGTATTTAAGTCCTCTAGTATAATTGTGTTTGGGTCAATCTCTCCCTTTAATTTTGTAAGTAGTTGCATGGTATATTTGGGTGCTCCCTGATTGGGGCATAAATATTGATGACTGATATGTCTTCTTGTTGTATAGTCCCATTTACCATTATGACATGTCCATCTTTGCCTCTTGTTACCTTTTGTACCCTGAAGTCTATTTCATCTGATATCAGAATGACTACACCTGATATTCTCTGGATACCATTTCGTTGGAGTGTCATTTTCCACCCTTTCACTTTGAGTCTATGCTTGTCCTTGTAGCTGAGATGTGTCTCTTGGAGACAGCATGTGGTTGGGTTTCGTTTTTTGATCCAATCTGCTACTCTGTGCCTTTTTATTGGTGAGTTCAGTGCATTTACATTTAGGGTGATTATTGATATGTCAGGTTTTCCTGTCATTCTATCTTTAGTTTTCTGGTAAGGCTGTGTCTCCTTTGTTTCTTTGCCTTTTTGTTGTTGGGTGTTCTTTCTGTGTGGTTGTATTCTATGATTTTTCCCTTTGTTTCTTTTTATACTACATTATATATTTCAGTACTGAATTTATTTTGAGTGGTTGCCATTAAGTTTATGCAAGAAATTTTGACATTTAGAATATTCCATTTTCTTCATCAGGCTTACTTTCTCCATTCCCATATTCTGGTTCAGGTCTTTACTCTCTCCCTTTTTTGTGTTTTGGTTGCCACAAATTTTCATTGTTAATGGTATTCAAATAGCCTCCTTTAGTATTTCTTGCAGTACAGGTCGTGTATTAGAATATTCCCTCAGCTTCTGTATGTCTGAAAAGGTCTCTATTCCTCCTTCATATCTAAAGGAGATCTTTGCTGGATTATTATTATTAGCTAATAATTTCTCTCTTTCAATAGTTTGAATATTTGGTTCCACTCCCTCCTGGCTAGTAGAGTTTCTGCTGAAAAATATGATGATAATCTAATGGGCTTTCCTTTGTAGGTTACCGTCTTCTTTTCCCTGGCTGCCTTGAGGATTCTTTCTTTATCGTTGATTTTAGACAGCTTCAATAAAATGTGCCTTGGAGAAGGCCTGTTGGGATTGAGGTACTTCGGTGTTCTATTTGCCTCTGGGATTCGAGGATCCAGTTCTTTCCACAAGATTGGGAAGTTCTCATCGACTATATATTTGAACATACTCTCTGTTCCCTTCTTTTTTTCTTCTCCTTCTGGTATGCTCATTATTCTTATATTGCTCTTTCTCATGGAATCAGAAAGGTCTTGTAGAGTTCTTTCATTTCTTTTAAGTCTCAAGTCTCTTTCTTCTTCCATCCGTGTCATTTCCAGGTTTCTATCTTCGATGTCACTGATTCTTTCCTCCATCTGGTCAACTCTACTACCTAAGCTGGCTATTTCATTCTTAATTTCTTCTATTGAGTTCTTAATCTCCAGAAATTCTATTTGGTTCTTTTTAAAAATTTCAATCTCTTTCGTGAAATGCTCATATTGATCTTTGATTGTGTTTCTGAGTTCATTTAACTGCCTTTCTGTGTTTTCTTGCATATCATTGAGTTTTTTCAGAACTGCAATCTTGAATTCTCTGTCATTTAATTAACATATTTCCATATCTTTAAGTTCCTTTTGTGGAGACTTTCCACTTTCTTTCTGAGCTTTCTTGTTGCCTTGGTTATTTATGGCAATTACTGATTTATTATTTCTCTTCCTAGACATCTACAGGAGTGATTTCTGCAACAGGTAGTTAGGAAGAGGTGTTTCGTTTGTTTTTCAGTACTTGTTGGTAGAATGTTTAATTTCCTTCCGACTGCAGCCTTTTTTTTGTCTCTCACACAGTGGTGTTATCTTTCTTCTGCACTATTCCAGCTTTTCACACAATGGGGGGATTCCCTGGGAGACGGACTTCTCTGTTAATAGTTCGCCTGGGTCACAGGGCGCTGTGCCGTATGGGTATGTGGACAGCTTTTGAAGTTCCAAAGCTCTTCCTGCACCTGATTCAGAGCCCGTATGTTTCAGCAGTTCTGTATACTCCTGCAGGGATCTGCGTAGGTAGGTGGGGCCAGGGGTGGGGTGAGTTGTGAGAGGTGGCCCAGAGCAATGGCGGTGACCACCACCACAGCCGGTCCTGCTCCCCTTTGCAGGAACTAGTTAGGCTGTGAATCTTTGTCTGCGGTCCACAGTTCTCAGAACGGCAAATATTCTGTTCATTTCATCTGCCACTGTTACTGTTCTGCTTCGAGCACCGGCCAGCTGTTGGTGGGGTGAGCTCTGGGAGAGTAGGGAGGGAGCTGCTAGTCTCAGTGCTTAAGGCATCTGTTCTCTGTGGCAGTGAGGGCTTAAACTGCCGTGTTCAGCCTTCTTCCCTCAGTCTTTGCTCTGAGGTCTCTGCCGTGAGCTTTGGTTTCAGCCGTGTTATGTGCTGTCCCCTCCATCCTGTGGGCCATAAACAGACCCCTAGTAGTCCAAGTTTTTCCCTCTCCCACAGCTGCAGTAGTTGCAGGATGCAGTGAGCTCGGAGCACTGTGCTAGGTCTGAGTCATATGCCCACGTGGCCCCTTCTCTGTGCTTCTCCCTGCCTTCCTCTCTTTTGGAGGATTCAGTAGTGAGCCTCTTCATCTTGTCTATCTGCTGTGCATGGAGTCCTTTGTGGAGTTACAGTTGTTCAATTTGTTGTAAAGTCCAGGGGAGATTTCCATAGGCCCACCTTATGCCGCCATTTTGATGACGTCTCTCCTGGATATTTAATTTTGATGTAGTCTATTTCATTTATTTTTTTTCTTTTGCTGCCATTTCTTTTGTTGTCATACCTACGAAATTATTGCCAAATCCAGGTTCATAAAGCTTTTCTCCTAATTTTTTATACTAAGAGCTCTTACGTTTAGGTCTTTGATCCATTCTGAGCATTTTTTTATATAATGTAATGTAAAAATAATTTAGTTTTTAACATCTTCTTTTAGTTTTGACTATTATACACACAAGTGATAATATTGAATAGGAATTTGAATATATGATATCCCCCTTCTCTGCACAGCACATTCTTCCTCTTCCTTTAAGTCCCAGTGCAACTATGGGAAGTAGCCTAGACACTAAGAGAGCAGAAAACTTTCAGAAGTTTGAGTTCATAGAAGATGAGGACTTGGACGTGGCTATCAGATTTGTTGATTAGAAGGCTCATTGGTGACCACTGAAAAAGCAGAAGGCTGAGAACCTTATATGGAGGAGTCAAGAGAAGGTAAAGACAGTTACTCTTTCCGAAGGCTTTGATATGATGGCTTGTCTGCCTTTTATTTTGATACTCTTGTCAGCATTTCTCAAATGTTTTGATAATGAAAGAGATCTGGAAAATTTGCACCTCCAAATATACCTCAAAGAGGCTACCCTCTTTCCAGGGAAGGATGTTGTAATTATGGCCATGTGTGGGATGTACAGGCAGTCAGATTTGGGCTTAGACTAAGTACTAATGGAGAGAGCATCAGAGTCAGACAGACTTAGAAGCTCAAATATCAGCTCTGCCACACAATAGCTCTTTGACTTTGGACAGGTCACTTTCTCTGTTCCTCAGCTTTCTCATATGTAAAATTAGATGTTGTGAGGATTAAATAAAATCAAATTAGTTAAGACACCTGTTACACAGTAGAATAGAGTAGTGACACAATAATTGTTAGAGAAGGATTGATAAAGAGACACAATTGTTCATAACAAGTTGAAAATGGAATGAGGTTCCCATCATTGGGGATGTTCAAGAACGGACTACATGACTACTCTGTGGAAATTTTATGGAGAGGATTCTAATGGTTTTGCCAACTGAACATTGAACTCCTCTCAAATATTCACTTTTATAATTCTAAGTATTCCAAACAATAGAAATGCAGACACAAAAGGTGTTACAGAGACCACCCTACTAATATGGAGCCTTCATGCCCAAATAGGTCCTTTTTGGAACAACTGGCCTAAGGATGAGGGTAAATACTATCCAAGGGACTGTGTGTTCAAGAGGGTGAGGGAGGTGGAGTACTGCGTAGTCCTGTCTCAGGTTTGAGAGCACACTGCCAGCTGTGCTGTCCGATGCTGCCATTTGGCATCCTGCCACAGCACTGCACTTACGTTCTTTGAAGAATCAAATAAGCCCGTGAAGTGACTGCATGTTCATTTTACCTCTTGACTCAGTCAGCTGGGGCATCCCACACTAATCTCTCATTCACTTTTTTCGTTTTATCATAATTGACTCCCATTTTGGGAGAAGACTTTAAATGAATCCGGTACAGTGGAAAACAGTGTTTCTTGCTTATCTAGGCTTTTGTATGTAGCTTACAATTTTTTTTTCGGTTTGGCCTCCAAAGCTATGTCCATGATGCTTCTTCTCCCCACTGCACCCTGTTCCTACCACTGCGGCTGACCTCAGATCAAGCCTTCATCTCTGAACTAGGCTTTTGCAATATAGCCTTCTAATTGGCTTTTTACCTCTGGTGTTCATCCCCTCTTTAATCCTTTCAGCATCCAAGCCATTTACTATCTGACTCCAACCCACCCTTCTAGCTTGCTCCTCCCTGCCCCAGGCACACTCAGCTCCAACCCAATAGGGCTACTGGACTTTCCCTGAGCAACTCTCTTGCAGATATTCAGTTTTTCTTATTCTGCCAAAATCCCATCGTTTCTTTAAAAACCAATACCATATACCCTTCTTCCCAGAGTCACCTGGGAGGCCTCTAACTGTACGTGTACTGTGTGGCTTTCTTTGTGCCCTGATTACATAATACCATTTATTAGAGAGGTGTGTGTGAGTGTGTGTGTGTGCATGTGTGTGTGTGTGTGTGTGTCTTATTTCCCTTAAAAGGCTGTAAGCTTCATGGGAGAATTGGATAGCCACATGCAAAAGAATGAAACTGGACTGTTATCTGTCACCATGTACCAAAATTAATTCAAAATGGATCAAAGACTTAAGCATAAGACCTGACACAATAAACTGCATAGAAAAAAAGCATAGGTACTAAACTTATGGACGTTGAGTTCAAAGAGCATTTTATGAGTTTGACTCCAAAGGCAAGGGAAGTAAAAGCTGAAATAAACGAATGGGACTATATGAAACTTAAAAGCTTCTGCACAGCAAAAGAAACCATCGACAAAATAAAGAGGCAACCAACTGAATGGGAGAAGATTTTTGCAAACAGTGCCTCTGATAAGGGGCTAATATCCAAAATATATAAGGAACTCATGAAACTCAACAACAAAAAAACAAACAACCCAATTGAAAAATGGGAAAGAGGACCTGAAGAGACATTTCTCCAAAGAGGACATACAAATGGCAAATAAACATATGAAAAAATGCTCAACATCACTGATCATCAGAGAAATGCAAATAAAAACCACAATGAGATATCACCTCATCCCAGTCAGAATGGCTATCATCAACAAGACAAACAGTAACAAGTGTTGGAGAGGCTGTGGAGAAAAGGGAACCTTCATATACTGTTGGTGGGAATGCAGACTGGTGCAGCCATTATGGAAGGCAGTGTGGAGATTCCTCAAAAAATTACGAATAGAATTACCATATGACCCAGCAATCCCTCTCCTGGGTATCTACCCAAAATATCTGAAAACATTTATCCATAAAGACACGTGTGCTCCAACGTTCATTGCAGCTTTGTTTCCGGTGGCCAAGACATGGAAACAACCAAAATGTCCTTCAAGAGATGAATGGATAAAGAAGTTGTGGTATATATACACAATGGAATACTATTCGACAGTAAGAAAAGATGATATAGGAACATTTGTGACAACATGGATGGATCTTGAGAGTATTATGCTAAATGAAGTAAGTCAGACAGAAAAAGCAGAGAACCATATGATTTCACTGATATGTGGTATATAAACCGAAAACAACAAAAGAACAAGACAAACAAATGAGAAACAAAAACTCATAGACACAGACAATAATTTAGTGGTTACCAGAGGGTAAGGGGGCAGGGTTGGGGGTGGAAGATGAGGGTAAGGGGGATCAAATATATGGTGATGGAAGGAGAACAGACTCTGGGTGGTGAACACACAATGGGATTTATAGATGATGTAATACAGATTTGTACACCTGAAATGTATGTAATTTTACAACAAATGTCACCCTAATAAATTAAAAAAATATTCTGTAAGCTTCATAACTCACATCAGTAGCTGCATTCTCTCCACATTCCTTCTCATTTTAAAAACAAACTCTTTCTTTTTGTCCACCATGATTTATCCTTTGAATCACTACTCCGTTTAGCAAATAAACAAATCCAATCAGGGTTTGTGTGGGTTATACCAAAAATTAACTTTAACACCTGACATCCTATGGGACAGATTACAGAAGTAATTTTAGGTACTAATTGACATTTCAGAAGTCTCAGTCGGGGGAAAAATCAGGCTACAATTGATCATTGAATGCTGAATGGTGTTCTTAATCAGCAAGGAGTCACATTTGCTCCCCTGGAGCACCTTTCTCTTTTTTTGTAAATGTCAAACCCAAGGGAGATGGTTGCTTGAACTCTTTATTTCACTTATTTCTCAGCTTGTTAGCCTGACTAAAGTCATTGGCTTGTTCTTGGGTATTATGGCACTTTAAAAAAATGAGCAATTCTCTAGTTTGAGCTTCAGAATGTATGCATATTGCATCCACTTAATCTCTTGAAGGGCTAGCATAGAAACCAGAGGTGAGTTCAACATTTGTGGGCAACATCAATTTCCATAAAACAAGATGACAAGGATCCACCTCAGCTCTTGTGACCACTTCCATGTCCCTGGTGTTGTTTATGAGAACACTGCTCATTACAGTGAATTGGTTCCCATAGACTTTCTTTCTCCCACACTAAGTATACTGAGTTGAGATGGAGCAGAAAGGGTCAACATGCCTTAGTACCCAAATAGCCACCAAGGCTGGGTTTGTTAGCACTAACAGGACTAAAGTAGGGCAAAGGGCTTTCAGAGCAGGTTGCATATATATTCAAGTGCTTAAAACTATTTCCAAAGCTATTAAATCTGGAAAAGCTTTTTAGTGGACCTAATAAATCCTATTTAGAAGTCAGCTATGGAAATGAAGTCAGAGTGAAACTTCTTGTATTCAATTAAATATAAACATGTTAAGAGAGCTCCTTTCTACTGAAATGCATTATTATGGCACTCTGTTCATGTAAAACTTCAATTTGGGTTTATTAAAAATAAATGGAAATGCTTTTTTCAGCTTGAGTATTATGTCTTGACCATAATTTGCAAAGTGTTTTCTCTACTCCAGCCCAGTGTTCAGAAGTGACCACCCTACTCCAGAGGACAAATAATAATAACTTAATCCTCACTGCAGCCCTGTAATGTAGGTGTTATTATTCTGCCCATTTTCTAGCCAGAAAGGGAGATGAAATAGTGGAAGTCAGAGCTTAGTCTCTGAAGCCAGACTGTCTGGCTTTGAATCCCAGATCTGTCACTCACTACCGTGTTTCCCCCAAAATAAAACCTAGTCGGACAATCAGTTCTAATGCGTCTTTTGGAGCAAAAATTAATAGAAGACCCAGTGTTATGCTATGTTATGTTATGTTACGTTATGTGTCGTTTGGGGAAGCCTGCGGGGTCTCAGCTCCCGCTCCCCACATAAAAACGCAGGATATGGTGAGGCCAAAAAGGAACACCCACGGAGCCATAGGTAGGGGAGTCACCACTATAGTCTCACTGGAGGCTGGATTCACATGATGTGCGACCTGCTATCCAGTTTTCTCCGAACTGACCGACTCTCTGCAATCCACTCTTGCTAGCTCAGCCACCATCTTCTTGCTAGCCCCCATTTTCTGCTAGCATAGCCACAGCAGTTATATTAGTGGCCAATGGCTCACTGCTTACAGCTGACGGCCAACTAGCCACAGCTGATGGTCATGCAATCACAGTTGATGGCCATTTACTACCTGAGTGAGCACCTTTCCACGTGAGGCCAAGAGCCTGGAAACTGCTCTCTGGCTCTGTCCCCACATTACATTATGTTCTATTATATTATATAAGACCCGGTCTTATATGGTAATAAAATAAGACCGGGTCTTATGTTAATTTTTTCTCCAAAAGACGCATTGTGGGGACAAAGCCCCCCAAAACAGTTTCCAGGCTCTCGGCCTCACATAGAAAGGTGCTGGCTCGGGTAGTAAATGGCCATCAACTGTGATCAGATGGCCAGCAGCTGTGGCTAGTTGGCCGTCAGCTGTAACCCGTAGGCCATTGGCCACTAATATAACGGCTGTGGCTATGCTAGCAGAAAGGAATGGGGGCTAGCAAGAAGATGGTGGCTGGCAAGCGTGGACTGCTGTTAGGCAGATTATGTAGATCCCGCTTCCTGTGTCTCCAGCCCAGCCGCCAGTGAGAATATATTGGTTTTACTCCCCTACTTATGGCTCCATGGGTGTTTCTGTTTGGACGTACCGTGTCCTGCGTTCTTGGGCAGGGAGTGGGAGCTGAGACCCTGCACGACACGCATTAAAACTGATTGTCCAGCTAGGTCTTATTTTCGGGGAAACACGGTAGCTGTGTGATCTTAAGTAAGTTACCAAAGTTATTTGTGCCTCAGTTTCCTCACCTTTAGAGTGAGATAATAATAGGATCATTATAGGATCAAATGAGTTAGTTTGTGGAAAACACCTAAAACTATTGTTGAGCACACAGTGTTAAAAAAACGGAAGATCTTTTTCTGGAGTTAGATGGGCATTTTCTGGTCAGTCAATAGGACAAGTGAAAAGAAAATATATGGATTGCTGAAGCAGACTAGAAGGAAAAATGTGGGTCACTGGAACAAGTAGGCGTTATCCATAGTTCCTAAGATGAGCTGTGTGACTCTGGTTGAGGATAGGGACAGGTGTACATAAGGGTTGGAAAATACCGTCCAGGAGGAGCTAGCGCCTAGGATGTGTCCCAAATGTATATGCCCCATCCTGGAGCTCCTGGAATCCAGGAGGTGAGAAAAGGCCCTTTCCTACATAGACTCCAGGAAAAGTGAAGAATCCCATGGAATATACAAACTACTAAGCTCAATAAATCACAATAATTCTTTTTTTTAATCTTTTTTTTTCTTAACAGTTAGATGTAGTTTTTATTTTTTTATTTATTATTTTTATTTTAATTTATTAGTTTCAGGTGTACAAGACAAGGTAATACTTAGACGTTCATCATTTATATCCCTCACACTGTGAACCCCCTCCCCCATAAACTATCCCTCAGACCTCGCACCGAGCCATCACATTATATATATAAAATTATAGTTGGCATTCATTAATGTTTAGCTTCTGGTGTACAATGCCATGATCAGGCATCCACAGTATCCCTGAGGTTGTCTCCCAAATAGGACGCATGTCCATCGGATACCCTACAAAATCTTTACAACATTATTGAATACGTTCCCCAAATTAATTTTTTAAACTAATACTTTACACTCTTTATTTTGAAGTGGCAATTTACAAAACAACTAGCTGTTCATCGTCGTTTTTCTTTGGGAGAACTGAAGCACAGTTTCTGGCTTACCCAGCACGGGTGTCAAACACCTGAATTCCATGGAATCACTTTGCTATCTTACCTCACAATTTCTAATGATTGGACTTGGTTTTTTATTGTCAGCACAAAATTTAAATGTTTCAAATGTAATCTTGTTCAAAGCTCTTCATCCATATTGAGCTAATTAATGTTTATCCTTTATTTTTCACTCTCAAGCAGTTTTTATAGCTGTAGCTTCAGCATTTATAACTTCCAGTCAAAAGCTAAACCTCAGATATTCATGTGGATACAGGCTGGTTCACAATGCAACACAGGACAAAATGCCCAATTTCTTCATGTTTCTGATTTGCCATAATGAGGGATAAGTTTGCTTAGAGCAATCACTCCCATAGAGAACAAAAGGGAAATTTAGCTGAGCATAATGTGTGTTGGACTAAGTAAGGCTCAATCTCATGCCCCTCACTTGGAGTTGGGTTCCAGTTTCTGACTATCCAAATGATTTCATAATACACGCTGGAAGATGTAGCCCCATCTGGCAACACTGCCAATAAGCAAAGAGTCATAAAGGCCCCTTAGCACAGAGAAATCCATTAGGCTACTGAGCAGGTAAACTTAAGGTGACCTAGTATTCCTTCCTTCATCATTATAACAACATTTATTGTAAGACACCATGTGTCAGGCACTATGCCATGCATAGCCAGACATATATTCTGTCCCTGAGGAAATTATTGTTTAGTAGAAATATAGATGGTGAATCAAGGGATTCTAATACAGCTTGATACTGTGATAAACATAAGAGGGGCTCCTAAACTAGGCTTGAGGATTTGTAAAGCAAATTGGGTGGCTGGGGCAGAGGTAGAAGGAAGTATTAATCTTCATACTTTTATATATTTTCCTCAACCTTGTCCCAATCTATAAGCAAGCTGGATTTTCTGAGTAAAATATAAATCCAACCACTTTTCAACACCTTTGCTTTTTTCACTGTGGTCCAAGCCACCATCATCTCTCGGGATTACTAAAGTAGCCTCCTAACTGGCGTCCCCACATCCAGTTTTGTATCCTGGGGAAAATATCATGGATTAGATCACTTGACTCCATTCCTTCACAGTAAGACTTACTTCATGATACAGGTTGGAAAGCTAGTGTATATTTTCTGAACTTTTGCCCTTATGACCTAGATTACACAGATAACGTAGCTTCTGCTAAGGAGATAAACCTGCATGAGATTTGGAAGAGGAAATGAAGTGTAGTCTGCGCTTCTTCTTTTGTGGTTTCTGGTTTCTGCTAGCAAGCATGATCTTGGAAATTTTGCTGCTTCAGCAGCAATATATCAGAGGTTCAGGGTACACTTACCAGTTTATTGGGTATCAAAAGGCAAGGCATGGGACATCTATTTTGTTTATATACATGGAGAATGAAGCAGTGTGGTCTTCAAGCCAAAATTTGTTATGATCTCAGCAGAGGCAGAGTAGTCCTGGAGTCAGCTATTAGGGCAATGGCTTCCTCACTCTCCACCCCCAGGATTACACCAGTTCTGTGGTATTATTCAGGGAAATAATTGTAGAAATTCAACCTATAGTCTGTTCTTCTGACTCATTCAACACGTTTGTAAGCACCTCATTCCCCTTTATTCTTAAATGCGTTAAAGTGGTTTCTGCTATCTGTAACAGCATTCTAGATCCTGCTCTCTGCACAGAAGGTAAAGCAAACACTTTTTTCAATGAAAACAAGATCCTATAACCTCTCTGTTCAAAACCCTCCAGTGGTTTCTAGCATTCTAGCCTGTATCACTTTCCTGAAGCTCTGCTTCCCTTCTTGCTGTTCCTCAAGCACACCGAGGACATTCCTGCCTCAGGGTTTAGTGTCTACTGTTCCCTATACTTGAAATATTCTTCCAGATAGATGGATAGCTCAACTTTTCACTTCACTCCAGTCATCTCTTTTTAATCTTAAGTCGCCTAACTTCACTCTTTGTTCACATCCTGTGTTTACTTTCTGCAGAGCGTGCACCACTCTTCAAAATCATCTTGTTTAATTTTTTGGACATCATCTGTCTCTCTCCACTAAAATATAAGTTCCGTGAGGATAGATGCCTTGTCTTTTTTTCCCCAGTTGATCCACAGGAAAAGCAGTGACCCATACAAATGGAAAAAATACCTAGGAATTCAGGAAGAGGATGAAAAAAAAATCAAAGAGACTGGGCATTTTTGAACTCTGCTCAGATGTTTAGGGAGTTTTACAAAGTGAAGCATCAAAGACTGAAAACTTAAATCACCTGAGAATGGTGGTAATTTCTGAAAAATATTCTTACAATAGTGAGATAAAAGTAGGCAATGAATGTGAAGAACAGCCAGCCCTGTGTATGCAGTGGGTGTCATTACATTACTGTCATCCAATTATTAATAGAAGGCTGGTTCATGACTCGCTCTGCAGCCTGTTTGGGATTTTCTTATACAGAAGTATGTGCTTGGTTCTGTCCGGTCATCTGGGGAGTAATAAAACACGTTCTTCAGGTTCAGATCATTTGAGGGGGCAAAACCGCATTTTGCAAGCCTCTGTTGTGTATTCAACCCAGCACTACGTATTCTGGGATGGGCGTATAGAGGGAGGAGAGATAAAATACTCTACAATGAGGGCTAAAGAGTTGACTAGTAGAGGACAAATCTGTAGTAATCAGAAAAGGGATGGGGGGCTCTGGAGAGGGAAGAGAACATAAAGACAGAGAATCAGAAACCATGGCAGCAGTGAATAGGGAACTTCAAAGTGCTTTGGAACTACGGCCAAAATCAAATACAGTTTGGGACTGAATTGACCAGATACTGTTTTTTTTTATTTATTAAGCCACAGAACCAAAGGAACTACTAAGCACTGCAATGTTGGTTTTCTATGTCTCTGGATCACCTGCACTAGAATCTCCAGGGGAACTTGTTAAAATTTTACTGTTATATCCTCTCGAGCAAAGTAAGATAAATAAATAAACAAACAAACAAACAAACAAACATGTGGGATTACATCACACTAAAATGTTTTTCACAGCAAAAGGAAGCCATCAATAAAACAACAAGGCATCCTAATTAATGGGAGAAGATGTTTGCCAATGATACAAGTGATAAGAGGTTAATATCCAAAATATATTAAAAACTCATACAACTCAACATCAAAAAAAATCCCCCAAACAATCCAATTAAAAAATGGACAGAGGACATGAAGAGACATTTCTCCAAAGAGGACATACAGATGGCCAACAGACATATGAAAAAATGTTTAACATCACTAATCATTAGAGAAATGCAAATAAAAACCACAATGAGATATCACCTCACTTCGGTCAGAATGGCTATCATCAGTAAATCAACTAACAGCAAAGTGAGGATGTGGAAAAAAGGGAACTCTCGTGCACTCTTGGTGGGAATGCAGATTGGTGCAGCCACTATGCAAAATAGTATGGAGGTTCCTTAAAAATTGAAAATGAAACTACCTATGACCCAGCAGTTCCACTCCTGGGTATCTACCCAAAGAAATCCAAAACATTAATTTGAAAAAATATATGCACCCCTATGTCTATTGCAGTGCTGTTCACAATAGCCAAGACATGGAAGCTACCAAAACACCCATTGATAAATGATTGGATGAAGAAACTGTGGTACATTTATACAATGGAGCATTACTCAGCCATAAAGAAGAATGAGTTTTTGTATGCCCACTTTTCAATTGGGTTGTTTCTTTTGTTGTTGTTGAGTTTCATGAGTTCCTTGTATATTTAGAATATTAGCCCCTTATCAGAGGCACTGTTTGCAAAAATCTTCTCCCATTCAGTTGGTTGCGTCTTTATTTTGTCGATGGTTTCTTTTGCTGTTCAGAAGCTTTTAAGTTTCATATAGTCCCATTTGTTTATTTTAGCTTTTACTTCCCTTGCCTTTGAATTGTCACCCCAATAAATAATAATAATAATAATAATAATAATAATAATAATAATAATAAAATAAAAAAGAAGAATGAAATCTTACCATTTGCAATGACATGGATAGACCTTGAGAATATTAAGTGAAATAAGTCAGATGGAGAAAGACAAATACTACATGATCTCACTTATATATGGAATCTGAAGAACAGAATAAATGAACAAACAAAAAAGAAATAAACTCAGAGATACAGGGAAAAAAACTGATGGTTGCTAGATGTGAGGGGTGGTGGGAATGGAGGAGAAGGCAAAGGGTTTAGAAAGTACAGATTAGTAGTCATAATATAGCCACGGGGATATGAAATCGAGTTTGAGGAATATAATCAATAATGCTGTAAAGATTGTGTAGGGTGCCAGATGCACACTGGAGACTACTTCATAGACTGTGTAGATGCCTGACCAATATGCTATATATCTGAAGCTGAAGTAAAATAATATTGAATATCAACTATAATTTTATACACACACACACACACACACACATATATATACACACACACATATATACACACAGATGTGGAATACAACATAGGGAATATAGTCATATAGTCAGTGGAATTGTGAAAGCTATATATAATGTAAGAGGGGTAGTAGATTTGGGAGGTTATCACTTGGTGAGAGGTATAAATGTCTAACTATTACATTGTTGTATACACCTGAAACTAATAATTTTTAAAAAAAATGAATGTTTTCCTCCACCTGCTGGATACTCTACGAGGGTGGTTCCAAAGATTCTGCAATTCAGCAGTCTTCTTTTTAAGTAAATTTTATGTATGCTAAGATCTGAGAGTAACTTATATCAATCACAGATAATTTGTCAAGTGAAAAATTTCTGGAATGGGTCTGCTGTCGCAAATGAAAGTAGACTCTCTCATATTGTGTGTGCGTCTGTGTGTGTGTGTGTGTGTGTGTATGTGTGTGTTCTAAAAGGTAGGGTCAATTGCAAACAAGGAGAATCCTGTCAGACCATCTTCACATCAAATAGATTTTAATATGAGAACGTTTATAGCATCACAATTTGCAAAAGCATAAAACTGAAAACTATCCACATGTTCATCAATAGGAAAATAGATACACTGTGGAATTTTTATATGATGGATAACTATACAGCAGTAAAAATTGATTCCTGTAGCTGCATACATCAACATGGATAAAGCTCATGAAAACAAAATTTGAAGAGGGGAGAAAAAAAAAGAAAGCCAAAAAATTATTTATATATTCCAAAAAAATAGCATCACGTAAAAAAAACATACCTGTGCAATGACCACAAAAGGACAATATGTTAATTATTATCAAAATTCAAGATAGTTGTTACCTCTGGGAAAGAATCAGGGGATGAATCAGGGAAAGCACAGGTGGACTTCAAAGGCATTCATCATGTACTACTTCTCAACTTGGTTATGGGTATATAGGTTTTTATGTTATTATGGTATATACATTACACATATACTATATTATCTTCTGTATAAATAAAATAGTTCATAATTTGTAAGAAAGTAATAGGGTCTGAAAACAGGAAAGAAAAAATGGGGAGGAGGGGCTGCAGAGTAAATAACTAATTGGGTGAGGGAAAGTGAAGAACAAACTTTTAGGTACCTCTTCCAATAGTTTTAAGCTCATTTTCTTTATTTTTTAATTAAAGTTTATTGGGGTGACAATTTCTAGTAAAGTTACATAGATTTCAGGTATACAATTCTGTAATACATTATCTATATCTCACATTGTGTGTTCACCACCCAGAGTCAATTCTCTTTCCATCACCATATATTAGACCCCGTTTACCCTCTTCTAGAGCCCCCCTCCCACCTTGTCCTCTGATAATCCCTAAACTATTGTCTATGTCTATGAGATTTTGTTTCTTCATTTGTCTTGTTCTTTTGCTGTTTTTAGTTTTACATACCACATATCAGTGAAGTCAGATGGTTCTCTACTTCTTCTGTCTGACTTATTTCACTCAGCATAATAATGCCAAGATCCATCCATGTTGTCACAAATGGTACTAATCATCTTTTCTTATGGCAGAATAGTTTTCCATTGTGCATATATACCACAACTTCTTTACCATTCATCTATCGAAGGACAGTTTGGTTGTTTCCATGTTTTGGCTACCATAAATAAAGCTGCAATGAACATTTGCACTCACATGTCTATAAGGATAAATGCTTTCATATTTTTTGGGTAGATACCCAGGAGAGGGATTACTGGGTCATATAGTAATTCTATTCTTAAGTTTTTTTGAGGAACCTCCATAGTGCCTTCCATATCGGCTGCACCAATCTGCATTCCCACTAACATTGTATGAGGGTTCATTATTCTCCACAGCCTATCCAACACTTGTTACAACTTGTCTTGATGATAACCATTCTAACTGGGGTGAGGTGATATTTCATTGTGGTTTTTATTTGCATTTCTCTGACGATTAGTGATGTTGAGCATTTTTTCATATGTCTATTTGCCATTTCTATGTCCTCTTGAGAGAAATGTCTCTTCAGGTCCTCTGTCCATTTTTCAATTGAGTTGTTTGTTTTTTTGTTGTTGAGTTTCATGAGTTCCTTGGATATTTTGGATATTAGCCCCTTATCTGAGGCGCTATTTGTGAAAATCTTCTCCCATTCAGTTGGTTGCCTCTTTATTTTGTCGATGGTTTCTTTTGCTGTACAGAAACCTTTTAGTTTGATATAGCCCCATTCATTTATTTCAGCTTTTACTTCCCTTGCCTTTGGAGTCAAATTCATAAAATGCTCTTTGAATCCAAGGTCCATAAGTTTAGTACCTATGTTTTCTTCTATGCAGTTTATTGTGTCAGGTCTCATGTTTAGGTCTTCGAAACATTTTGAATTAATTTTGGTACATGGTGACAGATAGCAGTCCACTTTCATTCTTTTGCACATGGCTTTCCGAATCTCCCAGCACCATTTATTGTCTTTTCTCCATTGCAGGTTTTTTGCTTTTTTGTTGAAAATTATCTGTCCATATTTATGTGGGTTTGTTTCTGGATTCTCAATTCTATTCCATTGGTCTGTGAGTCTGTTTATCTGCCAGTACCATGCTGTTTGATTATTGTTGACCTGTAATAAAGGTTAAGTCAGGCAGTGTGATACTTCCAGCATTGTTCTTTTTTCTTACAATTGCTTTAGCTATTCGGAGTCTTTTTTGGTTCCATAGAAAACTGATAATTTTTTGTTCTATTTCTTTAAAAAATACCATTGGGATTTTGATGGGGATTGCATTAAATCTGTATACTGCTTTGGGTAATACAGCCATTTAAACTATGTTGAGTCTTCTAATCCATGAGTACGTAATGTCTTTTCCATTTCTTTGTGTCTTCTTCAATTTCTTTTAAAAATGTTTATAGTTGTCAGTATATAGGTGTTTCACATCCTTGGTTAAGTTTATTCCTAGGTATTTTATTCTTTTTTTGCAATTGCAAAAAATCTGTGTTTTTTTTTTGTCTTTTTTTCTTTTTTCTGAGATTTCATTGTTACTATATAGGAATGCAATGAACGCTTGTACTTTGAATTTGTAGCCGGCAACATTACTGTATTCGTTTATTCTTTCTAACAGCTTTTTGGTGGAGTCTTTAGGGTTTTCTATATATAGCATCATGTCATCTGCAAAGAGTGACAATTTAACTTCTTCATTCCCAATTGGGATGACTTTAATTTCTTTCTAATACCTGATTGCCCTGGCTTGGACTTTTAATACTATGTTGAAAAGGAGAGGTGATAGGGGACAGCCGTGTCTTATTCCTGAATGTTGAGCAAAGGGCTTCAGTTTTGCACTGTTCATTATGATATTAGCTGAGGGTTTGTCATATATGGCTTTTATTATATTAAGGTATTTTACTTTTATACCTGTTTTATTAAGAGTTTTAATCATAAATGGAGTTTGTATCTTCTCAAACTCTTTTTCTGCATCTATTGATATAATCATATAATTTTTGTCATTTATTTTGTTTATGTGATGTATCACATTGATGGATTTGTGGATATTGAACCATCCTTGTACTCCAGGGATGAACCCCACTTGGTCGTGATGTATAATCTTTATAATGCATTGCTGCATTCGATTTGCTAGAATTTTGTTTAGGATTTTTGTGTTTGTATTCATTACACATTTTGGTCTGTAGTTTCTTTCTTTGTGTTGTCCTTACCAGGTTTTGGTATCAGGGTAATGTTGGTCTCATAAAATGCGTTAGGGAGTGTTGTCTCCTCTTCAATTTTTTGAAGAATTTGATTAGGACAGGTATTAGATCCGATTTGAAGGTCTGACAGAATTCACTAGGGAAGCCATCTGGTTCCAGACTTTTGCTTTTGGGAAGGTTTCAGATGACTGATTAAGTTTCCTTACTGGTGATCGGTCTATTTAGATTTTCCAATTCTTTGCGATTCGGCCTAGGAGGCTATATGTTTATAAGAACTTGTCCATTTCTTCTAGGTTATTGAATTTGGTGGCATGTAGTCCTTCATAGTATTCCTGGATGATCCTTTCTATTTTTGTGGCATCCTTGATAACTTCCCCTCTTTCATTTCTTATTTGTTTATTAGTGTCTTTTCTCTTTTTAGCTTAGTGAGTCTAGCCAAGGGTTTATCAATATCATCAATCTTTACAAATAATCAGCTCTTTGTAACACTAATCTTTTCTATTGTTTTTGTTCTCTATTTCAATTATTTCTGCTCTGATCTTTATTATTTCCTTTCTTCTGCTGACCTTGGGTTACATTTGTTCTTCTTTTTCTAGTTCTTTATGGTGTAACATAAAGTTACTTATCTGGGATTTTTTTTCTCGTTTCTTGATATAAATTTCCCTCTGAAAACTGCTTTTGCTGCATCCCCAAAATTTTATTGAGATGTATTTTCATTCTCATTTGTTTCCATGTATCTTTTGATTTCTCCTCTTATTTCTTTTTTGATATGGGCATTCTTAAATGTATGTTGTTTAATCTCCACATATTTGTGGTTTTTCCTGCTTTCTTTTTGCAGTTAATGTCCAATTTCAAAGACTTGTGACCAGGGAATATGCTTGGTATGATTTCAATCTTCTTAAAATTCCAGAGGCTAGTTTTATGTTCCAATATCTGGTCTAACCTTGAGAATGTTCCACCTACACTAGATAAAAATGTATAGTCTGATGTTCTAGGATGAAGTGCGGGTGATCAAAAAAAATGGCGGCGTGAGGTGAGCCTCTGTAACGCTCCCCTGGAATTTACAACGAATCGGACAACAATAACTCCACAAAGGACTCCTTGCACAGCAGACAGGCAAGATGAAGAGGACGACTACTGAATTCACCTCCAGGTGGGTGAATCGCGCGAGCGGGGGAGGAGGGAGAGGAGAAGTGCGGAGACAGAGCCGCTCAGGCGCAGGACACAGACCTAGCTCAGTGCTCGGAGCCCGCTGCTCCCGGATCTTCTGCAGCTGCTGGAGAGGGAAGGACTCCGACTGCTAGGGCTCCGCTTACGGCCCACAGGGCTGAGGGGGCAGCATATAGCACGGCTGAACCCAACGCTCGCTCACGGCAGACCTCGGAGCAAAGACTGAGGGAAGAGGGCTGAAATCGGTGGTTTAAGCTCTCACTGCCGAGCGGAGAACGGAAGCCTTAGGCACGGAGACTAGCCGCCCCTCCCTACCCTCCCAGAGCTTGCCCCGCCCCCAACTGCCCCGTGCTAGAAGCGATAAAGTAGCAGTGTCGGATCAAAGGACAGAATATTTGCTGCTCTGAGAACTGTGGACCACAGACACAGATTCGCAGCTCAACTAGTTCCGGCAAACGGGAGGGAGCTGTGGAAGCAGAACTGGCTGTGGTGGTGGTCGCCGCCATTGCTCTGGGCCACCTCTCACAACTCACCCCGCCCCTGGCCCCACCTATCTGGGCGGATCCCTGCAGGAGTAAACAGAACTGCTGAAACAAACGGGCTCTGAATCTGGTGCAGGAAGAGCTTTGGAACTCCAAAAGCTCTTCGCATACCTATCAACCTGTTGCAGAAGACACTCCTGTAGATGTCTAGGAAGAGAAATAGTAAATCAGTGATTGCCATGAATAACCAAGGCAACAAGATAGCTCAGAAAGAAAGTGAAAAGTCTCCACAAAAGGAACTTAGAGATATGGACCTTTGTGATTTAAATGACAGAGAATTCAAGATCGCAATTCTGAAAAAACTGAACGAGATGCAAGAAAACACAGAAAGGCAGTTTAATGAACTCAGAAACACAATCAAAGAACACCAAGAGCATTTTACAAAAGAGATTGAAATCTTGAAAAAGAACCACAGAGAATTTCTGGAGATTAAGAACTCAATAGAAGAAATTAACAATAAAATATCCAGCTTAGGTAGTAGAGTTGACCAGATGGAGGAAAGAATCAGTGACATCGAAGATAGGAACCTGGAATTTACAAAGAGGGAAGAAGAAAGAGACTTGAGACTTAAAAGAAATGAAAGAACTCTACAAGAACTTTCTGACTCCATCAGAAAGAGCAATATAAGAATAATGGGCATACCAGAAGGAGAAGAAAGAGGGAAGGGAACAGAGAATATATTCAAACAAATCGTCGATGAGAACTTCCCAAACTTGTGGACAGAACTGGATCCTCGAATCCAAGAAGCAAATAGAACACCTAATTACCTCAATCCCAACAGGCCTTCACCAAAGCACATTGTATTGAAGCTGTCTAAAATCAATGACAAAGAAAGAATCCTCAAGGCAGCCAGGGAAAAGAAGACGGTAACTTACAAAGGAAAGCCCATGAGATTATCATCAGATTTTTCAGCAGAAACTCTACAAGCTAGGAGGGAATGGAACCAAATATTCAAACTATTGAAAGAGAGAAATCATGAGCCAAGAATAATATATCCAGCAAAGATCTCCTTTAGATATGAAGGAGGAATAAAGACCTTTCCAGACATCCAGAAGCTGAGGGAATTTTCTAATACACAACCTGCACTACAAGAAATACTAAAGGAGGCTATTAGACCACCATCAACAGGGACAACTTGTGGCAACCGAAACATAAAAAGGGGGAGCGTAAAGGCCTGAACTGGAATATGGGAATAGAGAAAGTAAGCGTACTGTAGAAACTGGAATACTCTAAATATCAAACTTTCTTTTACATAAACTCAAGGGTAACCACTCAAAAAACATCCAAATCTGAAACATATACTGTAATAAAAGGATGAA
Organism: Rhinolophus hipposideros; assembly: GCF_964194185.1. Taxonomy (NCBI): domain Eukaryota; kingdom Metazoa; phylum Chordata; class Mammalia; order Chiroptera; family Rhinolophidae; genus Rhinolophus; species Rhinolophus hipposideros. The sequence continues at coordinate 51,246,347 of NC_138046.1, read as the reverse complement.
TTGCTCTATAAATGTCACTTATGTCTATTGCATCTAATGTGTCATTAGGGCTGATACTTCTTTATTTATTTTCTGTTTGGATGATCCAGCCATAGTTGCCAATGATGTATTTAGATCCCTTACTATAATTGCGTTTTGCTCAATTTGTCCCTTTAGTTCTGTTAGTTGTTCCTTGGTATTTTTCTGTGCTCCCCAATTGGGAGCATAAATATGGATGACTGTTATGTCTTCTTGTTTTATAGTCCCCTTTACCGTTATGACAAGTCCATCCTTGTTTCTTGTTTCCTTTTTTACCCTGAAGTCTGTTTCATCTGATATCAGTATGACTATACCTGATTTTCTCTGGATACCATTTGCTTGGAGTGTCAATTTCCACCCTTTCACTTTGAGTCTATGTTTGTCCTTGTTGCTGAGATGTGTCTCTAGGAGACATATTATGGTTGGGCTTTGTTTTTTGATCCAATCTGCAATTCTGTGCCTTTTTATTGGTGAGTCAGTACATTTACATTTAAGGTGATTATTGACATGTGAGAATTTCCTATCATTGTACCTTTAGTTTTCTGGTAAACTGTGTCCCCATTGTTTCTTTCTGTTTTTGTTGTTGTCTATTATTTCTGTGTGGTGGAATTGTATTATTTTCCCTTGTTTCTTCTTTTATTACAGTATATATTTCAGTTCTGGTTTTTTTTTGAGTGGATACCTTTAAGTATATGTAAAAGAAAGTGTGACATTTAGGGTATTCCATTTTCTTCAACACGCTTACTTTCTCCATTCCCATATTCCGGTTCAGGTTTTTACTCTCCTCCTTTTTATGTTGCCACAAATTGTCCCTGTTGATAGTGGTCGAATAGCCTCCTTTAGTATTTCTTGTAGTGCCAGTCATGTATTAGAAAATCGCTCATCTTTTGTATGTCTGGAAAGGTCTTTATTTCTCCTTCATATCTAAAGGATATCTTTGCTGGATATATTATTCTTGGCTCATAATTTCTCTCCTTCAATAGTTTGAATATTTGGTTCCACTCTCTCCTGGCTTGTAGAGTTTCTGCTGAAAAATCTGATGATAATCTCATGGGCTTTCCTTTATCGGTTACCGTCTTCTTTTCCCTGTGTGCTTTGAGGATTCTTTCTTTTTCCTTCATTTTTGACAGCTTCAATACAATCTGCCTTGGAGAAGGCCTGTCTGGTTTGAGGTAATTAGGTGTTCTATTTGATTCTTGGATTCAAAGATCCAGTTCTGTCCACAAGTTTGGAAGTTCTCCTCTACAATTTGTTTGAATGTATTCTCTGTTCCCTTCTCTCTTTCTTCTCCGTCTGGTATGCCCATTATTCTTACATTGCTCTTTCTGATGGAGTCAAAAAGTTCTAGTAGAATTCTCTCATTTCTTCTCCGTCTCAAGTATCTTTCTTCTTCCATCCGTGTCATTTCCAGGTTTCTATCTTCGATCTCACTGATTCTTTCCTCCATCTGGTCAAGTCTACTACCTAAGCTGGCTATTTCATTCTTAATTTCTTCTATTGAGTTCTTAATCTCCAGAAATTCTCTGTGGTTCTTTTTTAAAATTTCAATCTCTTTCGTAAAATGCTCATGATTTTCTTTGATTGTGTTTCTAAGTTCATTAAACTGTCTTTCTGTGTTTTCTTGCATATCACTGAGTTTTTTCAGAACTGCAATCTTGAATTATCAGTCAATGAAGCCACATATTTCCATATTTTTAAGTTCCGTTTCTGGAAACTTTTCACTTTCTTTCTGAGCTGTCTTGTTGCCTTGGTTATTCATGGCAATTACTGATTTATTATTTCTCTTCCTAGACATCTACAGGAGTGGCTTCTGCAACAAGTAGATAGGAAAAGGTCTTTCTTTTGTTTTCCAGTACTTGTTGGTAGAATGTTTTATTTTCTCTCTGACTGCAGCCTGTTTTAGTCTCTCACACCATAGTGTTATGTTTTCTCTGCACTATTCCAGCTTCTCACAGAATGGGGGTATTCCCTGGAAAATGGGCTTCACCTCTGTTAATAGTTCGCCTTGGTCATGGGGTGCAGTGATTTTGTGGGTATGTGGAGAGCTTTTGGAGTTCCAAAGCTCTTCCTGCACCAGATTCAGAGCCCGTATGTTTCAGCAGTTCTGTTTACTCCTGCAAGGATCCGCCCAGATAGGTGGGGCTTGGGGCAGGGTGAGTTGTGAGAGGTGCCCCAGAGCAATGGTGGCAACCACCACCACAGCTGGTCCTGCTTCCACAGCTCCCTCCTCTTTGCCGGAGCTTGTTGAGCTGCAAATCTATGTCTGCGGTCCACAGTTTTCAGAACAGCAAACATTCTGTTTTTTTGATCTGACACTGCTACTGTTCTGCTTCTAGCACCGGGCAGGTGGGGGCGGGGTGTGCTCTGTGTTGGTAGGTAGGGGGCAGCTAGTCTCAGTGCCTAAGGCTTCTGTTCTCTACTCATCAGTGTGGGCTTAAACCACCATTTTCAGCCTTCTTCCCTTAGTCTTTTCTCAGAGGTCTCTGCCATGACCGTTGGGTTCAGCCATGTTATATGGTGTCCCCTCAGCCCTGTGGGCCATAATCGGAGCCCAAGCAGTCCGAGTTCGTCCCTCTCCAGTAGCTGAGGTACTCCGGGATGCAGCGAATTCGGAGCACTGAGCTCGGTCTGCATCCTGCAGCAGCGAGGCTCTGTCTCCTCACTTCTCCCTTTCCTTCTCCCCCGTTCTCATGATTCGCCCACCTTTAGGTATATTCAGTAGTGGGCCTCTTCATCCTGCCCGTATGCTGTGCAGTGAGTCTTTTGTGGAGTTATAGTTGTTCTATTCATTGTAAATTCCAGGAGAGATTTCCAGAAGCTCACCTCACACCACCATTTTGATCTCATTCTTTATTTCTTTAATTGAGATCTTAGTTTTCAGAAATTATATTTGGTCCTTTTTTCACGTTTCAATCTCTTTGGTAATACGTTCATGTTGTTCTTTCATTGTGTTTCTTTGTTCATTAACCTGCCTGTTTATGTTTTCTTGCATCTCGTTGAGTTTTTTAAAACTGTCATCTTGAATTCTCTGTAATTTATATCACATATTTCCATGCCTTTAAGTTCATTTTCATGAGACTTTTCTTTTTGTTTCTGAGCTATGTTGTTACCTTGGCTATTCATGGCTATTAATGACTTACTGTTTCTCTTCCTGGACATCTAGGAGTGGGTTCTGCAACAGGTTGATAGAAACAGGTCTTTCTTTTGTTTTCCAGTAGGTTTTGGTAGACTGTTTTATTTTCCTTGCAACTTCAGCCTTTTATTCTCTGTCACTCTGTAGTTTTATATTTTCTCTGCACTATTCCAGCTTCTCACACAATGGTCGCATTAGTTGGAAGGTGGGCTTCTTCTCTGTGAACAGTTCGCCTGGGTCACAGGGCGCTACCTCCATGGGGGAATGTGGAAAGCTTCTGAAATTCCAAAGCTCTTTCTGCACCAGATTCATAGCCTGTGTGTTTCCGCCGCTCTGTTTACTCCTGCAGGTATCCGTTCAGTTAGGTGGGGATAAGGATGTGGTGGGTTGTGAGAGGTGATCCAGAGCAATGGGTTGTGAGAGGTGACCACCACCACAGCCAGTTCTGCTTCCACAGCTCCCTCCCCTATGCCAGAACTCATTGGGCTGCGAGTCCATGTCTGCAGATCACAGTTCTCAGAAATGCAAATATTCTGTTCTTTTGATCTGACACTACTACTTTTCCGCTTCTAGCGGAACGTGGGGGTGGGGCAAGCTCTGGGAGGGTAGGCAGGGGGCGGCTAGGCTCAGTGCCTAAGGTTCCATTCTCTGCTCTGCAGTGAGGGCTTAAACCACCATTTTCATCCTTCTTCCCTCAGTCTTTTCTCCTAGGTCTCTGCCATGAGCGTTGGGTTCAGCCGTGTTATATGCTGCCCCCTCAGCCCTGTGGTCCATAAGTGGTGTCCTAGCAGTCCCAGTTCTTCCCTCTCCTGCAGCTGTGATAGTTCTGGAATGCAGTGAGCTCAAAGCACTGAGTTAGGTCTGTGTCCTGCACCACAGGGGCCCTATTTCTGCACTTCTCCCTTCCCTTCTCCGCTGCTTGCACAATTTGTTCACCTTTAGATGATTTCAGTAGTGTGCCTCTTAGTCTTGGCTGTCTGCTAAGCAGAGACTCCTTTGTGGTGTTGTAGTTGTTCAATTTGTTGTAAATTGCAGGGGAGATCAAGAGGCTCACTTCATGCTGCCATTTCTATGACATCATCCCTTCTTCCTAAGCTCATTTTCTTCATAGATTTGGTGAGTAAATCAATGGTTCCTTAGTTCTCAATAAACATACACAATTTATTACTTGGACTTCTGAGAAATATGAATTCCATCCCTCAAAACTGATCCTACCATATGATGTGACTGACAAGACTTGATAATGGCATGTTTAACAAAACTCCATTGTCTGAATATTCTGCTCTTTTAGACTTCTAAAATGCGTACTCATTTGTATTCCTTGAAGTCGTAGCATCTGAAAACAAGGAACTGACAGTAAAAGCTATTGTTCATTTCTAACATTAGTATCATTAGAATATCTCCAACTGGTACAGAAAGCTGTTTCTAACTCTGGCACCCACACTAACCCCCTTTTTTCTCCCTGTGGTCACCCTCCAAATAGTGGAATAAAATGAAATTTTAATCAAATTCCTTCTAAAGACTGAGCCATAACCAAAGAAAATATTTAAACATCTTAGCGTTTCCTGAGAATGGCAGAGGGGAGCAAGACAGACTGTTCCCTAGAAGCAACACAAAGTCTTCAAAGCACAAAGGACTCACTAGGAACACATTTTATACCTGTGAAAATAGAAAAACCCACAAACATCCAGAGAAACAAGAAATTCAGGAAATGTTCCTGACCTGTTTTAGGGATGAGCTCTCAGAGACACATAGAATCCTGTTATGTTAAATGTATAGTAAATCCATCAGAGAAGCAAGTATAACTTCTGCACATGGACATGAGACGGGAAGTGGGAACCATAAAGGGAAACAGTCTTGACAAATATCCCCCATTAAACAGTGGCAGAGTTGAGGCTACAGTCCTTCTCTCCTATCCCTAACTCAATTCTCTTTGTTGTGTCAGAGGTAAAAAAATTCCAGAAAGAACCAGGTATACTGTTATTCCAATTGTTAGAGCTGGAAATCCCCTTAGAAACCATCTAGTAAAATTGTTTCTTTATAAGAAGCCAAACACATACAATGGAGAAAAGTCAGACTCTCCAATAAATGGTGCTGGAAGAATTGGAAAGCCACATGCAAAAGAATGAAACTAGACTCCTATCTGTCACTGTGTCCAAAATTAACTCAAAATGGATCAAAGACCTAAACATAAGTCCTGAAACAATAAAATGCATAGAAGAAAACATAGGTACCAAACTTATGGACCTTGAGTACAAAGAGCATTTTATGAATTTGACTCCAAAGTCAAGGGAAGTAAAAGCTACAATGAATGAATGATTATATCATATTAAAAAGCTTCTGCACAGCAAAAGAAACTATTGACAAAATAGAGGCAACCAACCGAATGGGAGAAGATTTTTTTCAAACAACGCCTCTGATAAGGGGATAATATCCAAAATATGTAAGCAACTCACAACTTGAAAACAAACAAAACCCCCCACAAAAACAATAATCCAGTTAAAAAATGGGCAGAGCACCTGAAGAGACATTTCTCTAAAGAAGACATACAAATGGCAAATAAACATTAAAAAAAGTTCAACATCACTAACCATCAAAGAAATGCAAATAAAAACCACAAAGAGATATCACCTCATGCCAGTTAGAATGGCTATAATCAAGAAGACGAATAATAACAAGTGTTGGAGAGGCTGTGGAGAAAAAGGAACCCTCATACTGTGTGGGAGGGGATGGAGGTTGGTGTAGCCGCTATGGAAGGCAGTGTGGAGATTCCTCAAAAAATTAAGAATAAAATTATCATATGACTCAGCAATCCCTCTCCTGGGTGTCTACTCAAAAAAATCTGAAAACATTTATCTGTAAAAATATATTCATTGCAGCTTTATTTATGGTGGTCAAAGTGTCCTTCGATAGATGAATGTATAAAGTTGTAGTATATATACACAATGGAATACTATTTGGCTATAAGAAAAGATGAAATAATACCATTTGTGACAACATGGATGGGTCTTGAGATTATTATGCTGAGCAAAATAAGTCAGACAAAAAATGTCGAGAACCATATGATTTCACTGATATGTGGTACATAAAACTGAAAACAACAAAAGAACGAGACAAACAAATGAAGAAACAAAAACTCCTAGATACAAACAATAGTTTAGTGGTCACTAGAGGGTAAGGGGGGTGGTAGATAAGGGTAAAGGGGATCTAATATACGGTGATGGAAGAACTAACTCTGTGTGGTGAACACACAATGTGATATATAGATGATGTATTACAGAACTGTGTACCTGAAATCGATGTAGCTTTACTAACAATCGTCACCCCAATAAACTTTAAAAAAAAAAAAAAGAAGAAAGAAAGATCGGCAAATTGTTTCTTTATACTGGTAGGAAAATTTAGACCCAGAGAAGAGAAGTGACTTGCACAACTCATAGACTGAAGCTAAAACTTGTTCTGCAGATTTTAAACACTTCACTTAGCAGTATTTTTAGGCTTTTAACTCAAAACTCAGTTTTTAGTAGCAATCTGTCTAATAGTCAAGGATTTTTAGTTACAAGTGACAGAAACACCTCTCAAATTGACTTAAGCCGAAAAGAAATTACTGGCTTACATCACTGGGAATTCCAAGAGTACATCCAATGGTTCAAATGACTATCTCATTTTTCTTCTCTCGCCTTTCATTTTTCTTTTCCTTTCCCCCCCCCCCCTTTTTTCTGCCTCCCGCCCACACACACACTCCGGTTCAAGCCATTGTTTCTCAGTCTAGTTGTGTAGGTCACAGCTCCCTGGCCCATGATGGTATTATGAGCCTTGCTCTCTCCCGGCTGAGTCATTGGTTGGCCACTCATAGCAGCTCACTACAGCTCTCGCAGGCTGTTGGCCACTCATGGTGGCACACGGCAGACTATGGCAGCACACAGCAGCCTGAGGCAGCACACAGCAGCCCACGGCAGCCCTTGCCAACTTCCGGCTGCTCACAGCAGCCCAGCTCCAGGGAGAGCCATTGTTCACAGTCTTAGCTTTAGAGGGCATAGCTCACTGGCCCAGGTGGAAATCCAACCTGCGACCTAGGTGTTAGGAGCATGGCACTCCAACCACCTGAGCCACTGGGCCGGCCCCTCCTTTCATTTTTTAATTTTGCTTTATTCTTAGGCCTTATTCTCTCCTATTACGGATTGGATTCATCTATGTAGACAAGATTTCCATGGAACAATTTCAGAATTCAAGTGGAACAATAACAATCTCTAAAAGACTCATATCTCAGGAAACAGCTCTGATAAACCCTTGTCTGGGTCATGTGCCATCACATAGACATGGCTTCAATTAGGATGGCTCTCACCATTTTGTTCCCAGCATGCTCTTGACATGGAAAGGGAATATGCTAATTCCTTATGGAATGGATGTTTCCTGTGGTAAGACAAACATTATTGTCACACCACTCGTACTAACTTTGAAGGCAAAAGGAAATAATAGATGGGAAAACAGGAGAACAAGGGACATCACCTATGCTTTATCCTGATAGGTCGGAAAAAAAGGGGTTGGATCCTTTGTTTGAAAAATTACAGGGTATATTGCATTAGATATGTAGCCAGTGGTTCTGCCTCCTCTTCATAGAGTGACATCAAGCAAGTTACTTCATCACTCGAAGTAATCTTCCCTTTCCCCCTCAAATTTTCTCATCAGATCAATGAGAACAAGAATCTTTGTGCAGTCCACTACAAATGGCTGTGGTGACCCTGCCTGCCATGTTGTTCAACTCCAGGCACGGGCAGCACTCTCATCAAAACTTGAATGTCTAACCACTACAATGTACATCTGAAACTAATATAAAATATTAAATGTCAACTATAATTGAAAAATAAAAAATAAGAACAAAAATGATGATGATAATAATAGTGAATAAAGTATTAAGAATCCTGCCCCCCAAAAAAACTTTAATACAATGATAATGAAAGTAATGCTGGTCAGTGCCTGACTACATATGGTGGCCCTGGTTTTGATAATAAATTTGAAACCTGTAAAATTTGTCAGACTCTGTATGTGCCCTCAAGAAGCTCACAGTCAAGTTCTATCAGAGAAGCGGAACTACAGAGATTTTTTTTTTTCTACATGGATTTGTCACAGGGATTTGACAGCTGCAGGGACGGTTTAAACAGTCTCTGTAGAACTATTATCTTTGCATCTCACCTTAAAACCCTCAAGTCAGGCATCAGGGAAGGTAATATGAATGCAAGCAAGGGGCAAGCAAGAACAAGGATGGAACCCATGAGCATGTGCTAGAGCTCACGAGGATGAACTGAAACTGTGTCCATTCTTGTTTGGACACAACAAAGCCTCTGACTCTGATGTTGTGAATATCCTGGAGAAGTTGGGGCCCTTTGTCATTGAACTAAACTCGTACTGGTCCAGAAGTCAGAGGAGCTGAAATAGGATGCAGAGGAAGATAGAGAAACTGCAGGCCTGACTGCTGCCTTACACCAACAAAGTGAGACAGCAGATAGTGACCATGTTTATGAGCTTAAAAATGGCTGCTGCTTCCTTTCTGTCTTGCAAATCTCCCACAGCAATCTCTCTTGTGGCCCACTCTAATCTACAGAAAGGGGAATTCTGGGAAATGTTGCTTAGTTTAGCCAATTTGCCCCATTGCAAAGCCAAGTGCTACAAGGTCTGACAATTACATTCAAGAACTCATCCTAGAAAAAGTGCTACATACCTCATTGCTGAATATCACTATGGTCACCTTCAAAGTACTCCGCTTTGGAAGCTATGCACTGACGACACACCTAGTCCACCCTTCAAAGCAATTTTGGAACTCTTTTTCTGGAATGGCCACCAGAGCTGTCAATGTATTACCCTTGATGTCCTGAATGTCATCAAAATGTCTTCCTTTCAATATTTCCTTTAACTTCAGGTAAAGAAAGAAGTCACTGGGGACCAGAACAAGTGAGTGGGAAGGGTGTTCCAATACAGTTATTTGTTTACTGGCTAAAAACTACCTCACAGACAGTGCCGTGTGAGTTGGTGCATTGTCATGATGCAAGAGCCATGAATTGTTGGTGTGGGGACAGAGCTGGGAGTGCAGTTTCCAGGCTCTCGCCCTCATGTGGAAGGGTGCTCACTCGGGTAGTACATGGCCACCAACTGTGATTGAATGACCATCAGCTGTGGCTCACTGGCCGTCAGCTGTAACCAGTGAGCCATTGGCCACTAATATAACTGCCAAGGCTACACTAGTAGCAAGTGGGGGCTAGCAAGAAGATGGTGGCCAAACTAGCAAGAGTGGATTGCAGTTAGCACAGTGGATTGCAGCTGGCAAGTGGGGTTGTTTGGTTGGCAGAAAAGCAGACGGTGGATTGCGCATCATGTGGAGCCTACTTCCTGTATCTTCAACCCAGTTGCCAGCGAGTCTACAGTGGTTTGAACCCCCTTCCCATGGCTCTGTTGGGGTTCTTTTTTGGCCTCACCATGTCCTGCGTTCTTGTGCAGGGAGCTGCATTAGAGACTCCACATGACACCCTGCGTAACAATTGGCAAAAAGTTTAGGTCGTTTTGTCTTTCTCACGCAGCCTTTTCAGCACTTCCAAATAGTAAACTTGGTTAATTGTTTGTCCAGTTGGTACAAATTCATAATGAATAATCCCTCTGATATCAGAATAGGTTAGCAATGTCTTTGCAACAAGTTCGCAAACTTAATTGTCACACCTCGTATGTGTGTAAGGGTGAAATTCAGTAAATCAATAATGCGGTTAGACTTAGTTGTCTGTGTGGTCACACAACAGCCTAGATGTCTGTCCCCTCATGCCTTTCCCTAGGAAAGGAAGGATTTGTGGAACTGTGCCTCTCTGGGATTGAGTTTGTTACACCTTGTGTCTCTCCGCCTGGTCTTCAGATGAAGGGTTTTCAGTCAAAGATGGGTAAGATTTCTCACGGGAGAAACAACCTAAGCCAGACGGAACCTTGTTGAGACCCCCATGAGCTGCATGAAGATTGATGGGAAGAGACTTTGTCATTCCTTCCCCCAGCTTGAGAAAAGCTGTAGATGACTCTTGCCTCTCCTTCTCACCTAATTGTGAGAGAAGACCATTAGAGCGATAAGATCAAGCTCTTTCTGCTCAGCGCAAGGCATTGTTTTACCTCCAGAGACTTTTCCTCACCCCAGGGAGGAGGTACATACCACACCTTAGTTATCATGGGACTGGATGCCTGGGCTGTTTTGAGACAAATAATTGGATTTTGAAATCATTTTTTCTATGTGGTGTAAGAGTTTCACAGACGTGCCTTAAATCCTTAAATCGTGTGACTTCTTTGTCTGTAATCAATAAATACCAACAGTCGACCTGATTCAGGGCTCCAGTCTCTTGAGACTGCAAGTCCTCTGGTCCTCGGTAATTTAACTGTATTGAGTCTCTTTCTCTTTATTATAGCTTAACCCAAAGCCACCCCTTCTCGCCTCCTTACAGCCTTTGTTGCGCAGGACGTGACACTTCTGCAGTTTAACTCTCTGCATAGTTGGCTATCTAGCCACCTGTAGTTAAACTTAGCTAGTTTGCAGCTTGATACACCTTGATATTCAGCCATTTTTTGTTTCTCCCCTCACTGATTAACTTAAGAACTCTGTTTTGTTCCCTTTCTCAAGGCTCCCAATACCTTGTGAATCCATTTAATTAACAGAATCCTAACCTGAAAGGAGCAATTTCTTAATCCTCAGGTGCCCGAACATCAGACTCCAATTTACAACTCTCTTACAGTATTTACTGGTGATGCATAAAGTTCCAGGCCACGCTGGCTGAGTCTAAGCCTGGAGTCCAGAAATAACATCGTCTTCAAACAGACCAGAGCCCAGAAAGCGATGTCAGCTCTCAAACCTGTCTGACCGACTCCTTTTTTCTATACAAGAAAGAGCTAACCAGAAATTAGGTGCAGTTGTCCCTATCAGACTCTGCCCTGGTGAGATCCCCCCCCCACCCCTGCTGCTGGTGTTTCTTTCCTTACAACCTACTGCAGCCATTGTCTTTAGACACTGCCATGGGCATTCTCTCTGCCCGACCTTTAATAAAACCTTTCTTGCTCTCCAACTTTGTAGCATCTAGTGCGAATACTTTCCACCTTTTGCAAATGACCAGGGGCTAATTCCATGCTGGGACAATGTGGAGATGCTGCTGGGAAATACTGTCTTATTGGAACAGGGAAGGGATTCCAGGCACAGGAGATAGGTCGTGCTAGTGCATGGATGTGAGGTATTGGGTATGTGTGAGACAAAACAAGTAGCCTCGTTTTTCAGGAACTTGGACTCTAGGAATAGGCAGATAGGACACTGAAAAGGAAGTTTTGGACAATGTTAAGTAACTCCTGAATGTCAGGTAATGAAATTAATACCATAATGAATGCAGAAATGATTGAAGGTCACTGAGCAGGTGAGTGACACTTTCGGATATTTAATCTGTCAGTGGGTACAAGATAAATCAGACAAGAGGGAGACTGTAGCAGAAGAGAAGTTTAGTGCCAAACAGAGGACTTGAGATTGTTTTTGGTCCATCCCAACCTTCAGATATTGGAGGGTATGGGAGAGGATGAGAACTACTCAACTGCTCCACAGCACACAATTGCTAGCTCTTATGTTCTGTGTGATCTATCAGATCCTCTGACTCCAGTCACAAATTACTCCTGTCTCCCGAATATCCGTCCTCATGCCCAGGAGGTCTTTTGCAACCATTAGTGTTTGTTCTGAAAATGAGAGAGGCAAGGTTTTCCTGAGAGGATGGGTGCTCAGGGATATCTCAAGGGATTGTAGGATGCCTGCTGCACAAATGGGCCAATTAAGCTTTGTTCTTGGAAGCACAGATGGACAAGTTTGCACATTAGGGGGAAAGAAGATGAAAGAATAAAGCCCCTACTGGCTTGAGACTTTACGACAGCTCTTCAGCTCCCATGTCAACAGGTAGTGAAGAGCATCAGACACCACACTTAGTGTGTAATTGGAAAGTCCCAACAGAGCAGGATTTCAGCCCTAGCCCCAGAACTTAGAGTGAGGGTCACAAGTATGGAGTCCTGGGTCTAACCTTACTAAATGTAGGCTCCTGGACAACTCCTCCTCTCGGGGCCTTGATTTCTTCATGTGCATAGTTGAAGGAAAAACAATCTGTGCATTGCCTAACAAAGCTGCAGTAAGGTTCCCATGAGGTGACAATTTTGAAAGCACTTGGTAAACTGTGAAGAGCTGTGCTCAGAGAATGAATCATCATTGGGGTTATGATAAAAGGATCTTTACGGGCCTTAGTAATACTGTGGTCACAGTAGTGTTTAATAAGTAATTCCCGGTGCTGTGGCTGCAACTGAGTATTTGACCCATGAGGAAAAAAAATAATTAGAAAAGAAAGACTGGGTAATGCATTGTGAAGTAAAAGTTACACAGCAGCCATCAGTGAGGGGTCCTGGCAAAGAGCTCACTACCTGTTTTGGACATTTCTCCTCTTAGCCTTTGCTTTTATCCCTTTCCTTTTTCTCTTTTCTTCAAGTGAGTTCATCTCACTGCCCACTCACTCAACTTCTCTCCATTTCACCTTTCCCCTAAACTTACTTTCCTTCTCTCTCATTTATTTTATTTCTTTGTTTAGTAATAAACACTCTCCTTTGCCTGCCTTTGTCTCAGCATTTCACTCTCTGTCTCTCTCTGCTTCCCCACCCCCATCTCTCTCACACAAACCTTATAAACCAGTTCTCTCTATCGAGAGGCTCAGGAAAGAGAGCCTTGCAGCCAGTGTTGCTAGGCAACCCAGTATCACATAGCCAATCCCATATTTTCTTCTGCTTCTCCTTCAGAGCTCTCCTACTCAGATTCCAAACTGCAGCTCAGATTCAGCAGATTTGAGAAAATAACACGTCTGGTTGGGTCACTTATGGTTGGCCAAAGGTGTCAACTTTACTCTGGGATATCTAAGTTGCTAGAAATACAGTGCAGGGGGTGGGGGGTGGGGGGAAGCTATTACAGGATGACCTGCATTCTTACATAATGCTCTCCAGAGTAGGGGGTTCTTAACTTGGAACCATGGAACTCCTACACACACTATGGAGAAGCCACAGGAGATAAAATTCCCTTGAAATGTCATGCAAAAATCAAACATTTATATTTATTTCTGCTTTCTGTTGTTATTATTTCGAAGGTTTCATAGCTTCTATCAAATTATCAAAGTAAGCACGGCTTTCCGGGGAGTTCTTACATGTATTTTCAACTCCTATCGAGTTGTCTCTGCTTAATGTTTTCCATTGCCCTCCACCCTTCCTATACAGACACTTCCCATTTCTCCACCCTGATCTGATCTGCTGGGATTGCTTCAATGGGCACCCTCTCAGTAAGGTTTCAAGTCATTTTGGGCCAGTGGGAGGCATTTCCATGAGATCAGAGGGAGGGGTTGGAGGAGAGAGAGGAAAGAGTAGTTATTTCCCCACTACTTCCCTGATAACTTGCCAAGGGTTTGTTTTGCCCATATACTGAAGATAACAATTGCTGTCAGGCAGCCCTCTCCATATGGCTACCATCTCCTTTTATGTTATGGTAAGTGCACCCTCCTTTTATTCCTTCAGACCTAAGGAAAGTAAGGGCCAATAGTTGTCGGGAGTATCCAGAGTCCTTTAGAATTAGAAATCCCTCACCTTTTTTTTTTCTTCTTTGAATTGGAAACCTTTTTTGAATAAGAATACGAGGGATGATTTTATTCACAAAGAACAGTAGGGGCGGGAGAAGAGTAGATAATGTTTGGACTAATATATGTGGGAGGGTCCCATTTGCAGTTGAAGACACTATTTGGGAAATTATCTACAACCCATTAGACAAGATAATATGACTCAAAAATTTCACTTTTCTGATCCAATTTCAAATTTAATTGTTCTGATTTTGTATCCAACTGACCATTCTATAGATATTGTAGTAGAGTTTGCAGCTGTTGGTCATGTTCACCTAATCTGATGAAAAAGAACAAGAACTTGTCCTGGCAGACAATGATGGGCTAGTTCGTGAAATCCCTTGCAATTTTGTTGGAAGTCTGTACAATTACATAGCAAAAACAGCATGGCACTGTACGCAAAGAGTCCATGTCAAAAAATTGCTGTCTTCCATACATTACCTTTTTTACCCAGACTCTAGGTTTTTACTTTGTGAACTATCTGGCCTGTCAAACTAAAGAATTCTGGGATGAGTGAAAGCATTTACCCATTTGTGTGAAAGAATACTTTTTTTTCCATTATTTTTCTTTCTATAAACACTTTGGCAGATCATAGATATGTATGTTTTTTTGAGGAGGGGAGTCTGGGGTAGGGGTAAAAGAGACACATACATAAACTCCCTCTAAAATGTGCTTACATCACGACTAGTGACTGTGTCATTTGTGTCCTCCTGGAAGCAGACACTAGGTTAAAGATGTAGGAATACAAGAAGTTTAATAGGGGACATCTGCAAAAAATAAAAAGAGGGGAGGATGAAGGAGGATCAGGCAGAGAAAGCCTTAGATCTTGATGCACATCTGATAAAGTCTCAGCCAATCCAACATAGAGCTATGGAGCAAGCATTTCCCACTAGATAAACTGTGTTGGGCAGAAATGTCCAGGCCTTTGGTTGCCATTGTCTGGGGCCTGCCCAGTAAGAGTGTGATTTGGCTCAAAAGATGAGATAGATTCTGAAAGCTCAAATAGCTGGAGCCTGTCAGCTCACTTCACTCCTTGCAACCAAATGGCAACTTATTGCTTGAAGAGAGATCCAAACAGCACACCTCTGTGGATGCCACAATTGTCTGTAAGGCTTGCGGGGAAATAACGGGTCTAGTCACGCGGGTTGAGAAAAGTGAGTGCTTTATTCTTTCCCCCCGGGCGAGGTTCACCGGTCCCCAGATGGGGGCCGGTGAAGTCGCGCCCAGGGTAGAGGGAGGGAGGCATATATGCAATTTGGGGGGTGGGGGGTTGGCTGAGTGAGGTGGCAGATGAGCAGGCCCCCCTAGCAGCAGATCGCGCGCAAGCAGCTGTGTCTGGAGTTGCTTATCGCACTAGCGGTCTGCTGCCTTTTCTGGGAAACGCCAGGGGCCCCACTCTCTGTCAGGGGCGAGGAACGGTCTAATTTAGCAAAGGGGAATGACTTGGCTCCTGGGGAGGGGTCTAATTTGGCAGAGGCGTATGACTTGGCTCCCGGCCGCTTTGACCATGCCTGCAGCTGACCTAACATTATCCAATGAGTTTAATGGTAGAAGTGTGTTGGCTCTTTTTTCTGAAAATATTTTTGTCGTTCACCTTATTTCACAAACACTTGAATCTGTGGTCATTGAATGATGTGAACAACATATATAAGACCCAGAGTTTTCAGATAAGTAGCATGCTCCTTTTGCAGTTTTTGGTATGAAGACCTAGATGAGTCCTTTGTTATCAGGAATAATGCACACAGATTAAGACTCTGCTCTGAACAGTGACAGTGTCCAAGAGTCTTGATACCAGGGAGAATGCAAGATTTGGAATATCTCTGAAAAGAGCACTCCACATATTGGAAGGGTGGCAAGTTCAGAGGAGAAGACACCAAAACACTATCTCCTATAGCTACAAAGAAATACCTGGGCCACAGATTGATGTCTATTTTATAAACCTAAAATTTACAGAATGGCCTGGGGCCTGGGACACTCAAGGCTGATATAGATTCTTTCTTCTCAGGTCAAGTATTCAAACCCACACTGACATAAGAGTTTACAGCTTTATGAAAGGATGGCTTTCATCCTAACCATCTGTCCCATGACAGAGATTTGGGGCTCCAAGATTGAGGGGAGTAAAATCTTCATAATAATGTGATTCCTTGGAAGGCCATTTGTGAGGCTTCCTGAAGGCTTTGTTTCTATTTATTTGCTTCCAGAGTTACCAACCTCTATGGTACATATTTGGAACAAAGGCACTTTGAAGGGAACTAATCCTAGGCCAATTTCCCCAACTTAACACAACTAGTATTAGTGTTAAGCTTCTTTAACTCTAGGGTATGGTAATTTGCATGGGCTCATTCCTTGTAGTCTAACTGACTCAGCCTGGCATAAAATTATTTCATCAACTGATTTCATTTGATGTATGAAGAGTTGGAATGAACTCTGTATACTGGGCTAATAACACTAATGATACCTAAGAATTATTGAGCATTTAAGTTTGCCAGGTACTGTGTTAAGAACCTTACATAATTTTTCTCATTTAGCCCTTCAACTACAATATGTGATATACACAATTATTATCTATATTTACATATGAGAAACCAGAGACACAAAGATTAAATACCTTCCCCCAATTAAGACCATCTAAGGAGGAGCTAAGATTCATATCCAAAAGATCTGGCTCCAGATGTAACTACACTGTAACACAAGCTGTTTTCTGAGATGCAGTATTTATAGGTCCTTCCGTCCATATGAAGTACATCTACCTTTCAGAAGATACAGAAAATAGTAAAGGGAAAAAAAGAGTAAATAATTTAGATTGAAGTCATTTGATTCAGAAGCTCAATACTGACTCTATTAGGGCAGAAACATATTTGGGAAGCCATAAAAACTGGAGGTGGCAGTTAAGAACCAGGCAAACTAGTCAGAGAATGACATGGTAGGGGTAGGTGCAGGTAAATGACTGCCTATGGAGATGTATACTTTAACCCACAAAGGCACTACAAAGCATACTCTGGAAGGCAAGGCCATTTTGCTCCCCTACCTGGACCTAGAAAGAGTGCCATGCCACAGCATGGTCTGTAATGGGACAGGGATACCTGGAAGGCCCTAATACTGGGAGAACACTATGCATGAAACTATGGCAGAATCCCAATTCCAGCCAGGCCAAAAGTCAAGTCTAGCACAGTTAAGAAAGGTAAGAAGGAGCAAGCAGGTGCTATAGGTCCAAGTTCGTCAGCAGCTAGGATCCAGAACCCAGAAAGGCCACAAAAGCAACACCAGCAAACAAGCTGAATATTGTTTTAAGATCGAAGCTATATAGGCTTTTCTCATTTGCAGCATATCTTTTGAATCAGGCCCTTTGAATCCAGCAAGTGTGAATTATAGCTAGAAGGTGACAAGCCCATCTTTGAGTATGGAAAGGTATACAAAGATTCTCTCATGACCAAATATGGTGGGATTTCCAATGCTAATTGCAGTTTATTCATGTTATATATATACATATATATATATACATATAATATATAATTCATGTTATATATATAATATATATAATTCATGTTATATATATATACATATATATACATATATACGTGTATATATACATATATATATATATATATATATGTATATATACTGTGATTTTAGTCAGGTTCGAATCAAAAAGAGAAGCAAACACAGTACTTTTAATTTTTACATCAGGCAGGAGAGAGACCCAAGATGGCAGAGTAGATAAACACTGTGCCTGCTGCCTTCCATGAACACTTTAAAATTACAACTAAATTATAGGATAATCAACCTAGAGAACTATCTGAAGTCTTGCTGAACAGAAGTTTTATAACTAAGGATATAAAGAAGAAGCCGTGTCAAGACTGGTAGGAGCAGAGACATGAATCGGGCTGATCACAAACCTCTGTGTGGTGGATGAAAATTGTGAGGTATACCTTGGCCATGGAGGTTCCCCCTGGAGGAGCAAACTACCCCAGCCCCACTCCAGGTTCCTCTGCCTGGAGTTCTGGTGCCAGGAAGAGAAGCCTCCACAACATATGGCTGTGAAAAACAGAGGGGATTCCAACCATCCAGGTGGAACAAAAGGCTGCAGGAAACCCAGATGTCCTTTTAAAGGGCCTGTGCAGAGACTCACTCACTCACAGACACCTTGGGCTTCAGTGGAGGGACGGTGACTCAGGGGTTGTCAGAGGCATACAGGGAACAGACTGAGGTGTGTGGCGTAGAGGCCAGGGCTGAAGGAGAGTCAGCATTTTTCCTAAATGGGATCCTCCTCCCATGGAGCCAGCAGGCAGGCACCATCTTTAAAGTGTTGGGCCCTCCCCCTATGCTTACAGCCAAATCTGAATCTGGTTGGTCTGGTGAGCTCCCAGGTTCTGCCATGCTAATTCACTGGAATCCCACCCCACCCAACACCCCCAATGCCGGAGGTAGTTTCTCCACATTACACTCTTTCTTGGAAAACTATGGCAGTCCACATGCCCCAGGTGGGCAGTAATATGCTCTGAGACTTTTGCTGAGTAGCTCCAGGCTCATCACTGGCACCAAACCAAAGTCTACATTAACATGGTGACCACAACACTTCCCACTGTAGTGATTCCCTGAGACGCTGCCTCACCCAACTTGCATACTCCATGAGTCTTTATCAGCAGTTGAACTTTAAGGGAGCTGGCAGGTGGCAGCAGGACTCGGGGTGTCCTATCTTTTTGCAGAGCTACCCCAGGCCTGATACCGTTGGCAGCCATCCTCATTTTGCAGCATGATCTCTCTCACATGCTCCAGGTTTAGCACAGGCAGCGAAAACCAACGAATTTCTTTGTAGTTCCTACCAAGTAGTCCCCGGCTGGTCACAGGGAGTGGGTGACCTGGGGCCCCAGAACCAACATACCTGGAAGTTGGCTTCAAACCACAGCAGAGAACCTCCCAATTAGCCCCAAAAGTGACATACACAAAGGGTGGTCTCAACATGCAATAGAGCTTGTTGGGGCAAATCCCACTTAGTGGGGTAAGCCCCCCCACAGCAGCCCATAAGCTGTGGATGTGGCCAAAACCCACAGCCTAAGGCCCATTGATGTGCCAATAGCAATCAAAGCTCATCTATAATAGGACAGCACACACAACCCACACAAGGGACACTCCTTGAGCACCTGGACGAGGTGACCAAGGAGATTGTGCCAGGGCCCCACAAAGCACCTACTACATAAGGTCACCCAGCCAAGACTTGGAGAGATAGCAGATCTACCTCATACATAGAAACAAAAACAGGGAGGCAGCCAAAATGAGGAAACAAAGAAATATGTCCCAAATAAAAGAACAGGAGAAAACTCCAGAAAACAAACTAAATGAAATGGGGACAAGCAACCTACCAGAGACAGAGTTCAAACAGTGGTTATAAGGATGCTCAAGGAACTTAGTGAGAACTTTAATAAAGAGGTAGCTAGCATAAAAAAGGACATAAAAAACCATAAAAAGAACCAGTCAGAAGTGAAGAATACAATAACTGAAATAAAGAATGCACTAGAAGGAATCACATGCAGACTAGGTGAAGCAGAAAATTGAATCAGTGATTTGGAAGACAAGGTAACAGAAAACACCCAATTGGAACAACAAAAAGAAAGAAGAATCCAAAAAAAAAATTAGGATAGTTTAACAAACCTCAGGGACAACATCAAGCATAACAACACTCACATCATAGGTGTACCAGAAGGAGAAGAGAGAAAGCAACAGATTGGGAACCTATTTGAAGAAATAATGATTGAAAACTTTTTTTTAACCTGGTGTAGAAAATAGACATACAAACTGAGGAAGTGCAGAGAGATCCAAACCAGATGAACTCAAACAGGCCCACACCAAGATAGATTATAATTAAAATGGCAAAGGTTAAATACAAAGAAAGAATCCTAAAAGCAGCAAGAGAAAGGCAACTAGTAACTTATAAGGGAGCTCCCATAAGACTGTCAATGGATTTCTCAATGGAAACTTTGCAGCCAGAGGAGATTGGCAGGGAATATTAGAAGTGATGAAAAGCAAGGACCTACAACAAAGATTACCCAGCAAAGCTATCATTTAGAATTGAAGGACAGATAAAGAGCTTCCCAGACAAGAAAAAGCTAAAGGAGTTCATCACCACCAAACCAGTATTACAAGGAATGTTAAAGGGTCTTTTTTAAGATGAGGGGGAAAAAAAAGATCAAAATTATGAATAATAAGATGGCAATAGCTACATGCCTATCGACAATTATTTTCAATGTAAATGGATTAAATGCTCCAATCAAAAGACCCAGGAGGGCTGAATAGATAAGAAAACAAACCCTCACACAGGCTGTCTACCAGAGAATCACTTCAGATTGAAAGACACACATACAGGTGGAAAGTGAAAAGATGAAAAAGATATTTCATGAAAATAGAGATGAAAAAAAAATAACAAAATAAAACAAAAACTGAGGTAGCGATATTTATACCAGACAAAATAGACTTTGAAACAAAGGCTATAAAAAGAGACAAAGAAGGTACCTAGTAATCCCACTTCTGGGTATTTATCCAAAGAAACCCAAAACACTACTTCGAGGTGACAGAGGCATCCATATGTTCCTTGCAACATTGTTTACAATGGCCAAGATGTGGAGGCAGCCTGTCAATGTGGAGGATGTGGAGGATGTCTGTCAATGGAAGAATGGATAAAGAGTGGGGTGGTACATATACACAATGGACTATTGCTTGACCAGGGAAGGGAATGGGTTCTTGCCATTTGCAGCAGCATGGAAGGTATTATACAGAGTGGAGTATGTCAGACAGATAAAGACAGATGCAATGTGATTTCACTTGTATGTGGAATCTAAAGTACAAAATAAGCAGTATGTGGAATCTAAAGAACAAAATAAGCAAACAAACAAAACAGGAACAAACTCATAGATACAGACATCATTTGGGTGGTTGCCAGATGGGAGGGGGGTTGGGAATGTGGGTGAAAAAAAGGGGAAGGGATTAAATAGTACAAATTGGTTGTTACGAAGTAGTCATGGAGATGTAGGATACAGCATAAGGAATATAGTCAATAATATTGTAATAACTATGTATGGTGTTAGATGGGTACTAGATTTTTTGATAGATGGGAGGAGGTTGGGGAGTAGGGTGGAAAAGGAGAAGAGATTAAAAAGTACAAATTGAAAGTCACAAAATAGTCAAGGAGATTTAAAGCATTGGGAATATAGTCAATGATATGGTAACAACTATGTATAGTGTCAGGTGGGTACTAGACTAGTCAGGGGGATCACTTCTTAAATTATATAAATGTCTAACCACTGTGCTGTACACCTGAAATTAATATAAAATAATATTGAATGTCAACTGTAATTGAAAATTTAAAAAGGGGGAAAGGTGAAGGGCAATAAGTGGTCTAAATTTCCAGGTATAAAACAAATAAGTCATGGAGGTATAATGTACAGCATGAGGAATATAGTCAATAATATTGTGATAGCATAGTATGGGGTCAGATGGTTGCTGGACTTAGCATAGTGATCACTTCTTTAGGTATATAAATGTTGAACTATGGTGTACCCATGAAATTCATATAATATTTTACGTTAGCTGTATTTTTAATTAAAATCTTTTAAAATAAATAAGTTTTACATTAGGCAGAAAAACAGCCAGGTTGAAATCAATGTCAACACTAGTCTTGGTTTTCAGTAGATTAATCTTTCACAATGGATAAAAGTACAGTTTTGAGTTTGCCAAAACTGAGTTAACATGGTTAAGAAGTTGATTAGGGGAACCAAAAATAAAAAATAAAAATCTATCCCCAAATGTAATTTTGAGACAACAAAGGTTTTAAGGTAGAAATCAGAGGTAGGTTCTTCAGAAATACATTTTTTTGCAAAACATAATTTGAATATAAACAGATGGAAGATCAGAGTTGGGGGTCTTGGAGAGCTTTGGGAAAGTACAGGTAAGCATTGTTTAAGCAGGAGCAAGCATTGAGAAATAAGTGAAGAAACACCCTTCCTCAAACCACATTCTTCTCAGAAAATAAAGATTAGCCTCCCTTTCTACTCTCTGTTTAACTTGGACCTCACAGTCACACCATCTGAAAAGCCCAAGAATCAAACCAGGGACATGAATTTGTGTTTTGGGAACTACATGATCCAAATAACAGATTCTGATGGTTTTACTGACTGCCTCTTTCACGATGTCTTCCTTGTCCTTGCTCTTTTCCCTTTTTCCAGCCTCCTATGCTCCAACCCCTAAATTTTTTGTTATGAATCTTAGAGTAGTTAATCCATTCTATTTCAAATTGCTTTTGGCTTCCTGGTAGCCACTGCTTTTAGGAGACATTTTGTTTTTCAAAAATATTTAATCAGGAAATATTTTTAGAAACAGAGCAAATTAAATGTTGAAAAAAATGTACAACAGTGTTCTGATCTCCTTTGTTGCACTTAAGAATCATTAGGACTTGTTAAACACTTTGTGCTTCTTTTACTGAGTCTAGACTTTTCCCTACAGAGAGCCCTGTTTATTTTATTTCCTACTGAACTCTAAGAATCCTGAGGGGAAAGCTTGTATCCTATTGTTTTCTACTTTGTCAGAACCTAAGGCAGTAGTACACGCTTAACACAGTATTGTTGAATTTTTAATACCATCATATTTCTACTCCAACACAATATTTGTCTTTGAAATGCTCTACTAATAAACTTTTAATTAATTAACTAATAAACTAATTGATTAATTTTAAAATGTTTACTGTTGGATTTACTACTGTGCTAAAGGTTCTGCTCTCATGAAGCCCACAGGCAATAAGGGAGTCAAATAGGCAATCTATTGCAGTGTGGTAACATAACTGCTATGCTGATATGAGAGCACATAAGATCAGAACCTAACTCAGCAAATAATGTCAGAAAATGTAGATGATATTTGATTCGAGTCCTGAAGAATGAATAGAATTTGTTTAGTCAGGGAAACAAGAAAGAGGTGAGAAGTGGGAGCAGCGTGAGTAAATGGGAAGAAAAAAAAAACTACACAGGAAAAAGCATAGAGTTTTCAAGAAATGGCATGTCATTCAAGATGACTGGAGAGTAATAAATGAAATGGAGAGATGAGGCTGGGAATGTAGTGAGGGCTCAGAAAATATAGCGCATAATATGACAGCTTGAGGGGATTAAACTTTATCATGTGTGCAATGGGAAGTGACATAAATTGTAACTTATCACTGTGGTGGCACTATAAAGGATAGCTACGAGAGAGCTGGACTGATTGCAGAGAGCTGAGTAGAAGGCTATTGCAGTATTTTTGGTGAAAAATGGTGCCTTGAACAAAAGTAATAGCAATTAATATGGAAATGAAGAAATAAAATGAAGAGATACTTAGTACTTCATCCACCAATCACACAATATACATTTTTTTACAAACTCACATAGAATGCTCACCAAGATAGAACACATTCTGGGTTATAAAGCATGCCTTAGCAAATTAAAAAAAATAGAAATTACACAATGTTTCTTCTCAGACCACAATTAAATTAAACTAGAAATCAATAATAAAAAGATAATTGGATTCACCACCCACCACATATTTAATGTTTAAGTATAGACATTACACCCAAAAAATAACTGGAAAACTCCCAAATATGTGGAGATTAAACACCACACTTCTAAATAACATAAGTCAAAGAAGAAGAAAACAAATAATATTTTTAAATAAATGAAAATGAAAACACAACTTATCAAAATTTGTGAGATGCAGCAAAAACAGAGCTTACAAGGAAATTTATAGCATTGCATGCATATTTTATAAAAGAACAAAGATCTAAAATCAATAAATTTCTACCTTAGGAAAGAAGAATAAAAGAGCAAATTAAATCCAAGTAAGAAGAAGAAAATGAATAATAAAAAATAGAGCAGAAATCAGTGAAATTGAAAACAGGAAATCAATAGAGATAAATAAAGGAATCACAAGGTGGTTTATTGATGGGATACTTAAAAGGTTGTATCTGGAACCTTCCAAATGTGTTAGATATTGAAGGGTAAAGGACATAACAGTCATGGATCACTATCAAATGATGATGCCAATAACTAAGATAATGAATTCAGAAGGAGGAAGAGATGCAGGAGGGGAGAGATAAGTACAGTATGAACATGAGTTCGAAGAAATCTTAGTATATCAAAGTCAAGATGGTTCATTAGAAAGATGGATAAGATAAATAGGAACTCAGAAAGGAAACATGGTTTATATGGATTTACATGTCATTAGCATAAAAGTGGTACTTGAAATAGTAACCGATGAAGTCAACCAGGGACTGAGAAAAGAAGAGTGTAGGGAAAGGCCCTGATGAAGACCAATATTTAAGGAACAGAAAGAAGAGAGCTTCTGGAGGAAACTGAGGTAGAACTGCCATTAAGGATGTCAGCTGTTAAAACCCAAGGCTATAAGTTTTTTAGAATTAGCATGTAAGTTCATATCTCTTGTGCCTTTTGTGTTCCCTTACCACTTTGGCTTTAGCCTTTGGGATTTTTCTTCGCTTTTCTGCAAGTCAGGTATGCATTTACAAAAAAAAACAAAACAAAACAAAACAAAACATTTGCTATAATTTATCCAGCAACTTGGTCTATAAAACAGGAAAGTATTCCAGAATACCTAATCCACCATCCTGTCAGAAACACTCTACTGTATTGCTTGCAAAATTAAAAACGGTTGAATGCAACCAAATAAAGGGTATTTATGAAATATCTACAGCTAACATCTTACTTGATGTTGAAAGAATGAATACTTTCCCCTAGGATCAAGAAAAAGACAAGGATGTCCATCTCTTCATTTACAATCAACATTAAACTGGAGATTCTAGTCAGAGCAATTGTGGAGGAGAAGGAAGAGGAGGAGGGACGAGGAGGTAGTAAAAGAAAAGGAGGAAGAAAAGGAAAGGGAGGGAAGAGGAAAGAAGGAAGGAAAGAAAGAAGGAAAGAAGGAGGGTCATTCATTTTAGAAAGGCATAATCAAAACTGTCTTTTTTCGTAGATTACAAGCTCACCTACGTAGAAAATCCTAGGGCTTCTCAAAAAAAGTTACTGGAAGTACTGAGTTTGGTAAGTTTGCAGGATATAAGATCAATATACAAAAACAACTAAATTTCTATTAGTAGCAATGAACAATTGGAAATTGAAATTAAGAAAATATTCCAGTTACAATGACATCAAAAATATGAAATGCTTAAAAATATGAATGTATAAATTAGGTATAAATCTAACAAAATATATAAATGACGTGTTCAGTGAAAACTGCAAAAACACTACTGAGAGAAATTAAAGAAGATTTAAACAAATGGAGAGATATATCATTGTCATCCACTGAAAGAGCCAATATTGTTCAGAAAACAGATCTACCCAAATTCATCTATGGACTCAATGCAATTACAATCAAAATTCTGACAGGCTGTTGTTGGTTTTTTTTTTGTTGTTGTTGTTATTTTTAGAAATTGACAAGCTGATTCTAAAATTCTTATGGAAGGGCAAATGATCTGGAGTAGCCAAATCATGTTTCAAAATGAACAAACTCTGTATATTATAAAGCTACTATAATTAAGATAGTGTGGCACGGGCATAAGATAAACAAATGGTTTAGAACAAATTCGATAGCCATATGCAAAATGTTGTGTGTAGGTCTCAGCATATCAATAACCAATGTTGTGGTTGGACTGGCCCCTTGTGGTTCTTATTATGCTTGCAAGATGCTCTTCAGCAATAACCATCAGAAAACTTTGAGAGAACTCAAACTCAGTGGGGGAAGGTGGACTGGCTCCTCTTAGCTAATTCTGTTGCTGACAATGTGGTTAATGGAGATAGGCATCTTTGAAGTGGATGCCTCAGCAATCAAAGCTTAAGTCAAGCACTTGCATTACAAAAAGAAAACAATGTCAGGTTTATACTACACAAAACAAAACTTGGTTTTATACCTTGCATCATATAAAATACATAAGTCAAAATGAATCATAGACATAAATGTAAAACCCAAAACTATAAAACTTCAAGAAAAGATATAGAAGAAAAAACTTTGAGAATTTGGGTTAAGTAAACATTGCTTTGAGAGGGCACAAAATACACAATCCATAAAAGAAAACTGATAAATATAACTTCATCTAAACTAAAAACTTCTACCCTTTGAAAGACATTGTTAAGAAAATAAAAAGTCAAGCCACAGACTTGGAAAACAATATTTGTAAATCATATATATGATACTCACCTTGTATCCAGAATTCATAAAGAACTCTTTACAACTCAATGAGAAGACAAACAACCCAATAAATAAAATGGACAACAGATTTGAGTAGATACTTCACCAAAGAAGATACACTAATGGCAAATAAAATACATCAATGGCAAATAAGTATGTGAAAAGATGTCCAACATCATTAGTTATTATGTAAATACAAATTAGAACCACAATGAGATGCCACTACCCACTCACTAGAATAGCTAAAATTCCAAAGACCAACTATAGCAAGTATTGACAAGGATGTGAAGCAACTGGAATAATCATGCACTGCTATTGGGAATGTAAAACTGTATACTCACTTTGTAAAATACTTAGTCAGTTTCTTTAAAAAATTAAACATGCACCTACCCTGTAACCCAGTCATACCACCCTTAAGTATTTACCTGAGCAGTAAAATAATATGTCCATTCAAAGACTTATAACAAATGTTCATAGGGACTTTATTTGTAATAGTCAAAAACTGGAAACAACCTAAATGTCCATCACCAGGTAAATGAATCAACAAGTTGTGGTCCATCGATATAATGGACCACTATTCAGCAATGGATGAATCTCAAAATAATTATCCTGAGTGAAAGTAGCCAGATCTACAAGAGTACATGTTATATGATTTCATTTACACCTGAAATCTATGCAACTTTATTAACAATTGTCACCTCAGTAAACTTTAATTGAAAAAAATTTCTACAAAATGCAAACTAGTCTATAGTGACAGAAAGAAGATCAATGGTTGTTTTGGAATTAGGGTGTGGGGAGAGGCAGGAGGAAAGGATTATAAGAGGGAATGAAGAAACTTTGGGGAATGATAGATACGACTATGTTCACAATTTTAAATGTGGTGATGGTTTCACAGGCTGGTCATATGTCAAAATTTAAATGAAATTGCACACTTAAATATGTGCAGTTCGTTTTATATCAGTTATTGTCTCAATGAATCTATTTTATTTTAAGTTGGTTTTAAAAAGATATACGAGTACATATTAATATTTTAAAAACAGGATCCCTCAGGCTGGCTACTTGGAACACAAACTTACAAATTTGTTTCCATGTTCACTCTATCTTACCTTTCCAACCTGAGGTGAAATTCCATGAATCTATTGCCAAACTTTACAGATAAATGCTCCCATCCCAACAATTCTGTCTCTGTGGGAGGTCCTTCTACACTTACCATTTTAAACTCAGTCCCCAAGAATCAAGAATTACTGTAGAAGTTTTTGGGAGTGGAATAACAGAATAAAATTGAATCACCATACAGAGTGGATGCAAGCATAACCTGTAGAGTCTTTTATTTTATAACGATGACATCAGAAATCCATGTGACACTGTTTTAAATGCTACATATAAAATGACCAGAGATGCATGAATTGGATGACACCTTTTATGACCACAATCTTAAAATTCGATTCACTCTTACTCCTAGTAACACAGTCTCATTTGATCTATTTGAATACTCCTAATTTATTTTAAAACTGACATCATATCTACTCCACTCTAAGTATTATGATAGCTTTTGGCTAAAAGCAATACAATCCCAACGTGATTAGAATTTCAGAAAAAAAGAATCTTCTCATAAAGAAAATAGTCAAACAGCAGAGCTGTCAGAGATGCTCAGTAAGAGTGGCCTCAGTGACAGAATCCATTCCTGCCCTGAGTTTTTAGGATTCTGACATTGAAAGGAACCAAAATTTTGCCACCCTGAAGTTGCCTTCGGGGGTACTGATTTTGAGCTGTTTATTAAAAAATAAAACTCAGAAAGAACCTTTGACCCTCACCCCACATTTTTGCCCAAGACATTCAGACACAAACCTGCTTCAGGAAGGAAATCTTAGAATGCAGCTTTAGCCTAATTTGAAGTAAGTATGGCAAATAAGAGGACTTCAGACAGGGGCCTGTTAGCTAGAACCTCATGTATCTCATTGTTTCTGAGTTGCCCACCATGAATGTTTCTGCCATATACAAATATTCCTGTGCTTACACGGTGCAAAGTTTGCAAACTTAATTGTCCAGTTGTATGTTCCACTCTTCCTCAAATAGCTGTAAATCGCCAATTCTCATTTCTGAAATCTAAGACCCCACTCCTCCCTTTCTCCTTGGTCCAAAAAAGCCTTATATACCCAACGTTGCCTTGCTGTCTTTGGAATTTTCATGCTTATCTGAATTCCCCATGTGCATGTATTAAAACATTTTATTTTTCTCCTGTTAATCTGTCTTTGTTAATTTGATTATTATCCCAGTTAGAAGAACTTAGAAGGTGGGAGGAAAAGCAATTATTTTTTAGCCCTCACAACAACTTATATAACATGGGTTTCTAACCTGAAGTCCAATCATCCTGTGAAACTGCAGGCAAATTATATGCTTGCTTCCTCTGTAAAATCTGCCCAGGCCATACCTTCTCTTCCAATTTGAAGTCATTCATGGACTTTTTTCTTATATGCTGTAAGAAAATGAGGAGGGAGGGAGGGAGGGAGGAAGAGATAGAGAAAGAGAGACAAAGAGGGACAGAGACAGAGAGGCTTGAGCTTCCAATTTGAAGACACAGCTGTGGCACCGGATTTGAAATCAGCAGCCCTGGCTCTGGTTCTGATATTGTCATGTACTCTGTGTGTGACATTTGTCCAATTAGTTGCCTTTTCCTTTTGGGCCTGTTTCATTATCACTAAATTTAGGAGGTTGAACTAGATGATGCCCAGGGCCCTTTCAGTTCCGCCTTAATAGAGTCCCATGTACTAAGGAAGCTCTTCACTTAACCTTGATATTACTTTCATTTCCCTGGGTCTTTGTCATTTCCCCCTTCAGCCAAGTTTCTGCATCAGAGTGATGCTATATTGGCTTCTAGCTTCAGTCAGTGCCACTTTCCAGCATGGAAAAGACAAGCTTTTAACAACAACAAGGGTCACTGCCTTTCCCTGAGTCCTCAGGTTCTGAGGCACCCCCGTTGTCTCTATCACATTCTCTGACAGCGTCTGAAACTTGTATCCATGCTGGAACTTGGATCCCATGATGGAATGCTCCACAGCCATATCCCAACTCCCTGTGCTTCACCAATTCACCATTTGTCAGGATGTGGTCACTGTTGTCATAAAACCTAGGGTAGTAAGAATATCCTTAAAATAACCTTGCCCATTGTCCTCTCCACCACCACACCACTGTTTCCAGATATCTGTGAGGATCAGAGAGGGAAGGGACTTGCACCAAGCCATGCATGGAGTTCTGATCAGAATCAGAACCTAGGGATTCTGACTTCATGTTCAATGCTATTTCTACAGTACCTCTTTGTTAATTATATCACCAGACATAAAGTCTTATTTTATCTGGCTGTTTATTCTTTCTTTCACTAAAAAGAAAATCAGTGAATGCTTATTATGTGCCAAACACTGTGCTCAGTGCTCGGAAAAAGTATTGACAAGAACAAACCATTTCTGTCCTGAGGTCCCCCCAGGCGTTTAACTAAAGGTTTTCTCTTATAGTACTGGCTTGGACTGAATGCAACAGAACAGGTCATCATCATTATCATTTATCCCGACTTCCAGGCATCCACCCACCTGCGCTTACCTAAGCAGGTCCCACATGCTTTGAAACAGACACAATACATAACATTAAACATAATTTCATCGATTCACTTTAATGCACAAGCATTCATTGAGTATCTGCTGATTAAATCCTAATCTTGGAGAGATAAAAAAAAATGGCGGCGTGAGGTGAGCCTCTGTAACGCTCCCCTGGAATTTACAACGAATCGGACAACAATAACTCCACAAAGGACTCCTTGCACAGCAGACAGGCAAGACGAAGAGGCCAACTACTGAATTCACCTCCAGGTGGGTGAATCGCGCGAGCGGGGGTGGAGGGAGAGGAGAAGTGCGGAGACGGAGCCGCGCGGGCGCAGGACACAGACCTAGATCAGTGCTCGGAGCCCGCTGCTCCCGGATCTTCGGCAGCTGCAGGAGAGGGAAGGACTCGGAATGCTAGGGCTCGGCTTACGGCCCACAGGGCTGAGGGGGCAGCATACAAAACCGCTGAACCCAACGCTCGCTCACGGCAGACCTCGGAGCAAAGACTGAGGGAAGAGGGCTGAAATCGGTGGTTTAAGCCATCACTGCCAAGCGGAGAACGGAAGCCTTAGGCACGGAGACTAGCCGCCCCCTCCCTACCCTCCCAGAGCTCGCCCCACCCCCACCTGCCCGGTGCTAGAAGCGATAAAGTAGCAGTGTCGGATCAAAGGACAGAATATTTGCTGCTCTGAGAACTGTGGACCGCAGACACAGATTCGCAGCTCAACTAGTTCCGGCAAAGGGGAGGGAGCTGTGGAAGCAGGACTGGCTGTGGTGGTGGTCGCCGCCATTGCTCTGGGCCACCTCTCACAACTCACCCCGCCCCTGGCCCCACCTATCTGGGCGGATCCCTGCAGGAGTAAACAGAACTGCTGAAACAAACGGGCTCTGAATCTGGTGCAGAAAGAGCTTTGGAACTCCAAAAGCTCTTCGCATACCTATCAACCTGTTGCAGAAGCCACTCCTGTAGATGTCTAGGAAGAGAAATAGTAAATCAGTGATTGCCATGAATAACCAAGGCAACAAGATAGCTCAGAAAGAAAGTGAAAAGTCTCCAGAAAAGGAACTTAGAGATATGGACCTTTGTGATTTAAATGACAGAGAATTCAAGATCGCAATTCTGAAAAAACTGAACGAGATGCAAGAAAACACAGAAAGGCAGTTTAATGAACTCAGAAACACAATCAAAGAACACCATGAGCATTTTACAAAAGAGATTGAAATCTTGAAAAAGAACCAAATAGAATTTCTGGAGATTAAGAACTCAATAGAA
Organism: Rhinolophus hipposideros; assembly: GCF_964194185.1. Classification (NCBI taxonomy): domain Eukaryota; kingdom Metazoa; phylum Chordata; class Mammalia; order Chiroptera; family Rhinolophidae; genus Rhinolophus; species Rhinolophus hipposideros. Next base: position 51,215,438 of record NC_138046.1, on the reverse strand, counting down.
GAAATTAACAATAAAATATCCAGCTTAGGTAGTAGAGTTGACCAGATGGAGGAAAGAATCAGTGACATCGAAGATAGGAACCTGGAATTTACACAGAGGGAAGAAGAAAGAGACTTAAGACTTAAATGAAATGAAAGAACTCTACAAGAACTTTCTGAGTCCATCAGAAAGAGCAATACAAGAATAATGGGCATACCAGAAGGAGAAGAAAGAGGGAAGGGAACAGAGAATATATTCAAACAAATCGTCGATGAGAACTTCCCAAACTTGTGGACAGAACTGGATCCTCGAATCCAAGAAGCGAATAGAACACCTAATTACCTCAATCCCAACAGGCCTTCACCAAGGCACATTGTATTGAAGCTGTCTAAAATCAATGACAAAGAAAGAATCCTCAAGGCAGCCAGGGAAAAGAAGACGGTAACTTACAAAGGAAAGCCCATTAGATTATCATCAGATTTTTCAGCAGAAATTCTACAAGCTAGGAGGGAATGGAACCAAATATTCAAACTATTGAAAGAGAGAAATCATGAGCCAAGAATAATATATCCAGCAAAGATCTCTTTTAGATATGAAGGAGGAATAAAGACCTTTCCAGACATCCAGAAGCTGAGGGAATTTTCTAATACACAACCTGCACTACAAGAAATACTAAAGGAGGCTATTAGACCACCATCAACAGGGACAACTTGTGGCAACCGAAACATAAAAAGGGGGAGCGTAAAGGCCTGAACTGGAATATGGGTATAGAGAAAGTAAGCGTACTGAAGAAACTGGAATACTCTAAATATCAAACTTTCTTTTACATAAACTCAAGGGTAACCACTCAAAAAACATCCAAATCTGAAATATATACTGTAATAAAAGAAGAAACAGAGGGAAACATCATAGAATACCACCACACAGAAATAACAGACAACAACAAAAAGGCAAAGAAAAAATGGAGACACAGCCTTACCTGAAAACTAAAGACAGAATGACAGGGAATCCTCACATATCAATAATCACCCTAAATGTAAATGGACTGAACTCACCAATAAAGAGACACAGAGTAGCAGATTGGATCAAACAACTAAACCCAACCGTATGCTGTCTCCAAGAGACACATCTCAGCTACAAGGACAAGCATAGACTCAAAGTGAAAGGATAGAAAAAGACACTCCAAGCAAATGGTACCCAGAGAAAATCAGGTGTAGCCATAATGATTTCCGATGAAACAGACTTCAGGGTGAAAAAGATAACAAGAGACAAAGATGGACATTTCATAATGGTAAAGGGGACTATATAACAAGAAGACATAACAGTCATCAATATTTATGCCCCCAATCAGGGACCACCGAAATATACCAAGCAATCACTAACACAACTAAAGGGAGAAAGTGACCAAAACACAATTATACTAGGGGACTTAAATACATCATTGACAGCTATGGATAGATCATCCAAACAGAAGATAAATAACGAAATAGCAGCCCTAAATGACACATTAGATGAAATGGACATAATTCACATATGTAGAGCACTTCATCCTAAAACATCAGACTATACATTCTTTTCTAGTTTACATGGAACATTCTCAAGGATAGACCATATATTGGGACATAAAATCAGCCTCAGCAAATTTAAGAAGATTGAAATCATACCAAGCATGTTCTCTGATCACAAGGCTTTGAAATTGGATATCAACTGCAAAAAGAAAGCAGGAAAAAATACAAATAAATGGAGATTAAACAACATATTTTTAAAGAACGACTGGGTCAAAGAAGAAATTAGAGGAGAGATCAAAAGATACATAGAAACAAATGACAATGAAAATACATCCTACCAAAATTTTGGGGAGTCCACGAAAGCAGTTTAAAGAGGGAAATTTATATCTTTACAGGCCTATCTCAAGAAACAAGAAAAATCCCAAATAAATAACCTCATGTTACACCTTAAAGAACTAGAAAAAGAAGAACAAGCGAAACCCAAGGTCAGCAGAAGAAAGGAGATAACAAAAATCAGAGCAGAACTAAATGAAATAGAGAACAAAAAGACAATAGAAAAAATTAATGTGACAAAGAGCTGGTTCTTTGAAAAGATTAACAAAATTGACAAACCCTTGGCTATACTCACTAAGATAGAAATAGAGAAGACACTAATTAACAAAATCAGAAATGAAAAAGGGGAAGTTATCACGGACACCACAGAAATACAAAGGATCTTCGAAGAATACTATGAATGACTATAATCCATGAAATTCAATAACCTAGAAGAAATGGACAAGTTCTTAGAAACATATAGCCTTCCAAGGCTGAATCATGAAGAACTGGACAATCTAAACAGGGAGATCACCAGTACTGAAATTGAATCAGTCATCAAAAACCTTCCCAAAAGCAAAAGTCCGGGACCACATGGCTTCACTAGTGAATTCTACCACACCTTCAAAGAGGATCTAAAACCAATCCTGCTCAAACTCTTCCAAAAAATTGAAGAAGAGTCAGTACTCCCTAACTCATTTTATGAGGCCAACATTACCCTGATACCAAATTCTGGTAAGGAGAACACACAAAAAAGGAAACTACAGACCAATATCTCTGATGAATACAGATGCTCAAATCCTAAACAAAATTCTAGCAAATCGAATACAACAATGCATTAAAAGGTTATTCATCAAGAACAAGTGGGGTTAACCCCCGGGGCACAAGGATGGTTCAACATTCGCAAATCCATCAATGTGATACATCACATAAACAAAATAAAGGACAAAAATCATGTGATTCTCTCAATTGATGCAGAAAAACCATTTGATAAGATACAACATCCATTTATGAATAAAACACTTAATAAAATTGGTATAGAAGGAAAATAACTCAACATAATAAAGGCCACATATGACAAGCCCTCAGCTAATCTCATAATTAATGGTGAAAAGCTGAAGCCCTTTGCTCTACGTTCCAGAACACGACATGGTTGTCCCCTGTCACCTCTGCTTTTCAACATAGTGTTCGAAGTCCTTGCCAGAGCAATCAGGCAAGAGAAAGAAATAAAAGGCATCCATATTGGGAATGAAGAAGTTAAATTGTCACTCTTTGCAGATGACATGATGCTATATATAGAAAACCCTAAAGTCTCCACCAAAAAGCTATTAGAAACAATCAATGAATACAGTAAAGTTGCTGGCTACAAAATCAACGTACAAAAGTCTATTGGTTTCCTATATACCAACAATGAAATCTCAGAAAAAGAAATACAAAAAACAATTCCTTTTGCAATTGCAGCAAAAAGAATAAAATACCCAGGAATAAACGTAACAAGGATGTGAACGATTTATATGCTGAAAACTATAGGACCTTTTTGAAATAAATTGAAGAAGACACAAAGAAATGGAAAAACATTCCGTGCTCATGGATTGGAAGAATCAACGTAGTTAAAATGGCCATATTATCCAAAGCCATATACAGATTTAATGCAATCCCCATCAAAATCCCACTGGCATTTTTTATAGAAATAGAACAAAAAATGATCAGATTTGTTTGGAACCACAAAAGACCCTGAATAGCCAAAGCAATATTAAAAAAAAGAACAATACTGGAGGTATCACACTCCCTGATATTTGCTTGTACTACAGGGCTACAATAATAAAAACAGCCTGGTATTGGCGGAAAAACAGACACATAGACCAATGGAATAGAAATGAGAACCCAGAAATAAAACCACATAAATATGGACAGACAATTTTTGACAAAGAAGCTAAAAGCATGCAATAGAGGAAAGACAGCCTCTTCAATAAATGGTGCTGGCAGAATTGGATAGCTACGTGCAATAGAATGAAACTGGACTGCTATCTGTCACCATTCAAAATGGATCAAAGACTTAAGCATAAACCTGACACAATAAACTGCATAGAAGAAAACATAGGTACTAAACTTAAGGACCTTGGGTTCAAAGAGTATTTTATGAATTTGACTCCAAAGGCAATGGAAGTAAAAACTAAAATAAACGAATGGGATTATATGAAACTGAAAATCTTCTGCAAAGCAAAAGAAACTATTGACAAAATAATGAGGCAACCAACTGAATGGGAGAAGATTTTTGCAAACAGTGCCTCTGATAAGGGGCTAATATCCAAAATATACAAGGAACTCATGAAACTCAACAAAAAAACAAACAACCCAATAGAAAAATAGACAGAGGACCTGAAGAGACATTTCTCCAAAGAGGACTTACAAATGGCAAATAGACATATGAAAAAATGCTCAACATCGCTAATCATCAGAGAAATGCAAATGAAAACCACAATGAGATATCACCTCACCCCAGTCAGAATGGCTTTCATCAACAATACAAAGAGTAGCAAGTGTTGGAGAGGCTGTGGAGAAAAAGGAACTCTCATACACTGTTGCTGGGAATGCAGACTGGTGCAACCTCTATGGAAGGCAATGTGGAGGTTTCTCAAGAAATTAGGAGTAGAATTACCATATGACCCAGCAATCGCTCTCCTAGGTATCAACCCAAAAATCTGAAAGCATTTCTCTATAGAGACACGTGTATTCCAATGTTCATTGCAGCTTTGTTTACGGTGGCCAAGTCATGGAAACAACCAAAATGTCCTTCGATAGATGAATGGATAAAGAAGTTGTGGTGTATATTCACAATGGAATACTATTCGGCGTTAAGGAAAGATGATATAGGAGCATTTGTGACAACATGGATGGATCTTGAGAGTATAATGCTAAGTGAAATAAGTCAGACAGAAAAAGCAGAGAACCCTATGATTTCACTGATATGTGGTATATAAACCAAAAACCACAAAAGAACAAGAGAAACAAATGAGAAAGAAAAACTCATAGACACAGACAATAATTTAGTGGTTACCAGAGGGTAAGGGGGTGCGGGGTGGGTGATGAGGGTAAGGGGGATCAAATATATGTTGATAGAAGGAGAACTGACTCTGGGTGGTGAACACACAATGGGATTTATAGATGATGTAATACAGAATTGTACACCTGAAATCTATATAAATTTACTAACAATTATTACCCCAATAAATTTAATTTTTAAAAAAGGAATAAGCATTATTAAAGGCAAAAAACTCACCAAGGTATAGTATGGAGAAGAAAATTTCATATAATGAGTTAGGTAGGTAGGCAATACAGAGTGTCGTGCGGGGGACCCTGCTCACTGCACCATGTGTCATGTGGGGCGGCCTGCAGGGTCTCAGCTCCCACTCCCCCATAAGAACGCAGGATGTGGCTAGGCCAAAAAGGAACACTCACGGAGCCATAGGTATGGGAGTCGTACCACTATAGTCTCACTGCAGGATGGAGTCACACGACTTTCGACATGCTGTCCGCTTTTCTGCCAACCGACCGACCCCCACTCCCCAGCTCAGCCGTGGCAGTCATATCAGTGGCCAATTGGCTAACTGCCTACAGTTGACGGCCAACTAGCCCCAGCTGATGGCCATCCAATCACAGATGATGGCCATTTACTACCTGAGCCAGCACCTTTCTATGTGAGGCCGAGAGCCTGGAAACTGCTCTCTGGGGTTCTTTCCCCACACTACACCCCTACAGGGTCTCGCCTCACAATCTATGCGACAAGCATCTTACACGAGGGGCCCTGTGCCAGGAGTCTGGAGGTGAATGCAATATCCTGGACACAGCCAGGCTCTCTGGGCACAACCAAGATTTCTGAGGGCACCACCAGTCCTTCTGGGCACAGCCAGTCTCCCCAGACACAGCCAGAGTTTCTCAGGACACTGCCACTTTCTCTGGGCCTCTCAGGGTACCGTGCTGGAACAACAGCGACTCACAGTCAAGGTGCTTACATATTCTCGATGGCAACCGTTCAAGATACAAAAGCAAACATCCGCCAGTTCCACTACATGGTAGTAAGTTCCCAAGCAAACAGTCAATCAGTCCATTAAATTAGGGATAGAAGGCAATTCCTCATAGTCCATAGTCATTTGCCAGGGCTGTCCTGAGGGTGAGGGACAACCTTGACCTCACCCTCATCTCCCAAGGAGGACTCTGCAAGTGTTTCCTCCTGGGATTACAAGTCCTGCATCTGGGCTGCCTCAGCAAGCACTTCCCAGCTCACAGGGCCACAATAACCTTTGCTTTCTCCTGTCTATGCTGGTTGGGGAACCGTCCACATCTTTCCACCCCTCCACGGTGGTCCAGCTCTCCGGCAGCTGCTCCTCCTGGTGTTCCTGAGACTGAGTGTTCATAAGCACAAACTGCTCTACCGCCCTTCGGAGAGCATTGGCCGGCACCGCGCCCTGCTCGCTGTGCCATTTGTCATGCGGGGGACCCTGCTCGCTGTGCCATGTGCCATGCAGGGCTGTCTGCGGGGTCTCAGCTCCTGCTCCCCCATAAGAACGCAGGATGTGGCTAGGCCAAAAAGAAACACCCACGGAGCCATAGGTAGGGGAGTCATACCACTATAGTCTCACTGGCGGCTGGATTTACAAGACGTGCGACCTGCTTTCCACTTTTCTGCCAGCCGACTGACCCCCACTCCCCAGCTCAGCCGTGGCAGTCATATCAGTGGCCAATTGGCTAACTGCTTACAGCTGACGGCCAACTAGCCCCAGCTGATGGCCATGCAATCACAGTCGATGGCCATTTACTACCTTAGCCAGCACCTGTCTATGTGAGGCCAAGAGCCTAGAAACTGCTCTCTGGGGTTCTGTCCCCACAGTGTGGGTAACAGATTTGGTTTCCTTTCAAAAACACGATCCACTGGGCTTCCAGTTATGTAATTTAACTTCTTTAGCAACCAGCATACAACAAGTAACAATCTCAAACACAGCATGGCCCTAAATATACACCCATGACTCAGTTGACTCTATGGTTTGGCAGATAAGAAAAACAAATCTCAAGGATGAGGACAATACAAGCAAATCTGAGAAACATCTGAATATCTTTAGTAAATGCCTCAGGTCTGAATCATATATCAGAAAGCTCAGGCTGACTCACTCTTCTTCCAAACAAACACAAAACCACTAACTGAATGCTGAATCACCTGGAATCCCTTATCCTATCCTGACATTAGTCACATCATGTCAGTGCATACCTCTTCTCAATAATTAACTTCCAGACATAATGCACTATATGCCTTCAATGTCAAAATTTGCCACTTCAACTAAAGGATTATCTTCCTCTTTCATAAGTACATTAAATTTATCCTCAAAGCCACAGGCTTAAAAAAGCACTGTTATTCCTCATAATGGTATAAATGTGTGAACATCAAAATGAGTGAAGTGGTAGAAAACATATTAAAGATAATGATAAATATTATTTTAATGAAAAGGCAGAACCTGAGTAATATATGGAAGTCAGTTTCCATTTTGATAGCTATCCTCCAAGTAGCAAGTGGAGAATTCCTGGCAACAACAATATCTAAAGAAATGCAAACCCACTGAGTTGTTTGCAAAAGCAATAGTCAATAGCTGTTTCCAAAGGCAATCTTTGGAACAATGTACATGAAGATGGCAGCAAACATGAAAATGATTCCTGGAAAGACAAATCCATTTTTTACAAGTACTCTGTGCCCTGGTGACTACAGAAAGATAGTTTGAGGTTGTCACAGTTGGGAAATTATGTTCCTACAGCAAAGGAAACTCCTACCATATTGTCAATGGGTAAGGATGCTCAGAGAAAGTTGTCATAAAATCATGCTAAGCAATGACTCAATAAATAAAATGTATGTAAAGCAAATGAGGACCTGAGAGACACATAATTACTAGGGGAAAGAAAACACAGTTTCCATAGTATTAGATTATTTGGGTTAGAAAGACAGAGCAATGTTAAGACTGTGGGGACAGAGCCAGGAGTGCAGTTTCCAGGCTCTCAGCCTCACTTGGAAAGGTGCTCACTCAGGTAGTAAATGGCCATCAACTGTGATTGGATGGCCATCAACTATGGCTAGTTGGCCGTCAGCTGTAACCAGTGAGCCATTGGCCACTAATATAACTGCTGTGGCTACGCTAGCAGAAAATGAGGCCTAGCAAAAAGATGGTGGCTGAGCTAGCAAGCGCAGATTGCAGTTAGCAAGTGAGGTTGGTTGGTTGGCAGAGAAGCAGACGGCAGGTTGCAGATCATGTGGATCCTACTTCCTGTGTCTCCAACCCAGCCGCCAGCGAGACTATAGTTGTATTACACCCCTATCTTTGGCTCCGTGGGTATTCCTTTTTGGCCTCACCATGTCCTGTGTTCTTATGTGAGGAGCGGGACCAGAGACCCTGCCTGACACCCTGCATGACAAAGATGCAGCTCTCTTGGATTAAAAAGCAAAGTGGAAGAACCCTCTGTGTTCATTTCTATAGATTCTACTACAGGAAGAAGCCATCCTACTTCCCAGATGACACACAGGAGAAGGGCCATAGTGGACCAGAATTAAACCTGGAACCAAAATTAATAAAGGTTATAACCAGGTTCTTAGAGGGGATAAATCGAAGACAAATATCAAAGATCATTACTGAGCCTCTATAGTTTGTCTAGAAGACAATATATTTGAGTGGTTGAATGTTTAAGTTTTCCATCAGAAAAATTGACAAATGTGGGTTTCTGTCTCAGAGTTACAACTTACAAGCTATCTAACATTTAATGTAATCCTTAAATCTATAAAATATGATGATGAGAGATTGAAATATACTTTATACCAACTACTTACTAAAGTATATTTCATACAAAGGATAGAATAGAAAGTACTTCAAACAATCTGCCTTTCTTTTGAAATGTAATTAATGAATTAAAAAAAACTATCACATCAACAAAAATTACAATAAAAATTCAACCACTGAGACCAGAAGCTTTATAAAGGAGCTTGTACTTTATGCATAGAATAATGGAGAGCCATTTACAGATTATAATTAATGATGTAATAAGTTAGTTTTCCTTTAGAGCAATAATTTCCAAAGTGGTGTTCAGATATCTAGGACTAAGATTACCCAACTTCACGACTTACTATGAAGCTACAGGAATCAAGAAAGTGTGGTACTGGTGAAAGAATAGACTAATAGATCAATGGAACAGAATAAAAAGACCAGAATAGACCTGCATAAATATAGTGAACTAAGAACCCAAATTAATAAAATCAGAAATGAAAGAGAAATGACAACTGAAACCACAGAAATACAAAGGATTATATAAGAAAATACTATGAACAATTATATGCCAACAAATTGGACAATCTAGAAGAAATGGATAAAGTCCTAGAAACATACAATATTCTAAGACTGAATCAAGAAGAAGCAGAAAATCGAAACAGACCAATTGCTGCTTTCAAAATTGAATCAATAATCAAAACACTCCCTGGCCAGAAATTTTACCAAACATTTAAAGAAGAATTAACACCTATTCTTCTCAAACTATTCCAAAATAATTAAAGAGAAGGATCCCAAGCACATTTTACAAGACCAGCATTACCCTGATTCCAAAACCAGGCAAAGACATTACCAAAAAAAGAAAAAGAAAAAGAAAGGAAGGAAGAAAAGAAGGAAGGAAGGAAATTATAGGCGAATATCCCTGATGAACATAAATACAAAAATCCTTAACAAAATATTAGCAACCCAAGTTCAGCAATACATTAAAAAGGTCATACACCATGATCAAGTTGGATTTATTCCTGGGATGCAAGTTTGGTTCAATATCCACAAATCAATTGACGTGATACACCACTAAATAAAATGAAAGATAAAACTTTACGATCATACCAATAGATGCAGAAAAATCATTTGACAAAATTCAGCATCTGTTTATGATATGAACTCTCAGCATGGTGGGAATGGAGGGGGCAGACCTTGGCGTAATGGAGAACATGTGTGGCAGGCCCACAGCTGGCATCATGCTCAGCAGGAAAAGGGTGAAGGTGTTTTCCTTGAGATTGGGAGCAGGACAAGAGTGCCCACTTTTGCCACTTTTATTCAGCATGGTGTTGGGGATCCTAGCCATAGCAACAGGAAAGGGAAATGCAGGGCATCCAAACTGGAAAGGAAGAAGTAAAACGTCATTACTTGCAGACGACATAATATTATACAGCGAGAACCCAAAAAGCTGTTGGAACTAATGAATGGATTCAGTAAGGTGGCATGATGCAAAATTAATATTCAGAAATTGGTTGCATTTTTATACACCAATAATGAACTATCAGAAAGAGAAGTTGAGAAAACAATCTTATTTACAATTGAATAAAAAAAAACCTAGGAATGAATTTAACCAAGGAGCTGAAAGATCTGTACTCATAAATTTATAAGACACTGAAGAAAGAAATTGAAGAAACTGATTCTTTCCTAGAACTTCTAGAGGAGCACGGCCCTGCTGACACTTCGGTTTCATCCTGGTGAAACCTATTTTAGACTTCTGGCCTCCAGTACTGTAAGATGATACTTCTGTGTTGTTTTAAACCACTAAATTTGTGGTAATTTGTTACCGCAGCAATAGGACACTAATACAGAAAGTAAATTTCATCCCTGTTCCTCCATCATATGTGGAAACAGAGGACAAATAATATTCATTCCACATAAATTATGACTGAGGAAAAAAAGAGGCGGGAACAATTCCCAACTTATTAAATGAGGCCAGTATTACCCTGTGATCAGAAAAGGAAAGTCATGACATGAAATGAAAACTACAGCCTGGTATGCCTCATTAATGTAAACATAATTTAGCAAACCAAACCAGCAATATGATCAAGTAGACTTCATCCCAGGAACAGAAGTGGGGTTTACTTGCTTCTTTTCTTCCAGACACATCATGCACTCTGTGGCACTCTGGATGAGCACAGCCTAACAGTAAACCAGGTAGCAAATCTCAAACAGGGTTTGCAGAGACCATGCCTCAGTGTCACAGAGCAGAGGGAGAAATGTGATGGTGAGAGATTGAAATGTACTTTATACTAACTACTTACTAAAGCATATTTCATACAAAAGATAGAATAGAAAGTACTTCAAATAATCTGCCTTTCTTTTGAAACATAATTAATAAATAGAAAAAAAATATCACATCAACAAAAATCATAATAAAAATTCAACTACCGAGACCAGAAGTTTTATAAAGGAGATTGTACTTTATGCATAGAATAATGGAGAGCCATTTACAGATTATAATTAGTGATGTATTAAGTTAAAGTTTTCCTTTAGTGCAGTAATTTCCAAAGTGGTGTTCAGATATCTAGGAAGTATGTAAATGATCTACTAGAGTTCGGCAAAAAAAATGTATTAGAGTTTCCATTATATTCATTATATCTCAAAATTTATTTGCTTCAAAATTTATGCACTCATAATTTATCCTAATTATATTTCCTCAATATATGTAGATATATTATAAATGAGGACACATCTTTTAGGGGTACTCCGAAAATATCTCTTGGAGAGGGGTGCATAGTCAAAAATGTTTACTAACTGTGACTTTATCAAATCCAAGATCATGGGACCCTCACACGATGGGGAGTCATCTGAGGACACAGAAATGAGGGAGAAAATGAAATAACTAGTGACAGCCTCTTTAGTCTGCTCTCAACAGTGGCTGCCAGCATCCCCCACAACACAAGTGATCAGTCCTTATATTTGCAATCAGATATTTAATTATTCCCCTCCAACACTCTCCATTAGACACACATTCGTAGTGATAGTAGACACTCAAATCATGTTATTTTGATGTGAGTACCATATACTTTCTGCCTATAGACATCTATGTTAAATATTTCTCCTCCCAGGGTAAGATGGTATAGCCCAGTTGTCATAGAAACCAAAAGTGCATCATGTTTTTACCAATGACATCAGTTTTCTATGGCAACTAGATACTGCAAATTCATCCTAAGGTGCAAAATTTTAATCTCTACCTCAGATATTTGAACACCTCAATCTAATAAATTAACAAATGAATATCAGAGGAAACACCAGAAACTTACCAAGGGATATGCATTGGAGGGAAACTATTTCTATTCAATGGTTTAGGGAATCAGTTTAGATAGAAGTGTTGACAAGTTTGACTTTCTTGTCAGACACATACCTGAGTCCCAGTCCTAGCTCAGCACACTCCTACAAGATATCCATAACATATGCTGAATCTGAAGGAGATCTGAAAGTCACTTAATCCTAATACCACACTCATTTCTACATAGCATCTAGTAATGCCAATTCTCAAGGAGAGGGAGAATGGAGGCATATCTGACAAAGTTCCATATCCCTGAAATAAGTGCCTCAAATGTGAATCACATGACATAAGGGGTCAGAACCCTTCTGTCTACCTGCAACTAGCACACTCACTCACATACACATAGACAAAGGTCACTTGGAATTCCAAATACCAGAAGCTGGTTTTCAGATGTTCCTGTCAGTGCATGCTTTTGCAGATCTTTGTCTCTGTGAAATATATAATTGTGGGGACAGAGTCCCAGAGAGCAGTTTCCAGGCTCTCGGCCTAGCAAGGGTAGGTGCTGGCTCGGGTTGTGAATGACCATCAACTGTGATTGGTTGGCAGTCAGGTATAACTGGTTAGCCAATTGGCTACTTATGTAACTGCTGGACTGCGTTGATTGGTTGGCAGGCAGAGAGAAGTGAATGGCCACTGCAGATCATGTGGATCCTGCTGCGTGTGTCTCCCCTACCCGCCAGCAAGAATATAGTGATATGACTCCCCTATCTGTGGCTCCGTGGGTGTTCCTTTTTGGCCTCACCATGTCCTGCGTTCTTATGTGGGGAGCGGGACCAGAGACCCGCATGACACCCTGCATGACAGTACTGCATCTCAGTCATCACAGAAATTAGATTTTCACGTAAGACATAAGATTAACTTCTTCATCCTATGACACCCTAAAATTACCTTTAGAGTCAAAGCCTGAAACCACACCCCTGTCACCCAAAAACTCCATATTCTCAAGGAAAGTCCATATTCTCAAGGAAAGGACGTTTATAGGATTTGTCATTATGTTAAATTATGTTATGACAAAATAAAAAACTGACAAAATCAAAGCTAACACTAAAAGAGGAATAAGAAAATAAACAATGATCTATTCATAAATTAAATTCTACGCATCCATTATAAAGATAAGGTCAATTTAAAGGATTAGGAAGCAGCTGGTAACCACAAGATGGCCTCAGGGTTTTTTGAAAATTAATTTGGGGAACGTATTCAATAATGTTGTAAAGATTTTGTTGGGTATCCGATGGACATGCGTCCTATTTGGGAGACCACCTCAGGGATACTGTGGATGCCTGATCATGGCATTGTACACCAGAAGCTAAACATTAATGAATGCCAACTATAATTTTATATATATAATGTGATGGCTCGGTGTGAGGTCGGAGGGATAGTGGATGGGGGGAGGGGGGTTCACAGTGTGAGGGATATAAATGATGAACGTCTAAGTATTACCTTGTCTTGTACACCTGAAACTAATAAATTAAAAATAAATAAGTAAATAAATGTGCTAACAGAAAAATAATGAAATAAAATCAAGTTACAGAAATAAGTAAAAAATTATGTCATGCATTATAAAACACACATATTGCAAAAGATGCTCTATTTCTTAAGACATAATTACTGGTAAATACATAGTTAAAAGGACTTGAAGGGTAGACACTCAATTGTTGAAATAGTTGCATATGAAGTTAGGGGAGTAGCATTATGGGAGGTTTGGTGAAATAAAGCTTTAAAATTCCATTACTTTTTAAACATTTCACAAAGACAACCAATTAATGTTTTACATATGCTACTAAATATTACTTTTTAAAGTACTGTACAAAGACAGGAACAGATAAATCTGAAAAAAGAACTAAACAAGTGTAACATCAGAGACAATAAAATTCAAGGAAAATAGTTTTCTCTGGATTTACAGGGCTATTTCAAATATAAAAGGAACTACTCATAGCAAGCTTTTATACAACCCAAAACAAAGATGAAAATGTATATAGAGAATCTGCTCTAAAACAAACTGAAAATTCATACTTAGAGTAGCAAACTTAATACCATTCTTAAAATGAATTGATTTTATACATATAAAATATATACTGGGGGCTCCAAGAAATGTATACAAGTGGACAGTTTGGTCAACGTTGCTCAAGCAATAATAGTTTGCTGTAATTAGAAGTATCTGGATGCTCACGGTAATCACTTTGAACACCTTTTGTAATTGCATAAGTCAAATGTGACTTGTGTTCACCTTTTGTTATAGGTATATATTGAGTATTACAATTTTAATACAGTTTTCCTTTCTTAAAATGTGTATACATTTTTGGCACCCTCTCTATGTCATAAAAAGCCCCTTAAAATATAAGTGGATGTAATGTACCCTGCTGGGTTTTGTACTTACCTGGGACCCATGAACTCTTTTTTCTTTCCTGTTTTTACCTTTTGGAATGGGAATGTCTATCCTATGCCTATCCCACCATTATGTTTTAGAAGCAGATACAGGCATACCTCCTTTGATTGTGCTTCGTTTTATTGTGCTTCACAGGTGTTGCATTTTTTACAAATTGAAAGTAAGACCCTCCACCAGCAGAAGGATTACAACTGACTTTATTGCGATACTCACTTTATTACAGTGGTCTGTAACCAAACGCGCCATATCTCAGAGGTATGCCTGTAACTTGTTTTCTGCAGAAGGAAAGGATGCTTGCCTCAGGATAGGTCATACCGAGAATCTCACCTGTATATGATTTAGATGATGAGAGTTAGGACTTTCTGAGTTGATATTTAGATAAGATTTTGGAACTTGGAGTAGAAAATGGAATGGGTTAAGACTTTTGGGGATGTTTGGTTGAGGCTCAATGTATTTTGCACATGGAAAGGACATGAATTTTGGAGGACCATAGAGTGGACTGTTGTGTGTTGAATTGTGTCCCCTGAAAAGATATGTTGAAATCGTCATCCATGATACCGGCAAGTATAGCTTAACTTAAAAATAGGGTCTTTGCAAATGTAATGAATGTAAGGTGAGATCATTATAGTAGGCCTTAATCCAATATTACCGGTGCACATATAAGAAGAAGAGACACAACACAAACGTAGACACATTCAGGGAGAATGCCAAGTGACAAGGAAGGAAGAGATTGGAGTTATGCTACCCCAAACCAAGGAATGCCTAGGGCTACCAGAAGGAAGAGGCAAGGAAGGATCCTCCCCTGGAGGCTTCAGAAGGTGCATGGCCCTGTTAACGCCTTGATTATCTTGTAGCCTGCAGAACTTATAGATGATACATTTTTGGTTTTAAGCCACCCAGTTTGTGGTTAAAGCAGTCCTAGGGAACTAATACAATGCTCTTTATCAAATTAAGGGAGTTTTCTTCTAGTTCAATTTTTCTGAAATATTTTTAAAATCATGAATGAGTTTTGAGGGTTTTTTGTTTTGCTTTTTTTAAATTAAAGTTTATTGGGGTGACAATTGTTAGTAAAGTTACATAGATTTCAGGTGTATAATTCTGTATTACATCATCTATAAATCCCATTGTGTGTTCACCACCCAGAGTCAGTTCTCCTTCCATCACCATATATTTGATCCCCTTTACCTTCATCTACCACCTCCCTCCCCCTTACCCTCTGGTAACCACGAGTTTCAGGTGTACAAAGAACATAATGATTGGATATTTACACCCCTCACAAAGTGATAGATAACGCACCCCCCCAATCTACTACCCCGCTGACATCGTACATAGCAGCATAGGGAATAGAGTCAATGGAAGTGAGCATTTTTAAGTATGTATTTTTTTCTGCATAGATTGAGAGGATCATATATTTTTTTTCCTTTTTAGCCTCTTAATATGGTAAATCAAAATACAATTTTTGATTGTTGAACCAGCCTTGCATCTCTGGAATAAACCCCTCTTGCTCATTGTGTAGTGACATGTTTAGACATAAGTAGGCAGCAATACTCAAATTTCTGCACGGGCCTCTCTGGTCATATCCAAGGGGCACAGCAGGGAGCTAATCTTCCATACCTCACCTGGCAAAAGCAGGCAGTGCTCTGATTCCCCAGCCATGGTAGTGTCAACAGGTTCCAGCATCCATTTACCCTACACAGCATTAATGAGACTGAACAAAGTGATGCAAGTTGGAGTTACTTGGCTCTCCACTTTACCCCCAGGAGGAAGCTGAGCCTCCACCCTTAACCCTGCAACCTCATCCAGCACCAACAAATCTATACAAGGGCAGGTGACATTAGATGGGTCTAGTCAGTATTCTGCCCATCCTCTGTCAGTATCAGTTTGGAAGTGTTCCCTTTTTTTAGAAACACTTAAGAAGGACTGGTGTTAATTATTTTTTAATGATTTGGGAGAATTCACCAGTGAAGCTATCTGGTTCTGGGCTTTTCTTTGTTTTTGGTTACTGATTCAATCTCTTTATACATTATTGGTCTCTTCAAATTTTCTATTTATCCATGATTCAATCTTCATAGGTTGTGTGTTCCCATGATTTTATCTATTTTTTTCTAGGTTATCTAATTTTTTGGCATTTAATTGTTCATAGTAATCAATTATGATCCTTTTTTATTTCTGTGATGTCAGTTTTCAGGTTCTCTCTTGCAGTTCTGATTTTATTTATTTGAGTCTTCTCTCTTTTTTCTTAGCATAAATAAGAGTTCGTCATTTTTTAATTTTTTTTAAAAAGTATTGCAGTTTTGTTGACTTTTTCTATTGTTTTTCTATTCTCTGTTTTATTTATTTCTGCTAGTATATATTATTTACTTCCTTCTGTTAACTTTGGGATTAGTTTGTTCTTATTTTTCTAGTTCCTTAAGGTATGAAGTTGGGTTATTTATTTGGGATCTTTTCCTTTTTTAATGTAGGCATTTATTACTATAAAATTCCCTTTTAGACTTGCTTTTGCTGCATTGCATAAATTTTAGTATGAGTGAAAAGGCAGCCTACAGAATGTGAGATATTTATAAACCATATATCTGATAAAAGCTTAATAACCAAAATATATAAGGAGCACCTACAACTCAATATCAAAAAAAACACAAACAACACAATTAAAAAGTGGACAAAAGATTTGAATAGATATTTGCCCAAAGAAGACATACAAATAACTAACAGATATATGGGAAAAATGCTCACCATCATAATCATCAGAGAAATGCAAATCAAAACCACAGTGTTATTATCTCACTCCTGTTAGGATATTTATTTTTAAAAAAAGAATTGTTGAAGGACATAGAGAAATGGAACTCTTGCATACTCTTGGTGGGAATGTAAAGAGATGCCGCTGCTGTGGAAAACAATATGGGGTTCCTCAAAATTTAAAAATAGAACTATCATATGATTCAGAAATCCCACTTCTACATACTTATCCAAAGGAAATGAAATCAGGATCTTGAAGACATATATCTGCACTCCCATTTCCAATGCAGCATTATTCACAATACCAAGATATGGAAACAATAAAAGTGTCCATCAACAGATGAATGGCTAAAAAGATATCACACACACACACACACACACACACACACACACACACAAAATTTGAATATTATCCAGTCGCGACAAGAGAAAATCTTGCCTTTTGAGACAACTTGGATGGAACTTGAGTGCATTATGCTAAGTGAAATAAGTCAGACAGTGAAAAACAAATACTATATAATCCCACTTACATGTGGAATCCAAAAAAAGCTGAACTCATAAAAACAGAGAGTAGAATGGTGGTAACCAAGGGCTGTGGATGAGGTAACTGGGAGATGTTGGTCAATGGTACAAACTTCCAGTTATAAGATGAATAAATTATGGGGATCTAATGTACAGCATGGTGATTATAGTTAACAATATTGTATTACATACTTAAAAGTTGAATTTTAAATGGTCTCACCACAAAAAAGGAAATGGTAATTATATGACATGATTAAGGTGTTAGCTAATGCTACAGTGGTAATAATATTGCAATATATAAATGTATCAAGTCAAAACATTGTACATCTTAAACTTATACAATGTTATATATCAATTTTGTCTCAAAAAAGCTGAAAAAATTAAAATATGATAAAAATGGAGAGGGAATTTCAAAGATTATGTGTAAAGAGCATTTGGTCACAGAAAATACACCATGATTGTTTTGTATGACATAGTCCAATCAATGATCAGAGGACTTATCCTAATGTGGAAAGATCAGATTTTTCAAGACAGTCTTGGAACTGACAGGAAAGTTACGAGTTACATGACCTTTCAGAGATGCTTGCTTTCACCAGGTTTGTAGCTGCTAGTGATTTATTTTGCTTCTTAATAGTCTAATGAAATGGAAGAAACCAAGTTAATATTAACGGGAGTAGCACAAGTGGTGTTCCAAGATGACGTAAAGCAAACAGACACTTTATGTTATTTCTTGCGCCAAGAGGTAGACACACAAAATGACAAGGAAGATCCAGTCTCCACCATTCAGGAATGCCTGCTCTCATGAAGCTTAAAATGAAGGTGGTGGTTCTTACCCTTAGCTGCACATTAGAATCACCTGAGGGTAATAAAAAATGCTCATGCCTGGACCACACCTCCAGTTATTTTGATTCAGTTAAATGCTTTAATTCTTACCAGAGTGTCAGTTAGCTCCTTGTATATTTTTTCATATGCAGGTAGCATCGTAGGATAGATTTTTAGATTTTTAAAATAGATTTTTAAAATAGATTGTTATTAGTGTTACAACAGATGTCAGGGATAAGAATTTGAGGGCATAGGGAGAAGAGAGCTTTAAGTCTGCTGGAGGGACTCAGATGCTGCTTCATCAGAGAGGCTATACTTCAACTGAGTTTTTGTTTTGTTTTGTTTTTTGTTTTGTTTTGTGTTGTTTTTAAGGTTTGAAAGTTTCAAAGCAACACAGATGTATTGAGAATAGAAAAACAACACCCAGATGCCAATTACACAGCACAAAAAAAGTTTATATGTTTTCTTTTTATCACGTTCCTTGAAAAGTAAATAAAAGTGAAATAAACCATGATAAATATGGTTGAATTCCTCTTTATTCTTCCAGTTAATCCTATCACCACTCTTCTTCTCTCAGAAGTAAGAATTATCACAATTTTATTTATTTCCAGTCTACATTTTTATACTTTTACTTTATATTGTGTGTCCATGATTACATAGTATGGTTTTGTGTAGTTTCTTAAAGTGTGTAAGTAATGTTATACTTTGTTTTGTTCTTTGCCTTCACTTTTATCAGATAGCACTTTTTGAAATATTTTCATATTTAAACATGTAGCTTTAATTCATTAATTTTGGTGTTTGAACAATATTATGTTCTATGACTATACCACAATTTATCCATCCATTCCCATATTGATAGATACTTTGGTAATTCAAGTTTTTTCTTATAACACTGTTGCTGAACTTCATGGCACATGTCTCTAAGTGCATATGTGCAAATGTTTTTCTATGGTGGTCATTCTCAACTTGGTGTATACATGCAAGTAACCTGGGATATTTTAAAGAACACATATGCGTTTTTCTTTCCATTTAGATGAAGTAGCTTGTTCTATGAGATTGCTCCTATTTAAAACACACACACACACACATACGTACACAAAATCCTCCAAAAAACTAGAAAATCCAGATATATTACTAAAATCTAGCTTTAAAGGTGTCACAGAACTGTAGAAACAATGAAGACTAAAGGAACCAAAATTCCAGAGAAGGTAGAACCTTTCCAAGGTGCACTGAAGAGCTGCAACTTTTCCCATGGAGATATTGCTAATTCTAGCAGAAGTTGGCTAGTGGGGAATAAACAAGTCAGATGAGCTTTTGGTGATCATAGGAAAATGGTGTGACAAGTTTGAAAATCTGGCAGGACTCAAACACACAACCAGAACCCCTCTGAAGACATCTGCTGAAATTCAAAACTGAAATGAGAGGGGGACTTAAAAAGTAAGTAGAAATCCCTTTGAAAAGTGGAATAGAATTTCCCACACTTTTTTAAAGTACAGGAGAGAAAGACTTCCTAGGGGGAGGGATGCTGAGACTGTATCATTTTATTCCATAAGCAGGAGTAAAAAGCCTTGGAAAGAGTGAAGAATCAACTTTTACAATGTGCAACAGCTTTCCTGGGGGAAATTTGTCAATCTGAATGCAGCAAGATGCCAACAAGTAATGTTTGGGCTTAGGGACAGAGGGATGCTTATGGAAACTGATCATATGCATGCCTCATGACCCAGCAATTCTACTCCATGGTTTATATCCAACAAGACGGCATACAATTTGTCCACTAAAATACTTGTACAAGAATGTTCAGTGAGATACTATTCATAATAACCCCAAACTGGAAACTACCTAAATGTCCATCAACAGTAGAATTGGCAGATAAAATGTGGTATTATAATATAACAAAATACCATCCAAAAATAGGACTGAACAACCTATAATTACATGCAAAACACAGATGAATATCATAAATATAGTGCTGGGGGGAAAAGCCAGAATCCCAAAAGTATAAACTATATGATTCCATTTGTATAAAAGTAAAATAACAGGTAAACTTAATTTGTAGTGTTAAGAGTCAGGATAGTTGTTACCCTTGTGTGGTTAGTAACTCTAAGGGGGCATGAAGGTGGTTTCTGGGGTGCAGATAATGTTCTCTGGGTACTGATTACAAGGATATGTTGACTTTGTTAAAATTCATTGGCTTAAATTCTTATGATTTGCGTACTTTCTGTATGTGTGTTGTATTGCAACAAAAAAAAACTATTTTAAATGAAAATAAAACAGAGCAAAACAAAACAAATAAGCACATGTGCACAGGCCCTACCTCCTGGAATTTGGTTTTAATAAAGTTTTGGTGGATCCAGTTAACAGCAGTTTTCACAAGTTTATTGGACAATTATTTGTCTTCCTCTGAGCACTGTTTTTTCAAATTTTTGTCCTTATTTTTTTCTCAGAAGGCAACTCTATTAAGACCAGGAGACATAGCAGCCCTACCTAATACATAGAAAGAAACTCAGGTGGCAGCCAAAATACGAGAAAAAAAAAATCCCAAATGAAAGAATAGAGCAATGCTCCAGAAAAAGAACTAGAGAAAATGGATACAAGCAATCTACCAGATGTAGAGTTCAAAACACTGGTTATAAGAATGCTCAATGATCTCAGTGAGAACTTTTACAAAAAGATAGAAAACATAAAAACAGAGATAGAAAACATAAGAAAGAACTAGTCAGAAATAAAGAATACAATAACTGAAATGAAGACCATATCAGATGGAAACAAGAATAGTTTAGATGAAGCAGAGTATCAAATCAGCAATTTAGAAGATAAGGTAGCAGAAAATGACCAATCAGAACAGCAAAAAGAAAAAAAAAGAATCCCCAAATAATGAGGACAGTTTAAGGGGTCTCTGGGAAAACATCAATCGTACAAACATCTGCAGCACAGGGACACCAGAAGGGCAAGATAGACAGCAGAGAATTGAAAACCTATTTAAAGAAATAATGGCAGAAAACTTCCTTAACCTGGTGAAGGAAATGAATATTCAAGCCCAGGAAGCACAGAGTTCCAATCAAGATGAACACAAAGTGACCCACACCACCACACATCATAATTAAAATGCCAAAAGTTAAAGACAAAGAATATTAAAAGCAGCAAAAGAAAAGCAGTTATCTACCTATAAGGGAGCTCCCATAAGACTGTCAGCTGGTTTATCAACAGAAACTTTGCAGGCCTGAAGGGACTGGCACGAAGTATTGAAAGTGGTAAAAAGTAAAAACCTACAACCAAGATTGCTCTTCTCAGCAAAGCTATCATTTAGCATCAAAGGACAGATAAAGACCTTACCAGACAAAAAAAAAAAAAAAAAAAAAAAAAGAAAAGAAAAGAAAAAAGGAAAGTTAAAGGAGTGGGAGTGCATCACCACCAAACAAGTATTACAAGGAATATTAGAGGGATTTCTTTAAGATGAAATAAATAAATAAATAAATATATGAATAATAAAATGGCAATGACTACATATCTATTAACAGTTACTTTAAATGTAAATGGATTAAATGTTCTAATCAAAAGACATAGGATGGCTGAATGGATAAGAAAATAAGACCCATACATATGCTGCTTATGAGAGACTCACTTCACATTGAAAGATACACACAAACTGAAAGTAAAGGCATGAAAAAAGATATTTTATGAAAATCAAATGAAAAAATAATAGCTAGTGTAACAATACTTATACCAGACAAAATAGACTTTAAAATAAAGAGACAAAGAAGGACCCAGTAATCCCAATTCTGGGTATTTATCCAAAGAAACCCAAAACACTTCTTCAAGGAGATGTGTACATCCATATTTTCATTGCAGCATTATGTACAATAGCCATGATCTGAAGGCAACCTGGGTGTCCCTGAATGGATAAATGGATAAAGAAGAGGTGGTACATATATACAATGGAATATTACTTGGCCATAAAAAAAATGACATCTTGCCATGTGCAACAACATGGAAGCACCTAGAAGATATTGTGCTCAGTGTAGTAAGTCAGACAGAGAAAGACAAATGTCATATGATTTCACTTTTAAGTGGACTCTAACGAACAAAATAAAAATAAAAAAAGAAACAGAAACAAACTTGTAGATACAGAGAACATATTAATGGTTGCCAGATAGGAGGGTGGTTGGTGGTAGGTGAAAAAGGGGAAGGGATTAAGAAGTAAAAATTGTTACACATTAGTTAGTCATGTGGATATAGGCTATAACATGAGTCAATAATATTGTAATTACTATGTGTGCTGTCAAATGGTACAAGATTTATTGTGGTGATAGATGGGAGGGGTATGAAGGGTAGGATAAAAAAGGTGAAGGTATTGAGAAATACAAATTGATAGTTACAAAATAGTCATGTGGATGTAAAGTAAAGCATAGGGAATATAGCTAATAATATGGTATAATGCCAGGTAGGTACTAGACTAGTCAGGAGGACCACTTCTTAAACTATATAACTATCTAGTCATTATGCTCTAAACCATGACATTAATATAAATTAATATAATTAATATAAAATAATATATTAATATATAATATAAATCAATATAAAATTTGATTAAATTAATTTTAAATTAATATAAAATAATATTGAATGTCAACTATAATTGAAAAAGTTTTAAAATGGGGAAAATATGAAGGGGAATAGGAGGTTCAAATTTCCAGGTATAAAACAAATAAACCATGGGGATGTAATATACAGCATAGGGAATACAGTCAATAATATTGTGATAGTGTGGTATGGTGTCATATGGTTGCTGGACTTATCATGTTGATTATTTCTTTAGGTATATAAGTGTTCAATAACTATGGTGTACACCTGAAACTAATGTAATATTGTGTGTTAGCTGTATTTTAATACAAATATTTTTTTAAAGAAATAGTGATGGAAAACTTCCCTAACCTGGAGAATGAAACAGACATACAAGTTCAAGAAGTACTGAGAGTCCCAAACACGATAAACCCAAAAAGACCCACATGAAGATACATCATAATTAAAATGCCAAAGTTTAAAGACAAAGAGAGACTCTTAAAAGCAGCAAGAGAAAAGCAGTTAGTTACCTACAAGGGAATCCCCATAAGACTGTCAGCTAATTTCTCAACAGAAACTTTGCAGGCCTGAATGGACTGGCAGGAAATATTCAGTGATGAAAAGCAAGGACTGATAACAAAGATTACTCTACTCAGCAAAGCTATCATTTAGAATCCAAGGAGAGATGAAGAGCTTCCCAGATGGGAAAAAGCTAAAGGAGTTCGTCACTACCAAACCAGCATTACATGAAATGTTAAAGGGACTTTATTAAGGAAAAGAAGAAACGGTCAAAAAATATGAATAATAAAATGGATATAACCACATATCTATCAACAATTACTTTAAATGTAAATGGATTCAATGTTCCAATCAAAAGATACAGGGTGTGTGAATGGGTAAGAAAACATGACCTTTACACACACTGCCTACAAGAGGCTTACTTCAGATTGAAAGATACGCACAGACTGAAAGTAAAAAATGGAAAAAGACATTTCATTGACATGGAAATGAAAAAAAAAAGTTGCTGTAACAATATTTATAAGAGGCAAAATAGACTTTAAAACAAAGGCTATAACAAGAGACAAAGAATAACCCAGTAATACCACTTCTGGGTATTTATCCAAAGAAACCCAAAACACTACCATATTTCCCCCAAAATAAAACCGGGTCTTATATTAATTTTTGCTCCAAAAGATGCATTAGAGCTTATTTTCAGGGGATGTCTTATTTTTTCATGTACAACAATCTACATTTATTCATGTACAACAAGGTACATTTGTTGATTTATTCATGTACAGAACTCTACAATTATTCAAATACAGTCATGTCATCTTCTTCTGGAACATCGTCATAACTCTCCAAACCCCGAATTCTGGCTGGAATTTCTTGTGACTCCATTTCCCGTAGAGCCATTGGCCCCAATCTCTCACGTCCAGCAATAGAGCTCTCCTTAAATGAGCACTTCTTGTCCATGTAGCCTGCTCGTAGTGCATTGGCAACACAGCTGTCAGTGATTTTATCTCATGAATTCTTCACCCAAGTCACGACCTCTTGCAGGCTAGGCTTCACAAAGTTTCCACACTGCTTTCTCTCCATTCTATTTTGAATGTAGTCATTGATTTCCATACACAAATGGTCCTGGAATGGCTTGTTTATTGCAATATCAAGAGTCTGGAGATAGGCAGTCATTCCCGCGGGAATCATTATTTGATCTATTCTTCTTTCTGCAAGGAAGTTCTTCATGTCTTCAGCACGGTAAGTGCTGGCTGAATTCCAGACTAGCAGACTTCTTTGGGCACCTTGCAAAGCAAGTGGCAGCATTAAATCGACCCACTTCCTTATAACTGCTTGTATGCACCAGGCATTTTTGGTTTCAAGAACATAAATGCCTGAAACACGTTCAACCTTATCTTTCTTGCCCTTAGTGATGATTAGAGGTAAGACTTTCTTTCCATCTAGATGAATTGCCAAAACACAGGTAACG
Organism: Rhinolophus hipposideros; assembly: GCF_964194185.1. Taxonomy (NCBI): domain Eukaryota; kingdom Metazoa; phylum Chordata; class Mammalia; order Chiroptera; family Rhinolophidae; genus Rhinolophus; species Rhinolophus hipposideros. Next base: position 51,190,504 of record NC_138046.1, on the reverse strand, counting down.
TACACTTTCGTAACCAGTGGAGGGAATATAGATTGACAATGCACGTTTGATCAATTGTCGTTTGAGATCCTTGGCCCATAAGCGCTGCAGTTTCATCCATAGCAATCATGTTGGAGAGTTGGTATTAAAAAATAAATAAACAAATAAGTAAATAAATAAATAAATAAATAAATAATAATAAAAAAAGAAAAGTCGATGCCATCAACAAAGGACTTGAAGCAAGTGCACGTTTAATTAGGGTTTCCAGGCGGGAATTCCCGCCTGTTCTCAGAAATTTATTTTGTTTTCCCATTCTCAAATCCTGAGATACAAACTGTTTTCTGTTCTCCATGATGAATTGTTTCCACAAAGTGACGGCCGATACTACCAACTACTTGGGTTTAAGGAGCCAATTTTCCCTATTTCCAGACCAATTTTTCTCGGGATTCGGGAATAGAAAAGCGAAAAAAATTCCCAAGAACGGGCAGGAATTCCCACCGGGAAACCCTAGCGATAAATAGGAAAAATGTCTAAGAGATACACTGTGAATAGTGCATTTATTTCCCATTGTGGGTATTACTGGGTTCAGGAAGCCGATTTTCTCGATTTTTCAACGAACTTTTCTCAGGACTCAGGAACAGGAAAGTGAAAAAAAAATCCTGAGAACGGGCGGGAATTCCCGTCTGGAAACCCTACGTTTAGTAACTTCACTATCTTGAAGTTCACTGTTCACCAGCTTGAACAGTGTTGTCGATCTTAGAGACAGTACATATCGCTGAAGGGAGCCATCCAGCCATTGTTGTGATGCTTTGAATTCTTCTGGGGGTATTTCTAACTGTGGTGCCATTGCAAGGGCAAATGCTCGAATATCAGCCCTGCGCACAACCAAAGCCTTTGCTCTCCTGTTAGCAATCCATTTACAGATGATGTCTTCCAGCTCAGGAAATAATGATTGCCGACCTGATCCACAGGTCGCTTCTTAGCATTTCCCTCATCCACCTGTTGACTGAGGTTATCACACACTGCTTGCCATTTTCAGACCATTCAGAGATCCAACTTTGCGGAAAGGCACAAGATTCTTGCCTTGGGAGTCCTCCACAATTCTTTTCTTGTACTGGATGGAATAGCTCTTTCTTTTTGCACTCATCTTGTCTGTGGGTCAAAATATTATTCCCCTTAAATCTACCATTAAATCAAGTGTTAATTGAAGACTTACAAGACAGGAGTGGCAACAAAAATCATGAGAGTTAAGAATGATGGTCCACACAAAAACGACGAAAAATTGCAGGCACCAAAATTCAGAAAACGTTTCTTTATTTCACACAAATGCATTAAGTATCTCTGTCAAACACAGGACTTATTGAATTATGAAGATTCATATTAGACACAACCACATCCGTTCATTATCATGTGTGCACACTATTTGTGCATTGTGTCTGTACTCCAATTAGTCATTTGGCAATAAGTCTCCAGTTCATCTGTTTACATAGGCATTTACCTCTCACCCAAAGGCACCCCCTTGGGTATTCACAAATACTTACTTATAATTTATATTATCATTTAAGTATTAATATCAATAATGTTATTCATTTATATTTAGTTATATATTAATATTATTATTTTATAATTCAATACATCCATTGGGTGTTGCAAAGGACGTACTAAATGCGTCCATCTGGCTGACAATCTTAATTGTGTGGCCCTTTGTCATGCAGTGAACCCTCCGGGACCTGTGAGTAATTAACCTTGATTTTTCAAGGTCCCCTGATGCTTGTTGCTGAGGTGCATCTTGAAATCATAATAAAAACTACAAGGGCCGGTCCAGCCACAACATTGGCTCCAGTTGGGGAAGTGTCTATGAGGGGTTTGCCACAGGTAGCATGGACCCAGGTGAGTGCCTCAGGCATTCTTAGCCAATAGCGTTACTATCAATAAGCTGAGATGGACAAAATACTACATCACTAATTTGTCATTACAGTATTTTTGTAATCACATTGCAACATTACTGGTGCCCTTTGTAATCCTAAGTTGTTGGGGGGGAACGCATTTAAAAGTTTATTTTGAAAAGATTTCCAGTTTTCATTAGACTGCCAAAGAACTGTCCACCTGCTTGATGATCAAAGCTAGATCGTAAATCCACGATCCAGCCCAAAGGAAGCAGGAAGAGAGTGGAGGAAGTACCATACTGCTGTAATGCCCTGGCAAGTAAATGTCCCACATCACTTACACTCAAATTCCATTGATGAAAACTTAGTCTCATGGCCACACTTCATTGTAAGGGAGACTAGGAAATGTAGTATATCATGAAAGTTATGAGGCTATTATTCCTTTACAATGGAGAAAGGAAAACAGAATTAATGAATTCCAGGCAACCCATACCACTACTCTTCTGTATTCCATTCCCCAACAAGTTTTCTCCCTTTTGTTCTAAGAGTTTTCCATAGATTTTTTTTATGTAGACAGATTTGTTTCCTCCTTTCCACACCATCTTTTATAATATATATTTCTTTTTCTTGCTGCATTAACTAAAACCTCCAGTACAATGTTTAATAGCAAGAATGATAGAGAAGGTATTTGTCTTTTTTCAAATTTAGTAGAAATTCTGATGTAAATTTTCACTATTAAGTGAGATATTAGTATAGGTATTTTATGGTTAACCCATATGAAGTTAAGAAAGTTATATTCTATTCCTTGTTTGCTAGAAAGAGCTCAGATTTATAATGTGAATAGTGGTAGTCCTTCATGATCTGGCCACAGGAATAAATGATTGAATGATATTTAGTCTCTAATGAATTAATTGAGAGAACAGTGTCTTGTTAACCTCTGGCTTCTCTCTAGAGGTACTGACATTCCTCTCAGAACAACCTCTAATTCAACTAATTTGAGGAGTTTTAATGCCTGTATGGCATTAACTCTGGCCTCTGGAGGTAGGATCTGAGCTAGAGAACAGAAATCTGAAAACCAGGACACACACACTGCAACCCTGGTTCTGACACCAACAAACTATCTGATGTTGATCAATGATAGTGAAACAACTAGTATTTATAGGAATCTTAGCAGGTGTCAGCGTCTACAAAAAGCATAACACATGCTTTGCAGCATTGAATGTTCACAAAAAACTAATTATGTGGATATTATTGATGTTCCCATTTTACAGATGAGGAAAATAAGATGTGCAGTGTTTAAGTAACTCAACCAAGGTTATAAAACAATGGAAGTAGAAGAGCCAAGATTGTAATGTAACTTCAGTGAAACTAAACTCTATGTTAACAATGAATTTTCAGTGCCATAAGTCACGTTCTGTCTCTGTGCCTCCAGTTTCTTATCCATAAGGCCAAAGTGTGAACAATACCAGGGGTAAGCAAACCTATATGCAAATGGATCTGATGGAAAAAAAACTTGAAATGTTTGTGGGACAAATATTTTTCTGAACAATATGTATTTATTTCAATCTGGAAGCACAGCATCTGCAATAGCACTTATACATTTGTTATTATTTCCCCTTCACTAAAGGGTTTCACCTTAGGGCTAGAATTTCAGACACCACATCATTAATGCTCACTGTACTAAATTACAATACCGGGGCTTTGAATATGAATTGTCTAAAATGGAATTTAGTTTGGTGGTTGGGGATAGGATGGCATGCACAGGCAATGGGGGGGTTGTTGAAGGATCTAGGGATAAGGAGGTATCAAATTTCAGTGAGAGTAGAGACAAATAAATAGATTAACCAAGACATTCATACTTGAGCAACTGGGACAGGGGTACAACATTTGGAAAAGAGTACAATTGCAATACAGAAAAGGTATGAGATATGATGTGAATGAATGACTGTCCTTCTCTACTTTCAGCTTATAAATTGTCAATAAGGGAACTTTTTTGGGTCAAGGGGAAGTGAGCTTATACAGAGATGTGCATCACTGTCTTTCTTGTTCTTTGTCTCCATGCTTGTTAGGTCACAAAAGCTACATTTTTAGAAGTAGCTTTCAGTCTGTGACTCAGCCCTGTAGTGGAAACACCTTTTCATAGCCCACCAATGACAGTTATGGCAAGTATACAAAGAACTGTTCTGATGGGATGGAGGGAAGGGAGTTGAAAGGTTCACATATAAGTCACTGTATTTTATAATTTTATGTTCTTTGATCTTGTTATTAGAATGCTGGGATATGAGAACATAACCTGCATTTGAACTATTCCTCAGAGGGCAGACAAAGAACATTTGCCAGCATAGTCAAATTCCTTGGAGCTAACTAATTGGGGAATATTCTGACAGAGAAGTTATATGGGGCCTTCCTGTGCTTTGGGTAATGAGTTACATGTTGGCTATCTGCATATTCATAGTGGCCTATTCCACATGAAATAATACCATTTGGCCAGGGTCCAATCTCCATCTCTGGATAAGGGAAAGCATGTCCATTCCTATATTGATCACATCAGGCTGCACTGTTTCTTTCCCATTGCAATAAGCACAGGCAGTTAGCCAACCATATCTTTTCCAACTCACATTGGATTCAAAAAACTCCCATTGGATTCAAAACACTCCCATTGGATTCAAGACTTTACCTAGAAAGAGAATGCTCCTGGTGCTTTTCTCCAAACCCAACAGAAGGAAGGATCTATCAAATTGGATGGTAAAGTGAAAAACAGTGATCTGAGATAGGTCCAGAAAACTGATGGCTACAGCTTTGGTTCCTTTTTCACCAATGTCGGCCACAACATTATTTCTGAGAACAGTGCACCCACCTCTCTGAAAGTGCTTTCTCCCTTGAAAATTTTCTGGACTCATCCAAAAAGCTTTTTGACTCTCCTATGGGAGACCCAGCTTGACATCAAAACCATAAGCAACAACAACAACAACAAAAAGATATATTGGAATATATTAAAATTTAAAACTTTGTACATGGTGTATGTGCTATGGACTGAAATATATCTCCTCCACATTCATATGTTGAAGCCCTAACCCTCAATATGACTATATTTTGACATAGAGCTTTAGGTGATAATTAGTTTAAATTAAGTCATAAGGATGGAGTCCTAATTCGATAGCATTGGTGGCTTTATAAGAAGAGGAAGATTTCTCTCTCTCTCTCTCTCTCTCTCTCTCTCTCTCTCTCTCTCTCTCTCTCTCTCTCTTTCTCTGTCTCTCTCTCTCTTTCTCTCTCTCTCCCTCCCTCCCTCCTTTCCTCCCTCCCTTCCCACACACATGTACCAAGGAAAGATCATATGAGGACACAGAGAGAAGGTGGCCATCTGCAAGCCAGAATGAAAGCTCCCACTAGAAACTCTATTAACTGTGCCTTGATCTAGCACTTCCAGCCTCCAGAACAGTAAGAAATAAAGTTCTGTTGTTTAAGCAACCCAGTCGATGGTATTTTGTTATGTTAGCCATAGCAGACTAATACAGTATAATAGCAGTATTTATGTCATGTGGCGAAGAGTGCAGAGTGCAGAGAAAGTGAGGTCACAGTGGGATTCAAACCCAAGATGGTCCACCTGCCAATTACAGGCTGTCCCTCTTCACCAAGTCCTTTTGAACCTGTGATGCTCTGTTCAAATGTGAGCAGGATATTCATGCCACTGTCACCCACCTTTCTGAAAGTGCCTTTTCCCTTGAAATTTTCAGGGATCATCCAAAGAGCTGTGTGACTCCACCCATGGGAGACCCAGAGCTACGTGCAGCTATGCCTAGTGGAAGAGATCACTGTTGTATGAGAAATATGAGCTACACTTGCTAGTGCCAGTGAGAAGATATCATGAACTTTCTCCTCCACCTCCAAATTATGTGAACATTGAACTTGAAATTGAAACCATTGAGCCTTACCATTAAAGCAAATCTAATTTACCAAAACCATGATAGTACTCAGCATGTGGTTGTGGATAAGGTCCACCAACTTCCCTTTGATTTGCACCTCCATATGACTATTTATTTCCTTCTGGGAAGCAGAAACATTGGAGAGATAGGTTTCAGAGTATTTTGATGTGTTTTGACATAATACAAAAATTTTACCAGGTTTCAGCCATTTCCCAATGAAGAGAGTTTTTCCTATTGGCAATTCCAGCTCCTTCAAAAGTGAAAATTCAGTGACTAGATCATTTGCTGGCATCTCTGCTGGATCTCTGCCATTGGGGTGTCTGTGGGTTGAATCCCAAGCCCTCCAAGATCTGAGTTTGGATGCTGGATCAGGCCCTAAGGAATGGCATGGCTAAAGCTACAGAAATGCTCATGGGGAAAAGATGGTGCTCTGATCTGAAATCTCCAAAGTGATGCTCCAATAAGGCTGAATGCAAGGTCAACATCGTAGAATTACATCTTATAGAGAGTAGTACTTTGTTGGGGAGAATGCCAGGTGATTACTTCACCTTCAGAGCTGTTAAGTGGTGCACAATAAATTGTATTATGAAGCCTAGGTACCAAGAGAACCAGACAGAAGAACTGTGACATTTTGGAAGGAAGGTAAGCTGTAAGTAATGAGGTAAGAGAACCATTGGGGAAATGTAGCTGGATGGAATACTTACTTCCTGAGCCAGAGACACCTAATTATTGCCCATCATGATTAATAAAACAATAGAAAATACTTTATGGCGTGTTCATTAGGGGTTGGGAGGGGGTTCTCTACCCTAAAAAAAGAATGGATCTCATTGGTACGGGAAGTAAGAGAGATCGTTTGCCAGGGCCACAGAAATCACTCCATAGACTGTCATTCAGATGTAATACTGACATTATGAAAGTGCTGTGAGTGAATTAAATTTATGGAAAATGAATCACTTTTTTATTTGAACCAGCCTTTTTGAGAGGGAGGGATCCTTATGTAAAACTAGCATCCCTCTGTAAACATTATTCTTTGTAGATTAGAATTTCAGATTGTGTTTTTAATTTGGTATCTTTTTAAGGTAAAACCTATAAGATATAAGACAAGAGAACATCAGTACTTTGGCTAAAAGGAGACAATCATAATTTTCATAAGACATGTTCAATTGGAAAAGAAGGGTCGTGGTTTGTGGACCCATGTACAAGGTCACAGGCTGAAATTCATGCATTTGTGCAGTGCATGGGACCACAAGTGTGTTTCTAAACGAGAAGAGGAAAATGTTACTGTGTTTTAGATCTTTCTAACTATTATATCATAAAAAGTCATTTCCAAGTTGCAAGTTATTTTAACACTATTATTCTTATATGCATGTGTATTATTTTTTTAATTATTAGAGAGAAATCCAAAAAGATGTGGTATAAGATACTCGGAACCTGGAAGAGTACAAGGCAATGGAGTAAGGGAGTCAGCTGTGGAATCTCCAATAACTGCAGATATGAGTGATCAAAAAGAAGAGATCCATGAAGTCACGACAGATCTCCTTCCTCAGCCCTCAATCCTTTCCCTGGATAATACAATCCACTCCCAGGAACTTAACTGCCAATTCACAAAACAACATACTCCAGATTGTTCTCCTGAGTTCCCAGGCATGTGCCTAGCTGCCTATTAGATATATCCACCAGGATGACCTACACATACCTCGATCTCAAAGTTTTCAAACGTAAAATAATCTCCAACATGCTCCTTCTGCTTTATTCCATATCTCAGTCTCAACACTGTCCACTGAGACTCCCGTGCCGGAAACCTGAGAGTTATCCTAGGGAGTTCCTTCATTTTCATCCCCAGATCTCATGAGTTATGATTCCCTATGAGTACTACCTTCTGAATACCTCTCAAAACTCCTTTTCTCTCCCTTTCTACTGCACTACTTCACCAGTTCCTAACAGGTCACACTTCCTTCAATCTCTCCTGTCCCAACACCACTGCTTCTGCCCCTCTATCCAATCTCCACATTGTCAACAGAGTCCTTTTTTCTTTAAAAGTAACTAAAGCTAGCAGCAAGTTAATTATCAGATGACCACACTTAGACCTTGGCCCCCAGATATAGGAGCTCATTTGAGACTCTGACTTGCTGGTAGAGACGTTCAAAGTCCCCGAAAAGAAAAAAGAATAAAGTATTTACAGACCACACCCAAAAAGCCATTTGTATCTCTCAGAAAGCAAAACCTTTCATCTTTCTGTGCTCTGTATTGTAAAAGCAGAGCACTCTTAGATACTCATCAATCCCAGCATTAACCCTAGGGTGATATTTTCAAAGCTGATATTCAAAACCAAGGCCAAAAGGAACAAAGTGAAAATTGATAAGGATGGAACTTTTAATGACTGCTTTGGCTCCCAGATCTTTCATCTATAACAAAAGAGAAAGAGGATTGTCAGAGCTGGAGGGGTCCAGGTTTGGGCTAGGAAATGTGTCTTATCAACAGGCATAATGAGGACCAGTGACAAAAAGGCCAAGAGGGACCAGAACAAAGACTGTTCTCCCCACCAGGGCCCTAAGATGAAACAAATTGATTGACTGATAATATGTGCTGGAATCATCAGCTTTTTGAGGGAAAGGTGCATACAGGCAAAGCTTGGGTGAGCCTCTCTATCAGATGTTGTAGAAATTATGCATGCGTTGGCTTGGAGGAGATGATGTCAAAGGTAGTTTCCAACCAGACTTCTGAGGCTGCGCACATCTGTTTTGTCAGGGGTAACCAGTCCTGTCCTCTGGTTACTAATAACCCCTGTACCATCTCCTGGACCACAGGACTCCCTAAGAGGATGCAGAAGGAGCAAAGGAGACTGGAATCAAAGATTTCACTGTCCAGTATTCACTGTGTACTGAACTGTGTGCTGCAAAGAAGCAGTACGAGCAAAGAGCACAGGACTCAGTCAGGAGACCTGAGTTCAACCTTGCCTTTGCCAGTTTCTAACCCTAGTTGTAGTAGTAGTAGTAGTACCTAGTAGTAGTAGCAACAGTAGTAGTACCTAGTAGTAGTAGTACCTAGTAGTAGTACCTAGTAGTAGTAGTACCTAGTAGTAGTAGTACCTAGTAGTAGTACCTAATAGTAGTAGTAGTAGTAGTAGTAGTAGCAGTAACAGCAACTCCGCTTATTGAGTATTTACCATGTGCAGAGAGTGAAGAAACTAATCCCTGACACTGACTGTTTCAGGACTGCTTTAAGGATGTGCATATGTTAAGTGAGGGGTCAGAGTTGGGGGAATGTGGGTTAGCTTGAGATAAGCCTAGACTGCAGTCTGTAGGGGAGACTTGGAAGCTGGGTTAAATAGTGCAACTTTACCTTGAGAGCATTAGAAAGCCACTGGGGGATTTTCACAAGGCAGTGACTAGACAGAGGGTAATTGTGCTGTGGCATTGTTTCTTCTCAACCAAACATAGGTAATGCTCCTATTCTATGGAAAGTACTACACTCAGGACTGGGGTTTCAGAGGTGAATGTTAAGCGTCAGTCCTGAATCCAAGGGATCTTTCTAACTACCTGACACTCACTTCCCAGACAGAACAAAACCGGGCACATCTCACATATGAGATGGTCACAGGTGCATGTATCCCACAGCAAGGCAGTGGAAAGCTCAGATCTCCTGATACTGAGGTCAGACCATGCCCGCTCCTGGTATCCTACATGCAGTCTGCTCTCGAAGCTATAGGCAGTTGCTGCAGAAGAAACATGAAAAGACTGTAGAAAGAAAACTTCCCTGCCTGTGCCCTCTGGTGGCATACTCAGACAATGGTACAGCTTGTTTTCGGCTGCATCTGATTCACCCAAGCTTTTCTAGTCCATAGGTCTAGTTTTGGACTGTTTAGGGTCTAGTTTAGGGTCTGTTTTGGACATATGAAAAGAGCAGTCCTCCCCCTGAAAAATCCCCTGTTCTGGACTCTGGAGTCAGAGACACTGGATCTGTAACAGGGCTTAAGTTTCATTCTATTCTGATCATAGGACTCTAAGAAAACCTAGCTTAGAAGTTTGTTGACCATGGATTGTTAGTGTGGCTGCTAGATGTGGACTAACTGAATAATTCTGCCTTGCTTCTGTTACCACATTATACCCCATTTTCATTTTCTAGGTCTCTGTTTTGCTCCCCTCATACTACCTACTCCAGCAAATATCTAGTAAGAAGATGGTATAGATGAAAAGAAATAAGACTGATATCAGGAAGCTATGTTGGATGTGTTGCTAATCCTACTGATTATTCTTCAACACTTCCAATCTCTAAATTATATATACCTGAAAAATGACACCACGATCTGGTATTCTATTCTGGTACTCCTTTCTGAGCCTGCCTACCACTTCTTACTAAACAAGACTATCCATATCCTTTTCTTAAGGCATTTTTACTGACAGGAATTCTTGGATGAGAATCATTGGGGAACTTTTATATTAGGGATTTCTGCAAGAAAAATTAACTTTTACTAAGCCCTAATAATAGGTAGTGGGCTAGCTGCCTCTTCAGAACAATAGTTTAAGGTAGGCATTAATTTACCACTTTACATTTGAAAAAAAAATAGAGGCTTTGAGATACAGTACACGATTAACAAAATGTCATAAAGGAAATAACTGTAAGAGCCAAAGTACGAATCAATTTTGGGCTCTATTTATATTGTTCCAGCCTAAGCTGGAACACCTAAGTAGTGGAAAACTACCTAAGTAGTGAAGAATGAGCAAGATTTCCAGAAAGGAAAAGAAGGAGCTGTTGCTAATATCCTTGCAACTCTAGGACCCTCTTTTTTAGATTTTTTTTCTAGAAATGGAAGATATGATTCCTCAAGGATAGAGGATTTCATCTAGTTGGAAGCTGAGACTGCCACTTGGTCATTTGGGGCTTCTCACTTGTGATGAAGCAAAACATAGGGATTTAAGTGAAGTAGATTATATGAACATAGAATTCCTGCCACACAACAGAGGTAGAATAAATGTGGATGGAACTCAGGTGATCTCTTAGGAGACTTTCTTACATCACTATGACCAGTATTAAAGTTCATTTTGAAAAATGATGTCACTGAAAATGGCGTGTTGGGAGCTCTGATGCAAACATTAAGAACACCAAAACTTACCTCAATACCAAAACATGGTAAGGATAGTAAGAAAAAAAGAAAATTACAGACCAATGTCTTTGATGAATACATGCAAAAATCCTAAACAAAATTCTAGCAAATCAAATACAACAATGTATTTAAAAATTTATACATCACAACCAGGTGGGATTCATCACAGGGGCACAAGGATGGTTCAACGTATGTAAATCCATCAATATGAAACACCACATAAACAAAATAAATGACAAAAATTGTATGATTATATCAATAGATGCAGAAAAAGAGTTTGAGAAGATGCAACATCCATTTATGATTAAAACACTTAATAAAACAGGTATAGAAGGAAAATACCTTAACATAATAAAAGCCATACATGACAAACCCTCAGCTAATATCATAATGAATGGTGAAAAACTGAAGCCCTTTGCTCAACATTCAGGAAAAAGACAGGGCTGTCCCCTATCATCTCTCCTTTTCAACATAGTATTAGAAGTCCTAGCTAGAGCAATCAGGTATGAGAAAGAAATAAAAGGCATCCAAATTGGGAATGAAGAAGTTAAATTGTCACTCTTTACAGATGACATGATGCTATATATAGAAAACCATAAAGACTCCACCAGAATGCTATTAGAAACAATAAATGAATACAGTAAAGTTCCCAGCTACAAAATCAATGTGCAAAAGTTCATTGCATTCCTGTATACTAACAATGAAATCTCAGAAAAAGAAATTAAAAAAAAATTTTTTTGCAATTGCAACAAAAAGAATAAAATACCTAGAAATAAAATTAACAAAGGATGTGAAACACCTATACACTGAATATTATAGGACATTTTTAAAAGAAATTGAAGAAGACCCAAAGAAATGAAAATGCATTCCGTGTATATGGATTGGAAGAATCAACATAGTTAAAATGGCCATATTACCCAAAGCAGTATACAAATTTCATGCAATCCCCATCAAAATTCCAATGGCATTTTTTTTTAAGAAATAGAACAAAAAAATCATCAGATTTGTTTGGAACCACAAAAGACCCCAATTAGCCAAAGCAATTTTAAGAAAAAAGAACACTGCTGGAGATATCACACTCCCTGACTTCAGGTTGTACTACAGGGCAACAATAATCAAAACAGCATGGTATTGGCAGAAAAACAGAAACACAGACCAATGGAATGGAATTGAGAACGCAGAAATAAACCCACATAAATATGGACAGACAATTTTTGACAAAGAAGCCAAAAACATACAACAAAGAAAAGACAGTCTCTTCAATAAATGGTGCTGGCTGAATTGGAAATCCATGCACAAAAGAATGAAACTACACTGCTATATGTCACCATGTACCACAATTAACTCAAAATGGATGAAAGCCCTAAACATTAGACCTGAAACAATAAACTGCATAGAACAAACATAGGTACTAAACTTATGGACCTCGTGTTCAAAGAGCATTTTATGAATTTGACTGCAAAGGCAAGGGAAGTAAAAGCTATAATAAATGAATGGGACTATATCAAATTAAAAAGCTTCTGCACAGCAAAAGAAACCATCAACAAAATAAAGAGGCAACCAACTGAATGGGAGATTTCTGCCAACAACGCCTCCGCTAAGTGGCTAATATCCAAAATATATAAGGAACTCATATGACTCGATAACAAAAAAACAAACAATCCAATTAAAAAATGGGCAGAGGACCTGAACAGACATTTTTCCATAGAGGACGTACAAATAGCCAATAGACATATGAAAAAATTCTCAACATCACTAAACACTACAGAAATGCAAATAAAACACACAATGAGATATCATCTCATACCAGTTAGAATGGCTATCATCAACAAGACAAATAGTCACAAGTGTTGGAGAGGCTGTGGAGAAAAAGGAACCCTCATACACTGTTGGTGGAAATGCAGATTGGTGCACCGTTATGGAAGGCAGTGTGGTTCCTCAAAAAAAAATTAAGAATAGAATTACCATACGACCCAGCTATCCGTCTCCTGGATATCTACCCAAAAAAATCTGAAAATATTTATCCATAAAGACAAGTGTGCTCCAATGTTCATTGCAGCTTTATTTATGGTGGCCAAGACATGGAAACAACCAAAGTGTCCTTCGATAGATGAATGGATAAAGAAGTTGTGGTATATATACACAATGGAATACTATTCAGCCATAAGAAAAGATGAAATAGTACCATTTGTGAAAACATGAATGGATCTTGAGATCATAATGCTAAGGAAACCATATGATTTCAATGATATGTGGTATATAAAATTGAAAACAACAAAAGAACAAGACAAACAAATGAAGAAACAAAAACTGACAGACACAAACAATAGTTTAGTGGTTACCAGAGGGTAAGGGGGAGGGGATGGTAGACGAAGGTAAAGAGGATCCAATGTATGGTGATAGAAAGAGAACTGACTTTTGGTAGTGAGCACACAATGGGATTTATAGAGGATGTAATACAGAATTGTACACCTGAAATCTATGTAACTTTACTAACAGTTGTCACCCCATAAATTTGATTTTTTAAAAAATAAATTAATTAAAGCCCAAACATTTTCTACAATCTAAAAAATAAAGAAATAAAAACAAAAACACACAAACAAACAAAAACTTGTAACTACCAGAAGGCTGCTTAATGATGAAAGAGTTTTAAATTTCAGGAAGAGAGAACTGTGTCATCCATATTCCACATCGTGGTGATGATGGTTGTGGGAGTGGCAGCTTCTGTTTCCATGCAGCTTGCTGGTGCCAGAGTGGGAAATATGGACCTTTTTCTCAGAGAACGGTAATTATGCATTTTTATCTTTCTGGTGGTTACTTGAAATATCAACTCAGAGATTTACCCGTTTTGGGTTTTTTTTTTTGACTCCCTCAGAACTTTCTCAAGGCTGCAGCAGCCTCACAGGCAGCATTGGTCAAAAATGTTTTAGACTATTTATTACTCACAGTCACCTGACACAAGGGACTGTGCACAAGGCATTTGTTTTTGTTGTCATTGAGTTGTATGAGTTCTTTGCATGTTTTGGTTATTAACCCCTTATCCAATATGTATTTTGCAAATATTTTCTCCCATTCCATAGACTGCCTTTAAAAAAAAATTAATTGGGGAATATTGGGGAACAGCATTTTTTTCCAGGGCTCATCAACTCCAAGTCCAGTCGTTGTTCCTCAATCCAGTTGTGGAGGGTGCAGCTCAGCTCCAAGTCCAGTCACAGTTTTCAATCCAGTTGTGGGGAGGGGGGTGGGCACAACCCATCATCCCATGTGGGAATTGAACCAACAACCTTGTCGTTAAGAGCTCGCACTCTAATCAACTGAGCCATCTGGCCGCCCCCATAGGCTGCCTTGTCGTTTTGTTGATTTTCTCTTTTGCTATGAAGAAGCTTTTTCATTTGATGTATTTCCACTTGTTGGTTTTTGCTTTTGATGCTTGTGCCTTTGGTGTCATATTGAAAAAATCATTACCAAGACAAGTATCAAAGAGCTTCTTCCCTATATTTCCTTCTAGAAGTTGTATGATTTCAGGTCTTATATTTAAGTCTATAATCCATTTCTAGTTAAATTTTCTGAGTGGTGCAAAATGAGGGCTTGATTTCCTTTTCTTTTCTTTTTTTTTTTTTTTTTTGCATGTTGTTATCCACTTTCCCCAAAACCATTTATTGAAAGAACTATCTTTCCACATTGAGTATTCTTGGCTACCTTGTCAAATATCAGTTGACTGCATATGCATGGGTTTATTTCTGGGTTCTCAATTCTGTTCCATAGGTCTACATGTCTATTTTTATGCTAATACCATACTCTTTTGACTACCACAGCATTGTAATATAGTTTCAAATCAGGAGGTGTGATGACTCCAGCTTTGTTCTACTTTCTCAGGATCGTTTTGGCTATTTGGGGTCTTTTGCGATTCCATACAAATTTTATGATTTGCCACTGGAATTTTGATAGGAATTGTATTGAATCAATAGACAGCTGTATTTAGTATGGACATTTTAACAATATTAATTCTTGCAGCCATGAACAGAGAATATCTTTCAATTTATTGGTATTTTCTTAAGTTTATTTTATCAAAGACTTGCAGTTTGCAGTGTACAGGTCTTTTATTTCCTGGGTTAAATTGTCTCCAAAGTATTTTATTCTTTGTGATGTTATTGTAAATAGGGTTGGTTTAATTCTTTTTCTTTTCTTAAAATTTATTGGGGTGACATTTGTTAGTAAAATTACATAGGTTTCAGGTGTACAATTCTGCATTACGTCATCTATAAATCCCATTGTGTGTTCACCACCCAGAATCAGTTCTCCTTCCATCACCATATATTTGATCCCCCTTACCCTGGTCTTCCCCCCCGAACCCCTCTTAACCTCTGGTAACCACTAAACTATTGTCTGTGTCTATGAGATTTTCCTTCTCATTTGTTTGTCTGTTCTTTTGTTGTTTTTGGTTTATATACCACATATCAGTGAAATCATAGGGTTCTCTGCTTTTTCTGTCTGACTTATTTCACTTAGCATTATACTCTCAAGATCCATCCATGTTGTCACAAATGTTCCTATATCATCTTTTATTATCGCCGAATAGTATTCCATTGTGGATATATAACACAACTTCTTTTATTGAGGGATATTTTGGTTATTTCCATATCTTGGCCACCGTAAACAAAGCTGCAACAAACATTGCAGCACACGTGTCTTTATGTATAAATGTTTTCAGATGTTTTGGGTAGATACCCAGGAGAGGGATTGCTGGGTCATATGGTAATTCTATTCATAATTTTTTGAGAAACCTCCACACTGCCTTCCATAAGGGCTGCACCAGTCTGCATTCCCACCAAAAGTGTAGGAGGGCTCCTTTTTCTCCACAGCCTCTCCAACACTTGCTACTATTTGTTTTGTGATGACAGCCATTCTGATTGGGTGAGGTGATATCTCATTGTGGTTTTTATTTGCATTTCTCTGATGATTAGTGATGTTGAGCATTTTTTCATAGGTCTATTTGCCATTTGTATGTCCTCTTTGGAGAAATGTCTCGTCAGATCCTCTACCCATTTTCAGTTGGGTTGTTCGATTTTTTGTTGTTGAGTTTCATGAGTTCTTGTATATTTTGGATATTAGCCCCTGATCAGAGGCACTGTTTGCAAAACTCTTCTCTCCTTCAGTTGGTTACATCTTTATTTTTTTGATGGTTTCTTTTGCTGTACAGAAGCTTTTAAGTTTCATATAGTCCCAAAAGTTTATTTTAGCTTTTACTTCCATTGCCTTTGGAGTCAAATTCATAGAATGCTCTTTGAACTCAAAATCCATAAGTTTAGTACCTATGTTTTCTTCTATGCAGTTTATTGTGTCAGGTCTTATGCTTAAGTCTTTGATCCACTTTTAATTAACCTTGGTACATGGTGAAAGATAGCAGTCCAGTCACACTCTTTTACACGTGGCTATCTAATTATCCCAGCACCATTTATTAAAGAGGCTGTCTTTCCTCCAATGTATGTTTTTAGCTTCTTTGCAAAAATTATCTGTCCATATTATGTGGTTTTATTTCTGGGTTCTCAATTCTCTTCCATTTGTCTATGTGTCTGTTTTCTGCCAATACCATGCTGTTTTGATTATTGTAGCCCTGTAGTACAAGCTAAAGTCAAGGAGTGTGATACCTTCAGTATTGTTCCTTTTTCTTAAGATTGCTTTGGCTATTTGGGGTCTTTTGTGGTTCCAAACAAATCTGATGATGTTTTGTTCTATTTCTTTAAAAAATGTCATTGGCATTTTGATAGGGATGGCATTAAATCTGTATATTGCTTTGGGTAACATGGCCATTTTAACTATGTTGACTCTTCCAATCCATGAGCACAGAATATCTTTCCATTTCTTTGTGTCTTCTTCAATTTCTTTCGAACATGTCTTATAGTTTTCAGCATATAGGTCTTTCACATCCTTGGTTAAGTTTATTCCTAGGTATTTTATTCTTTTTGCTGGAATTGCAAAAGGAATTGCTTTTTGTATTTCTTTTTCTGAGATTTCATTGTTAGTATGCAGGAATGCAATGAACTTTTGCACGTTGATTTTGTAGCCAGCAACTTTACTGTATTTTTTGATTGTTTCTAAGAGCTTTTTGGTGGAGTCTTTAGGCTTTTCTATATATAGCATCATATCATCTGCAAAGAGTGACAATTTAACTTCTTCATTCCCAATTTGGATGCCTTTTATTTCTTTCTCTTGCCTGATTGCTCTGGCAAGGACTTTTAACACTATGTTGAAAAGCAGAGGTGATAGGGGACACCTCTGTCGTGTTCCTGAACGTAGAGCAAATGACTTCTTTTTCACCATTAATTATGAGATTACCTGAGAGCTTGTCATATATGGCCTTTATTATGTTCAGGTATTTTCCTTCTATATCTATTTTATTAAGTGTTTTAAACATAAATGAATGTTGTATATGGTCAAATGCCTTTTCTGGATCAATTGATATAATCATAAGATTTTTGTCCTTTATTTTGTTTATGTGATGTATCACATTGATGAATTTCCTGATGTAGAACCATCCTTGTGGGGATGAACAATGTGGGATGAACCATCCTTGTGGGGATGAACCCCACTTGGTCGTGATGAATAATCTTTTTACTGCATTGTTGTATTCGATTTGCTAGAATTTTGTTTAGGATTTTTGTATCTGTATTCTTCAGAGATATTGCTCTGTAGTTTTCTTTTTTTGTGTTGTCCTTTCCACGTTTTGGAATCACGGTAATGTTGGCCTCATAAAATGAGTTAGGGAGTACTGTCTCTTCTTCAATTTTTTGAAAGAGTTCGAGCAGGATTGGTATTAGATCCTCTTTGAAGGTTTGGTAGAATTCACTAGTGAAGCCATCTGGTCCAGGACTTTTTCTTTTGGGAAGGTTTTTGATGACTGATTCAATTTTGTTACTGGTGATCAGTCTGTTTAGATTGTCCAGTTCTTCATGGTTCAGCATTGGAAGGCTATATGTTTCTAAGAACTTGTCCATTTCTTCTAGGTTATTGAATTTCATGGCATATAGTCATTCATAGTATTCTTGGATGATCCTTTGTATTTCTGTGGTGTCCGTGATAACTTCCTCTTTTTCGTTTCTGATTTTGTTAATTAGTGTCTAATCTCTTTTTATCTTAGTGAGTCTAGCCAAGGGTTTGTCAATTTTGTTAATCTTTTCAAAGAACTAGCTCTTTGTCACATTAATTTTTGTCTGTTGTCTTTTTGTCTTCTATTTCATTTAGTTCTGCTTGATTTTTGTTATTTCCTTTCTTCTGCTGACGTTGGGTTTCACTTTGTCTTCCTTTTCTAGTTCTTTAAGGTGTAACATGAGGTTATTTAATTGGGATTTGTCTTGTTTCTTGAGATAGGCCAGTAATGATATAAATTTCGCTCTTAAAACTGCTTTCGCTGCATCCCCAATATTTTGGTAGGATGTATTTTCATTGTCATTTGTTTCTATGTATCTTTTGATCTCTCCTCTAATTTCTTCTTTGTCACGGTTGTTCTTTAAAAGTGTGTTGTTTAATCTCCATGTATTTGTGTTTATTTCTGCTTTCTTTTTGCAGTTGATATCCAATTTCAAAGCCTTGTGATCAGAGAATATGCTTGGTATGATTTCAATCTCTTATATTAGCTGAGGCTGATTTTATGTCCCAATATGTGGTCTATCCTTGAGAATGTTCCATGTACACTCGAAAAGAATGTATAGTCTGATATTTTAGGGTGAGGTGCTCTATATATGTCAATTATGCCCATTTCATCTAATGTGTCATTTACAGCTACTATTTTGTTATTTATTTTCTGTTTGTATGATCTATCCATAGCTGTCAATGATGTATTTAAGTCCCCTAGTATAATTGTGTTTTGGTTAATTCTCCCTTTATTTCTGTTATTACTTGCTTGGTGTATATCGATGCTCCCTGATTGGGGGCATAAATATTGATGACTGTTGTGTCTTCTTGTTGTATAATCCCCTTTACCATTATGAAATGTCCATCTTTGTCTCTTGGTGTCTTTTTTACTCTGAAGTCTGTTTCATCTGATATCATTATAGCTACATCTGATTTTCTCTGAGAACCATTTGCTTGGAATGTCAATTTCCACCCTTTCACTTTTTTGTCAATGCTTGTCCTTGTAGCTGAGAAGTGTCTCTGGGAGACAGCATATGGTTGGGTTTCGTTTTTTGATCCAATCTGCTACTCTGTGCCTTTTTATTGGTGAGTTCAGTCCATTTACATTTAGGGTGATTATTGATACGTGAGGATTTCTTGTCATTCTATCTTTAGTTTTCCAATTAGGCTGTGTCTCCAATGTTTCTTTGCCTTTTTATTGTTGTCTATCATTTCTGTATGGTGGTATTCTATGATGTTTCCCTCTGTTTCTTCTTTTATTACCGTATGTATTTCAATTCTGGATTTTTTTTGAGTGGTTACCCTTAAGTTTATGTAAAAGAAAGTTTGATATTTACAGTATTCCATTTTCTTTAGCACACTTACTTTCTCCATTCCTGTATTCCGGTTCAGGTTTTAATCTCCCCCTTTTTATGTTGCCACAAATTGTCCCTGTTGATGGTGGTCGAATAGTCTCCTTTAGTATTTCTTGTAGTGCAGGTCATGTGTTAGAAAATTTCCTCAGCTTCTGTATGTCTGGAAAGGTCTTTATTCCTCCTTCATATCTAAAGGAGATCTTTGCTGGATATATTATTCTTGGCTCATCATTTCTCTCTTTCAATAGTTTGAATATTTGGTTCCACTCCCTCCATGCTTGTAGAATTTCTGCTGATAATTCTAATGATAATCTAATGGGCTTTCTTTGTAGGTTACCGTCTTCTTTTCCCTGGCTTCCTTGAGGATTCTTTCCTTGTCATTGATTTTAGACAACTTCAGTACAATGTGCCTTAGAGAACGCCTGTTGGGATTGAGGTAATTAGGTGTTCTATTTGCTTCTTGGATTCGAGGATCCAGTTCCGTCCACAAGTTTGGGAAGTTCTCATCAACAATTGGTTTGAATATATTCTCTGTTCCCTTCTCTCTTTCTTCTCCTTCTGATATGCCCATTATTCTTATATTGCTCTTTCTGATAGAGTCGGAAAGTTCTTGTAGAATTCTTTCATTTCATTTAAGTCTCAAGTCTCTTTCTTCTTCCATCTGTGTAATTTCCAGGTTTCTATCTTCGATGTCACTTATTCTTTCCTCCATCTGGTCAACTCTACTACCTAAGCTGGTTATTTCATTCTTAATTTCTTCTATTGAGTTCTTAATCTCCAGAAATTCTATTTGGTTCTTTTTCACAATTTCAATCTCTTTCATAAAATGGTCATGTTGTTCTTTGATTGCGTTTCTCAGCTCATTACATTGCCTTTCTGTGTTTTCTTGCATCTCGTTGAGTTTTTTCAGAACTGCAATCTTGAATTCTCTGTCACTTAAGACACATATTTCCATATCTTTAAGTTCCGTTTCTGGAGAATTTTCACTTTCTTTATGAGCTATCTTGTTGCCTTGTTTATTCATGGCAATTATTGATTTATTATTTCTCTTCCTAGACATTTACAGGAGTGGCTTCTGCAACAGGTAGATAGGAAGAGGTCTTTCTTTTGTTTTCCAGTACTTGTTGGTAGAATGTTTAATTTCTCTCCGACTACAGTCTTTTTTTTCTCTCTCACAGGATAGTGCTATGTTTTGTGTGCACTATTCCCGCTTCTCACACAAAGTCGGGATTCCCTGGGAGATGGGCTTCTCCTTTGTTAATAGTTCGCCTAGGTCACAGGGCGCAGTTTCCGTGTGGGTATGCAGAGAGCTTTTGAATTTCCAAAACTCTTCCTGCAGCAGATTCAGAGCCCGTATGTTTCAGCAATTCTGTTTACTCCTGCAGGGATCTACCCAGATGGTGGGGCCAGGGGTGGGTGAGTTGTGAGAGTTGGCCCAGAGCAATAGTGGCGACCACCCCACAGCCCGTCCTGCTTCCATAGCTGCCTCCCCTTTGCTGGAACTAGTTGGGCAGCAAATCTGTGTCTGCGGTCCACAGTTCTCAGAACAGCAAATATCCTGTTCTTTTGATCAGACACTGCTACTAATCCGCTTCTAGCACCGGGCAGGTGGGGGCGGGGCGAGCTTTTGAGGGTAAAAAGGGTGCCGCTAGTCTCAGTGCCTAAGGCTTCCATTCTCTTCTCGGCAGTGAGGGCTTAAACCACCATTTTCAGCCTTCTTCCCTCAGTCTTTTCTCAAAGGTCTCTGCTGTAAGCATTGTGTTCAGCTGTGTTATATGCTTCCCCCTCAGCCCTATGGGTCATAAGTGGAGCCCTAGCAGTCCGAGTTCTTCTTTCTCCCGCAGCTGCTGTAGTTCTGGGATGCAGCGAGCTCAGAGCACTGAGCTAGGTCTGTGTCCTGCACCCTCACAGCTCCATCTCCGCACTTCTCCCTTCCCTTCCACCCCTGCTCGTGTGATTCTCCCACCTTTAGGTGAATTCAGTAGTGGACGTCTTCATCTTGCCTGTCTGCTGTGCAAGGAGTCCTTTGTGGACTCCTTATAGTTGTTCGATTAGTTGTAAATTCCAGGGGAGCTTCACAGAGGCTCACCTCACACCGCCATTTTGATGACGTCACTCGGTTTATTTGTTCTTCAGATACTTTGTTGTTAGTGTAAAAAAAAAAAACCACCTGATTTTTCTATGTTGGTTTCATATCCCACAACTTTACTAAATTTATTTATTAGTTCTGGCAGTTCTTTTTATTTGTTGGAGTCTTTAGGATTTTCTGTATATGAGTCATATCTGCAAATAAGACAATTTCACTTGTTTCTTTCTTATTTGGATGTCTTTTATGTCTTTATCTTGCCTGAGTACTCTAGCTAGCACTTGCAGTAGTATGTTAAATAAGAGTTGTGAAAGTGGGACCTCTGTCTTGTGGAGAACATTCCATGTGCATTCTAGGAGAGTATGTGTTCTGCTGCTGTTGGACAGAAAGTTTTTTAATCTGTCTATTAGGTCCATTGTTCTAATGTATGGTTCAAGTCCAATGTTTCCTTCTTTATTTTCTGTCTGGATGATCTATCGATTGTTGGAAGTGAGTTATTGAAGTCCCCTACTATTATTGTATTTTTCTCTATTTCTCCCTTCAGATATGTTAGTATTTGCTTGCTATAGGTGTTCTGATGTTGCGTGCACATATATTGAGTTTTGTTATACCTTTTTGATTAATTGATTTATCTATCATTATATAATGACTTCTTTGTTTCTTACTATTTTTGAGCATAAAGTCTATTTTGTCTCATATAAGTATAGCTACTTCTACATTCAAAATTTTGGTTTCCACTTCCATGGAATATCATTTTCCATCCCTTCACTTTGCACCTATGTGTGAAGTGAGTTTCTTGTAGACAGCAGATAGTTGGGTCTTGTTTTTGTATCCATTCTGCCTGTATATGCCTCTTGACTGGAGAACTCAATCCATTTACATTTAGAGTAATTACTGATATCTAAGGACTTACCAGTGTCATGTTATTAATTGTTTTCTGGCTTTTTTTGTAGTTCCGTTGTTTGCTTTTTTTCCCTCTGTCTTCCTTTCTACCTTTTTGAATTGGTGCTTTTCATGTTGGTATGTGCTGATTCCCTTCTCTATATCTTTTGTGAAGCAACTATAGGTTTTTGCTTTGTGGTTACCATAAGGCTTACATGTTTTATTTATAACAGTCTATTTTCAGGTGATAGCGACTTACTTAGATTCACATACAAAAGCACCAGCATTTTACTCCCTCCTTTTATGTTTTTGATGTCATAATTTACCTCTTTTTCATATTGTGTATTCATTAACAAACTGTAGTAGCTATAGTTATTTTTTTTCAGTTATGGTTGACAGGCAATATTATTTTATATTAGTTTCAGATGTACAACATAGTGGTTAGACATTTATATAATTTATGCTGTGATAAACAGCTACAGTTATTTTTAATACTCTTTTCCTTTAAAATTTATACTACAGTTAAGTGGTTAACACACCAACATATTCCAGAATTAGAGATTTCCAAATCTGACTGTATGTTACTTTTACTGTTCTTATATATTTTCATGTGTTTTCATGTTACCAATAGTGTCTTTTCATTTCAGCTTGAAGATTTTAGCATTTTTTGTAAGGCAAGTCTCATGGTGATGAACTCCCTCAGCTTTTGTTTGGGTAGGTCTTTATTTCTCTTATATTTCTGAAGGATAATTTTGACAGATTAGGGTATTCTTGGCTGACTTTTCTTTTTTCTCTCAACACGTTTAATATGTCATTCTGCTCTCTCCTGGCCTATAAGATTTTTCTGGAGAAACCTGCTGACTCCCTACTGGGGGTTTCTTTATATGTTACAATAATTTTTTACTCTTGCTGCCTTTAGGATTCTCTTTGTCTTTTATTTTTGACAGTTTTACTATAATGTGTCTTAAAGAAAGTTATTTTGAATAGAGATAATGTGGTGATCTATTGCCTTCGTAAACATTTACATACTAGTCTCAGACCAGGTTTGGGAAGTTCTGAGTTATGATTTCTTTAAATACACTTTCTTCCCCCCATCTCCCTCTCTTCTCTACCTGGAACCTCAATGATTCTGATATTTGTTCTTTTGATAGTGTTGCATAGCTCACATAGGCTTTCTTTATTCTTTCATTCTTTTTCCTTTATTCTCTGGTTGAGTAATTTAAGTTTCTATCATCTAACGCACTGATTCTATGTTCTGTTTGGTATATTCTGGTCTTGATGCTCTCTATGTCATTTTTTAAATTTATTCATTGAATTCTTCAGCTCTAGAATCTCTGGTTCTTTTTTATTGTTATAATTTTTTTCTCTTTGTCAAATTTGTCATTTTGTCCATGTATTATTTTCCTGATTTCATTTAATTGTATTTCTGTATTTTGTTGTAGCTCATTGAGTTTCCTAAAAACAGCTATTTTGAGTTTTTTTATCAGGTAATATTAGATCTCCTTGTCTTCAGGTTTGGTACTGGAAGATTATTGTGATCTTTTGGTAATGTCATGTTTCCTTGATTTTCATGCACCTTGGAGTGTTGCATTACTGTTCCACATTTGAAGTAGCAATCACCTCCTCTAATCTTTACTAACTGCATTCATAGGAGAAGTATCTTTTATCAGTCCTGCTATAGATTCTGAGGCTTTCTCAGATGTTGTATGGATACACCTGCTCTGTGCTTCTTGCTCCCTCTTGTGGCAGAATCATTAAATTTATATGTATTTTCTCGATTCTGCAACACACCACACTGGCTGCTGAAAGCTTCTCTTTTGCTTTCAGATAGGTGGTGCTACAGCTCAAGTCTGTGTTTTTTTCCTTGGCCGTAGTCCCTGGCCTGTTTTCTGAGCATACTCCTTGTCTACAGAACTTGCTTTTGCTGCCACCGTTGAGAGTGAGCATAAGGAGCTGGCTTCAGAGTAGACAGGTGTGGGTTTGGCCCTCAGGGTATAGAGACTGCTTACAGGTCAGGTGCGGGGGTGGGTCATCCAGTGAGGTTTTTCTAGTAGCTCATGAGCAGACTTCTTCCTGAGGTTCGGAATGCAGTCAACAAGAATTGTGTCCCTATAATGCTGTCTGATATTCTTGTCTGCCTCTTTCTTCATATCCATCCCATTAGTCATGTATGTCACAGTTCAGGACTATGGGTGTAGTGGGAGAGCAATGAGTTTCTCCAGCATTGTCCTGCACAGCAGGGAAGGTAAGCACTCACTCACCACTCTCTTTTCCCCTCATGTGAGAGGTTACTGATGGCGAGTTCAACCACACCTTGAACCACCTTGCGAGAGGGGCAATGTTAGCAGAGTTCCCCTAATGCTCTCCACTACATCCAACTGTTATTTTTGGTTGTTGTCATTTGTATGTTTGCTTGTTTGGAGATTTTCCTTCATCCGTCACAGTGCTGAAACTTCTCTGGAAACCTGGGCTACTACAAAAGCTCTCTCCATGGCGGTCTCTCCAAGTCATTGCTCCCCAGGTTCCCTGACAGTGGCCAAGAGGGACTGAGGCTGGTTCACAGGTTCCAACTACTTCCACAACACATTCTTTGGTCTCTTTGCATGTTATCCAGAGCACAGGATGATGAGACTTCTCCCAGTTTCCTTGGCACATGGTGATGGATGATACAGCTCCCATAGAGGAATTTTTCTTCAAGGGAGGGATACCAAATTTTAGTTGTTAAAATGGGTGACAAACCTGAGCAATATCTTATGATGCCATGATGCTGATCTCATCTCCTTCCCATTCAACATTGTAATAGAAGTTCTAGATAGGGCAATTGGGCAAGAAAAATTAATAAAATGTGTCTTAATTGGAAATAAAGAAGTGAAGCGATCTCCATTCACAGATGGTATGGTATATATAGAAAACCATAAAGAAGCTGCAAAAGCTGTTAAGGCTAATACATTTCAGCAAATTTGTAAGCTGGAAGATAAATATATAAAAGTCAGTTGCATTCCAGTACACTAGCAGTGAACAACCCGAATGTAAGATTAAAGAAAAAAATCCCATGCAGAGAAAGCAGATTTAAGAGGAAAATTTATATACACCAAGCAATTACTAACAGAGCTAAAGGAAGAAAATGACCAAAACACAATTATACTAGGCGACTTATATACATCATTGACAGCTATGGATAGATCATCCAAACAGAAAATAAACAACGACATAGCAGCAGTAAATGACACATTAGATGAAATGGACATAATTGATATATAGAGCACTTCATGCTAAAACATCATACTATACATTCTTTCTAGTGTACATGAAACATTATCAAGGATAGACCACATATTGGGACATAAAATCAGCCTCAGCAAATTTAAGAAGATTGAAATCATACCAAGCATATTCTCTGATCACAAGGCTTTGATATTGGATATCAACTGCAAAAGGAAAGCAGCAAAAACACAAATACGTGGAGATTAAACAACATACTTTTAAAGAACGACTGGGTCAAAGAAGAAATTAGAGGAGAGATCAGAATATAAATAGAACCAAATGGCAATGAAAATACATCCTACCAATATTTTAAAGATGCAGCAAAAGTAGTTATAAGAGGGAAATTTATATAATTACAGGCATATCTCAAGACACAAGAAAAATTCAAAATAAGTAACCTCACATCACACCTTAAAGAATTAGAAAAAGACAAAAAAGTAAAACCCAAGGTTAGCAGAAGAAAGTAAATAACAAAAATAAGAGCAGAACTAAATGAAATAGAGAACAAAAAGTCAATAGAAAAAATTAATGTGACAAAGACTGGTTCTTTCAAAAGATTAACAAAATTGACAAACCCTTGACTAGACTCACTAAGATCGAAAGAGAGAACACACTATTTAACAAAATCAGAAATGAAAAAGGGGAAGTTATCACGGACACCACAGAAATACAAAGGATCATCCAAGAATACTATGAAGGACTATATGCCACCAAATTCAATAACCTAGAAGAAATGGACAAATTCTTAGAAACATTTAACCTTCCAAGGCTGAACCGTGAAGAACTGGACTATCTAAACAGACCGATCACCAGTAACGACATTGAATCAGTCATCCAAAACCTTCCCAAAAACAAAAGTCCTGGACCAGATGGCGTCACTAGTGAATACTAACAAACCTTCACAGAGGATCTAATACCAATCCTGCTCAAACTCTTCCAAAAATTTGAAGAAGAGACAGTACACCCTAACTCATTTTATGAGGCCAACATTACTCTGATACCAAAACCTGGTAAGGACAACACAAAAAAAGAAAACTACAGACCAATATCTCTGATGAATACAGATGCAAAAATCCTAAACAAAATTCTAGCAAATCGAATACAACAATGCGTTAAAAAGATTATTAATCACAACCAAGTGGGGTTCATCCCCAGGGCCCAAAGCTAGTTCAACATCTTCAAATCCATCAATGTGATGCATCACATAAACAAAATAGAGGCAAAAATCATATAATTATATCAATTGATGCAGAAAAAGACTTTGAAAAGATACAACATCCATTTATGATTAAAACACTTAATAAAATATGTATAGAAGGAAAATACCTTAACACAATGAAGGCCATATATGACAAGCCCTCAGGTAATCTCATAATTAATGGTGAAAAACGGAAGCCCTTTGCTCTACGTTCAGAAACACGACAGGGCATTCCCCTATCACCTCTGCTTTTCAACATTGTGATGGAAGTCCTTGCCAGAGCAATAAGGCAAGAGAAAGAAATAAAAGGCATCCACATTGGGAATGAAGAAGGTAAATTATCACTCTTTGCAGATGACATGATGGTATATATAGAAAACCCTAAAGACTCCACCAAAAAGCTATTAGAAACAATCACCGAATACAGTAAAGTTTCTGGCTACAAAATCAACGTGTAAAAGTCCATTGCATTCCTATATACTAACAACGAAATCTCAGAAAAAAAAATACAAAAAATAATTCCTTTTGCAATTGCAGCAAACAGAATAAAATACCTAGGAATAAACTTAACTAAGGATGTGAAGGACCTATATGCTGAAAACTATAAGACCTTTTTTAAGGAAATTGAAGAAGACACAAAGAAATGGAAACACATTCCGTACTCATGGATTGGAAGAATCGACATAGGTAAAATGACCATATTACCCAATGCAATATACAGATTTAATGCAATCCCCATCAAAATCCCTATGGCATTTTTTAAAGAAATAGAACAAAACATCATCAGATTTGTTTGGAACCAAAAAAGACCCCAAATAGCCAAAGCAATCTTAAGAAAAAAGAACAATACTGGAGGTATCACACTCCCTGACTTTAGCTTGTACTACAGGGCTACAATAATCAAAACAGCATGGTGTGCAGAAAAACAGACACATAGGCCAATGGAATAGAATTGAGAACATAGAAATAAAACCACATAAATATGGACAGACAATTTTTGACAAAGAAGAAAATCTTTCAATGGAGGAAAGACAGCGTCTTCCATAAATGGTGCTGGGAGAATTGGATAGCCACATGCAAAATAATGAAACTGGACTGCTATCTGTCACCATTTACCAAAATTAATTAAAAATGGATCAAAGACTTAAGCATAAGACCAAACAGAATAAACTGCATGGGAGAAAACATAAGTACTTAACTTATGGACTTTGGGTTCAAAGAGCATTTTATGAATTTGACTCCAAAGCAATGGAAGTAAAAGCTAAAATAAATGAATGGGACTATATGAAACTTAAAAGCTTCTGCACAGCAAAACATACCATCGACAAAATAAAGAGGCAACCAAGTGAATGGGAGAAGATTTTTGCACACAGAGCCTCTGATAAGTGTCTAATATCCAAAATATGCAAGGAACTCATGAAACTCAACAACAAAAAAACAAACAACCCAATTGATAAATGGGCAGAGGACCTGAAGAGACATTTCTCCAAAGAGGAGTTACAAATGGCAAATAGACATATGAAAAAATGCTCAACATGGCTAATCATTAGAGAAATGCAGATAAAAACAATGAGATATCACCTCACCCCAGTCAGAATGGCTATCATCAACAAGACAAATAGTAAGAAGTGTTGAAGAGGCTGAGGAGAAAAAGGAACCCTCATACACTGTTGGTGGGAATGCAGATTGGTGTAGTCGTTATGGAAGGCAGTATGACGTTTCCTCAAAAAATTACGAATGAAATTACCATATGACCCAGCAATCCCTCTCCTCGGTATCGACCCAAATTATCTGAAAAGATTTATCCATAAAGACACGTGTGCTCCAATGTTCATTGCAGCTTTGTTTACGGTGCCCAAGACATGGAAACAACCAAAATTACCTTCGATAGATGAATGGATAAAGAAGTTGTGATATATATACACAATGGAATACTATTCAGCGGTAAGAAAAGATGATATAGGAACATTTGTGACAACATGGATGGATCTTGAGAGTATAATGCTAAGCGAAATAAGTCAGACAGAAAAAGCAGAAAACCCTATGATTTCACTGATATGTGGTATATAAACCAAATCAACAAAAGAAGAAGACAAGCAAATGGGAAACAAAAACTCATAGACACAGACAATAGTTTAGTGGTTACCAGAGGGTAAGGGGGTTGGGTGGAGGGAGATGAGGGTAAGGGGGATCAAATATATGGTGATGGAAGGAGAACTGACTCTGGGTGGTGAACACACAATGGGATTTATAGATGATGTAATACAGAATTGTGCACCTGAAATCTAGTAATTTCAGTAACAATTTTCACCTGATTAAATTTAAAAAAAAAAGAAAAAAAGATTAAAAAATAAAAAAGGAGAGAATATTCATTTTATGATTTTAATTTTGTCCTTAATGCTTATCATATGTATTGTGTGCAAATATTTTCTCCCATTCTGTGGGTTATCTTTCTGCTTTCTTGGTAGTGTTTATTGATGCATGATAGTTTTCAATTTTGATGAAGATTATAATCTACCTTTTTTCTTTTCTTGCTTATGCTTTTGGTGTGATCTTTAAAGAAAGATTGCCTAATCCAAAGTCATGAACACCTTCACTTAATTTTACTCAAAGATTTATCATTTTAGCACTTGCATTTAAGTTTTTGATCAATTTTGATTTATTTTTGGTATATGGTGTGAGGTAGGAATCCAAACTTATTATTTTTCACATGACTAGCCACTTTTCCATAATCATTTATTTCAACAATAATTCTTTCCCCATTGACACCCTTGGTGACAACATTGATATTTTTGGCATTCTATTAGAAAATGAATTGACCATAAATGTACAAGTTTATTGATGAACTCTCAATTTTATTCCATTGATCTATATGTCTAACATTATGCCAGTACCAAACTGTCTTAATTACTGTAGCTTTGTAGTAAGTTTTGAAATCGAGAAGTCTGAATTCTCTAACTTTGTTTTTTAATATTGTTTTAGCATTTTGGAGTCTCCTGCATTCCATATGCATTTTAGAAAAAGCTTGTCATTTCTGCAAAACGTAAAACAAAAAAACGACAGCTGGAATTTTATAGAAATTGCATTGAATCTGTAGAGCAATTTGGGGAGTATTGCCATCTTAAATGTTTTAGGTCTTGCAATACATAAATTTGGACGTATTTCCATTCATTTAGATCTTTACTTTGTTTCAACAATATTTTGTAGTTTTCAGTGTACAGTGCTTCACGTCTTTGGTTAAATTATTTCTAATTATTTTATTATTTTGATGCTTTTTTGCATGGAATTGTTTTCTTTTTCTTTTCTTTCTGTTTTTCTTTTTTTTTTTTTTCTATTAGGGGAGTATTTGAGAACAGTGTGTTATTCCAGGTTGTCAAGTCGTTGTTTTGTTTTTTCAATCTAGTTGTGGGGGGGTGCATCTCATCTAGTTGTGGGGAGCGCAGCACAGCTCCAAGTCAATCTAGTTGTAGAGGGTGCAGCTCACTGCCCCATGTGGACTCAAACTGGCAACCCTGGTGTTATGAGCAGCTCACTCTAACCACTGAGCAACCAATTGCTGACCCTCAGCTCAGCCCCAAGCTAAAGCCATTGTTTTCTTCTTTTTTTTTTGTCTTCATTTAGCCAGACTTTACTAAATTTATTCAGCCAAGAACACTTTTTTTTAAATTTTTCTGAATAATGTTTTGTTGTTGTTGTTGTTGTTGTTGTTGTTGTTGTTTTATTAGTTTCAGGTGTACAAGACAAGTTAATACTTAGACGTTCATCATTTATATCCTTCACACTGTGAACCCCCCTCCCCCCATCCACTATCCCTCCGACCTCACACAGCCATCACATTATATATATAAAATTATAGTTGGCATTCATTAATGTTTAGCTTCTGGTGTACAATGCCATGATCAGGTATCCACAGTATCCCTGAGGTGGTCTCCCAAATAGGACGCATGTCCATCGGATACCCAACAAAATCTTTACAACATTATTGAATACCTTCCCCAAATTAATTTTCAAAAAACCCTGAGGCCATCTTGTGGTTATCAGCTGCTTCCAAATCCCTTCACCTTTCCCCTTATCCCCAACCCCCCCCCACACCCATCTAACAACTCTCGGTTTTTTCTTTGTGTCCCCAAAACTGTTTCTGATTAGTTCATTCACATATTATTTTCTTTAGATTCCACATATAAGTGAGATCATATAGTACTTGTCTTTCTCTTTCTGACTTATTTCGCTTAACAAAATGTTCTCTAGATCCATCCATGTTGCTGCAAATGATAAGATTTCTTTCTTCTTTATGGTAAAGCCATTGTTTTCAATCCAGTTGTGGAGAGCACAGTTCACTGGAGAATGTTTGAGTTGAACCAGCAACCTTGTTAGAAGCTTGTGAACCAACTGAGCCATCTGGCCACTCTTTCTTTCCTTCTTTCTTTCTTTCTTTCTTTCTTTCTTTCTTTCTTTCTTTCTTTCTTTCTTTCTTTCTTTCTTTCTTTCTTTCTTTCTTTCTTTCTTTCTTTCTTTCTTTTTCTTTCTTTCTTTCTTCTCTCTCTCTCTCTCTCTCTCTCTCTCTCTCTCTCTCTCTCTCTCTCTCTCTCTCTCTCTCTCTCTCTCTCTTTAGTAACCACTAAACTATTGTCTGTGTCTATGAGTTTTTGTCTCATTTGTTTGTCTTGTTCTTTTGTTGTTTTAAGTTTTATATACCACATATCAGTGAAATCAAATGGTTCTCAAATTTTCTGTCTGACTTATTGCGCTTAGCATTATAATCTCAAGATCCATCCATGTTGTCACAAATGTTCCTATATCATCTTTCCTTAATGCCGAATAGTATTCCATTGTGTATATATACCACAACTTCTTTATCCATTCATCTATCGAAGGATATTTTGGTTGTTTGCTTGTCTTGGCCACCGTAAACAAAGCTGCAATGAACATTGGAGCACACGTGTCTTTACGGATAAATGATTTCAAATTCTTTGCGTAGATACCCAGGAGAGGGATTCCTGGGTCATATAGTAATTCTATTCATAATTTTTTGAGGAATCTCCACACTGCCTTCCATAGCGGTTGCACCAGTCTACATTCCCACCAAGAGTGTATGAGGGTTCCTTTTTCTCCACAGCCTCTCCAACACTTGTTGCTATTTGTCATGTTGATGATAGCCATTCTGACTGGGGTGAGGTGATATCTCATTGTGGTTTTTATTTGCATTTCTCTGATGATTAGCGATGTTGAGCATTTTTTCATATGTCTATTTGCCATTTGTAACTCCTCTTTGGAGAAATGTCTCTTCAGGTCCTCTGCCCATTTATCAATTGGGTTGTTTGTTTTTTTGTTGTTGAGTTTCATGAGTTCCTTGTATATTTGGATATTAGACCCTTATGGGAGGAAGTGTTTGCAAAAATCTTCTCCCATTCACTTGGTTGCCTCTTTATTATGTCGATGGTATGTTTTGCTGTGCAGAAACTTTTAAGTTTCATGTAGTCCCATTTGTTTATTTTAGCTTTTACTTCCATTGCTTTGGAGTCAAATTCATAAAATGCTCTTTGAACCCAAGGTCCATAAGTTTAGTACCTATGTTTTCTTCTATGCAGTTTATTGTGTCAGGTCTTATGCTTAAGTCTTTGATCCACTTTTAATTAATTTTGGTACATGGTGACAGATAGCAGTCCACTTTCATTCTTTTGTACG
Organism: Rhinolophus hipposideros; assembly: GCF_964194185.1. Classification (NCBI taxonomy): domain Eukaryota; kingdom Metazoa; phylum Chordata; class Mammalia; order Chiroptera; family Rhinolophidae; genus Rhinolophus; species Rhinolophus hipposideros. The sequence goes on along the minus strand of NC_138046.1, from coordinate 51,158,008 downwards.
TGGCTATCCAATTCTCCCAGCACCATTTATTAAAGAGGCTGTCTTTCCTCCATTGTATGTTTTTAGCTTCTTTGTCAAAAATTATCTGTCCATATTTATGTGGTTTTATTTCTGGGTTCTCAATTCTATTCCATTGGTCTATGTGTCTGTTTTTCTGCCAGTACCATGCTATTTTGATTATTGTAGCCCTGTAGTACAAGCTAAAGTCAGGGAGTGTGATACCTCCAGTATTGTTCTTTTTTCTTAAGATTGCTTTGGCTATTCGGGGTCTTTTGTGGTTCCAAACAAATCTGATGATGTTTTGTTCTATTTCTTTAAAAAATGTCATTGGGATTTTGATAGGGATGGTATATTGCATTGGGTAATATGGCCATTTTAACTATGTTGATTCTTCCAATCCATGAGCATGGAATGTCTTTCCATTTCATTGGGTCTTCTTCAATCTCTTTCAAAAATGTCTTATAGTTTTCAGCATATAAATCCTTCACATCCTTGGTTAAGTTTATTCCTAAGTATTTTATCCTTTTTGCTACAATTGCAAAGAGAATTGTTTTTTGTATTTCTTTTTCTGTGATTTAATTGTTAGTATATAGGAAAGCAATTGACTTTTGTATGTTGATTTTGTAGCTAGAAAATTTACTGTATTCGTTCATTGTTTCTAAGAGCTTTTTGGTGGGTCTTTAGGGTTTTCTATATATAGCATCATGTCATCTGCAAAGAGTGATGGTTTAAATTCTTCATTCCCAATTTGGATGCCTTTTATTTCTTTCTCTTCCCTGATGGCCCTGGCAAGGACTTCCAACACTATGTTGAAAAGCATAGTTGGTAGGGGACAGCCCTGTCGTGTTCCTGAACATAGAGCAAACGGCTTCAGTTTTTCACCATTCATTATGAGATTAGCTGAGGGCTTGACATAGATGGCCTTTATTATGTTAAGGTATTTTCCTTCTATACATATTTTATTAAGTGTTTTAATCATAAATGGATGTTGTATCTGGTCAAATGCTTTTTCTGCATCAATAGACATAATCATATGATTTTTGTCCTTTATTTTGTTTATGTGATGTATCACATTGATGGATTTGCGGATGTTGAACCATGCTTGTGCCCCAGGGATGAACCCCACTTGGTCATGATGAATAATCTTTTTAATGCATTGTTTTATTTGATTTGCTATTTTTTTTTTAATGATTTTTGCATCAGTATTCATCAGAGTATTGGTCTGTAGTTTTCTTTTTTTGTGTTGTCCTTACCAGGTTTTGGTATCAGGGTAATGTTGGCATCATAAAATGAGTTAGGGAGTACTGAGTCTTCTTCAATTTTTTGGAAGAGTTTGAGCAGGATTGGTATTAGATCCTGTTTGAAGGTTTGGTAGAATTCACTAGTGAAGCCATCTGGTCCCGGACTTTTGCTTTTGGGAAGGTTTTGGATGACTGATTCAATTTCTTTACTGATGATCGGTCTGTTTAGATTCTCCAGTTCTTCATGGTTCAGCCTTGGAAGGCTATATGTTTCTAAGAACTTGTCCATTTCTTTTAGGTTATTGAATTTGGTGGCATATAGTCCTTCATAGTATACTCGGATGATCCTTTGTATTTCTGTGGTGTCCGTGATGACTTCCCGTTTTTCATTTCTGATTTTGTTAATTAGTGTCTTCTCTCTTTTCATCTTAGTGAGTCTAGCCAAGGGTTTGTCGATTTTGTTAATCATTTCAAGGAACCAGCTCTTTGTCACATTAAGTTTTTCTATTGTCTTTTTGTTCTCTATTTCATTAAGCTTTTGTTATTTCCTTTCTTCTGCTGACCTTGGGTTTCACTTGTTCTTCTTTTTCTAGTTCTTTAAGGTGTAACATGAGGTTATTTATTCGGGATGTTTCTTATTTCTTGAGATAGGCCTGTAATGATATAAATTTCCCTCTTAAAACTGCTTTCGCTGCATCCCAAAAATTTTGGTAGGATGTATTTTGACTGACATTTGTTTCTATGTATCTTTTGATCTCTCCTCTAATTTCTTCTTTGACCCAGTCGTTCTTTAAAACTATGTTGTTTAATCTCCATGTATTTGTGCTTTTTCCTGCTTTCTTTTCTTAGTTGATATTCAATTTCAAAGCCTTGTGATCAGAGAATATGCTTGACATGATTTCAATCTTCCTAAATTTGCTGCGGCTGCTTTTATGTGCCAATATATGGTCTATCCTTGAGAAGGTTCCATGTACACTTGAAAAGAATGTATAGTCTGATGTTTTAGGATGAAGTGCTCTATATATGTCAATGATGTCCATTTCATCTAATGTGTCAGTTAGGGCTGCAATTTCGTTATTTATTTTCTGTTTGGATGATCTATCCATAGCTGTCAATGATGTTTTTAAGTCCCCTAGTATAATTGTGTTTTGGTCAATTTCTCCCTTTAGTTCTGTTAGTAGTTGCATGGTATATTTTGGTGCTCCCTGATTGGGGGCATAAATATTGATGAGTGTTATGTCTTCTTGTTGTATAGTCCCCTTTACCATTATGAAATGTCCATCTTTGTCTCTTGTTACCTTTTTCACCCTGAAGTCTGTTTAACCTGATATTATTATAGCTACACCTGATTTTCTCTGGGTACCATTTGCTTGTAGTGTCATTTTCCACCCTTTCACTTTGAGTCTATGCTTATCTTTGTAGCTGAGATGTGTCTATTGGCGACAGCATATGGTTGGGTTTAGTTTTTTGATCCAATCTGCTACTCTGTGCCTTTTTATTGGTGAGTTCAGTCCATTTACATTAGGGTTATTATTGATATGTGAGGATTTCCTGTCAATCTATCTTTAGTTTTCTGGTAGGCTGTGTCTCATTTTTTCTTTGCATTTTTGTTTTTGTCTGTTATTTCTGTATGGTGGTATTCTATGATGTTTCCGTTTCTTCTTTTATTACAATCTATATTTCAGTTCTGGGTTTTTTTTTTGAATGGTTACTTTTAAGTTTATGTAAAAGAAAGTATGATATTTACTGTATTCCATTTTCTTCATCATGCTTACATTCTCCATTCCCATATTCCGGTTCAGGCCTTTATGCTCCCCCTTTTTATGTTTCAGTTGCCAAAAATTGTCCCTGTTGATGGTGGTCGAATAGCCTCCTTTAGTATTTCTTGCAGTGCAGGTCGGGTATTAGAAAATTCCCTCAGCTTCTGTATGTCTGGAAAGGTCTTTATTCCTCCTTCATATCTAAAGGATACCTTTGCTGGATATATTATTCTTGGCTCATGATTTCTCTCTTTCAATAGTTTGAATATTGGGTTCCACTCCCTCCTGCCTTGTAGAGTTTCTGCTGAAAAATCTGATGATAATCTAATGGGCTTTCCTTTGTAGGTACTGTCTTCTTTTCCCTGGCTGCCTTGAGGATCCTTTCTTTGGTGTTAATTTTAGACAGCTTCAATACAATGTGCCTTGGAGAAGGCCTGTTGGGATTGAGGTAATTAGGTGTTCTATTTGCTTCTTGGATTCTAGGATCCAAGGATCCAGTTCTGTCCACAAATTTGGCAAGTTCTCATTGACAATTTCTTTGAGTATATTCTCTGTTCCCTTCTCTCTTTCTTCTCCTTCTGGTATGCCCATTCTTCTTATATTGCTCTTTCTGATGGAGTCAGAATGTTCTTGTAGACTTCTTTCATTTCTTTTAAGTCTCAAGTCTCTTTCTTCTTCCATCTGTGTATTTTCCAGGTTTCTATCTTCGATGTCACTGATTCCTTCCTCCATCTGGTCAACTCTACTACCTAAGCTGGTTATTTCATTCTTAATTTCTTTTATTGAGTTCTTAATCTCCAGAAATTCTATTTGGTTCTTTTGTAAAATTTCAATCTTTTTCATAAAATGCTCACGTTGTTCTTCATTGTCTTTCTGGTTCATTATACTGTCTTTCTGTGTTTTCTTGCATCTTGTTGAGTTTTTCAGAACTGCAGACTTGAATTCTCTGTCATTTAAGTTATTTATTTCTATATCTTTAAGTTCTGTTTCTGGAGACTTTTCAGTTTCTTTCTGATCTGTGTTGTTGCCTTGGTTATTCATGGCAATTACTAATTTACTATTTCTCTTCCTAGACATCTACAGGAGTGGCTTCTGCAACAGGTTGATATGAAGAGGTCTTTGTTTTGTTTTCCAGTCCTTGTTATTTGAATGTTTTATTTTCTCTTCGACTGCAGCCTTTTTTTTCTCTCTGACACGGTATTGCTATTTTTTCTCTGCACTATCCCAGCTTGTCACACAATGGGGGATTCCCTGGGAGACGGGCTTCTCCTCTGTTCTTGTATTCACAGGGTGCAGTATCCGTGTGGGTATGCAAAGAGCTTTTGAAGTTCCAAAGTTCTTCCTGCACCAGATTCAGAGCACATATGTTTAAACAGTTCTGTTTACTCCTGCAGGGATCTGCCCAGATAGGTCGGGCCAGGGGTAGGGTGAGTTGTGAGAGGTGGCCCAGAGCAATGCAGGCAACCACCACCACAGCGGGTCCTGCTTCCATAGCTCCCTCCTCTTTGCCAGAACTAGTTGGGCTGTCAATCTGTGTCTGCGGACCACAGTTCTCAAAACAGCAAATATTCTGTTCTTTTGATCTGACACTGCTACTGTTCTGCTTCTAGCACCAGGCAGGTGGGGGCCGGGTGAGCTCTGAGAGGGTAGGGAGGGGGCGGCTAGTCTCAGTGCCTAAGGCTTCCATTCTCTGCTCAGCAGTGTGGGCTTAACCCACTGTGTCAGCCTTCTTCCCTCAGTCTTGTCTCTGAGGTCTCTGCCATGAGCCTTGGGTTCACCCATGTTATATTCTGACCTCTCAGCCCTGTGGGCCATAAGTGTAGCCCTAGCAGTCCGAGTTCTTCCCTCTCCCGCAGCTGCGGTAGTTTTGGGATGCAGCGAGCTCGGAGCCCTGAACTACGTCTGTGTCCTGCACCAGAGCTGCTCCGTCTCCGCTCTTCTCCCTTCCTTCCTCCTTTCCTGCGTGAGTCGCCCGCCTTTAGGTGAATTCAGTAGGGGACCTCTTCTTGCCTGTCTGCTGTACAGGGAGTCCTTTGTGGAGTTATTGTTGTTTGATTAGTTGTAAATTCCAGATTAACTTTACAGAGGCTCACCTCACTCCGCCATTTTGATGACGTCTCTCCTTATCTATTTTCTGGATAGATTGTATGGAATTCCTGTCAATTGTCCTTTATTTTTTCATAGAATTCTTCTGTGAAACCATCTATGTCTGAATATTTTTTCTGGGACATTTTTAAAATTACAAATGAATTCCTCTAACAGTTACAGAATTACTCAAATGATCAATTTCATATTTGGTGAGTTTTAGTAGTTTGTACTTTTCAAGGAAGTGCTCTATTTCACATATGTTTCACATTTATGTATGTAGTATTCTTATTATCCTTTTAATATCTGCAGGGTCTGTAGTTATATTCTATATTTTAGTCTGACATTGGTAATTTTGTCTTCTCTTTTTTATCTTTGACAGTCTTGCAAGAGGCTTGTCAAAATTTTAGTCTACACAAAGAACGAGATTTTTGATCATTGATTTTATTTATTTTTTTTTATTTTCAATTTCACTGATTTCTACTCTTATGTGTATTATTTCCATCCTTATGCTTGCTTTGGGTTTATTTTTCCTTTATGTGTTTTTGTTTCTTGAGGTGGGAACTTAGATGATTGATTTGATAGTTTCACTTTTATAGTGTGTGCATTTTGCATATAAATTTTCCTCTTCAGTGTTGTCTTAATTGTGTCCCACAAGTTTTGATATGTAATGTTTACATTTTAATTTATTTAACTGATTTTTTATTTCTCTTGAAAGTTGCTGTTTGACCCATGGGTTATTTAGAAGTTTGTTGTTTAGTTTACAAATGTTTGAGATTTTCCTATTTTCTCCTTTATTGATTTATAGTTTGATTTTTTTATGGTTGGAGAAAGCACTCTGTATCATTTCAATTCTTTTAATTTTTGTTCGGGTTTGTTTTATGGACCAAAAAACAGTCTGTCTCGATATATGTCCTATGGTCACTTCAAAACAATGTGTATTCTACTGTTGTTCAGTGGGGTGTTCTATAAATGTTGACTTGATTCTGTTGATCGATGGTATTGTTGACATTTTGTTGATTTTTTAATCAGTTGGTGAGAGACAGGTATTGAAATGCCCTACCATAATAGTAGATCTGTCTGTTTCTCCTGTTTTTGTCTCACATATCTGACAGTTTTGTTGTTCAATACATATTCATTTAGGATTGCTATATATTTTTCATGTATTGACCCATTTATCATTATATAGTGTTCTTCTCTATGTTTTGTAATTTTCTTTGGTTCTAAAGTCTATTTTATCTCATATCAATATAGGTACTCCTGCTTTCTTTTGATTAATGTTTGTATGATATATTTTTCCCATTTTTTTTTACTTTCTACCTGCCCATATCATTACATGTGAAATGAGTTTCTTATACACAGCAAATATTTGGTCACATTTTTAATCCACTGGCCAATCTCTGTTTTTAATTGGTATATTAGATTATCTCTGGCCAGCAGGGATGACAATTTTAGGCTCCCTACATGGACTTCTCTAACACCAAGAGAGTGGGAGAGTTAGGGTGCCTCATTAAAACCTCAAGAGAGTGAAAACCTAGGTGTTGTACTCTCCATTTGTTAACATGTGTGAATATGAGGCCACAATATTTTCCATGGTGTTTGGTTGCAGTAGAGCAGCTATTGTGTAAAAACTTTTTCTTGCTAGACTGGCCCTTTCCTGGTACTTTGGCTTTCATTGGAGCTTTTTTGTATGCATGTGTTGAAGTTTCTGGGTTGATGGATTCTTCACCTCTATATCTGGTATATATAAGGTAAAAAGAAAACACCCACATCATTCTTCAGGTCTTGAGGTCTCTAATAGATCTGCTTTATCTCTAACTTTCAGAGTCTTCTTATGTGAGTTTTATATATAATGTTCAGGGGTTTTAGTTGTACCAAGTGAAAAGAATAAGAAAAATCACATCTACAACATCTTTGCATAAGTGGAAAGATAGTTGGAAATGCTCAGAATGCAGTTGGATATATGAACCAGAAGTTCAAGGCATGATTTGGGCATGAAACATCAATCTGGGAGTCACCAGAAGATAAATGACACATAAAGCATAATACTGGATGTTATCATATAGGGAGTTACTGTAAGTAGAAAAGAGAAGACATCTATGGACTGAGCCCTGAGGCATGCCGATATTTAGAAGTTGGGGATATTAGGAGGATCCAGCAAGGAGGACAAAGAAAGAACAATCAGAAAAGTAGGAGAAAACTTAGTAGGAGAATATGGTATTCAATAAGTTAGGTGAAGATAGTACTTCAGGAATCAGAGTGAGATCAACTGTGTCCATATCTGGTGAGAGATCAAGTAACCAGAGTAATGAGAATGGACTATGGATCCTACTCAAACTCTACCAAAAAACTGAAGAAGAGACAGTACTCTGTAACTCATTTTATGAGGCCAACATTATCCTGATACCAAAACCTGATAAGGACAACACAAAAAAAGAAAACTACAGACCAATATTTCTGATGAATACAGATGCAAAAATCCTAAGCAAAATTCTTGTAAATCGAATGCAAAAATGCATTAAAAAGATTATTCATCACCACCAAGTGGGGTTCATTCCAGGGGCACAAGTATGGTTCCACGTATGCAACTCCATCAATGCGATACATCACATAACCAAAATAAAGGACAAAAAACATACGATTATATCACTGATGCAAAAAAAGAGTTTGACAAGATACAACATCCACTTATGATTAAAACACTTAATAAAATATGTATAGAAGAAAAACACCTTAATATAATAGAGGCCGTATATGACAAACGATCAGGTAACCTCATAATTAATGGTGAAAAACTGAAGCCCTTTGCTCTACATTCAGGAACACAATTGGGCTATCCCCTATCACCTCTGCTTTTCAATGTAGTGTTGGAAGTCCTTGCCAGAGCAATCAGGCAAGAGAAAGAAATAAAAGGCATCCAAATTGGGAATGAAGAAGTTAAATTGTCACTCTTTACAGGTGACATGATGCTATATATAGACCCTAAAGACTCCACCAAAAAGCTATTAGAAATAATCAACAAATACAGTGAAGTTGCTGGCTACAAAATCAACGTACAAAAGTCCATTGCATTCCTATTTATTAACAATGAAATCTCAGAAAAAGAAATACAAAAAACAATTCCCTTTGCAATTGCAGCAAAAAGAATAAAATACCTAGGAATAAACTTAACCAAGGATGTGAAAGACCTATATGCTGAAAACTTCAAGACATTTTCAAAATAAATTGAAGAAGACACAAAGAAATGGAAGGCATTCCATGCTCATGGATTGGAAGAATCAACATAGTTAAAATGGCCATATTACCCAAAGCAATATACAGATTTAATGCAATCCCCATCAAAATCCCAATGGCATTTTTTAAAGAAATAGAACAAAAAAATCATCAGATTTGTTTGGAACCAAAAAAGACCCCGAATAGCCAAAACAATCTTAAGAAAAAAGAACAATGCTGGAGGTATCACACTCCCTGACTTTAGCTTGTACTACAGGGCAACAATAATCAAAACAGCATGGTACTGGCAGAAAAACAGACACATAGGCCAATGGAATAGAATTGAGAACATAGAAATAAAACCACATAAATATGGACAGATAAGTTTTGACAAAGAAGCCAAAAACATACAATAGAGAAAAGATAGCCTCTACAATAAATGGTGCTGGGAGAATTGGAAAGTCACGTTCAAAAGAATGAAACTGGGCTGCTGTCTCTCACCACGTACCAAAATTAATTCAAAATGGATCAAAGACTTAAGCATAAGACCTGACACAATAAACTGCATAGAAGAAAACATAGGTACTAAACTTATGGACCTTGAGTTCAAAGAGCATTTTATGAATTTGACTCCAAATACAAGGGAAGTAAAATCTAAAATAAATGAATGGGACTATATCAAACTTAAAATCTGCACAGCAAAAGAAACCATCCACAAAGGAAAGGGGAAACCAACTGAATGGGAGAAGATTTTTGCAAACAGTGCCTCCGATAAGGAGCTAATATCCAAAACATACAAGGAACTCATGGAAATAAACAACAAAAAACAAACAACCCAATTGAAAAATGGGCAGAGGACCTGAAGAGACATTTCTCCAAAGAGGACATACAAATGGCAAATAGACATATGAAAAAAGTGCTCAACATCACTAATCATCAGAGAAATGCAAATAAAAACCATAATGAGATATCACCTCTCCCCAGTTAGAATGGCTGTCACCAACAAGACAAATAGTAACAAGCATTGGAGAGGCTGTGAGAAAAAGGATCCTTCATATATTTTTGGTGGGAATGCAGACTGTTCAGCCACTATGGAAGGCAGTGTGGAGATTCCTCAAAAAATTATGAATTGAATTACCGTATGACCCAGCAATCCCTCTCCTGGGTACCTACCCAAAAAATCTGAAAACATTTATCCATAAAGACTCGTGTCCTCCAATGTTCATTGCAGCTTTATTTACAGAGGCCAAGACATGGAAACAACCAAAATGTCCTTCGATAGATGAATGGATAAAGAAGTTGTAGTATATATACACAATGGAATACTATTCGGTGGTAAGAAAAGATGATATAGGAACATTGGTTACAACATGGATGGATCTTGAGATTATTATGCTAAGCGAAATAAGTCAGACAGGAAAAGCAGAGAACCATATGATTTCACTGATATGTGGTATATAAACCAAAAACAACAAAAGAACAAGACAAAGATATGAGAAACAAAAACTCATAGACACTGACAATAGTTTAGTGGTTACCAGAGGGTAAGGTGGCAGGGGGTTGGTAGATGAAGGTAAAGGGGATCAAATATATGGTGATGGAAGGAGAACTGACTCTGGGTGGTGAACACACAATGGGATTTATAGATGATGTAATACAGAATTGTACACCTGAAATCTCTTTAACTTTACCAAGAATTGTCACCCCAATGAACTTTTTTTTTTAAAAAAAAAGAGAGAATGGACTATGGGTTGTAGAAATATAGACACTTATTTTGTGGCTAATTAATTATATAGCCATTTAGTGAATCTTTTACTTTATCATTTTTGTCAGGTGTACATCCTAAGGATGATTATTAGTTAAAAGAATATAAAAAGCCATCAATCCAACAACTCACTCCTATTTTCAGGATCTCTAACAACTGTTTGTCTAGTCTTTACTTAAGCATTTAGCAGTGGCAGTTAGCTCACAACTTTATAAAACAGTCATTTTCATTTCCAGAGAATTCCTAATAATTCCTTGTGTTGAATATATATGTACCCTTTAAATTCCTATTCATCATTCATATTTCTATTTTTGTGGTCATACAATATGAAGAAATGCCGCTAGGTATTCAGAACATATTTCTCACATTTTAGGAAAAAGAAAAACTTGCATTGCTTAACTTCTACCATATTGGAGGCTACTCAAGGGTGGCAGCTGCATGTATGATGACAGCTCCACAGTCAGGCACTGGCCAATTTCAGGAGTTCCCTGCTTTGATCTTATCTCACCACTACATCCCTCATTATACACAGCAAAAAAAAAAAGCCCCTCTAAGTGCACATGATCACTGAGCAATGTTTCCTACTCCCACTTCTACCCACTAGCTCTTCTGTTCCATGCCACATTGATTGTCACTCATCTTCCCTACACTTCATCCGTCATCAAGCATTGGAAGTCTGTGCTCTGAATCCTCTAGAAGCCTGATGTTTACAATTTCATGTTTAGTTTACCTGGTCTACAAGACCTTACCTCAAGTGCACAGGTGCAATGACCCAGCCACTGCTCAGGTGCCCCACAAGTAACCCCTAAATCCGATGCTGCCCCAAATGTCATTCCATATTCTAACACCAACTCACTATAAGACCATAACCAACTCACGTCAGGACATAAGGTCAGAAAAAGTAGCCACCTCACTCTAAAATAATGTTGCTATCAGCTCATTCTAGTGGGCATGAGAATAACTCCATCCCAGTTACTAAGCTTACCTGCTATACATGGATGACAGAAAAATCCAAAAATGTAAAACAGATACTAAGGTCAAGACAACTTTAGTGGATAAAAGTCACTGGCTGGATGATTTCCTACACATTCAGAGAAACTTCTTCAAAGAAATTACTAAAGTCACTCCTCCATCAATCATCCTAGAGTGGCAACCAACTCACTTTGATTTCAGTGAACAGTAGACAACAATTTATTTGGTTATCTCTGTTGCAGCATGATTACAATGTCATGCCATTTCTGTTGTTTGCATAACTGGTTCCAAGATGGGGGACAGACAATAAAATCTGAAGTGGTTCTATGCAGAGAGAAAAAACGTCTATTTGCAATCAACCCCTTGCTCTTACTTTACCACTCTTCTCCCCATTATTAGCTTCTTTAAAAAATAAAGCCTTTCAACAAAACACTCTCAATTATGTGCCCTTTCCTGCCTTCCTATTCCACTGAAATACTTTTCAGGGGATATTATTGCTTTCTCAACCCATTCCTTAAATTTAGTAACTACTATTCATGTTCTACCCTCTATTTCAAGCCCCATTTCTAGAAATGCCAGTCACTCATCTCCCTCCAGAACTATCTGTTATTACGCAGTTGAAATCCATAGCTCTGAACAAATTTGAGGCTCAAAGTTGGTTACCTCATTTTTGTTTAACCCAAATAGCAGCCCCTCCAAAAGAGCATAAAACTCAGAGCAGGACCTACATATTGTCTTCATATTCCAGCTTTACCAAAGCACCCAACATTCCCTTCTTCCCCACATTGCTGCTGCATTCTCACATTTTAACATGAAATGCATTTTTAGAGAATTTAAAAGATTTTTTGGTAGTTAGTTTCTATATCATCAGTTTTTGTGCTTCAAACATGGCTATATCATAGTTATAGTTATAATTATTGTTATCATCATTGTAGTTACTATTATAGTTACCTATAGTTATAGTTAAAGTTATGGTTATAGTTATGATTAGGCTGATTATCACTATCTACAATTATTTGTAATTAATATAGCTAGTTGTAGTCACTAACTTGTTGTGGGTTCTAGTTATAGTTCATTCAAGCCATAGGTAGTTACCCTTGCTAACTATCCACTATAAATACTTATGACTACTAATTAACTAAGTACACCACTCATGACTGCTAACTAGTCATGCTTATCAGACATGGATACTAGATAGTTGTGGTAACTAGTTGTGGCTACTAACTAGTTACGCTTGCTGGTTGTAACCAAATTCTAACTGCTGTTACTGATTGTGACTACTAAGTAGTTGTGACCACTGGATATGGATGCTGGTGGTTGTGGTTACAGGCGATGATTGGTTGTAGTTGTGGTTAGTTGTAGTTAGTTATAAGCATAGTTTTAATAGGTATAGTTGGTTATAGGTAGTTACAGAGTGTTAGAATTGTAGTTATTTGACCTAGAATGTACCGTGTTTCCCTGAAAATAAGACCTAGCCAGACCATCACCTCTAATGCATCTTTTAGAGAAAAAATTAATATAAGACCCGGTCTTATATAAGACCGGGTCTTATATTATATTACATTATATTATATTATATTATATTATATTATATTATACAGGGTCTTGTATTAAGACCGGTAATAAACTCACAGACTTATTTTCAGGTCTTTCAAAGCTTTCAAGATCAATGCACATTGGACAGTACTATTTTATTCAATAATAATCAGTTGACTTTATTACTTAGAGAGAACCTAAGGTGTGTCTTTCATCACAAAGCCATGTATGTTAGGTGTGGTGGAAGGTGGTTATTGTTCCTAAGTATTTGCGGGTATAACTTATGCCTACTAACCAGCTGTGGTCACTTATGACTACTATAAATTGTGGTTAGTAATTATGGCTTCTAATTACTTGTCTTTGCTATTCATGTTTAGTTGTAATTATAGTTAGTTATAATTATGGTTGCTTATGGTTGTAGTTTATTTACTAGTTGAAATTGCTAACCATGACTACTAACTAGTTATGGTTATTGATTATGACAACTTACTAGTTCTGTTAATGGTTATATCTACTAACTAGTTGTCATTTATAGTTGGAGCTGCTGACTAGTTTTGGTTGCTATGTATGGTTAGTTGTAGTTATTTGGTATAGCTGTGGTTCTTTCTTTGGTGGTTGATTATTATTCTTCATTAGTTGTGGCTGCTACTTTTGTCTACTAACTAGTCACAGTTGCTAGTTATGGTGACTACTACATGTGCATTTATTATATGGATACTAACTAGCTGCAGTTACTAGGTATGGTTAGTTTGTAATTCTGGATAATTGTAGCTATGGTTTATTGTGCCTGTTTGGTTAGGATTCCTGACAGTTGTGGTTACTAATTATAACTATTAACTACTTGTGGTTACCAGTTGCAATTATTATCATGAATACTAACTCCAGGCATGCTCATTTCATTGTGCTTCACTTTATTGCACTTCACAGATACTGCGTTGTTTGTTTTTTTTTTACAAATTGAAGGTTTATGGCAACCCTGTGGCAAGGAAATGTATCGTTTTGTTTGCTTACTTTGTGTTTGCTTACTTTGTGTCTGTTTCACAATTTGGTAATTTTCACAATATTTCAATTTTTTTTCATTATTATTGTATTTGCTATGGTGTTCTGTGATGTTACTATTGTAATTATTTGGAGGCACCATGAACCACACTCACGATGGCAAACAATGAGTAAATGTGTGTGTTCTCATCACTCCACTGAGTGTTACCCCATCTCTCTCCCTCTCCTCAGGCCTGCCTACTCCCCGAGATACAACAATATTGAAATAAGTCCAGTTAATAACCCTAAAATGGCCTCTAAGTGTTCAAATAAAAGAAAGAGTAACATGTCTCTTGCTTTATATCAAAAGTTAGAAATGATTAAGCTTAGTGAGGAAGACATGTTGAAAGCCAAGATAAGCTAAAAGTGAGGCCTCTTGTTTTTATCCAAGTTGCAGATCCAAAGGAAAAGTTCTTGACGGAAATTAATAGTGCAACTCCAGTGAACATATGAATTGTAAAACTGCAAAATAGCCTTATTGAAAATTTTAGCGGTCTTGTTAGAGGATATTCCCTTAAGCCAAAGCCTAATCCAAAGCCATGCCCTAACTCTCTTCAATTCTATGAAGGCTGAGAGAGGTGAGGAAGCTACAGCAGAATAGCTTGAGGCTAGCAGAGATTGGTTGATGAGGTTTAAGGAAAGCCATCTCTGTAACATAAAAGTGCAAGGTAAAGCAGCAAGTGCTGATGTAGAAGCTACAGAAAGTTATCCAGAAGATCTAGCTAAGGTAATTAATGAAGGTTGCTACACTAAACAACAATTTTTTCAATGTATATGAAACAGCTTTAGATTGGGAAAAGATGCCCTCTAGGACTTTCATTGCTAGAGAGAAGTCAATGTCTGGCTTCAAAGCTTCAAAGGAAGATAGGCTGACTCTCTTGTTAGGGGCGAATGCAGCTGGTGATTTTAAGTTGAAGCCAATGGTCATTTACCATTCCTGTGATCCAAGGGCCATAAAAATATGCAAAATCTTCTCTGCTATTGCTCTGTAAATGGAACAACAAAGCCTGGAAGACAGAACATCTGTTTACAACATGGTTTGCTGAATATTTTAAGTCCACCATTGAGACCTACTTCTCAGAAGAAAAAAGATTCATTTCAAAATATTATTACTCATTGACAATGCACCTGGTAACCCAAGAGCTCTGAAATGTGCAATGAGATTAATGTTGTTTTCATGCCTGCTTACCCAACATCCACTCTGTATCTCGTGGATCAAGGAGTAATTTCTACTTTCTAGCGTTATTATTTAAGAAGTATATTTTGTAAGGCTATAGCTGACATAGATTGTGATTCCTCTGATGGCTCTGGGAAAAGTCAATTGGAAACCTTCTGAAATGATTCACCATTCTGAATTCCATTAAAAACACTTGTGACTCACAGTAAGAGGTCAAACTTTCAACATTAACAGAAATTTGGGAGAAGTTGATTCCAACCCTCATGGATGATATTGAGGGGTTCAAGACTTCAGTGGAGGAAGTAAATGCAGATGCAATGGAAATAGCAAGAGAACCAGAATTAGAAGTGGAGCCTGAACATGTGACTGAATTGCTGCAATCTCATCACCTTCAAGGGATTTGCTTCTTATGGATGCAAAAGAAAGTGGTTTCTTGAGATAGGATCTGCTCTGGTGAATAAGCTATAAAGATTGTTTAAATGACAACGAAGGATTTAGACTGTTACATAAACATAGTTGATAAGGCAGCAACAGAGTGTCGAGTCAAGCGCAACAAGGGCAGTGAGGGAACGAGAAGGGGCAGTGAAGGGTTAAGAAAGAAACAGAAATCAGGAAAGTTATGAAACAGGGGTGTTGTGCGGGGTGTCAGGCGGGGTCTCTCTCTGGTCCGGCTCCCCACATAAGAACGCAGGATATGGTGAGGCCAAAAAGGAACACCCACGGAGCCATAGATAGGGGAGTCAAACCAATATATTCTCGCTGGCGTCATCCACCTCTCTGCAATCCGCTCACTATATTCTCACCGGCGGCATCCGCCTCTCTGCAATCCGCTCTTGCTAGACCCCATTTTTTCTGCTAGTGTAGCCACAGCAGTTATATTAGTGGCCAATGGCTTATGGGTTACAGCTGACGGCCAACTAGCCACAGCTGATGACCATCTGATTACAGTTGATGGCCATTTACTACCCAAGCCAGCACCTTTCTATGTGAGGCCGAGAGCCTGGAAACTGCTTTTTGGGGCTTTGTCCCCACACTCCACCCCTACAGGGTCTCGCCTCACAATCTACGTGACAAGCATCTTCCGCGAGGGTCCCTGTGCGAGGAGCCTGGAGGTGAATGCAATATCCTGGACAAAGCCAGGCTTTCTGAGCACAGCCAGGGTTTCTCAGGGCACCACCAGTACTTCTGGTCACAGCCAGACTTCCTGGGCTTCATAGGGTACCACCTGCCTCCTCGGGCACAGCCAGGGTTTCTCAGGCCACCACCAGTACTTCTGGGCACAGCCAGACTTCCTGGGCTTCTTAGGGTACCACCTATCTCCCAGGGCACAGCCAGGGTTTCTCAGGGCACTGCCACTCTCTCTGGGCACAGCCAGACTTCCTGGACAAGCCAGGGCTCTCAGGGCAATGCCACTCTCTCTGGGCACAGCCAGACTTCCTGAACACAGCCAGGGTTTCTTAGGGCACTGCCACTCTCTCTCTGTGCCTCATGGGTACTGTGCTGGGGCTTCTTAGGGTACCGTGCTGGAACAACAGTGGCTCACAGTCAAGGTGCTTACATATTCTCGATGGCGGCCAGTCAAGACACAAAAGCAAACATCCACCAGTTCCACTACATGGTGGTATGTTCCCAAACAAACAGTCAAGCTGTCCATTAAATCAGGGATAGAAGGCAATTCCCCATAGTCCATAGTCATTTGCCAGGGCTGTCCTGGGGGTGAGGGACGACCTTGATCTCACCCTCATCTCCCACGGAGGACTCAGCAAGCGTTTCCTCCTGGGATTACAAGTGCTGCATCCGGGCTGCCTCAGCAAGCACTTCCCAGCCCACAGGGCCACAACAACTTCGCTTTCTCCGTCCTCTGCTGGTTGGGGAACCATCCACATCTTTCCACCCCTCCACGGGGATCAAGCTCTCTGGCAGCTGCTCCTCCTGGTCTTCCTCAGACTGAACTTTCATACGCATAAACTGCTCCACTGCCCTTCGGAAAGCTTTGGCCAGCACCGTATCCTGCCGACTACGCCATGTGTCGTGCAGGGGACCCTGCTCGCTGTGCCATTTGTCATGTGGGGCGTCCGGCGAGGTCTCTGCTCCTGCTCCCCACATAAGAATGCAGGACATGGTGAGGCCAAAAAGGAACACCCACGGAGCCATAGATAGGGGAGTCAAACCAATATATTCTCGCTGGCGGCGTCCGCCTCTCTGCAATCCGCTCTTGCTAGCCCCCATTTTTTCTGCTAGCGTAGCCACAGCAGTTATATTAGTGGCCAATGGCTTACGGGTTACAGCTGATGGCCAACTAGCCACAGCTGATGGCCATCTGATTACAGTTGATGGCCATTTACTACCCGAGCCAGCATTTTCTATGTGAGGCCGAGAGCCTGGAAACTGCTTTTTGGGGCTTTGTTCCCACAAGGCGCCAAGGGTCTCACAGCCTCAAAGGACTGAGAGGCCTGAATGGGGCCGCCTTATGGCTTTTATTGATGCACACACAAGAAAGCAACATTGTTTTCTCCAAAGTCTGTGAATTTCACACATTATACTAAGAAACTGATTGGAACTAATTACCCCTGACTGCAAGCAGCTGCAGCCGTCAATTTCAGGATGTACCTCCGCAAGAGACAAAACCTTTATGCTGAAACCTACTGAAATGGATAGATGGAGAACTGATGTCATTGCACCATTGAATCTCTTCCCAAGAAGGTTGGGGGAAGGAATGCAGCCACAAAGGCAGAAGCTCTCCTTATCCGGGGGAAGGTGGGGACCTATGCCCACCTCTATCAACCCCTTAGGTTCTCCTGCTGGTCCCCATTTGCTTGTGCCTGGCTTGAGTTGCCCCCCGCATAGGGAATCTTACTCATCATTGGCTAACCAGCCATCCTCTGGGGCCAAACAGGGAAACATAAGGTGTAAGCACAAAGGTGAAGCAAAGTCCCTGAAAAGATTAGTCTCACAGACTCTCCTTTCTTTAGGAGTAGGTACGAGGGGACAGACGGGTAGGCTGCTGAATGACAACAACAGAGTTTGAGAGAACTGACTCCAAATTTGAAAGAAGTTCTACTGTGGGTAAAATGCTATCAAACAGCATCACATGCTACAATGAAATCATTTGTGAAAGGAAGAATCAATCAATGTAGCAAACTTAATTGTTGTGTTACTTACTAAATTGTCGTAGGCATCCCAGCCTTCATCAGCCATCACCCTGATCAGTCAGCAGCCATCAACAGGAAGACAAGAACCTCCACTAGCAAAATGATTACAACATGCTGAAGGCTCAGATGGTGGTTAGCATTTGTTAGCAATAAAGTATTTTTAATTAAGGTATGTACAGTACATTTTTAGACATAAAATAGACTAAATAGACTACAGTATAATGTAAAGACAAATTTTATATGCAACAGAAAAAAATTTAGTGTGACTCACTTATTGCAATATTTGCTTTATTGTGGTGGTTTGGAACCAAACCTGCAATATTTCTGAGGTATGCCTATAATTCTGATTGTTATTTATTGCTAGTTATAGTTATGCTTAGGTATCTTTATGATTAAGTACATAGTTGGTTATACTTTATAGTTACTTATGACTATAATTAGTTGTAGGTAGTTATAGTTTTAGAGTATTAGAATGTTAGATTTCTAGTTACTAGACCTAGAATGTAATCTACTCACAGGTTTATCTTCAGGTCTTCCAAAGCTTTCATTTTCCAAGCCCATCGGACAGTGTATTTTACTAATTCCACTCCATCATTTGACTTCCTATTTATAGAGAACCTACATACAATTTCTTTTTAACACAAAGTCATGGATGTGAATTCCTAGAAGGTTCTTTGTCTTTCTGAACCCCATTTGTTATTCTCATGCTTTGGGGGCACCTGTCAAACAAAACAGCAGCCGCTTGTGAAATCCTTATTCCTAGTAATAGCTCTTTGCAGAATCTCCAGCTCCTTTTTAAAAACCTTTCTTTCTTTCTTTCTTTCTTTCTTTCTTTCTTTCTTTCTTTCTTTCTTTCTTTCTTTCTTTCTTTCTTTCTTTCTTCTTTTTTTCTTTCTTTCTTCTTTCTTTCTTAAATTTATTGGGGTGATATTTGTTAGTAAAATTATATAGGTTTCAAGTGTACATTTTTTATTGTTTCAGGTGTACAAAACAATGTAATACTTAGACATTTGCACCCCTCACAAAGTGATAATCACCCTCCCGCAATCCACTACCCCTCTGACATCATATATAGCTGTTACCATTCCATTGACTTTATTCACTATGCTGTACTCCACATCCCGTGACCATATATATATATATATATATATATATATATATATATATATATATGTATATATATATATATAATTATAGTTGACATTCAATATTATCCAGCTTCAGCTTCAGGTGTACAGCACAGAGGGTAAAGGGGGAAGGAGTGTATGAAGAAGAGGGTAAAGGGGGTCATATATATGGTGGTGGAAGGAGAACTGACTCTGGGTGGGGAACACACAATACAATATATAGATGATGTGTTATAAAAATGCACACTTGATGGACCTACAGAATATTATGTCAAGTGTACATGTCTATAATACATCATCTATATATTGTATTGTGTGCTCACCACCCAGAGTCAGTTCTCCTTCCATCACCATATATTTGACCCCCTTTACCCTCTTCTTTACACCCTCCTTTCCTCCTTACCCTCTGGTAACTACTGGACTGTTGTCTGTGTCTATGAGTTTTTGTTTCTTTGTCTTGTCCTTTGTTGCTTTCAGTTTTATGTGCCACATGTGAGTAAAAGCATATGGTTCTTTACTTTTTCCTTCTGGCTTATTTCGCTTAGCATAATAATCTCAAGATCCATCTGTGCTGTCACAAATGGCACTATTTCATCTTTTCTTATGGGCGAGTATTCCATTGTGCATATGTACCATATTTTCATTATCCAATCATCTACTAAAGGACACTTTGGTTGTTTCCATGTCTTGGCCACTATAAAAAATGCTGAATTGAACATCAGGGTACACATATCTTTACAGATAAATGTTTTCAGATTTTTTGGGTAGATACCCAGGAGAGGGATTCCTGGGTCGTATGGTAATTCTATTCGTCATTTCTTTGAGGGACCTCCATACTGTTTTCCACAGTGGCTCTACCAATTTATATTCCCACAAACAGTGGATAAATGTTCCTTTTTTTTCTATAGCCTCTCAAACTGTTATTATTCCTCTTGTTGATGATAGCCATTCTGAGAGGTGCGAGGTGATATCTCATTGTAGTTTTGATTTGCATTTCCTTAATATCTAGTGAAATTGAGTATTTGTTCATATATCTCTTGGCCTTTTGTTTGTCTTCTTGGGAGAAGTGTCTGTTGAGGTCCTCTGACCATTTTTAATTGAATCATTTGTTGTTCTGTTCTTCAGTTGTATGAGCTTTGTATATATTTTGGATATTAGACCCTTATGGGAGGAGTTGTTTGCAAATATCTCCTCCTATTCAGTTGGTTGCCTCATTGTTTTGTTGGTTTCTTTTCCTGTGCAGAAGCTTTTTAGTTTGCTTTTCATTTAGTTTTGCTTTTTATTTCCTTTCTTTTTGAGGTCAAATTCATAAAATCCTCTTTAAACACAGGTCCGTAAGTTTGATACCTATGCTTTCTTCTATGTACTTTATTGTTTCAGATCTTATGTTTAGGTCTTTGATCCATTTTGAGTTAATTTTAGTATATGGTGAAAGACAGCAGTCTAGTGTCATTCTTTTGCATATGGCTTTCCAATTTTCCCAGCAACATTTACTGAAGAGGCTTTCTTTTTTCCATGGTATCTTCCTGGCTACTTTGTTGAAAATTATCTGCTCATACGTATGTGGGTTTATTTCTAGGTTTTTTATTTCTAGGATACCCAGGAATCCCTCTCCTGGGTATCTACCCATTGGTGTGCTCTGTGTGTCTGTTCTGTGTTTTTTTTTTGTTTTGTTTTTTTTTCTTGTTTGTTTCGTTTTGTTTTTTTCCTGCCAAACCAAAGCTGTTGCGATTACTGTGGGTGTGTAGTAAAAATTGAAGTCATGGAGTGTGATACCTACAGCATTGTTCTTTTTTCTTAGGATTACTTTGGCTATTCGCAGTCTTTTGTAATTCCATACAAATCTGATGATTTTTTGTTTTATTTCTTTTTAAAATGCTTTTGAGATTTTGAAGGGGGTTGCATTAAATGTGTTTATTGCTTTGAGAAATATGCACATTTTAACTAGGTTGATTCTGCCAATGCATGAACACAGAATATCTTTCTATTTCTTTTTGTCTTCTTCAATTTATTTTAAGAATGTCTTACATTGGGGGTGGCCGGTTAACTTAGTTGTTTAGAGTGTGGTGCTAATAACACCAAGGTTGCCAGTTCGTTTCCCACATGGGCCACTGTGAGCTATGCTCTCCTTTAAAAAAAAAAAAAGATGAGGGACTTGAGTACATCATATTTCATGCATTAAAACAATGAAATGCCCCCACAGGGAAACTTTCAGGGGGAAAAAAAAAGAATGTCTTGTATTAATAGTTTTCCGTGTATAGGTCCTTTGTTAAGTTTATTCCCAAGTATTTTATTCATTTTGTTGCAATGGAAAAAGAATTGTTGTTGTTGTTGTTGTTGTTGTTTTAATTTGTTTTTCTGAACTTTCATTGTTACTATATAGGAATGCAATGGAATTTTGTATATTGATTTTGTAGCCAGCAACTTTATAGTATTTGTTTATTGTTTCTAATTGTTTAGAGTGTTTAAGGTTTTCTATACAAAGAATCATGTAATCCACAAAAAGTGACATTTAACTTCTTCATTCTTAATTTGAATGCCTTTTATTTATTTCTTTTGCCTGATTGCTCTGGCTACGACTTTCAACACTATGCTAAATAAGAGTGGTGATATGGGGCAACCCTGTCTTATTCCTAATCAGATAGAGCAAAAGCCTTCAATTTTCCACCATTAAGTATGCTATTAGCTGAGGGTTTGGTATGCTAATTAAGTATGCTAATACCTTAACATAGTAATATATGGACTTTATTACTCTGTTAAGGTACTTTCCTTGTATACCCATTTTATTAAGTGTTTTAATCATAAATGGATGTTGTGTCTTGTCAAATGCTTTTTTCTGAATCTATTGATATAATCATATGATTTTTATCTTTTATTTTGTTTATGTGGTGTATCACATTAATCGATTTGCATGTACTGAACCACCTTTGGGCCCCTGGAATAAACCCCACATGGTCTTGAAGTATAATCTTTTTAATGTATTGTTGTATTCAATTTGCTAGAATTTTGTTTAGGATTTTTGCATCTATATTCATCAGCAATATTGGCCTGTAGTTTTCTTTTTATGTGTTATTCTTACCAGGTTTTGGTATCAGGGTCGTGTTGCCCTCATAAAATGTGTTAGGAAGTATTGCTTCTTCTTCAATTTTTTGGAAGAGTTTGAGGAGAAAGGGTATTAAATCCTCTTTGAATGTTTGATAGAATTCACTAGTGAAGCCATCTAGTCCTGGACTTTTGCTTTTGGGAAGGTTTTGGGTGATTGTTTCAATTTACTTACTCTTGATCGGGATGTTTAGATTTTCCAGTTCTTTGTGATTCAGTCTAGGAATGCTATATGTTTCTAAGAACTTGTCAATTTATTCTACGTTATTGAATTTGGTGGTATACAGTACTTCATACTAGTATTCTTGTATGATCCTTTCTATTTCTGTGGTACCAGTGGTAACTTCTCCTCTTTCATTTCTGATTTTGTTTATTTGTGTCTTTTCTCTTTTTACCTTAGTGAGTCTAGCCAAGGCTTTGTTAATTTTATCAATCTTTTCAAAAAATCAGCTCTTTGTTGCATGATTTTTTTCTATTGTCTTTTTGTTCTCCATTTAATTTAGTTCTGTTCTAATTTTTATTATTTCCTTCCTTCTGCTGACTTTGGGTTTCATTTGTTATTTTCTTTTTTATAGTTTTTTAAGATATAATCTTAGATTGTTTACTTGGGACTTTTCTTGTTTCTTAAGGTAGGCCTTTAATGATATAAATTTTTTTAATACTGCTTTACCTGCATCCCAATTATTTTGAAATGATGTATTTTTATTCTCATTTGTTTCTATGTATCTTTTGACCTCTTCTTTCCTTTCTTCTTTGACCCAGTCACTTTTTAATAGCATGCTGTTTAATCCCCACGTTTGTGTTTTTTTCTACTTTCTTTTCAAAGTGGATTTCCAATTTCAAAGCCTTCTGGTCAGAGAATATGCTTGGTATGATTTCCATCTTCTTAAATTTCCTGCAGCTAGTTTTGTGTCCCAAAATATGATCTATCTTTGAGAATGTTCTATGTACACTAGAAAAGAATGTATAGTCTGGTGTTCTAGGTTGAAGTGCTCTGTAAATGTCAATTATGTCCATCTGGTGGAATGAGTGATTTAAGTCTGATATTTCCTTACTGATTTGCAGTTTGGATGATATATCTGTAGCTGTCAATGGCTATTTAGGTCCCCTACTATAATTGTGTTTGGGTGAGATTATCCCTTTAGCTCTATTAGTACTTGTTTTGTATATTTTGGTGGTCCCTGACTGGGGCATATATATTGATAAGTGTTGTCTTCTTGTTGTATTGTCCCCTTTATCATTATGAAATGTCCATTTTTGTTTTTTTGTCATCTTTTTTTATCCTGAAGTCTGCTTCATGTGATATAAGTATGAATTCACCTGTTTTTCTCTGGATACCATTTGCTTAGAGTATGGTTTTCCACCCTTTTACTTTGAGTCTCTATTTGTCCTTGTAGCTGAGATGTGTCTCTTTGAGGCAGCATATGGTGGGTTTTGTTTTTTTATTCAATCTGCTACTCTGTGCCTTTTTATTGGTAAGTTCAGTCCATTTACATTTAGGGTGATTATTGATATATGAGGATTTTCTATAGTCATTTTATCTTTTGTTTTCTGGTAGGATGATGTCTCTATTGTTTGTTTGCCTTTTTTGTTTCTGTCTATTATTTCAGTTTGGTGGTATTCTATGATTTTCCCCTCTGTTTACTCTTTTTTTATGTTATGCATCTCAGTTTTTTATTTTTATTTTTTTGAGTGGTTACCATTAAGTTTATGTAAAAGTAAGTTTCGTATATACAGTACTCTTTTATATTCAGCATGCTTGTTATCTCAATTTCCCTTTGCAAATTCAGACCTTTACTCTCTTCCTTATTATGTTTTTGTTGTCACAAAATTTAGGCTATGAGTTGATTTCTAAGTTGTAGTGGAAAGTTGTCTTTTCTTCTCTTTTTCTTTTATTTTTTTTATGTTTTTGTCTTCTTTACCCTTTCTGTTATGCTTAAGTATATAGTGCCCTGTTCTGTGAAGGGGTTGCCATTTCCTACTTCTGTCTCTCTGTTAGTAATCTTGCTCATGGTTGTATATTCTTTGGACTTTTTGTCCCAGATAGAATAGTTTCCTTCAGTATTTCCTGTAATGTAGGCTTGTAATGGAAAATTCCCTCAGCTTCTGTACGTCGTTAAAGGTCTATTTTTCCTTCATATCTAAAGGATAACATTGCTGGATATACGCGTATTATTCTTGGCTGGTAATTTCTGTCTTTCAATAGTTTGAATGTTTGATTCCATTCCCTCCTGGCTGGTAGATTTTCTGCTGAAAATTCTGATGATAATCTAATGGGCTTTCCTTTATATGTTACTGTCTTCTTCTCCCTGGCTGCCTTGAGAATTCTTTCTTTGTCATTAATTTTTGACAGCTTCAGCACAATGTACCTTGGAGACATGCTGTTGGGATTGAAGTAATTAGGTGTTCTGTGTGCTTCTTGGATTCAAGGATCCAGTTCTTTCCAGAGGTTTGGGAAGTTTTCATTGACTATTTGTTTGAATAGACTCTCTGTTCCCCGTTCCCTCTCTTCTCCTTCTGGTATACCCATTATTCTTATGTTGCTCTTTCTAGTGGAGTCAGAAAGTTCTCGTAGAGTTCTTTCATTTCTTTTAACTCTCAAGTCTTTCTTCTTCCAGCTGTGTCATCTCCAGATTTCTATCTTTGATATCAATAATTCTTTCCTCCACCTGGTCAGCTCTGTATCCTAAGCTGGCTCGTTCATTCTTCATTTCTTTTACTGAGTTCTTCACCTGCAGAATTTCTATTTGTTTTTTTTTTAATTTCAATATCTTTGGTAAAATATTAATTTTGTTTGTTGATTTTTGTTTCTGAATTCATTAACGTGCCTATCTGAGTTTTTTTGGATCACATTGACTTTTTTCAGAACTGCAATCTTAAATTCTCTGTCATTTGAGTCACATATTTCCATGTCTTTCAGGTTATGTTCTGCAGACTTTTTATTTTCTTTCTGAACTGCCTTGTTACCTTGGTTATTCATAGCAATTAATGAATTATTATATCTCTTCCTGGACATCTACAGGAGTGAATTCTGCATCAGGTTGATATGAAGAGGTTTTTCTTTTGCTTTCCAGTAGGTGTCACTGGAACTTTTTATTTTCTCTCATGCTGAAGCATTTTACTTTCTCTTGCACTGTTCTGATTTCTCCTGTGATGGGAGGTTTCCTGGGAGGTGGGCTTCTACTCTGTGATCAGGTCACCTTGGTCTCAGGGCACCGCCCCATGGGAAGATGTAGTGGAGGATCGGGTTCTGAGCCTCTAAAAACACCAGTGCTGCCCCTGCAGACCAATGCAAACCTATGTGACAGTAGCTCTGGTTGTCCCTGCAGGGATCAGCTTGGACAGGTGGGGGCAAGGTGGGCTGGCAGAGGCAGCTGGTGTGTTTATGGCTCCTAGCAATGTCAACTTCCAGCCCACAGCTGTCTCACCCCTACTGCTCCTTCCCTGTCACCAGAATTAGCCACACGGTGTGTCTGCCACTATAGGACTGTCTCTCCAGTTCTCAGGGATATAGACATTCTGCTCTTTAACACGACACTGCTACTGTTTCTTCTGGAGCCTCCTTCTAACACTGGAAGGTGGGGGGAGGTGAGCTCTGGGAGGATGTGGGGAGGCAGCCAAGCTCTATGTCTGTTTACTGCCTGGCAATGAGACCTTAAACCACAATTCTCACTCTTCTGTATTTAGGCTTTGCCCTAAGGTCTCTGCTCTGAATTCTGGGTTCAGCCATACTATATGAGCCGTCAGGCAGGACTGTGGGCCACAGAACATTCACCTGTAGCCTACATCCTTCCCTCTTCCGAGACTGCAGTGAGCTCCAGCCTCATCCTGCAGCTCGCATCTCTGCACTTTCCCTTTTTCTCCTTCCTTGCTCACCCGACTAGCCCACCTTCAGATATTTCAATGTGGGGATCTCTCAGACATGCTCGTGTGTTGCTTAGGTTATCCTTTGTTGAATTATAGCTGTTAAATTTGTTGTAACTTCTACGGGAGATTTGAAGGAACACTCCTTAGACACCATGTTTCATTTAAAAAGATTGAGTTAAATCTCCAACTCCTTTTAATGCTAAGGAGAAGTTAGCCAGAAGGTCAGGATTCATCTCCCCTTTTCCCACAAGGCTTTGCTTGTAGTTCTAATGTAGCACTGATAACATTCTAGCTTTTATAACCATTAATATTGATGTCTATGTTTGTTTTTGTCACTGGATTGTGAGCTCCTGGAGGATACAGCCACATGCCTTATTTATTTATTTCTATGGTGGAGTACAAAAATAGTTATAAAATGCTGGACCATGTCATACTTTTGGATAAGTCATAATTAATATTACTAATATTAGAATATTAAAGTCTAAGATGACTTATTTTGTTTTGATACACATATGTGTATATGTATATATGCATATGCATACACATTCATTCTAGGTTATTCCAAAAATAATGTCTTCCTTGGTTGTATTCTGATATGACTTCAATTATTCACTATTTGTTGCTTTTAAATATTAAGTGGAAAAAATCACTAAAGTTTATCACTGCCAATCATTAACTTCTCCTCCTGTCATGTGTCTGCAGGGCTTTGGTTTGAATTGTTGAAAAGAAAATCATCTCTATTGGCATGGGTATCCATGAAGTGTTCTAGAAAAATAAGCAAATTGAATAATAATAGCAGAATATGCTCCAATATGTATACAGCACCTGACCATTAAGTTCATAAACTCATCATAGAAAAAGTGCTAAATAACTCATTGCTGAATATCACTATAGTCAACTTCAAAGTACTCCCCTTGGGAAGCTATGCACCAAGGCCAGTAATTAGTCCACCCTTCATAGGAATTTTGGAACTCTTTTTCTGGAATGGCCATCAGAGCTGTCATCGTATTACCCTTGATGTCCTGAATGTCATCGAATTGTCTTCCTTTCAATATTTCCTTTATGTTCAGGTAAAGAAAGAAGTCTTTGGGGGTCAGATCAGGGGAGTAGGGAGGGTGTTCTGGTACAGTCATTTGTTTACTGGCTAAAAACACCTTCACAGACAGTGCCACCTGTGTGCACTGGTGCATTGTCATGATGCAAGTTCAGGTCATCTAACTTTGTCATGCAGACTTTTTAGCACTTCCAAATAGTAAACTTGGTTAACTGTCCACTTGGTACAAATTTATAATGAATAATCCCTCTGATATCAAAAAAGATTGGCAACATCATTTTGACTCTTGATTTGGACTGATGGAACTTTTTTGGTCATGGAGAATTGGCTGACTTCCATTGTGCACTTTGTTTTACGGTCATATTGGTACACCCATATTTCATCACCAGTGATAACATGGCCCAAAACATCGTCTTGTCTCTCCAAAAGGTCTTGGCACAATTCAGCTATTTTGAATTGTCTTATTTTTTAATGAATGTACAGCAGCAGAATCTTTCACCCCAATTCCTGCTTCACATAACCTTGCAGCATAGTGGTTAAACATTTGGATTTGGCAAACTGACGTGATTACTGATAAATATCACTGTTTTCCTTCATCTGCAAAATGGGGATTATGATAGGAATATCAGTGTTTTAAGAATTAAGTGAGACACAGAAAGACAAATACTGTATGATTTAACTTATATGTGGATTCTAAAGAACAAATAAATGAATACATCAGAAACAGACTTATACATACAGAGAATACACAGATGGTTGTCAAATGGGAGGGTGTTGGTTGTAGGGTGAAAAATGTGAAGGGATTAAAAAGTACAAATTGATAGTTACAACATAGTCATGGGGATGTAAAGTAATTCAGCTCTCCTTTGCTTTTGTTCATCGATGAGCTCCTTCAGGACCGTTTCTGCACACACCTTTCTCATGCTAAGATTTTCAGTTAAGATTTTCCTATCTGTTTCTCTATCGATATTTATTTGTTCTGATATGCTTCTCAAAGTCAGCCGATGATTTTGACTCACATTTGAATTTTTGCAATGTTTTCATCAGTTCTGCTCGTTACTGGCCGCCCTGACTTCTCTGCATCAGACACATTCTCTCCCCTCAGAAAAACGTTTAATCTGTTTGTACACTGCCATTTTTTTTCATGGAATTATCTCCATAAACTGGGACTAACATGTCCCTGATTTCACTTCCACTCTTGCCAAACTTAACAGGAAATTTAATGTTTGTTCATTGCTGTAATTCAAGCTCAGACATTCTCGCGATGGCACACAAAAACACTCAACAACAATAATGAATACCTCTCAGCAAGACACCACCACACGTCAACACAAACACAGGTGGTAGACACTGATATACCAAGATTATAAAAACTTACTGACCTGTTTGTACGGTGCTGCCAATGTAAGCGTGCTGTGGCAAGTTCACAAATGTAATTGTCATACCTCTTATAGTACCAGGTGGGTACTAGATTTGTCAGGGGGATCACTTCATAAATTATATGAATGTTTGACCACTGTGGTGTACACCTGAAATTAATACAAAGTAATATCTAATGTCAACTGTAATTGAAAAATCAAAAAGGGGGGAAATGGTAAAGGGAAATAAGAGGTACAAATTTACAGGTATAAAACAAATAACTCATGGGGATGTAATATACAGCATGGGGAATATAGTCGATAATATTGTGATACCATAGTACAGTGTCAGATGGTTGCTGGACTTATAGTGATCACTTCTTTGGGTATATAAATGTTGAATAACTATTGTGTACACATGAAACTAATATAATATTGCCCATTAGCTATATTTTAATAAAAATCTTTAAAAAATAAAATATTTTTGTTACATAAAATATGCAAAATATACTTAAGTGAATATATTGTCACCATATTCATTTTCTTTTTTTAAATTTATTGGGGTGACATTTGTTAGCAAAATTACATATAATTCAGGTGTACAATTCTGCATTACATCATCTATAAATCCCATTGTGTGTTCACCACCCAGAGTCAGTTCTCCTTCCATCACCATATATTTGATCCTTCTTGCCTCATCTCCCACCCCCCATCACCCTTACCCTCTGGTAACCACTAAACTATTGTCTGTATCTATGAGTTTTTGTTCTTTTGTTGTTTTTGGTTTATATACCATATATCAGTGAAATCATATGGTTCTCTGCTTTTTCTGTCTGACTTATTTCGCTTAGCATTATACTCTGAAGATCCATCCATGTTGTCACAAATAGTCCTATATCATCTTTTCTTACAGCTGAATAGTATTCCATGGTGTATATACACCACAACATCTTTATCCATTCATCTATCGAAGGACATTTTGGTGGTTTCATGTCTTGGCCCCCGTAAACAAAGCTGCAATGAATATTGGGGCACATGAGTCTTTACGTATAAATGTTTTCAGATATTTTGGGTAGATACCCAGGAGAGGGATTGCTGGGTCATATGGTAATTCAATTCGTAATTTTTTGAGGAACCTCCACACTGCCTTCAATTACAGCTGCACCAGTCTGCATTCCCACCAACAGTGGATGAGGGTTCCTTTTTCTACACAGCCTCTGCAACAGTTATTACTATTTGTCTTGTTGATGATAGCCATTCTGACTGGGGTGAGGTGATATCTCATTGTGATTTGTATTTGCATTTCTCTGATGATTAGTGATGGTGAGCATTTTTTCGTGCCTCTATTTGGCATTTGTAGGTCCTCTTTGGAGAAATGTCTCTTCAGGTCCTCTGCCCATTTTTCAATTGAGTTGTTTGGTTTTTTGTTCTTGAGTTTCATGAGTTCCTTGTATATTTTGGATATTAGCCCCTTATCAGAGGCACTGTTTGCAAAAATCTTCTCCCATTCAGTTCGATGCCTCTTGATTTTGTGGATGGTTTCTTTTGCTGTGCAAAAGCTTTTAAGTTTCATATAGTCCCATTGGTTTATTTTAGCTTTTACTTCCATTGCCTTTGGAGTCAAATTCATAAAATGCTCTTTGAATCCAAGGTCCATAAGGTTAGTACCTATGTTTTCTTCTATGCAGTTTACTGTGTCAGGTCTTATGCTTAAGTCTTTGATCCATTTTGAATTAATTTTGGTACATGGTGACAGATAGCAGTCCAGTTTCCTTTTTTTGCATGTGGCTATCCAATTCTCCCAGCACCATTTATTGAAGAGGATGTCTTTCCTCCATTGTATGCTTTTAGCTTCTTTCTCAAAAATTATCTGTCCATATTTATGTGGTTTTATTTCTGGGTTATCAATTCTATTCCATTGGTCTATGTGTCTGTTTTTCTGCTAATACAATGCTGTTTTGATTATTGTAGCCCTGTAGTACAAGCTAAAGTCAGGGAGTGTGATACCTCCAGTATTGTTCTTTTTCCTTAAGATTACTTTGGCTATTCGGGGTCTTTTGTGGTTCCAAACAAATCTGACGATTTTTTGTTCTATTTCTTTACAAAATGCCATTGGGATTTTTTTTTTTAGGAGACATTTCTTTTTTTTTTTTATTAGTTTCAGGTGTACAAGACAAGGTAATACTTAGACGTTCATCATTTATATCCCTCACACTGTGAACCCCCCTCCCCCCATCCACTATCCCTCCGACCTCACACTGAACCATCACATTATATATATAAAATTATAGTTGGCATTCATTAATGTTTAGCTTCTGGTGTACAATGCCATGATCAGGTATCCACAGTATCCCTGAGGTGGTCCTCCAAATAGCACGCATGTCCATCGGATACCCAACAAAATCTTTACAACATTATTGAATACCTTCCCCAAATTAATTTTCAAAAAAACCCTGAGGCCATCTTGTGGTTACCAGCTGCTTCCAAATCCCTTCACCTTTCCCCTTATCCCCAACCCCCCCCCACACCCATCTAACAACTCTCGGTTTTTCCTTTGTGTCCCCAAAACTGTTTCTGATTAGTTTATTCACATAGTCTTTTCTTTAGATTCCATATATAAGCGAGATCATATGGTATTTGTCTTTCTCTTTCTGACTTATTTCACTTAACATAATGTTCTCTAGATCCATCCATGTTGCTGCAAATGATAAGATTTCTTTCTTCTTTATGGCTGCGTAATACTCCATTGTATAAATGTACCACAGCTTCTTAATCCAGTCATCTACCGATGGGCATTTTGGTTGTTTCCATATCTTGGCTATTGTGTAAAGTGCTGCAATAAACATAGGAGTGCATACAGATTTTTGAATTGGAGTTTTGGATTTCTCCGTGTAGATGCCTAGGAGTGGAATTACTGGATCATAGGGTAGTTCCATTTTCAGATTCCTGAGATACCTCCATACTGTTTTCCATAGTGGCTGCACTAATCTGCAATCCCACCAACAGTGCACTAGCGTTCCCTTTTCTCCACATCCACGCCAGCATTTGTTGTTTGTTGATTTATTGATGATAGCCATTTTGACTGGAGTGAGGTGGTATCTCATTGTGGTTTTTATTTGCATTTCTCTGATGGTTAGTGAGGTTGAGCATTTCTTCATATGTCTTCTTGCCTTCTGTATGTCCTTTTTAGAAAAATGTCTCCTCAAGTCCTCTGCCCATTTTTTAATTGGGTTGTTTGTTTTTTTGGAGTTGAGTTGAGTAAGTTTTTTATAGATTTGTGATATTAATCCCTTATCAGATATATCATTGGCAAATATCTTTTCCCATACAGTAGGATCCCTTTTTGTTTTATTGATGGTTTCCTTTGCTGTGAAAAAACTTTTTAGTTTGATGTAATCCCACATGTTTATTTTTTCTCTTACTTCCCTCGCGCGAGGGGATATGTCAGTGAAAATCTTACTCCGGGTAATGTCCATGAAGTTTCTTCCTATATTTTCTTCTAGATATTTTATGGTTTCAGATCTTACATTTAAGTCTTTAAGCCATTTTGAATTTGTTTTTGTATATGGTGTAAGGAGGTGGTCCAGCTTCATTTTCTTGCATGTGTCTGTCCAGGTTTCCCAACACCACTTATTGAACAGACTGTCTTTACCCCATCGTACATTCTTGCTTCCATTGTCGTAGATTAGATGGGCATATAGACATGGATTTACTTCTGGACTCTCTATTCTATTCCATTCATCAATGTGTCTATTTTTATGCCAGTACCATGCTGTTTTGATTACTGTAGCCTTGTAGTATAATTTGAAATCAGGTATCGTTATACCTCCCACTTTGTTCTTATTTTTCAAGATTGCTGAGGCTATCCGGGGTCTTTTATGGTCCCATATAAATTTTAGGATTATATGTTCTATTTCTGTGAAAAACGTCGTTGGTAGTTTGATAGGAATTGCGTTGAATATGTATATTGCCTTAGGCAGTATGGACATTTTAACTATATTAATTCTTCCTATCCATGAACATGGAATGTGTTTCCATCTATTTATGTCTTCTTTCATTTCTTTCTTCAGTGTTGTATAATTTTCTGAGTACAGATCTTTTACATCTTTGGTTAGATTTATTCCCAGATATTTTATAGTCTTTGGAGCAATTGTAAATGGAATTGTTTTTTTAATTTCTCCTTCTGCTATTTTATCATTGGTATATACAAATGCAACTGATTTCCGAATATTAATTTTATATCCTGCTACTTTACTGAATTCATCTATCAGTTCTAATAGTTTCTTGGTGGAGTCTTTAGGGTTCTCTATATATAGTATCATATCATCTGCATATAATGATAATTTTACTTCCTCCTTACCAATTTGGATGCCTTTTATTTCTTTCTCTTGTCTGATTGCTGTGGCTAGAACTTCCAGCACTATGTTGAATAGAAGTGGAGAAAGTGGGCAACCTTGTCTTGTTCCTGATCTTAGGGGGAATGGTTTTAGCTTTTCCCCATTGAGTATGATGTTAGCTGTGGGTTTGTCATATATGGCCTTTATTATGTTAAGATATGATCCCTCTATTCCCACTTTCTTAAGGGTTTTTATCATAAAAGGTTGCTGTATTTTATCAAATGCTTTTTCTGCATCTATTGATATGATCATGTGATTTTTATTTTTCATTTTGTTAATGTGGTGTATCACATTAATTGATTTGCGGATGTTGAACCACACCTGCATACCAGGGATGAATCCCACTTGATCATGGTGTATGATCTTTTTGATGTATTGCTGAATTCTGTTCGCTAATATTTTGTTGAGAATTTTTGCATCTATGTTCATTAGAGATATCGGCCTGTAGTTTTCTTTTTTTGTGGTGTCTTTGTCTGCTTTTGGGATCAGGGTGATAGTGGCTTCGTAAAAAGTGTTTGGGAGTCTTCCTTCTTTGTGGATTTTTTGGAAGAGCTTGAGGAGAATAGGTGATAATTCTTTTTTGAACGTTTTGAAAAATTCACCTGTAAAGCCATCTGGTCCAGGGCTTTTGTTTGTTGGGAGATTATTGATTACTGATTCAATTTCCCTGGTGGTAATCAGACTATTCAGGCTTTCTGTTTCTTCTTGAGTTAGCCTTGGAAGGTTGTGAGCCTCTAGGAAATTGTCCATTTCTTCCAGATTGTCAAATTTGTTGGCATATAGTTGCTCATAGTAATTTCTTAAAACTTTTTGTATTTCTGTGGTGTCTGTTGTCACTTCTCTTTCATTTCTGATTTTATTAATTTGGGTCCTCTCTCTCCTTTTTTTAATGAGTCTGGCTAAAGGTTTGTCAATTTTGTTTATCTTCTCAAAGAACCAGCTCTTGGATTCATTGATCTTTTGTATTGTTTTTCTGGTTTCTATTTCATTTATTTCTGGTCTGATCCTTATTATCTCCTTCCTTGTGCTCCCTTTGGGTTTATTTTGCTGTTCTTTTTCCAGATCCCTTAAGTGTGAAGATAAACTGTCAATTAGTGATGTTTCTTGTTTCTTTAGGTAGGCCTGCAGTGCTATGAACTTCCCTCTTAGGACTGCTTTCGCAGCATCCCATAGATTTTGGGTTGTTGTGTTCTCATTCTCATTTGTCTCAAGATATCTTTTGATTTCTTCTTTGATCTGCTGCTTGACCCATTCATTATTTAGCAACATGTTATTCAGCCTCCATGAATTGGTGTATCTTCCTGGTTTTTTTTCCCTGTAATTCATTTCTAATTTCATAGCACTGTGGTCAGAGAAGACAATTGGTATGATTTCAATTTTCTTAAATTTATCAAGGCTTGTTTTGTGTCCTAACATATGATCTATCTTAGAAAATGTTCCATGTGCACTTGAGAAGAACGTGTATTCTGCAGCATTGGGGTGAAATGCTCTGAAAATATCAATTAAATCCAACTGCTCCAAAGTATCATTTAAGGCTGTTGTTTCCATATTGATTTTCTGTCTGGAGGACCTGTCCCTTGTTGTCAGAGGTGTGTTGAAGTCCCCTACTATGATAGTGTTGCTGTTGATCTCTGTCTTTATGTCCATCAGTACCTGTTTTATATATTTAGGTGCTCCTATGTTAGGTGCATAGATGTTTACTAGGGTTATGTCCTCTTGTCGGATTGATCCCTTTATTATTATATAGTGCCCATCTTTGTCTTTTAATATGTTCTTCATTTTAAAGTCTATTTTGTCAGATATAAGTATTGCAACTCCAGCTTTTTTTTTGCTTCCATTTGCATGAAATATGTTACTCCAACCCTTCACTTTCAGCCTGTGTGTGTCTTTTGATCTGAAATGAGTCTCTTGTATACAGCATATACAAGGGTCTTGCTTCCTTATCCACTCAGCCACCCTATGTCTCTTGATTGGAGCGTTTAATCCATTTACATTTAAAGTGATTATTGATAGGTACATAGTTATTGCCATTTTTAAATTTGTAGTAAATTGTTTTCATCTTTCTTCTGTTTACAGAAGTCCTTTTAGTGTTTCTTGCAATGCTGGCTTGGTTGTAATAAATTCTTTCAGTTTGTTCTTTTCTGGGAAGCTCTTTATCTCTCCATCAACTTTAAATGATAGCCTTGCTGGATAAAGCAATCTAGGTTGTAGGCCTTTGTGTTCCATCACTTTGAGTATCTCCTGCCACTCCCTCCTGGCCTTCAATGTTGCTGTAGAAAAGTCATTTGATAGTCTTATGGGAGTTCCCTTGTATGTCACCTTCTGCCTTTCTCTTGCTGCTTTCAAGATTCTCTCTTTGTCTTTAAGCTTTGCCATTTTAACTATAATGTGTCTTGGTGTGGGCCTGTTTGGGTTTATCCTGGTTGGAACTCTCTGCACTTCCTGGGCTTGTATGTTGGTTTCCTCCATCAGGTTAGGGAAGTTTTCGGACATTATTACCTCAAATATGTTCTCAATCCCTTGCTTCTTCTCTTCGCCTTCTGGTATTCCTATGATGCGCATGTTGTTGCGCTTGATGTTATCCCAGAGGTCTCTTAACCCATCTTCATTGTTTTTTATTCTTTTTTCTTTCTGTTGTTCAGTTTGAGTGATCTCTGCTAACTTGTCTTCTAAGTCGCTGATTCGATCCTCTGCTTCATCTAACCTGATGGTCATTCCTTCAAGTGAGTTCTTAATTTCGGTAATTGTGTTCTTTAGTTCTAGCTGGTTGTTCGTTAAGATTTCTACATCCTTTTTTAGTTCTAACTGGTTGTTCTTTATGATTTCTATATCCTTCTTTATGTCTTCTCTAAGCTCCTTAAACATTCTTATCACCAGTGTTCTGAACTCTGTCTCTGACATGTTGGTTACCTCTGTTTCATTTGGTTCCAGTTGTGGAGGTTTCTTCTGTTCTTTTATTTGGGACATGTTTCTTTGTCTCCCCATTCTGACTGACTCTCTGTGCTTGCTTTGATGTAGTAGGAAGATCCCCTAGAGCTCTTAGTTCTTGCTGGGTTATCTTATGTATTATGTGTCCTTTATATTTGACTTGGACTACTTCGTTCTTCTCTGCATGTGCTCCACAGGTGGTTCGTGTGTTTAGTATATCGTCCTGTTCAAGAAGAACTTTAATTGCTTTTTGCTTGTGAGTAGGTGGGTTTAACTCCTAGGCCGTCTAGTTGTGAAACTTGGCTCTGCCCACCGCAGGGTGTTCTGCTGGGTGAGGGTTGGCCACTTAAATGAGGTTTGGCCTCTATGGGCTCTTATACCTTCAGAGAATTCCCTCTGGGTGTGTGACTTGTAGGTCAAACCCGGTAGTACTCTGGTTTGGTCCAGAGTTGGCTTCTGGATATGTTGAATCTTGTGCCTCTTAAGCTGGGCCCTGTTAGGGCAGTTTCAGCACAAATCAAGTTACCAAGTACAACAACAACAACCAGGAAAACAAATCAAGTACAGTCACATGTAAAATACAACCGACAATCCCCACTCAACATAGGCAAAGATATCAAAGAAATAAAGACAGAACAAAGCAAATCACAACAAGCAGAAAGAAAAAAAATAAGAAAAAAAGAAAGAAAGAAAAAAAAGAAAAAGAAAAGAAAAGAAGAGAAAAAAAGAAAAGAAAAGAAAACAAAACAAAACAAAACAAAAAAACAAAAACCACCAAGCAAAACAAAACAGAAAGCAGCACCAGTCTTGGCTTAAGCCCACCAAGTAGTCTCCAGGTTGTCCTCCGCTGTGCCAAAGAGTTCCCTGCCTAGTGCGCAGGCAGCACTAGTCACCTGGTGCCCAGAGTGAATTTGGGAGTGTAGATTTAAATGCGAGGGGCTGAGGGGTCTGGATGACAGTTTTCAGAGAGACCGTGCAGTTTCTGTCCTTTCCTGCACAAATGCACGCTGAGAGTAGCTCCTCCAGCCCTGTGCCCAGTACTCCTGAGTCTTAGGGCCCTCCTTCCGTGGGTGTGTGGGAGGGGGCGGGCGGGCGATCTCTAAACTGCTGAAAGCCGGGAGCTGCGTCTGCCGCTTACTGCTGAACTCAGGGAGTGCTTCCGCGGTTGCCCTTGCCCCGCCCCAGGCCAGCCAGAAAGGGTGGGGGCTGGGGATGGAAGGGTCTTCTCCCTCCCAGGCCAGCCACGTCACACTCCTCCCGCAGGCCTGAAAAGGTGGTGGCTGGAGGTGTGGGAGTCTCCTCTCTCCTCGTCCAGTGAAAATCCCCTCCTCCCCGCCTCTTCCGAAGGTCAGAGCTGGCTGCCAATCTTCCCAGCGCCTGAGCACAAACGCCCCTCTGTAATCTGACACTACTCTTCAGTTCATGGGTCAGTTTAAGTCTCTGGAAGGGCGGGGGGAGGATTCGAAAAGCGCGGTGAGGGGCCCAGGTGTGGCGTCTGAGTTCTTTGTCTGCCCTAGGGCCCACGAGCTGCCCGCCCCTGCGGGAGCGATCAGCTGTGGGACGCAGGGAAAGAGCCCACTTCCTGGACCCTACACTCTCTGCTGCACCCTGGGCTCCCTTGGGACTCTAGAGCTCCTATGGGCACGCTCCTCTTGCCCTCTTCGCTCCTCCCCCGCTCGCCCAACTAGCGCACCTCAAAGCAAACCTTCCGCGAGTCTCCGCTCAGTCCTGGGAGCAGCACAGCGCAGCGGTTGCTGTACGGCCTGGGCTCCGCTATGGGGGGGTTAGTGTTTTCACTTCGCGCCCCTCTCTCCTCCCCCGCTTGCCTAACTAGCGCACTCCAAAGCAAACCTTCCACGAGTCAGTGCTCCGTTGTCCTGGGCGCCGCGGTGGCGGTTGCCGCTGGCCTCTGCTCCGCGGGGGTGGGGGTGGGGGGGCGCGCTTCCACTTCGCTCCGCGCTCACCTTCAGGTAATTCCTCCACGAGTCTCCCCGCTGTTCTGCGTGTTCTATATCTCCCTGTGTCTTTAGAGCTGCGGTTTAGGGCCGCTGCCGCCGCCGCAGCCGCCGCCGGCCTGATTCCACCAGGAGACCGCGCGTTTCCACTCCACTCCCTTCCTTCTTCCCCTGCTCGCCCAATTTGAGCACCTTCAAGTAATCCTTCCACGAGTCTCTTAGGAGTCTCTTAGCTGTTCTGCATGATGAGCAAAGAGTTGTTTGATGGGTTATATGTCCCGTTTGTAATAAGATCCGGAGGAGAACTCAGAAAATGTGCCCTGCTGCCGCCATTCCTATGACGTCACCCAATTTCTTTACTGGTGATCGGTCTGTTTAGATTTTCCAGTTCTTCATGGTTCAGCCTTGGAAGGCTATATGTTTCTAAGAACTTATCCATTTCTTCTAGGTTATTGAATTTGGTGGCATATAGTCCTTCATAGTATTCTTGGATGGTTCTTTGTATTTCTGTGGTGCCCGTGACAACTTCCCCTTTTTCATTTCTGATTTTGTTAATTAGTGTCTTCTCTCTTTTTATCTTAGTGAGTCTAGCCAAGGTTTTGTTGATTTTGTCGATCTTTTCAAAGAACCAGCTCTTTATCACATTAATTTTTTCTATTGTCGTTTTGTTCTTTATTTCATTTAGTTCTCCTCTGATTTTTGTTATTTCCTTTCTTCTGCCTACCTTGGGTTTTACTTATTCTTCTTTTTATACTTCTTTATGGTGTAACATGAGGTTATTAATTTGGGATTTTTCTTGTTTCTTGAGATAGGCCTGTAATGATATAAATTTCCATCCTAAAACTGCTTTTGCTGCATCCCAAAAATTTTGGCAGGATGTATTTTCATTGTCATTTGTTTCTATGTATCTTTTGAGCTCTCCTCTAATTTCGTCTTTGACCGGTTGTTCTTTAAAAGTATGCTGTTTAATCTCCATGTATTTGTGTTTATTCCTGCTTTCTTTTTGCAGTTGATATCCAATTTCAAAGCCTTGTGATCAGTGAATATGCTTGACATGATTTCAATCTTCTTGAATTTGCTGAGGCTTATTTTATGTCCCAATATATGGTCTATCCTTGAGAATGTTCCATGTACACTCGAAAAGAATGTATAGTCTGATGTTTTAGGATGAAGTGCTCTATATATGTCAATTATGTCCATTTCATCTAATGTGTCCTTTAGGGCTGCTATTTCGTTATTTCTTTTTCGTTTGGATGATCTATCCATAGCTGTCAATGATGTATTTAAGTCCCCTAGTATAATTGTGTTTTGGTCAATTTCTACCTTTAGTTGTGTTAGTAGTTGCTTTGTATATTTTGGTGCTCCCTGATTGAGGGCATAAATATTGATGACTGCTATGACTTCTTGTTGTATAGTCCCCTTTACAATTATGAAATGTTCTTCTTTGTGTCTTGTTGTCTTTTTCACTCTGAAGTCTGTTTCATCTGATATCTGTATGGTATACCTGATTTTCTCTGGGTACCATTTGCTTGGAGTGTCAATTTCCACCCTTTCACTTTGAGTCTATGCGTGTCCTTGTAGCTGAAATGTGTCTCTTGGAGACAGCATATGTTTGGGTTTAGCTTTTTGATCGAATCTGCTACTCTGTACCTTTTTATTGGTGAGTTCAGTCCATTTAAATTTAAGGTGAACATTGATATGTGAGGATTTCCTGTCATTCTATCTTTAGTTTTCTGGTAGGCTGTGTCTCCATTGTTTCTTTGCCTTTTTTTTGTTGTCTATTATATCTGTGTGGTGGCATTCTATGATGTTTTCCTGTGTTTCTTCTTTTCTTACAGAATGTATTTCAGTTCTGGATGTTTTTTTAGTGTATACCCATAAGTTTATTTAAAAGAAAGTTTGATATTTAGAGTATTCCATTTTCTTCAGCATGCTTACTTTCTCCATTCCCATATTCCGGTTCAGGCCTTTACTCTCCCTTTTTTGTGTTTTGGTTGCCACAAATTGTCCCTGTTGATGGTGGTCGAATAGCCTCCTCTATTATTACCTGTAGTGTAGATCGTGTATTAGAAAATTGCCTCAGCTTCTGTATGTCTGGAAAGGTCTTTATTTCTCCTTCATATCTAAAGGATATCTTTGCTGGATATATTATTCTTCCTTGTAATTTCTCTGTTTCAATATTTTATATATTTGGTTCCACTCCCTCCTGGCTTGTGGAGTTTCTCCTGAAAA
This sequence comes from Rhinolophus hipposideros, assembly GCF_964194185.1. Classification (NCBI taxonomy): domain Eukaryota; kingdom Metazoa; phylum Chordata; class Mammalia; order Chiroptera; family Rhinolophidae; genus Rhinolophus; species Rhinolophus hipposideros. The sequence goes on along the minus strand of NC_138046.1, from coordinate 51,118,049 downwards.
ATATGATGATAATCTAATGGGCTTTCCTTTGTAGGTTACCTTGAGGATTCTTTCTTTGTCATTGATTTTAGACAGTTTCAATACAATGTGCCTTGGACAAGGCCTGTTGGGATTGAGGTAATTAGGTGTTCTACTTGCTTCTTGGATTCGAGGATCCAGTTCTGTTCACAAGTTTGGGAAGTTCTCATTGACAATTTGTTTGAATGTATTCTCTGTTCCCTTCTCTCTTTCGTCTCCTTCTGATATGCCCATTATTCTTTTATTGCTTTTTCTGATGGAGTCAGAAAGTTTTTGTAGAGTTCTTTCTTTTTTTTTTTAAGTCTCAAGTCTCTTTCATCTTCCATCTGTGTAATTTCCAGTTTCTATCTTCAATGTTACTGATTCTTTCCTCTATCTCGTTAACTCTACTACTGCAGGTGGTTATTTCATTCTTAATTTCTTCTATTGAGTTCTTAATCTCCAGAAATTCCATTTGGTTCTTTTTTAAAATTTCAATCTCTTTTGTAAAATGCTCATGTTGGTCTTTGATTGTGTTTCTGAGTTCATTAAACTGCATTTCTGTGTTTTCTTGCATCTCATTGAGTTTTCTCAGAACTGCAATCTTGAATTTTCTGTCATTTAAGTCACATATTTTCATATCTTTAAGTTGCTTTTCTGGAGACTTTTCACTTTCTTTCTGAGCTGTCTTGTTGCCTTGGTTATTTGTGGCAATTACTGATTTATTATTTCTCTTTCTAGACATCTACAGGAGTGGCTTCTGCAACAGGTTGATAGAAAGAAGTCTTTCTTTTTTGTTTTCCAGTACTTGTGGGTAGAAAGTTTTATTTTCTATCGACTGCAGCCTTTTTTTTTCTCTCTCACATGGTTGTGCTATGTTTTCTCTACACTATTCCAGTTTCTCACCCAGTGGTGGTATTCCCTGTGAGATGGGCTTCTCCTCTGTTAATAAGTTCACCTGAGTCTCAGGGCACAGTGTCCATGTGGGTATGCAAAGAGCTTTTGAAGTTCCATAGCTCTTCCTGCACCACATTCAGAGCTCGTATGTTTCAGCTGTTCTGTTTACTCCTGCAGGAATCCGCCCAGATAAGTGGGGCCAGGGGCGGTGTGAGTTGTGAGAGGTGGCCCAGAGCAATGGAGGCGACCACCACCACAGCCGGTCCTGCTTCCACATCTCCTTCCGCTTTGTAGGAACTAGGTGGACTGTGAATCTGTGTCTGCATTTCACAGTTCTCAGAACAGCAAATATTCTGTTCTTCTGATCTGACACTGCTATTCCTCCGCTTCTAGCACCGGGCGGGTGGGGTGTTTTGAGCTCTGGGAAGGTAGGGAGGAGGCAGCTAGTCTCAGTTCCTACGTCTTCCATTCTCTGCTCAGCAGTGAGGGCTTAAGCCACCGTTTTCAGCCTTCTTCCCTCAGTCTTTTCTCGAGGTCTCTGCCGTGAGTGTTGTGTTCAGCTGTGTTATATGTTGTCCCCTCAGCCGTCTGGATCTTAAACGGAACTTTAGCAGTCCAACTTCTTCCCTCTCCCACAGCTGTGGTACTTTAGGATGCAGCGAGCTCGGAGCACTGAGCCTGGTCTGCGTCCTGCGCCAGCACGGCTCTGTCTCTGCACTTCTCCCTTCCCTCTTCCTCTGCTTGTGCGATTCGCCCACCTTTAGGTGAATTCAGTAGTGCGCGTCTTCGTCTTTTTTGTCTGCTCTGCAGGAAGTCCTTTGTGGTGTTATTGTTGTTCGATTAGTTGTAAATTCCAGGGCAACTTTACAGAGGCTCACCTCATGCCGCCATTTTGATGACGTCTCCCTGATTTCCTTTTGTAAAACTCCTAACCAATGCACTTAATACTCTTTTCTATTAGTGAAAATAAACACCATTATTACATAACCCAAACGTGATACTTGGAATTCAGATGGCTGCCAAGGTCCAATTGTATTAACTGGTGGCAAAGTTGCTCTAGTCACTACAACTGATGTGTGTCTATCTGAGTGTTTTAGCTTGGGCTGCCATTAAAAAAATACCATAGACTGGGTAGCATAAACAATAGAAATATTTTGTCACAGTTCTGAAGGCTGAGAAATCTAAGATCAAGGTGCCAGAGAGGCCTCTTCTCTTGGCTTCCCGATGGCTGCTATATAACTGTATGTTCATATGACCTCATGAATTAGTCGATTGGTGGTTCAGTGTTTGATTTCTTGACAACCAGCAATGCAAGGTGTAGTTCTGACTTTGACACTTCCGTGATTTCTAGTTTTCAAAAAGAAATATGGAGGGAAACAGAGCAAATTAGTGATTTGAAATGTAGCTCATGACACAATTTGTAGCATGGTATGGGCTTTCAAGGATTTTTTTTTTTTCTGTACCAGTTCTCTTGTTCATTGTTCTCTGTGGCCCCATGATTTACCTCCATCTTCTTTTTCTGTTGTCTTCCTCAGTTATATCTGAAATGAGCATTATGAAATATGTCTTCCATGGGAGTATGCATTTTTCCTCAGTCTGCTTCTTGTCTATTCAATCTTGGTGGCCTAAGGACTATTTTATGGCTTATAGCCTAAAAGGAGTCTGATGGTTTAAATATATTTTTTTAATTTTTTATTAGTTTTAGGTGTACAAAACAGTGTAATAGTTAGACATTTACACCCCTCACAAAGTGATAACTCCCCTCCCCCATTCTACTACCTCTCTGACATCGTATATAGCTGTTACAATTCCATTGACTCTATTCCCTATGCTATCCTCCACATCCTGTGACTATATATGTATTAAATTATAGCTGACGTTCGATATTATTCAACTTCTGCTTCAGGTGTACAATGCAGTAGTCAGGGCCTAGATAATTTTAATCCTACTGAGCCAAGGATTGGTATTTTTACAGACTTTCTTAGTTCAGGCTTTTTCTTTGTTTAACAGCTTGATTGTCTCATAACAGGCTTGGTTTCAGCCAGCAACATGTACCAATAACCACACCCATACTTCTTTTGCAGGCATAGTTCTCAGATTTGCTATAGCTTGTTTTTCTTTCTTTATTGCTCCCGTATCTTCCACTTTCTTTAATGTGGATTAACTGAGGTTGTGTGTTTTCTGTGGAAAGACCATATCATTAAGGTAATCTGCATGGTGAATGGACAATGCAACATATAGATGATGTATTATAGAATTGTACACTTGAAACCTATATAATTTTACTAACTAATGTCACCCCAATAAATTTAATAAAAAATTTTAAAAAGCTAATCTTTGCCCTGAGCATTTTACTTAACTGAAAAGTTTTATATGTTGTGACACCATTAGTCTAATTTACCCCTGAAAAAATTTAATATCTTGAAACACTTAATGGGTTCTTATCCTTCCAAAGCTCTCTCAGTATTATTTTCATAGTTTGAGGTTAAAACCCAGTTGAGTTTTCCAACCATAAAATGCCTGAAATTTTTATATTGTCTATTCCCCTTTATTTCTATTTGCAAACCAGCTAATTCTTTCCTGAGCTCTGCATTAATCTGTTCTCCGGAGAAACAGACCAATACGACATATATAGTAAAAAAGAAGTTTTATTGTAGGAATTGGCTCATGCAGCTATGGAAGCCAAGAAGTTCTTTGATTTGCCATCTGCAAGCTGGAGAACCAGGAAAGCTGGTGGTATAATTCAGTCTTAGTACGAAGGCCTAAGAATCAGTGTGTGTGTGTGTGTGTGTGTGTGTGTGTGTTTGGGGAGGGGTGATGACATAATTCCCAGTCTGAATCCAAAACCCCAAGAACCAGGATTGCTGATATCCAAGGTCAGGAGAAAATGAGTGTCTCATCCCAAGCAGAGAGAACGAATTGCCCTTTCTCCACTATTTTGGTTTATCCAGGTCCTCAACAGATTGATTGATGCCCACACACATCAGTAAGGGCAATCTACTTTACTCAGTCTACTGATTCAAATGCTAATCTCTTCTACAGACTCCCTCACAGACACACTCAGAAATAATGTTTTACTAGCTATCTGGTCATTCCTTAGCCCGATCAAGTTGACACATAAAATGAACCATTACTACACCGATCAAAGCCAGCAGCAATCAATAAACACTACTATCACTATGAATAGCACTAAAATTTTGTTTTCTAGCTTCTTCTCCTAAAACATTTTCCTATGAGCATTGTTTTCCAACCTCTTCTCTTAGAGTTACAAATCCCCTAATCACATTCACTGGTTCTATTGCAAGTTAAAGTTTCACCAAACTTTTGTCACTGACAAATCCTATCACAAAACCACTTAGCCAATGTCACATCTCACATTTTTGTTATGGTGATATTCCACTTTCAGTACCAGTTTTGGTATTAATCAGGCTAAATTAAGCTAGGCTACATAACAAGCAGTGCTATAATCTCAGTGGCTTAACAGAACAAAAGCATACTTCTGACTAGAACAAATTGGATTGTGGATTCACACAACTCTCCAGAGTATCTTCCCTCTTCCTGGTGTATGAGTAATCAGGCTGCTTCAAACTTGAAGCTCTAGTATCTCAGTACAAAGTCCTCCTCAGTTGCTGCAGCTAGAAAAAGGAGGTGGCAAAAGAGTTGAACATTAACAATCAAATGTTTCACCTCGGAAACAAAATACATCATTTCTGCTCATAGCCCCTTGGCAAGAATTAGAAGACCCTGACAAATTATAAGAGGGCTAGGAAATATATCCTTCCAATACACATACAATGGAGGAGAACCAGACATTGTTGAAGTCTAGTAATGTATACCTCAGATAGTGTTGAAAGTTGTATGGCTTATGGATAAAGAACATACCTGGAGTCACAAACCCTAAATTCAAGCCCTAGTTTTGCTACTTGCTACCTGACAAATGGCTTAAGCCATGAGCCTTGGTTTAAAGTATGAATACTAATACCTAATTGGATAATTATTTAGCTTATATGATATTAAGCTTGTGCAATGCTTAGCACAGTTCCTGGCACACAGAAAGCATTCAATTAATTACTCTATATGATGCATGGTGCATAAAGACATGATAATCCACTAAGCTGTGATCATGACAGTAAAGTCTGTGACAGATAATCTCAGGGACATCATGGCAGTACCACTTACAGCATACACATTATTATAGTTCTCAGTAATTTACCAGTGTTCAACAGACTGGGAAAATATTGACATTGTTATAGTCTCCACAATAAATTAGAGTAAAGAGCGTGATGGTAGCAATATGTTGACAAGAAGAAAATTAATGTGACTGAGGCTTTTTCATTTTGCTAAAATGTCTTAAATTTTGTAGAAAAATAGTCATTTACTATAATCAGGAGCTGCTCCAAAATTACATGCTGAAATATAAATATGGAAAAGAAATGCGTAGCAAGAGCAACTAAACGACTGAAGAGCCAGCCTCTCAAAAAAGCTTTTTGTAACATCCTTTTATAATGCACATGCTATTATACTTCCTAAGTAATTTCATCTAACCTTTATCTGTAATCAATGAGGATTTTGAATAAATAAAATTTCATAATTCATATTATTGGAATGATGTTATGTCACTTCTAAGGAAAGAAGTTACATTACAAATAGGGATTTTTCTGTGAAAGGAGTCATAAGTGAAACATATTTTTATGTTCATGGCACTAATTACTCAGGGTTTATGCAATATGTTCTTGTTTTCTACATTTAGTTAATCAGTTTATTATGAGTTTCAAGCTTATAATAAATGATAATGACAGCATATTCAACAACTGATAAACCATATTAAATAAAAGGTTTTCAAATTTGTATATATATTTTTAATTTATTGGGGTGACAATTGTTAGTGAAATTACATAGATTTCAGGTGTATAATTCTGGATAACATAATCTATAAATCCCATTGTGTGTTCACCACCCAGAGTCAGTTCTCCTTCCATCGCCATATATTTGAACCCCTTACCCTCATCTCCCACCCCCTAGCTCCCTTACCCTCCAGTAACCACTAAACTATTGTCTGTGTCTATGAGTTCTTGTTTCTCATTTGTTTGTCTTATTCTTTTGTTGTTTTTGGTTTATATACAACATATCAGTGAAATTATAGGGCTCTCTGCTTTTTCTGTCTGACTTATTTCACTTAGCATTATACTCTCAAGATCCATCCATGTTGTAACCAATGTTCCTATATCATCTTTCCTTACTGCCAAATAGTATTCCATTGTGTATATATACCACAACTCATTTATCCATTCATCTATCGAAGGACATTTTGGATGTTTCCATGTCTTGGTCACCGAGAACAAAGCTGCAATGAACATTGGAGCACACAAGTCTTTATGGATAAATGTTCTCAAATTTTTTGGGTAGATACCCAGGAGAGGGATTGCTGGGTCATATGGTAATTCTATTCGTAATTTTTTGAGGAACCTCCACACTGCCTTCCATAATGGCTGCACCAGTCTGCATTCCCACCAACAGTGTATGAGGGTTCCTTTTTCTCAACAGCCTCTCCAACACTTCTTACTATTTGTCTTGTTGATGATAGCCATTCTGACTGGGGTGAGGTGATATCTCATTGTGGTTTTTATTTGCATTTCTCTGATGATTAGGGATGTTAGAGCATTTTTTCATATTTCTATTTGCCATTTGTAAGTCCTCTTTGGAGAAATGTCTCTTCAGGTCCTCTGCCCATTTTTCAATTGAGTTGTTTGGTTTTTTGTTGTTGAGCTTCATGAGTTATTGTATATTTTACATATTAGATCCTTATCTGAGGCACTGTTTGCAAAAAACTTCTCCCATTCAGTTGGTTGCCTTTTAATTTTGTCGATGGTTTCTTTTGCTGTGCAGAACCTTTTAAGTTTCATATAGTCCCATTCGTTTATTTTAGCTTTTTCTTCCATTGCCTTTGGAGTCAAATTCATAAAATGCTCTTCGAACCCAAGGTCCATAAGTTTAGTACCCATGTTTTCTGCTATGCAGTATATTGTGTCAGATCTTATGCTTAAGTCTTAGATCCATTTTGAATTAATTTTGGTACATCGTGACAGATAGCAGTCCAGTTTCATTCTTCTGCAGTTGGCTATCCAATTCTCCAGGACCATTTATTCAAGCGGCTGTCTTTCCTCCATTGTATGTTTTTCGCTTCTTTGTCAAAAATTATCTGTCCATATTTATGTGGTTTTTATTTCTGGGTTCTCAATTCTGTTCCATTGGTCTATGTGTCTGTTTTTCTGCCAATACCATGCTGTTTTGATTATTGTAGCCCTGTAGTACAAGCTAAAGTCAGGGAGTGGCGTACCTCCAGTACTGTTTTTTTTTTCTTAAGATTGCTTTGGCTATTTGGGGTCTTTTGTGGATCCAAACAAATCTGATGATTTTTTGTTCTATTTCTTTAAAAAATGCCATTGGGATTTTGATGGGGATTGCATTAAATTTGTATATTGCTTTGGGTAATATGGCCATTTTAACTGTGTTGATTCTTCCAATCCATGAGTACGGAATGTTCTTGCATTTATTTGTGTCTTCTTCAGTTTCTTTCAAAAAAGTCTTATAGTTTTCAGCATATAGGTTATTCACATCTTTAACCAAGTGTATCCCTAGGTATTTTATTCTTTTTGCTGCAATTGCAAAGGGAATTGTTTTTTGTATTTCTTTTTCTGAGATTTCATTGTTAGTATATAGGCATGCAATGGACTTATGTACATCGAATTTGTAGCCAGCAACTTTACTGTATTTGTTGATTGTTTCTAACAGCTTTTTGATGGATTCTTTAGGGTATTCCATATACAGTATCATGTCATCTGCAAAGCGTGATAATTTAACTTCTTCATTCCTAATTTGGATGCCCTGTATTTTTTTCTCTTGCCTGATTGCTCTGGCAAGGACTTCCAACACTACGTTGACAACCAGAGGTGATAGGGGATAGCACTGTCGTGTTCCTGAACGTAGAGCAAAGGGATTCAGTTTTTCACCTTTAATTATGAGATTAGCTGAGGGCTTGTCATATATAACCTTTATTATGTTAAGGTATTTTCCATGTATACATATTTTATTAAGTGTTTCAATCATAAATGGATGTCGTATCTTGTCAATTGTTTTTTCTGCATCAATTGATATAATCATGTGATTTTTGTCCTTGTATCACATTGATGGATTTGCGGATATTGAACCATCCTTCTGCCCCGGGGATGAACACCACTTGATCATGGTGAATAATCTTTTTAAGGTATTGTTGTATTTGATTTGCTAGAATTTTGTTTAGCATTTTTGCATCAGTATTCATCAGAGATATTGGTCTGTAGTTTTCTCTTCTGTGTGTGTTGTCCTTACCAGGTTTTTGTATCAGGGTAATGTTGGCAGCATAAAATGACTTAGGGAGTACTGTCTGTTCTTCAATTTTTTGGAAGAGTTTGACCAGGATTGGTTTTAGATCCTCTTTGAAGGTTTCCTAGAATTCACTAGTGAAGCCATCGGTCCCCCACTTTTGCTTTGGGAAGATTTTGGATGACTGATTCAATTTTATTACTGGTGATCGCTTTGTTTAGAGTTTCCATTTCTTCCTGTTTCAGCCTTGGAAGGCTATATGTTTTAAGAACTTGTCCATTTCTTCTAAGTTATTGAATTTGGTGGCATATAGTCCTTCATAGTATTCTTGCATGATCCTTTGTATTTCTGTGGTGTCCGTGATAACTTCCCCTTTTTCATTTCTGATTTTGTTAATTAGTGTCTTCCCACTTTTTATCTTAGTGAGTCTAGCAAAGGGTTTGTCGATTTTGTTAATCTTTTCAAAGAAAGAGCTCTTTGTCACATTAAGTTTTTTCTATTCTCTTTTTGTTCTCTATTTCATTTAGTTCTGCTCTGGTTTTTGTTATTTCCTTTCTTCTTCTGACCTTGGATTTCACTTGTTCTTCTTTTTCTAGTTCTTTAAGGTGTATCGTGAGGTTATTTATTTGGGATTTTTCTTGTCTCTTGAGATAGGCCTGTAATGACATAAATTTCAATCTTCAAACTGCTTTCGCTGCATCCCCAAAATTTTGGTAGCATGTATTTTCATTTTCATTTATTTCTATGTATCTTTTGATCTCTCCTGTAATTTCTTCTTTGACCCAGTCGTTCTTTAAAAGTATGTTGTTTAATCTCCTTTTATTTGTGTTTTTATCTGCTTTCTTTTCGCAGTTGATATCCATTTTCAAAGCCTTGTGATCAGTGAATATGCTTGGTATGATTCCAATCTTCTTAAATTTGCTGAGGCTGATTTTATGTCCCAATATATAGTCTATCCTTGAGAATGTTCCATGTACACTCAAACAGAATATGTAGTCTGATGTTTTAGGATGAAGAAGCTATATATGTCAATTATGCCCATTTCATCTAATTTGTCATTTAGGGCTGCTATTTCATTATTTATTTTCTATTTGGATGATCTATCTATAGCTGTCAATGATGTATTTAAGTACCCTAGTATAATTGTGTTTTGGTCAATTTCTCCCTTTACTTCTGTTAGTAATTCCTTGGTATATTTTGGGGCTCCCTGATAGGGGGCATAAATATTGATGAGTGTTATGTCTTCTTGTTGTATAGTCCCCTTTACCATTATGAAATGTCCATCTTTGTCTCCTGTTATGTTTTTCACCCTGAAGTCTGTTTCATCTGATATCATTATGGCTACACCTGATTTTCTCTGGGTACCATTTTCTTGGAGTGTCAATTTCCACACTTTCACTTTGAGTCTACGCTTGTCCTTGTAACTGAAATGTGTCTCTTGGAGACAGCATATGGTTGAGTTTAGTTTTCTCATCCAAAAACTAAACTGATCCATTATCTTATGATTGGTGAGTTCAGTCCATTTACATTTAGGGTGATTATTGATATGTGAGTATTTCTTGTCATTATTTCTTTAGTTTTCTGGTAAGGCTGTGTTTCCATTGTTTCTTTGTCTTTTTGTTGTTGTCTATTATTTCTGTGTGGTGGTATTCTATGATGTTTCCCTATGTTTCTTCTTTTATTACAGTATATATTTCAGTTCTGGATGTTTTTTGAGTGGTTACCCTTAAGATTATGTAAAAGAAAGTTTGATATTTAGAGTATTTCATTTTCTTTAGCACTTTTTCTTTCCCATTGCCTTATTCTGATTCAGGTCTTTACTCTCCCCTTTTTATGTTGCCAGAAATTGTCCCTGTTGATGGTGGTTGTGTAGCTTCCTTTAGTATTTCTTGTAGTGCAGGTCATGTATTAGAAAATTCCCTCAGCTTCTGTATGGTTGGAAAGGTCTTTATTCCTCCTTTATGTCAAAAGTATATCTTTGCTGGATATATTATTCTTGGCTCATAATTTCTCTATTCCAATAGTTTCAATATTTCGTTCAACTCCCTCCTAGCTTGTAGAGTTTCTGCTGAAAAGTCTGATGATAATTTAATGGGCTTTCCTTTGTAGGTTACCGTTTTCTTTTCCCTGGCTGCCTTGAAGATTCTTTCTTTGGCATTGATTTTAGACAGCTTCAATACAATGTGCCTTGGAGGAAGCCTGCGGGATTGAGATAATTAGGTGTTCTGTTTGCTTCTTGGATTCAAGGATCCAGTTCTGTCCACAAGTTTGGGAAGTTCTCATCAACGATTTGTTTGAATATATTCTCTGTTCCCTTCTCTCTTTCTTCTCCTTCTGGTATGCCCATTATTCTTATATTGCTCTTTCTGACAGAGTCAAAAACTTCTTGTAGATTTCTTTCATTTCTTTTAAGTCTCAAGTCTCTTTCTTCTTCCATCTGTGTATTTTCCAGGTTTCTATCTTCGATGTCATTGATTCTTTCCTCCATCTGGTCAATTCTACTACCTAAGCTGGTTATTTCATTTTTAATTTCTTTTATTGAGTTCTCAATCTCCAGAAAATCCATTTGATTCTTTTTTGAAATTTCAATCTCTTTCGTAAAATGCTCATGTTGTTCTTTGATTGCATTTCTGAGTTCATTAAATTGCCTTTCTGAGTTTTCTAGCATCTCGTTGAGTTTTTTCAGAACTGCAATCTTGAATTCTCTGTCATTTAAGTCACATATTTCCATATCTTTAAGTTCCTTTTCTGGAGACTTTTCACTTTCTTTCTGAGGTGTTTGTGGCCTTGGTTATTCATGGCAATTACTGATTTATTATTTCTCTTCCTAGACCTCTACAGGAGTGGCGTCTGCAACAGGTTTATAGGAAGAGATCTTTCTTTTGTTTTCCAGTACTTGTTGGTAGAATGTTTTATTTTCTTTCCGACTGCAGCCTTTATTTTCCTCTCTCACACAGTAGTGCTATGATTTTTCTGCACTATTCCAGCTTGTCACACAAATGGGGGATTCCCTGGGAGACTGGGTTCTCCTCTGTTAATAGTTCACCTGGGTCTCAGGGCGTAGTGTTCGTGTGGGTATGTGGAGAGCTTTTGAAGTTCCAAATCTCTTTCTGCACCAGATTCAGAGCCCGTATGTTTCAGCAGTTCTGTTACTCCTGTAGGGATCTGCCCAGGCAGGTCTGGCCAGGTGCGGGGTGAGTTGTGAGACTTGGCCCAGAGCAATGGCGGTGACCACCACCACAGCCGGTCCTGCCTCCAAAGCTCCCTCCCCTTTCCTGGAACTAGTTGGACTGCAAATCTGTGTCTGTGGTCCACAGTTCTCAGAACAGCAAATACTCTGTTCTTTTGATCTGACACTGCTACTGTTCCGCTTCTAGCACGGGGCAGGTGGGGGCGGGGTGAGATCTGGGAGGGTGGGGAGGGGACGGCTAGTCTCAGTGCCTAAGGCTTCTGTTCTCTGCTCGGCAGTGAGGGCTTAAACCACTGTTTTCAGCCTTCTTCCCTTAGTCTTTGCTCCGAGGTCTCTGCAGTGAGCGTTGGGTTCATCCATGTTATACACTGCCCCCTCAGCCCTGTGGGCCATAAGCGGAGCCCCAGCAGTCCGAGTTCTTCCCTCTCCTGCAGCTGTGGTAGTTCCGGGATGCAACGAGCTGGGAGCATTGAGCTAGGTCTGTGTCCTGCGCCCGCGGGCTCCGTCTCTGCACTTCTCCCTTCCCTCCTCCCCCACTCGCGCGATTCTCCCACCTTAAGTTGAATTTAGTAGTGGGCCTGTTCGTCTTGCCTGTCTCCTACAGAGGGAGTCCTTTGTGGAGTTATTGTTGTTCGATTAATTGTAATTTCCAGGGGAGCTTTACAGAGGCTCACCTCATGCCGCCATTTTGATGACGTCGTATATATATATATATTTTTAAGATTCATGGGGAGGTATTTTATTGAGGACATTTCTTTTTTTAAAATTTATTAATTTCAGATGTACAAGACAACGTCGTATATTTTTTAATATGTTGTTAAATGATCTTCTAGAATTATAAAATAGTTTATGTTCACTGAAAACAATGGAATGAAATGATGTAATGAGATATGTATTTTTTCACATACATGCCCACCTTTTCCTTCCTCACCCCCAAACTCCGGATAACCTACAGTGTATTATTACATGTTTTTCTCAATATTCAGTGTATGCATATATGTCTGTGTGCATTTCACTTAATATATCGTGAATATCTCTCCAAGTCATTAATATAGATATAACTCATACTTTCTCTACTAGCTTAAGAAATAGACCTATTATGAATACACAATTTGTTTAAGCTTCTACCCACAGGTGGACATTCAATTAGGTTCCAGTATTTTGCCATTATAGACAATGCTGAATTAAACATTCTTTTGCTAATATACTATGTCAGTAAAACATATGCAACTCACAGTGACAGAGGGAGAGAGAGAGAGTTACATTTCTCTTGGTACCAAATCTGACGTGAAAAATATCTGAAATAATATGTACCAAAACTATGTATAGATAATATCTTGGAAAAGGGGCCACATAGGAGTGGGGTCACAGGTCAATTAAAACTTATTTCACCCCTCACGCGAGGGAAGTAAGAGAAAAAATACACATGTGGGATTACATCAAACTAAAAAGTTTTTTCACAGCAAAGGAAACCATCAATAAAACAAAAAGGGATCCTACTGTATGGGAAAAGATATTTGCCAATGATATATCTGATAAGGGATTAATATCACAAATCTATAAAAAACTTACTCAACTCAACTCCAAAAAAACAAACAACCCAATTAAAAAATGGGCAGAGGACTTGAGGAGACATTTTTCTAAAAAGGACATACAGAAGGCAAGAAGACATATGAAGAAATGCTCAACCTCCCTAACCATCAGAGAAATGCAAATAAAAACCACAATGAGATACCACCTCACTCCAGTCAAAATGGCTATCATCAATAAATCTACAAACAACAAATGCTGGCGTGGATGTGGAGAAAAGGGAAAGCTAGTGCACTGTTGGTGGGATTGCAGATTAGCGCAGCCACTATGGAAAACAGTATGGAGGTATCTCAGGAATCTGAAAATGGAACTACCCTATGATTCAGTAATTCCACTCCTAGGCATCTACACGGAGAAATCCAAAACTCCAATTCAAAAATCTGTATGCACTCCTATGTTTATTGCAGCACTTTACACAATAGCCAAGATATGGAAACAACCGAAATGCCCATCGGTAGATGACTGGATTAAGAAGCTGTGGTACATTTATACAATGGAGTATTACGCAGCCATAAAGAAGAAAGAAATCTTATCATTTGCAGCAACATGGATGGATCTAGAGAACATTTTGTTAAGCGAAATAAGTCAGAAAGAGAAAGACAAGTACCATATGATCTCACTTATATGTGGAATCTAAAGAAAAGAATATGTGAATGAACTAATCAGAAACAGTTTTGGGGACACAAAGAAAAAACCGAGAGTTGTTAGATGGGTGTGTGGGGGGGTTGGGGATAAGGGGAAAGGTGAAGGGATTTGGAAGCAGCTGGTAACCACAAGATGGCCTCAGGGTTTTTTGAAAATTAATTTGGGGAAGGTATTCAATAATGTTGTAAAGATTTTGTTGGGTATCCGATGGACATGCGTCCTATTTGGGAGACCACCTCAGGGATACTGTGGATACCTGATCATGGCATTGTACACCAGAAGCTAAACATTAATGAATGCCAACTATAATTTTATATATATAATGTGATGGCTCAGTGTGAGGTCGGAGGGATAGTGGATGGGGGGAGGGGGGTTCACAGTGTGAGGGATATAAATGATGAACGTCTAAGTATTACCTTGTCTTGTACACCTGAAACTAATAAATAAATAAATAAATAAATAAATAAATAAAATTAAAAAAAAGAAATGAAACAGGGTAGATTTATAGAGTCAGGATATAATTACAAGATTTGTAATCTGGTCAGGAAACTTTGGTCAAAGAGATACTGTACTCTTATTTGAGAAAAACACAAGAGTTTTAAAGAGATGTGACAGCTTTCTTTACTTTCTAATCATTTCGTGGGCAATATGGTTTATCTTAGGGCAGCTACAATTCATAATAGTATAGTTTATGATTCACCAGAATTAAGAATAGCCACGTTGAGAGTTATTGAACAGTGTTGTTCAAGACAAACATTAAGGATCAAATACAAGAGTCTAGAGTGCTTGCTTTTTTGCCATAAAAGCAGCATTGGGTTGCATAGGTTTACAATTGTATTTGTTATAATGAACCACACTTGATAGGCCACAGACATAGCTGACTTCTATCCTAAATTGTGTGAGGCTGTGCTGTCAGGCTGCCTCTAAAGGGATTGGGAAAGATTTATGAGATTGAGGTGACAGCCAGAGTGATTCTTAAAATTGAATTTTTGAGGTGTCATTTTGGGGAATGACAGGTTATAGTTACTAAAAAATATTCATAATAATGAGTTTGTCTTTAAATTGTAGTAAGGCTATTTAGTGGGGAAAAAAAAAACCACTTCATTATTTAACTAGAGTTTGCCATATTTTGGACATTCTATGACTCTAATTGGCTTTGAGCATATGGCCTGACTTCTCTAGACGTTCAGAATCACTTCTACTCCTAGCCAAAGACCACAGATTCCTTCATACACGGTTGTAATGTACTCACACTGCTTAAAACAGAATTTGTTCTTAATTAGTGTCTTTTCTAACTATTCCAATTAATTTAAGATAAAGAAGTCAGTTGAGGGAAGAGGGGGAAAAAAGGGAAAAATGTATTCCATGCTCTTGTTAGATGAACTCTTTCCTTCACTGCTCCTTAACCGTCATCCTGCCCAGGGGCCCCTATGCTTGCTCTTCTCTTGAGATAAATCATTTAATCTCAACCTTTTTCTCATATTTCAGACTAGTCAGGTAGTCTCACAAAGGTTGTCAGCATTTGAACTTAGCATTTTCACATTGAATAAGAAGAATTTTTCTTTCATTTTTATTTGCTGTTAAATACAATATTATAATAACTTTAAAGAAAATTTTAGAGAAAAAAGGGGGAGGGAGGTGGTAGAAGAGGGAAAAGGGGATCAAACCAATGGTAATAGAAGGAGAACTGACTCAGTGGTAAACACACAATGCAATGTATAGATGATGTATTACAGACTTGTACCCTTGAAACCTATGTAATTTTACTAACCAATGTCATCCCAATAAATTTAACACAAATTTTAAAAAGAAAAAAAAACTTATTTCACTCATTTTCCCTACTATTTGCTCATCTAACACATATGCCATGTTTGTAGTCAGATAAGTACATAAAATTTAAAATTTGAAGATATGTAGAAATTATTCCTTCTGCAACTGATTAGCAAAATAATGATATAAACAATGTGAGCATGGAAGGATGTTAAATATTCTGTGGAGCATTTTCAAAATTACTTTCCAATATTTTTTTTAAATGTATCAATAGTATATTAGTTTCATAGGGCTATCATAACAAACCACCACAAACTAGGTGGCTTAAAACAAGAAAAAATTATTCTCTCACAGTTATGGAAGCTAGAAATGAAGGTGTCAACAGGGTAATGCTCTTTTTGAGCGTTAACTTGCCTCTTCAAGCTTCTGGTGGTTACTGGCAATTCTTGGCATTCCTTGGCTTATAAAGACATCACTCCAGTCTCTGCCTCTGTCTTCACATGATTTTCTCCCTTTGCATCTGTGTCTTCCTATGGTATTCTCTCTCTTTCTCTATCTCTGTATCTCTTTTATTCTCCTTATAAGGACAGAAGTCATATTGGATTAGGGCATATTCCAATCCAGTATTATCTCATCTTAACTTTATTACAGCTGCAAAACCCCTATTCCCACATAAGCTCACATTCACAGGTAACAGGGATTAGGAATTCATCATATCATATTGGGTGATACAATTCAACCCACAACAAACAGAATAGAATTGTTGAAGTTTATACACCTAAACGTTAACAGACACACACACACACACACACACACACACAGCCTTATATTTAGGTGAGAATAATTTTTTTCCATGGGGCTGGTAGGCAGAGTACTACATAATATTGTATGTAAATTATATTTTTAATAAAAATATTTTTCTGAATTTTAGCCATTTTAATGGGGATAGATATCACATTGCAGTTTTAATCTGACTTCCCTGATGATTAAACATGTTAAACATTAAAAAAAAATAGAGACATCATCAAAATGGTGGGGTGAGGTGAGCCTCTGTAAAGCTCCCCTGGAAAGTACAACTAATAGAACAACAATAACTCCACAAAGGACTCCCTGCACAGCAGAAAGAAAAGACAAAGAGACACACTACTGAATTCACACAAAAGTGGGCGAATCCCGGGAGTGGGGTAGGAGGGAAGGGAAAAGTGCAGAGACAATACCACGCTGGCACAGGACACAGACCTAGCTCAGTGCTCTGAGCTCGCTGCATCCCAGAACTACCGCAGCTGCAGGAGAGGGAAGAACACGGACTGCTAGGGCTCCGCTTATGATGCACAGGGCTGAGGGGGCAGCATGTAACACGGCTGAACTCAAGGCTCATGGCAGACATCAGAAAAAAGACTGAGGGAAGAAGGCTGAAAACAGTGGTTTAAGCCCTCACTGCCAAACAGAGAAAGGAAGCTTTAGGCACTGAGACTACCGCCCCCTCCATTCCCTCCCAGAGATGGCTCTGCCCTCACCTGCCTGGTTCTAGAAGCAGAACAGCAGCAGTGTCAGATCAAAAAAAGAGAATATTTGCTGTTCTGAGAACTGTGGGCCGCAGACACAGATTCACTGGCCAACTAGTTCCAGCAAAGGGGAGGGAGCTTTGGAGGCAGGACCGGCTGTGGTGGTCACCTCCAATGCTCTGGGCCACCACTCACAACTCACCCTGCCCCTGGCCCTACCTATCTAGGCGGATCCCTGCAGGAGTAAAGAGAATGGCTGAAACATGTGGGCTCTGAATCTGGTGCAGGAAGAGCTTTGGAATTTCATAAGCTCTCCACATACCCACATGGACACTGTGCCCTGAGACCCAGGTGAGCTATTAACAGAAGAGAAGCCCGTCTCCCAGGGAATCCCCCCATTGTGTGACAAGCTGGAATAGTGCAGAAGAAAACATAGCACTACAGTGTGAGAAAGAAAAAAAAGGTTGCAGTTGGGAAGAAAATATAACATTCTACCAAAAAGTACTGGAAAACAAAAGAAAGACCTTTTTTTTATCAACCTGTTGCAGAAGCCACTCGTCTGGATGGCTAGGAAGAGAAATAATAAATCAGTAATTGCCATGAATAACCAACGCCATAAGACAGCTCAAAAAGAAAGTGAAAAGTCTCCAGAAAAGGAACTTAAAGATAAGGAAATATGTGACTTACATGACAGAGAATTGAAGATTGCAGTTCTGAAAAAATTCAACGAGATGCAAGTAAACTCAGAAAGGCAGTTTAATGAACTCAGAAACACAATCAAAGAACAACATGAGCATTTTATGAAAGAGATTGAAATTTTAAAAAAGAATCAAATAGAATTTCTGGAGATTAAGAACTCAATAGAACAAATTAAAAATGAAATAACAAGCTTAGGTAGTAGAGTGGACAAGATGGAGGAAAGATCAGTGACATCGAAGATAGAAACCTGGAAATTATAGACATGGAGGAAGAAACAGACTTGAGATTTAAAAGAAATGAAAGAACTCTACAAGAACTTTCTGACTCCACCAGAAACAGCAATATAAGAATAATGGGCATATCAGAAGGAGAAGAGAGAAGGGAACAGAGAATATATTCAAACAAATTGTTGATGAGAACTTCCAAAAGTTGTGGACAGAACTGGATCCTCAAATCCAAGAAGCAAATAGAACACATAATTATCTCAATCCTAACAGGCCTTCTCCAAGGCACATTGTATTGAACCTGTCTAAAATCAACGACAAAGAAAGAATCCTCAAGGCAGCCATGATAAAGACGACGGTAACCTACAAAGGAAAGCTCATTAGAATATCATCACACTTTTCAACAGAAACTGTACAAGCCAGGAGGGAGTGGAACCAAATATTCAAACTATTGCAAGAGAGAAATTATGAGCCAAGACTAATATATCCAGCAAGATATACTTTAGATATGAGGGAGAAAACAATACCGTTCTAGATATACAGAAGCTGAGGGAATTTTCGAATACACGACCTACACTACAAGAAATGCTAAAGAAGGCTATTTGACCACTGTCAAAGGGACAATTTGTGGCAACCAAAACACAAAAAGGGGCAGTGTATAGGTCTTAACCTGACTATGGGAGTGGAGAAAGTAAGCGTGCTGAAGAAAATGGAATACTCTAAATCAAACTTTCTTTTACATAAACTTAAGGTTAACCACTCAAAGAAAAAAATCCAGAACTGAAATACTTACTGTAAGAAAAGAAGAAACACAGGGAATCGTCATAGAATACCACCACACAGAATTAATAGACAGCAACAAAAAGGCAAAGAAACAAAGGAGACACAGCCTTACCAGAAAACTAAAGATAGAATGACAGGAAATCCTTACATATCAATAATCACCCTAAATGTAAATGGACTGAACTCACCAATAAAAAGGCACAGATTAGCAGATTGGATCAAAAACTAAACCCAACCATATGTTGTCTCCAAGACATGAATCTCAGCAACAAGGACAAGCATAGACTCAAAGTGAAGGGTGGAAATCGACACTCCAAGCAAATGGTACCCAGAGAAAATCAGGTGTAGTCATAATAATATCAGATGAAACAGACTTCAGGGTGAAAAACATAACAGGAGACAAAGATGGACATTTCATAATGGTAAAGGGGACTATACAACAAGAAGACATAACAGTCATCAATATTTATGCCCCCCAATAGGGGAGCACCAAAATATACCAAGCAACTACTAACAGAACAAAGAGAGAAATTGACCAAAACACAGTTATACTAGGGGACTTACATACATCATTGACAGGTATTGATAGATCATCCAAACAGAAAATAAATAACGAAATAGCAGCCTTAATGACACATTAGATGAAATGGACATAATTCACATATATAGAGCACTTCATCCTAAAACATCAGACTATACATTCTTTTCGAGTGTACATGGAACATTCTCAAGGATAGACCATATATTGGGACATAAAATAAGCCTCAGCAAATTCAAGAAGATTGAAATCATACCAAGCATGTTCACTGATCACAAGGCTTTGAAATTGGATATCAACTGCAAAAAGAAAGCAGGAATAAACACAAATACATGGAGATTAAACAGCATACTTTTAAAGAACAACCGGGTCAAGGAAGAAATTAGAGGAGAGATCAAAAGATACATAGAAACAAATGACAATGAAAATACATCCTACCAAAATTTTTGGGATGCAGCAAAACCGGTTTTAAGATGGAAATTTATATCATTGTAGGCCTATCTCAAGAAACAAGAAAAATCCCAATTAAATAACCTCATGTTACACCTTAAAGAACTAGAAAAATAAGAACAAGTGAAACCCACGGTTAGCAGAAGAAAGAAAATAACAAAATCAGGGCAGAACTAAATGAAATAGAGAACAAAAAGCCAATAGAAAAACTTAATGTGACAAAGAGCTGGTTCCTTGAAATGATTAACAAAATCGACAAACCCTTGGCTAGACTCACTAAGATAAAAAGAGAGAAGACACTAATTAACAAAATCAGAAATGAAAAAGGGGAAGTTATCACGGACACCACAGAAATACAAAGGACCATCCAGGAATACTATGAAGAACTATATGCCACCAAAATCAATAACCTAGAAGAAATGGACAAGTTCTTAGAAACATATAGCCTTCCAAGAGTGAACCATGAAGAACTTGAAAATCTAAACAGACCGATCACCTGTAACGAAACGAAGTTGAATCAGTCATCCAAAACCTTCTCAAAAGCAAAACTCCGGTACCAGATGGCTTCACTATTGACTTCTACTAAACCTTCCAAGAGGATCTAATACCAATCCTGGTCAAACTCTTTCAAAAAATTGAAGAAGAGACAGTACACCCTAACTCATTTTATGAGGCCAACATTACTCTGATACCAAAACCTAGTAAGGACAACACAAATAAAGAAAAGTACAGACCAATATCTCTGATGAATACAGATGCAAAAATCCTAAACAAAATTCTAGCAAATCAAATACAACAATGCATTAAAAAGACTATTCATCACGTCCAAGTGCGGTTCATTCCCGGGACACAAGGATGGTTCAACATCCGCAAATCCATCAATGTGATACATCACATAAACAAAATAAAGACAAAAATTATATGATTATACCAATTGATGCAGAAAAAGCATTTGACAAGATACAACATCCATTTATGATTAAAGCATTTAATACAATAGGTATAGAAGGAAAATACCTTAACATGATAAAGGCCATATATGACAAACCCTCAGCTAATGTCATAATTAATTGTGAAAAACTGAAGCCCTTTGCTCTACGTTCAGGAACACGACAAGGCTGTCCCCTATCACCTCTCCTTTTCAAAATATTCTTGGAAGTCCTAGCCAGAGCAATCAGTTTTGGGAAAGAAATTAAAGGCATCCAAATTGGGAATGAAGAAGTTAAATTGTCACTGTTTGCAGATGACATGATGCTATATGTAGAAAACCCTAATGACTCCACCAAAAAGCTATTACAATCAACGAATACAGTAAAGTTGCTGGCTACAAAATCAACGTAAAAAAGTACATTGCATTCCTATTTACTAACAATGAAATCTCAGAAAAAGAAATAAATAAAACAATTCCCTTTGCAATTGCAGCAAACAGAATAAAATACCTAGGAATAAACTTCACCAAGGATTTGAAGGAACTATATGCTGAAAACTATAAGACTTTTTTGAAAGAAATTGAAGAAGATACAACAAAATGGAAGGACATTCCGTGCTCATGGATTGGAAGAATCAACATAGTTAAAATGGCCATATAACCCAAAGCAATATACAGATTTACTGCAATCCCCATCAAAATCCCAATGGCATTTTTTAAAGCAATAAAACAAAAAAATCATCAGATTGTTTTGGAACCACAAAAGACCCCGAATAGCCAAAGCAATCTTAAGAAAAAAGAACAATACTGGAGGTATCACACTCCCTGACTTTAGCTTGTACTACAGGGCTACAGTAATCAAAACAGCATGGTATTGGCAGAAAAACAGACACATAGACTAATGGAATAGAATTGAGAACCCAGAAATAAAACCACGTAAATATGGACAGATAATTCTTGACAAAGAAGCTAAAAACATACAATGGAGGAAAGACAACCTCTTCAATAAATGGTGCTGGGAGAATTGGATAGCCACATGCAAAGAATGTAACTGGACTGCTATCTGTCACCATATACCAAAATTAATTAAAAATGGATCAAAGACTTAAGCACAAGCCTGACACAATAAATTGCATAGAAGAAAACATAGGTATTAAACTTATGGACCTTGGGTTCAAAGAGCATTTTACGAATTTGACTCCAAAGGCAATGGAAGTAAAAGCTAAAATAAATGAATGGGACTCTATGAAAATTAAAAGCTTTTGCACAGCAAAAGAATCCCTCGACAAAATAAAGAGGCAACCAACTGAATGGGAGAAGATTTTTGCCAACAGTTCCTCCGATAAGGGGCTAATATCCAAAATATACAAGGAACTCATGAAACTCAACAACAAAAAAACAAACAATCCCATTGAAAAATGGGCAGAGGACCTGAAGAGACATTTCTCCAAAGAGGACTTACAAATGGCAAATAGACATATGAAAAAATGCTCAACATCACTAATCATCAGAGAAATGCAAATAAAAACCACAATGAGATATCACCTCACCCCAATCAGAATGGCTGTCTTCAACAAGACAAATAGTAACAAATGTTGGAGAGGCTGTGGAGAAAAAGGAACCCTCATACACTGTTGGTGGGAATGCAGACTGGTGCAGCCACTATGGAAGGCAGTGTGGAGGTTCCTCAAAAAATTATGAATAGAATTACCATATGACCCAGCAATCCCTCTCCTAGGTATCTACCCAAAAATTCTGAAAACATTTACCCATAAAGACACGTGTGCTGCAATGTTCATTGTAGCTTTTTTTATGGTGGCAAAGGCATGGAAACATCCAAAATGTCCTTCGATAGATGAATGGATAAAGAAGTTGTGGTATATATACACAATAGAATACTGTTTGGCGGTAAGAAAAGATGATATAGGAACATTTGTGACAACATGGATGGATCTTGAGAGTATGATGCTAAGCGAAATAAGTCAGGTAAAGCAGAGAACATGTGATTTCACTGATATGTTGGATATAAACCAAAAACAACAAGAGAAGAAGACAAACAATTGAGAACAAAAACTCATAGACACTGACAATAGTTTAGTGGTTACCAGACGGTAAGTGAGGTGGGGGTTGGGATATGAGGGTAAGGGGGATCAACTATATGATGATGGAAGGTGAACTGACTCTGGCTGGTGAGCACACAATGGGATTTATAGATGATATAATACAGAATTGTACACCTGAAATCTATGTAATTTTGCTTACAATTGTCACCCCAATAAATTTAAAAAAAAAGATGATCAAAATCAGTGATCATTACAGAAATGCAAATGAAAACCATAGTAGAACTATTTCACACTTACTAGGATGACTACAATAAATAAAGATGGGCAACAGCAAATGTTGGCAAAGATGTGGAAAAATTGAAAGTTTTTATGTTGCTGGTGGGGATGTAAAATTGCCTAACAGTTTGAAAGGAAGTTTGCCAGTTCTTTAAAAAGTTAAACATTGTGCCGGCCTAGTGGCTCAGGCGTTTGGAGCTCCGAGCTCCTAACTCCGAAGCCTGCCTGTCCAATTTCCTCAATCACTAGTGGTCTCTCAACCACAAGGTTGCAGGTTTGATTCCTTGAGTCCCGCAAGGATGGTAAGCAGCGCCCCCTGCAACTTAGATTGAACATGGCACCTTGAGCTGAGCTGCAGCTTAGCTCCTGGATGGCTCAGTTGGTTTCAGTGCATCCTCTCAACCACAAGGTTGCAGGTTTGACTCCCACAGGGGAGGGTGGGCTGAGCCTTCTGCAAAGGCAAGTGGACCTGGAGCTGAGCTGCGCCCCCCACAACTAAGACTGATAGTGGACAACAACTTGACTTGGAAAACAATCCTGGAAGTACACACTGTTCCCCAATAAAATAAGTCCTGTTCCCCTTCCCCAATAAAATCTTTAAAAAAAAAAGTTAAACATTGATTTGCTATAGGAGCCAGCAATTTCTGTCCTAGATGTCTATTCAAGATATCTGAAAACACGTTCATACAAAATTTCATACATTAATATTCATAGCAGCCTTATTTATAATAGTGAAAAGTAAAAATAATCCAAATGTCCATCAGCTAATGAAACGATGAGCATAATGTGATATAATCATAAAATGAAATATTATTCAGCAAAAACAAATAATGAAATATGCTACAACATGGATGAACCTTGAAACCATTATGCTAAGTGAAAGAAGCCAGACACAATGCATGTTTCCATTTATATGAAACATCTAGAATAGGTAAATCCGTAGTGACAGAAATTATATTAATAGTTGCCAGTGTCTGGAGCAAGGAGTTGGAATTGAGAATGGCTGCTAATATGTATAGAGTTTCTTTATGGAACGATAAAATGTTCTAAAATTAGATTCTGGAGATGACTGCACAACTCTGAGTATACTAAAATCAATTGAATTCTCCACTTTAAATGAGTGAATTACGAGTAATATGTTCTGTGAATTACATTTCAATAAAACTGTTATTTTAAAAATAAACAGTAATCTTTATTTTTACAGTTATATATTTCGTTTTTTAATTATTTTTTCAGTTACAGTTGACATTGAGTATTATCTTATATTAGTTTCAGATGTACAACGTACTGCTTAGATATTTATATAACTTATGCAGCGATTCCCCCCATTTATTCTAGTACACCCTTGGCACTATATTAGCTTGATGTAAAAGTAATTGCGGTTTAAATAAAGGTTAAAAATAATTGCAAAAACCGCAATTCCTTTTGCACCAACGCAATACATAATTGTTGCAATATTATGGACTATATTCTCTATGCTGTACTTTACATCCACATGACTATGTTGTAACTACCAATTTGTACTTTTTAAAAGTAATTTGATTAAAATACAGCTAGTATACAATATTACATCATAGTTAGTCAACAGTACCCACCTGGCACTATAGAGTTATTACCACATTATTGATTACATTCCCTATGCTAAAGAAATGATCACAATAAGTCCAGCAATGATCTGACACTGTACCACGCTATCACAATATCATTGATTATATTTCCTATGCTGTATATTATATCCCCAAGACTTATTTGTTTTATACCTGGAACTTTGAACTTCTTATTCTTGTTTACCTTTCCCCCCTTTTAAAAATTTTTCAGTTAGAGTTTGACATTCAAAATTGTTTTATATTAGTTTCAGGTGTACAGCATAGTGGTTAGACATTTATGTAATGTACAAAATGACTAGTACCCCTGACTAGTACCCACCGGCACTATGCATACTTATTACTATATTATTGATTATATTCTGTATACATTACATCCCTAAGACTATTTTGTAACTACAAATTTGTGTTTCTTAATCCCTTCACCTTTTTCATACTGCACCCAACCCCCTACCACCTATCACTCCGATACATCTAGTACCCATATGACACCATACACAGTTTTTACAATATTATTGACTATATTCCTTATGTATACCTTACATCCCCATGACTACTCTGTAATACCCAATTCATATGTCTTAATCCCTTCCCCTGTTTCATCCAAGCATCCCCAACCCCCTCCCATCTGGTAACCATCAAAATGTTCTCTGTATCTATGAGTTTGTTTCTGTTTCATTTGTTTGTTTATTTTGTTCTTTAGATTCCACTTATAAATGAAATCATATGACATTTGTTTTTCACTGCCTAAATTACTACACTCAGCGCAATACCCTATAGGTCCATCCATGTTGTTGCAGATGGCAAAATTTCATTCTTTTCTATGGCTGGGTAATATTCCATTGTATGTATGTACCACCTCTTCTTTATCCATTCATCCATTCAGGGACACCCTGGTTGCCTTCAGATCTTGGCTATTGTAATTAATGCTGCAATGAAAATATGGATGTAACTTGAAGCAGTGTTTGGGGTTTCTTTGGGTAAATATCCAGAAGTGGGATCACTAAGTCCTTCTTTGTCTCTTGTTATAGTCTTTGTTTCAAAGTCTATTTTGTATGGTATAAGCATTACTACCCCAGCATTTTGTTGTTGTTCTTGTTTGTTTGTTTCTATTTTAATGAAACACCTTTCTCCATCCCTTTCTTCCAGTCTGTGTGTGTCTTTCAATCGGAAGTGAGTCTCTTGTAGGTAGCATATGTAAGGGTCTTGTTTTCTTATCCATTGAGCCCTCCTATCTTTTAAAAAAATATTTTAAAAATTAGTTTCAGGTGTACAAAACAACGTAATAGTTGGACATTTATACCCCTCACAAAATGATAATAACCTCCTCCCCCAATCTACTACCCCTCTGACATCGTGTATAGCTGTTACAGTTCCACTGACTCTATTCCTTATGCTGTACTCCACATCCTGACCACATATATATTAAATTATAGTTGACATTCAGTCCTCCTATCTTTTGATTGGCACATTTAATCCATTTAAAGTAATTGTTGATAGGTATGTAGTTATTGCTATTTTATCACTCATTATTTTATTTATTTATTTATTTATTTATTTATTTATTTATTTATTTATTTTGTCTTAAAGAAGTCCCTCTGAGATACTGATTTGGTGGTGGTGAACTCCTTTAGCTTCGTCTTGCTGGAAAGCTCTTTATCTGTCCTTTGATTTTAAATGGCAGCTTTGCTGGGTAGAGTAATCTTTTTTTTTTTAATTAATTTATTTATTTATTAGTTTCAGGTGTACAAAACAAGGTAATACTTAGACGTTCATCATTTATATCCCTCATACTGTGAACCCCCCTCCCCCATCCACTATCCCTCCGACTAGAGTAATCTTTTTTGAATGTTTCCATCTCACTCAGCCATAATCTCTGCTGGTTTTCACAACCAGAAATTATGGGGACTTCTCTCCCCAGCACTGGAACCCTGGGCTGCAGATGGGCTGGAACTCCTTACTCCTCCAGGGAATCCTCCACAACGAGATATCCCTCCCAATTTTTAATGGTCACATGCAAGTGTGGAACCAACCTGTTCTCCATCTCTGTCCATCCTACCACTCTTGAGCTGGCTTCTTCTGCATGTCCTTGATTGTAGGGCTTTGGTTTAGCAAGATTTCAGGCAATTATTCAATGATGGTTGTTTTCTAGTTTAATTGTAATTTTGATGTGGTTGTGAGAGAAGGTAAGCACAGTGTTTACCTACTGCACCATCTTGACCAGAAGCCCCCGCCCCCACAAATTTGTATTTCTTAACTCTTCACCTTTTTCACCCAGCTCCCCAACCCCCAACCCCTCTTGCAACCATCAGTTTCTTCTCTGTATCTATGAGTCTGTTTCTGTTTTGTTTGTTTGTTTTGTTATTTAGATTCCACATATAATTGAGATTATATAGTATTTATCTTTCTCTAACACTGTCATCTTTAGATAAATAGCTTATTGGGGACCAACTTTCTGGCAACCCAGTATACATACTGGTTTTCAGATTCCCAAAATGTCATCAAATTTTAGTCATATATTTCAACAAACAGAAATTCTTGAGAGGAGGAATATAAACATTGAAGCATGCTAAATACATCATATTAGGATGACACATTAAGATGAGTGGAAATAACTATGGAAAACAGTATGGAGGTATCTCAGGAATCTGAAAATGGAACTACCCTATGATCCAGTAATTCCACTCCTAGGCATCTACACGGAGAAATCCAAAACTCCAATTCAAAAATCTGTATGCACTCCTATGTTTATTGCAGCACTTTACACAATAGCCAAGATATGGAAACAACCGAAATGCCCATCGGTAGATGACTGGATTAAGAGGTTGTGGTACATTTATACAATGGAGTATTGCACAGCCATAAAGAAGAAAGAAATCTTATCATTTGCAGCAACATGGATGGATCTAGAGAACATTTTGTTAAGTGAAATAAGTCAGAAAGAGAAAGACAAGTACCATATGATCTCACTTATATGTGGAATCTAAAGAAAAGACTATGTGAATGAACTAATCAGAAACAGTTTTGGGGACACAAAGAAAAAAAAAACGAGAGTTGTTAGATGGGTGTGGGGGGGGGGTTGGGGATAAGGGGAAAGGTGAAGGGATTTGGAAGCAGCTGGTAACCACAAGATGGCCTCAGGGTTTTTTGAAAATTAATTTGGGGAATGTATTCAATAATGTTGTAAAGATTTTGTTGGGTATCCGATGGACATGCGTCCTATTTGGGAGACCACCTCAGGGATACTGTGGATACCTGATCATGGCATTGTACACCAGAAGCTAAACATTAATGCATGCCAACTATAATTTTATATATATAATGTGATGGTTCAGTGTGAGGTCGGAGGGATAGTGGATGGGGGGAGGGGGGTTCACAGTGTGAGGGATATAAAT
This sequence comes from Rhinolophus hipposideros, assembly GCF_964194185.1. Taxonomy (NCBI): domain Eukaryota; kingdom Metazoa; phylum Chordata; class Mammalia; order Chiroptera; family Rhinolophidae; genus Rhinolophus; species Rhinolophus hipposideros. The sequence continues at coordinate 51,090,133 of NC_138046.1, read as the reverse complement.
GATGAACGTCTAAGTATTACCTTGTCTTGTACACCTGAAACTAATAAATAAATAAATAAATAAATAAATAAATAAATAAATAAAATAATAATAATAAAAAAAAGATGAGTGGAAATAAATTAATCTGTGGAATCCTGGGAATTTTCTGGAAGTCACCCTTTTTCTAATAATCAGGGAACAGAGATCTAATAAATTGAAAATGTTCAAATCTAAACTCCAATCTCTTACATACACACACACACACACACACACACACACACACACACACACACACATATATATATAGAGAGAGACTCAAAAGAAAAGCTAACACACTGAGACCTTTATGAAAAATAGCAGAATTTGAATGGACAGAAGAGAAGGGGGGAAATAGCATGAATCACTCATTCATTATGTATCTAATATGTGTTCAGGATAACTAAAAGTATGGGGGCAAATATGAGCATTCGTTTGACACACTGAGGAGTCCAGAACTACTGTTATGGTGAGCCTGTGTTAAGAGACTTTTGTTTATGCACATCCAACAAATAAAACATATTCGACATTTGATAGAAAGGTGACATAGTAACATCCTTGATTCCAATGAGGTGGTGGGGGATGGGATTATAAACTATGTGGATCCATCCTTGTATATTGAGGCAATTTAGTTAATGAAATCATCAAGAGCAGCCTTAAAAAGGAAAGATGTTGGAAAAGGACAGCACTGAGCGCGAGGTCGTAGTGTTCTGGTTGCCAGGCAGCCACCCTCAGGCCCTCTTTTGTTACCTTGGTGATGCTGGAGAGCTTACCGAAATACTCTTTGAGATAGCATCTGAACTCTCCACATCCTTTTAGCACCAACTAATCATGCCACTTCTTTTTCCTCTTCCCCCAGATCTCTACCCACACTGTCATAATCTTATGAATTCAATGAACCTACAAGTGTACCTCCAATGTCCAACGTCCAAGGCCAGGGAATGACACTGATTTGCAAACCCGAGACAAATGAAAGGATAGTTAAATAAATGAGAATGTCAAACAAAGTTGTTCAAGTAAAAATAATCAAAATAAAAATAACCCAAACAAGGTTATTCAAATTAAAAATTATGTATTTAGGGGCTAATCCAGGATCTGTCCAACATTATGTCATGAAAAAAAACATTGGCTTGATAATCAGCAGACCTGACTAGTAGTTCTGATGCTCTGTCACTTATCACTGGGTGCTCTTGGTCATGTTAGTCCCCTTTTCTAGGCTTCAGTATAGATGATGTATTACAGAATTGTACACCTGAAATCTGTATAACTTTACTAACAATTGTCACCCCAATAAACTTTAATTAAAAAAATAAAGACATGTTACATCACGACCCAGTATACACATATACATACCAACAAATCTGAAACAAAACATTTATGAAGCCGTCCTCATCCTTGCATGTACAATGCACTTCGACATGTTCTGCTCGATTCTTTTTCATATTTTTGTTGGTAGTGACCCAGTAAAATGACTTCATGACTCTGTTAATGCCTCACAACCCATAATTTGAAGAACACTGAATTAGTGGGTACCTAATGGCTCCCTATAGTTCTAGCATTCTACAATTTTATGTAATGTCTTTATCTGCCTTTTAGAATAATAGTAACAATAGCTAGCACTTATTGAACTTCTGCATTTCCTTCAAAATATCAAGCATTCTGCTGTCTCATGAAACTTACTCTAACTGTTCCCTCTGATACAAATGCCCTTTCAGAAGATAGCCACATACTCACTCCGTCAATTCCTGTAGGTTTCTGTTCAATCTCTTAATATAGATCCTTTCCCTAATTACATGCTATATAAAATATTAATTCCTGCCTTCTCCGCTCCCTTTCCCCTTATTTGTTTTTTTGTCTCCATAGCAAGACTGTACCTGGCCCAGAACAGATATTCAAGAAATATGTGTAGAATGAGTAAATTGGTTAAATATTAATAATGGAAATGAAAAGAAGCTTGGTTAAAGGAGCCCGACTACCGTTAACCCCAACGGCCTACAACAGTGCTTGCCTCACAGTAGGAACTTCAGAATTAGTGAATAAATAATGATGAGATGGAGAGCAAAGGGAGATTAATATAATCTAAACAAATCTATAACCATTTTGAGACGTATTCTTATAGCAATTATTATGTTCTGTGTACACTGGCACATCTGGGTACACATAACAAATGTTTTCTTTTCTTTTTTTTTCTCACTTTATTATCCACAGTAATTGGTTGTAATAGAACATATTTTTATCTATTCAAAGACATGCTGTGTTTCATTACGAATTGAAATTTCTAACCAAATGTTACTTCATACTAGTTTTCCTATTCCCTCAGTAAATAGTTTAAATATTTCCACAGTGGTTGTTCTTATCTGATGTAGCCCTATCATTTGCTGTCTATCCAGATGTAATCATTCATCCCTATGGACCATTTATTCAAATGCAAATACATTTTTTTAATGTTGTATTTGTTCCAGCTTTATTGAGGAATAATGGACAAACATAACTGTATATATTTGTTTTTTTGTTTGTTTTTTTTTGTTTTGGTTTGTTTTTTTTTTAATTTTATTTTATTTTTACATCCCTCACACCGTGAACCCCCCTCCCCCCATCCACCACCACCCCGACCTCACACTGAGCCATCACATTATACACATAAAATTATAGTTGGCATTCATTAATGTCCAGCCTCTGGTGTACAATGCCATGACCAGGCATCCACAGCCCTGTGGTCACCAGCCGCCCCCCAATCCCTTCACCCTTCCCCCCATCCCCAACCCCATCCCCCCCCGCCCATCTAACAACTCTCGGTTTTTTGTGTCCCCAAAACTGTTTCTGATAAGTTCATTCACATATTCTTTTCTTTAGATTCCGCATATAAGTGAGATCATATGGTACTTGTCTTTCTCTTTCTGACTTATTTCACTTAACATAATGTTCTCTAGATCCATCCATGTTGTTGCAAATTTATTTTCAATTCTGACTATTTTCATCAGCCTTTTTACTTTACATTCATTCCATACACATTCCTTGTAGTTTAGGAATGCAGTTTCTGAAATTCTATATCCTATTTATGTTAAGTCAGGTATTGTATAAAACCTAAGTACATTTTAGGGAATCTAAAGACAGCTCTTCACCATGCGAGTTCTCTAATTTTCTGTTTTCATTCGCACTTAATCACTAATTCACTCATCCTGCACTCAATTATGCTAATGCTAATAGCAATCACAACTAACATTTATGGAGGACTTTTTTGGCTAGGGACTGTCCTGAAGGCTATGCATATATTATCTCGTTTCCTTCACACTACAGGAGATTTATGTTTTCACATTCATGTATATTAACCAACTCTAATTTACTTTCGTTGCGGGTCCAAAGCCAAAACCACCCAAACCCTGAGCTATGATTACTTGCACCCCGTTTCTAGCCACTTTCTCTTTTCCATAGCCTCTCGGCACACTCGTTTCTAGAAGAGCCAAGAGCGCTCCTTCCCCTCCCCCTCCTTATGCTTTGGGAACCATGACAACCAAGGCTTTTCCCCCTCTTCTTCCCCTGGCAATCCAGCGGGCACCAGGTCCGAGGACCTGCTACGTAACCACGTGTGTGATGCTTAGTAACCGCGCTTTAGAAGAGCGCCAACTCGGGGGCGGGGCGTGAGAGTTGATGAGCGCGCGCGGAAGGTCTTTGTGGTTGTGATAGGAGCGGCGCCTTTCCAGTCAGCGGGCGCAGGGTAGCGTTCGTCGCTCAAGCGCGCGGTTTCTTAGTCTCTCAGCTTTGGACTGGACAAACTAGCTTTTGGGTGTGAAGAGGGTACGCAATTTCCCCGTAATGTCTGGTGAGTTAGACCAGCCTCAGGCCGGCCCCTCACATGCTGGGCTGAACTGGCGGAACCGTGAGAGAAATCGGGCTGCGGTCCCTGGAGGGGTGATCCGACGGACCACTGCCCAAGGGCCCAGGTCCTGGATCCAAAAGATTCTTGAGCAAATAATGGACACGCCTCTCCAGTGGGTCACCCCCTCGGAGGTGGTGCCTGTCGCTGTGCTGGCAGTCCAAAGGTACCTGTTAGAGGATGAGCCACGCGACAGGATACCCAAACCTCCCCTTTACTGCTATGATGTGACGATCTCGGACGGGGTGTACCAGGAGAAGTGCTACCTGGACCCCAGTCTGAACTTTCTCGTATATAAAAATATCCTTAAAGTTGGCATAGAAATGAAAATTTTCAGAGTCTCGTGTCTTTACAATGAGAGAAGGCTAGGCCAGGGGATCCTATGTATGGATAACGTCCACTGTGGGGAGACCTTGGAAACTATTTCTTTAGAAACTCCCTTCAGAAATAGTGCGCATGAAGAGATACCGGAGAGGCCTTTAAGGGGCGGGAAGAGTCATTACCTAGCCCTGTGGAATAATGAAGATCCGTATGGAGATATCTGGTTAACCAACAAGCAACCTGAGGAGCACAATTTTAACAGTAAGTAATTGGAGGGAACGACGGAGAGGTTAAAAAATAGTTTTCGAGAGCTTGCGTTATTGGGAAAGGAAACGAAGGTGCTTTGGGATTGTTCATTGGGAGTGATAGTAGACAAAAGTTTTTCACGAGTGACGGAGACACGGTCCCTTAATAAAATTTGCACAGCTTGTGTCTTGCTTTGATTGTATAAGTAGCAGCTCAGGAACTCTCAGAATACATCTTAAGTTTAATCTAGTAAACACACTGGTGTCGCAGTTATTATTCCTCATGTGTTCATTACATGTTTGACTTCAGTGAAATTAATCTTAATGGCATTCCCATTCCAATTGTGGAAATAGTACTTTGTTGGTTCGAAAGTGCATAGGTTTGAAATTGGTGTAAAAGTTGTAAATATTTGTGGTTTTGCAGATTTTAACCTTCTTTCAAAAAATGATGTTCTGTGATTTATTCTTTAATAATTTACATTCATGAAACGCCATGTGTATGTCTTTGAGTGTAGCAGTTACGTAAATATGGCTTTTAGAACGGGTGATTTTTTGGGGGAAGACGTGGAATTCTCATTTTTAACATGCAATACTAATCAGAGAAGTTCAATTCTTTTGTATCAGAAGTAGGAAGTTAACTTAAAAATGCCAGCTCGTCATCAGCAACTGCTCTAAAATATATTTTATCTGTAAGACGTGGAAGTAAGGGGAATGATAGTGCTATAAGCATGCACGTGTGTGGAATGGGGAAGACATAAAATGCAAAAAATAAAGCGAAAGTACTGGAGGAGGAAAGATGATAATTTTCTACATTTGCTGCTTTTCAGGGTTTTGTTTTGTTTTGTTTAATATTGCAGTCATAATGCTAGACCATAAATAATCTTACTATGATGTGTAAGAGCAACAAACTTGAGAGTGGAAAGATAACTGCGTCAAAAAAGTGCAATTAAATTAATATCTAGTTATAAGGGAAAAAAGGTGTTCTAGAAACGTGTAACCAAGGATGATTTAAATAACTTAAGCTTTAAAAGCAAGATAGTAATTTCAGGGATGAAATAACGGAATAATATTTTTTTTAATTTCAAGTGTGGAATAAGGCAACAGTGCATCACTACTCTGTTGATCATATTTATTTTTAGAATTAAATATATAAATGAAAATTTGGTGCTCTAGAAGAAGAATTAAAAGGGTAATACTAAAAAAAAAGTAAAAAAAAAAGGGTAATACTAATTTGTAAAAATATATTTTACTTTTCTGGTTGTGAAAGTAATATCTATTCATTATTGAAACCATATTTTTATTACAAAAGGCAATGTCCATGTGCTAAAAATCCAAAAGTTTCAAAAAGTGTTTTGTATTAAAAATGTAAGACCCAAGTATAGTAAAATTTTGATGACAAAATCTGGAAGTGGGTATACTGATGTTCACTCAGGATTGCTCTGTGTTTGAAATTTTTGATAATAAAATGTTGGGGTGGGGTGAAAGACTCCTTTCCCTCCTCTTATGCCTTCAGTTGTCTTCTCAAAACTCCAAACTGTCATCCATTTGGTGTGTATCTTTGAAAAAAACAAAAAAAGAATTATATGGTGTTGTGTGATTTGCTATGTCCACTTGTCTTAAGCATCTTTAATGTACATCTGTTCATACACTCTTCCATGGTATGGATGTACAATGATTTATATAATCATTCCCTTGTGAATAGGTAATTTGTAATTTTAGGCAGTTATTGTTTTTTCTGTTTTAGATTCAGGGCTGAAGATCATTGTTTAAGTATTTCTGTTGAATGGATGGATTCCTAGAAGTGTAATTGCTGGTTTAAAGTATCTGTCTTTTTTAATGTGACGGATATTGACAAGCATTTTCTGAAAAGGTTGTACTAATTTATATTCCAATGAATATATGTATATATACATATATATCCATTTTCTCATATTGTACTATATTTAAATTATATCTCGTTACTTTTCTTAACTAATTTATATGATTTCTTTACTAATGGGTTTTAAGTTTTTGTCTGCTATATATTGTGAATTATTTTCGTATACTCTGTGCCTTTTATCTTTGTTTATAGTACATTTTTGTGCTTTTAAAACTTTTAAGGTATAATGTGTACACAGTAAGGTAACAAAATGTTAAAAATACAGCTTGATACATTTTTCATATATATATATTTATCTATCTATCTATCTAACCATCCTGCTAGATCAAGACATAGAATATTTCATGCACCCCAAAACGCTCTCTCATGCATTCTCCTGGGCAATATCCTACTCGGAAGGTAACCAATATTGTGATTTCAAACATGACTTTTTAAAATGGAAGTAACATTATGCCACTCGCCCACCTGAATCTCTCCAGTGGCTCCCCATTGCACCTAGAGGACAATCCAGACCTCCTACTGGGGTACACAGGGCCCTATGTCTGTAAGAGCCAGATAGTAAATCTTTTCATCTTTGACAGCTACATGTGTCTCTGTCACAACTATTCAACTCGGCTATTGTATTGCAAAAGCAGCCAAAGACAATATTTAAATGAATGGATTTAGCTGTGTTAAGATAGAACTTTATTTACAAAAGGAGACAGCAAGCCAGATTTGACTCATGGGCCATGGTTTGCAGACCCCTGCCCTATATAATCCCCTTACTCACCTCTCTAACCTCATCTCTAACCTCTCCTCCATTTTGCCTCAGCAATACCAGACTTCTTTTTGATCCTCAAACCTCCAATCTCTTCCCTGCCTCAGGTACTTTGCTCCAGCTATTTCCTCTTTCTGGAAAGTTCCTCCCCATCCTCAGGATTCAACTCAAATATATAAAAAATATCACAAAAGAACTATTTAAATATGTATTCCCTAGCCACTTATTATTATTACATCACAGTGCACATACCCTTCACAGAATTGATAATACTCTGAAATTATTTTGTTTGTTTTCTTCCTTCTCCCACTAGTTTATAAGATCCATGAGGGCAAAGGCTCTCGTTTTTTACTGTTGTGAGCCACTTTCCCTACACCCAGAACAATGTCTGGCACACAGTAGGCATTCAGTAAGTGTTCATTGAATTAAAAAATGAATGAAATAAGTTACATTAATGGATTTTCTAATGTTGAACCACTTTTGTATCTCTACTTGGTCATGGTTGTTATTTTTATATCTGTATATTCAAGTAAATTTGCTTATTAAATTTTGTTATTTTTTTGGGGGGACGTATTTCAGTCCAATTTTGATATCAAATTAATGACTATTAGCCTAGTAGAATGAATTGGAAAGCTTGCTCATTCTTCTGTGTCTACAGAAATCATGTGTTCATTGAAGGTTTGGTAGAATTAACCCCTGAAAGTATTTGAATCTGGGGCCTTGGGCCAGGATTGGAGGTTGGAAGAATGACTCCTTATTAATTTCTTGTAGAAAAAGTAATGAATCCAGTTATGCTATTTGAGTCCAATTATGCTGTTTTAGAGAATTTATATTTCACCAGGAAATCTCATTTCACCTAGATTCCAATGTTGTATACAGCAGTCTAGTCTTTAATCTGTCTTATTAGTTATATCCCCTTTTACATTCTTGATTTTTTTGTGTTCACCTTCTTTCATGATTAGCCTTGCCAGAAGTTTGTCTGTTTTATTGGTGTTAAAAAAAGGACCCTAGGCTTTACTAATTGAGAAGTCTATAGTGGCGAGAAATTTTCTACTTCATTTCTATCATCTTTGATTCCTTTACTTCCTTTTTTCATTATGTGTTTGTGCTACCTTCTTGAGTTGAATGTGTGGTTCATTTATTTCCTTGTTTATTTCTTCTAAAAGCTTTTAAAATTCTGAAATTTCCCATGGGTACTGCTTTGGCTTCATACCCCCAGGTTTTGAAGTGTAGAGATTTTATTGTTACTCTTTAGTGATATTTTATAATTTTAAATTTGAGTTCCTATTTAACCCCCAGACGTTTAGAAAGAGCTTACTTATTAGATATGAAGTTCCTTATTACATCAAGTTTTTAAATTTTAACGAAAATATGTCATATCCTTATTTTTAATCTATTTTATTTGCCCATTTCTCTGAGAGAAATATTGGCTTTTCTTTATGATGCTGGTTTTGTTCATTTCAACTTATATGTCTAAATGTTTTTGATTTAGCTGTTGCTATAAATGTATAACATTTTATAAGATATTAATATCTTGGTGGATTTTACTCGTTATCAACATGGAATTTCTCTGTTTGTCCCTTTTTGCCTTGAATTATATCTTGTCTGATGGTAGTCTTTACCATTTTTGCTGTCTTTTAGTCAGCATTTAGAGCAATGGTTCTTTAACGTGAGTGGGCATCCATATCACCTCAAAAGTCTTTTAAAATGCAGATTGCTGGGCCCCACCACCAGTTTCTGATTCAGTAGGTCTGTGATAGGACCCTAGAATTTACATCGCTAACAAGTTACTGGGGGTAATGATGCTGCTGGTGCAAAGGCCACACTCTGAGAATCACTGACCTAGTGTATATATCTTTTTTCATCCCTTTATTTCTATTTTATGTTAGGTTTGTCTCTTGTAAGAAACTACAATTTTGCTTTTTGACACAAACCAGTTATTTATTTTTCTTTTATGAGGTGAATTTAATACAATTAAATTTCATGTGTTTATGATGTTTGTACCTGATCTTGCAATCCTACTTTATATTTACTACATGTCATGGTTTTTTTAAACTTTTACAGGATTTAAATATTTTTTTCTCTAGTGCTTTAGAAGTTATACATTATATTTGTATTCTCCTAGTGGTTACCCTTAACTTTTTAACAAAATTATTTAAACTTGCATTTTTGTGTCAATGTCTAGAATTATTCAGAATTTATAACATCCCCCTCCTGTTTAAGACAGGATGTTTAGGAATCTGCTTGGTCATGATGAAATGTGGCATACTGGTATATGGAAATTGTAAGTACTTTATTTAAGAGTTGTGCCGTCACAAATGATTTGGGTTTATAGTTTTATGTACTATTTCTGTCATGTTTTTTCATGATTTATCGAAGTTTGTAAAATGAATTGGTACAATTTCTGTATTTTACTGTGTATTAGGACAACTTATAGTTAAGGGAAAGAGCTATTCTTTAAAAGTTGTTAGAATTTTCTTATAAAAGTATGTGAACCTGGGCATTTTTGGATGTCTTTATTTGTGAACTTTTTCATTTTCGACCATGGTTATTGGCCTATTCCAGTTCTCTTCTGCTTCTTAAGGCAATATAATTAGTATTTTCCTAGAGGATTATAAAATATATGATCCAACGAAATACATTGATATTTTCAAGTTTTTCTATGTTTATAGTTGATCACATTTTAAACATTATGTCTTTGTTTTCTTTCTTCACAATTGCACTTGTAAAAGGTCTACCTTTTAATTCCCTTTTCCAGGGAATTGGATTTACCGGTTCTACTGCTTTCTATTTTTTTTCAGCTCTTACGTTTATTCTTTTTCGCATTCCTTAGGTTTATTCTTTTGCAACATTTTTTTTTCAATATGTGGTTCAAGGACCACGAAGACCTTTTCAGGGGATTCACATCAATACTATTTTCATAATAACAATACTGAGGCTTTATTTAACTTTTCTCACTCTCATTCTCTCAAAAGTATACAGTGGAGTTTTTTAGAGGCTACATGGCATATGACATTGAAATCAACAGAATGACCAAGAAAATATGAGTATCCAGCTGTCTTCTAGTAAGCTAGAGACTAAAGAGATTTGCAAAAATATGTAACAATGCCATTCTTAATATATTTTTTGTTTTAGAAAATACAGTCATTTTTTTAAAAACACGTTTGTTATACATAATAGGTTATTGTTATTTTAAGGGGATTAATGAATAATTTTTATTTCTTAGTTTTGCTTTACAATATGGTAAATATTGATAGATATTACTCATATAAGCAAAAGCTTTTGAGGTCTTCAATAATTTTTAAGAATATAAAGGGGTTCTTAGACCAAAAAGTTTGAGAATCACTGTTCTATTGCTTATTATCTTTTTTATATTGAATATCTAGTTTATTTATTTTCATTCTTTTGATAATGAATACACTTATTTCTATGAATTTAAACATTCTTCATTGTCTATGTATAGTCTATAATTTCTTTTTGGATTTGAGAGATATGTATATTCTATAAAGTTTGTGAGTTAAAAACCTAAACTGGGAAAATGTTAACCAGCCACATGTTTGATCACAACTAACTCTCTAGAGCCAATTATAACAGAAACAGTGGCTCTTAGAACTCTGGTGTTACAAAACCATGTATCTCTTGAATTTTTTCCATCCAGTAAGGGAGGTGTATGTGCCTTCATTAGTCAAGAGTGTTCCACATACACTCCGGGTAATTCAGAGCTGATCCACGATTTGACCATATTAAAAAGAAAATCACTTAATTATGTCAGATCAAATATTAGGACCTGTGATCCTGGGCTAGTAATGTACTGGAAGAATCTGGAAGGAGAATTGCACTAGATATCCTAATACTAAAAATAGTATTTTTAATTGTACAGGTAGGATGATAAAAATACTATTTAAACTCTTATTAAAAAGAAATTACAAGTATGGTTTTGTGCCATAATTTTGAATAGGTGATACATTATGTAAATAAAAATGGAAGTGGAAGATGCCTTAGCGAAATAAATATTGGAACAAACAAAAATTCAGATTTTTTCTCTCAACTATGAGAGAGCAAAATGTGGAGAGAATTGCAAGTGGAACACTTCTTAACCCAAGGAGGAATAAAATCAGAAATACAAGTTAATCTTTTAAAGATGGTGAATAGCTTTTAAGCAGTTCTTGTACTTGCTAGCAGGCTTGGAGATTAAAACATTTCAAAGTAAATTATATGGCATATAAGTGCTATATAGAAAAATAAAATGGGATGTGAGAAAACTAAAGGAATCAGTTTTCAATATGAATGTTAGGGATAACATCACAGGGAAGGTGACCTTTGAGCAAGACTTGGAGAGGAGGAAGGAAGTCACTTGGGTATCTAAGAGGAAGACATTCCAGACAGAGAGGGTAGCAAGTGCAAAGACCCTGATAGAGGACCATGTCTGGCATTCTTGGGAAAGATAGAACTTACATATATGAGACTAAGGTGAGGGAAATACAGAAATGTATCATAAAGCAATTCTATAAGTTAGATATGTGAGGGCTTAGTAGTAGGAAAATAATCCATGGCATTGAGTGTTTTCCACAAAAAAGGGAGGTGAGTTTAGATCCAAGAGTTCTAGGAAGTAATTACACAGTTTAACAGGGTGGAGGGCATTCTAGATGGAACAATGTATTAGTTAATATAGGTATTCATCTATGTTCCAGGCACATAGTAAGTCATATATATTACCTATTATTATTAGGGATAGTGTATATTACTAAGTTTGGTATGTGAGAAGAAATAAAACTGGCTTAGCTGGCGAAAAGTTGTTACTTTGGGTATGATCTGGCTACTATTTTTAACTATTAAAATAGAATTTTGATATTACCATGACATACTAAGGAACATATTTTTTTTCTATTTTGTATTCTAGATACCAAAATAATTTCCCTTTCTCACCTTGAAATGACCTGGAATAACAGAAGGAATTTTCCTGCTTTGCTTGTGAGAATCTTGCATAAATCAAGACTGCGATATTATGGAAAACCTGATAAAAACATGATTGAGCCATACCAGGTATAAGTAATGATAAAATATTATATTATTATATGTTAATTTAACAGTAATAGATTATAACTTACAGACATGACTCCATATGAGGATAATTTATGTTTAAATAGTATTTATATGTTCAATTTAATTCTTTCTGTATTGGTAACTTTTAACTACCTGATCCAGCTGGTCTCCTTCACACCTTTTTATACATCTTCAACGTTTTCTTCTCTCCTGTGCTTTGTACACCAGCACATAAGCGTATTCTAGTCTTCCATTTTAATAAAGGAAAATAAATATCCTTTGACCTCAGGACTCCTTTTCTTCTCTTCTTTTCAGGCAAGTTCCTTGAAGAAATAGTCTACACTAGATGTTTTCACTTTCTTGCCTCCCATTTACTCCTCAGCATAATTAGTTTGGCATTTTTCTTCAACTGGTCACTCACTAGAGACCTTCTAATTGTCAAATCTATCTGACACTTTTCTGTTGTCTTGACTCTATGTGCCATATAATGCTGATGAGAACTTTCTTGATTTCTGTCTTTTATTAACTTTATGTTTTACTGTATTTTCACGTGTTATCATTAATTATTTTGGTTTTTTTTATTAAGTTTTTATTGTAAAAGTTATGTATTCTTTTAGGGAATTTGGAAAATGTGGAAAGCTATATAAACAAGGCTGATAAATAGTATCACCCCAAATCATACCAATTAGAGAGAGCCACTGTTAACATTACAGTGTGTTTTATTCTCTTTTTGTGTGTATATATCATATATCTACAACATTTATCATATATGTGTATATATCTATGATATCACATTGTATATATCACATCCATCTGTATATGTATGCATGTTATATTTCATATGACTATGTATGTCATGTATTAAATTATCTTATAAACTGGCGATCATATAGTACATAAAGTTTTGTATCACTTAACATTAGTATTTCCTCATATCACTAAAAATTCTTCATTCATAACTTTTCATAGTTATAGATTCTGTCATACAATATCAGAAATTATTTAGTCATTCCACTATAGTTTTACTTCCTCATTCTTAAAATTTTAACATCCTGTAGGTAAAAGTAACAAATATGCATGTATTTTTACTCTTTGTTTTTTAGACCTTTTTGGAAGTTGCTGACAGTTCAGGCACAGTGTCAGTGATTATGTGGAATGCTCTGTGTCCTGAGTGGTATAAAAGTTTGCAGGTTGGCTTAGTTCTTCTGCTTCAAGATTACTCTGTTAAAAAGAGTTATCCATTGAGGTTGAGGCCTCTCCCTGTGGATCCACAGATCAAACTAATTTCTACAATGGGTTAAGTATTCAATGTATTTTTTCTTTTATGGCTATTTTGTTTGTATACATTTGCAAAGTACCATATCAGCCAAAGACTCTTAAAAATAATTGAAGCTGACTTAAGTTAATAATATATTGATATTGGTTCATCAATTGTAACAAATGTATTACTCCAACGCAAGATGTCAGTAATAGGAGAAACTGTTGGGGGAGGACAGGGAGTATGTGGGAACTCTGTACTTTCTGTTCAAATTTTCTATAAACCTAAACTGCTCTAAAAAATAAAGTCTATTTATCTAAATAAAAAGGGGACACAAGAAAAAATTTGGGGGTGGATATGTTGATTGTCTTGGTTGTGGTGATGGTTTCGTGAGTGACGTGTTAAAACATTAAAAACTATACACGTTAAAAATAAATAAATAAATAAATAATTAAAAAAATACTGAAGCTGTTAGAACCTGATAAACCTTTAAATTCCTGTATCTATAACATTTTCAAGCACTCACTTAATGAATATACTTATTTATTATTGCATGTATTAAGAAATGTTATCTGAGATATTTATTTTAGATTAATGAATGAGCTCCATTTGAGGTATGCTTATTTTTATTATTTTTTATTATAATATTAAGTTAATGACTTAAATATAGTTTTCTGTTACTACGAGCTAGTATTCTTACTATTTTAAAATTAAAGTTTATTGGGGTGACAATTGTTAGTAAAGTTACATAGGTTTCAGGTGTACAATTCTTTAATACATCGTCTACATATCACATTGTGTGTTCACCATCCAGAGTCAGTTCACCTTCCTTCACCATATATTTGACCCCTTTTACTCTCATCTACCACCCCTCTCCCCCCTTGTCCTCTGGTAACCACTAAATTATTGTCTGTCTATGAGTTTTTGTTTCTTCATTTGTCTTGTTCCTTTGTTGTTTTCAGTTTTATATACCACATATCAGTGAAATGATATGGTTCTCGACTTTTTCTGTCTGACTTAGTTTGCTTAGCATAATAATCTCAAGATCCATCCATGTTGTCGCAAATGACACTATTTCATCTTTTCTTACGGCAGAATAGTATTCCATTGTGTATATATACCACATTTACTACGAGCTTTTATTCAAAGGGGCTTTTTTCACATTTTGTTTTGAAATAATTTCAAACTTACATAAAAGTTAAAAGAGCAGTGTAAATAACTCCTATATACCCTTCATACAGATTCAGCCATTGTTAACATTTAACTTTGCTTTACATCTATCTCTATCTATCTCTCTATCTCTCTATCTATCTCTCTATCTCTCTATCTATCTCTCTATCTATCATCTATCATCTATGTATCTCTTTATTGTGTCCTCTGAACCATTTGACAGTAAGTGGCAGCCATCATGCATACCCCTTTACCTCTAAACACTTCAGTAATATTTCAGTCTATGTTTCCTGAGAACAAGAACATTCTAGCACGTAATCACAGTACAGTCATCAAAATGAGAAAATTTAAAATTAACACAATACTGTTATCTAACCTATAGCCAATATTCAAATGTTGCCATTTGCTGCAATCTTGAAAGGGCTCTTCCTAATTAGTATTGAAATAAAAATTGTGACATCTTGGCATCACCCTAAATATTTTGGAAGCATTAAAATTAACATATTAATTGATTGCTTTAAGACATGGATATATTTTTTTATTTCCATTTTTCAAAATGGTAAATCTATCACTCAACAAGTGTAAGTATTGTTTTGGGCTTATAATAGTTTTATACTGTACCCGTATTTCTATGTATTCTAAATTCCCTAGCTAATCCATTGAGCATAATTGCTTAGAGAATATTCAGATAACGTAGTCTTTGTTCATTGTTTCCTGAAATATGTATATATATTTTGGAAAACCTCATATGATTCTTTATTAAAACCTTCAACATTTGGTAGACGTCAATCACATCTTGCTAGATGAACAAGTCATTACCTAGATAGTTAGGTAAAATTTATCCATTGATCTCATTACTCTTTATTTATAGAAAGGTAGGAAATTAAACTGATATTGATGTTGGGACTTATTTGAACAAATATAATAAAAGTTGGCAAAAGGACGCTAATTCACAACACACATTATTATGTCTACCAATTTATAACTTCTTTTCCATGACCAAGCATATCCAGGTAATAAAATTGCTTTAGTAAAAATTGAGACATCCATTGTCAGTAACAGATAAGGTAAGTGACTTTGTTAATGTCACATAATAAATCACTGACATAATGGAAATCAAAACCTGGTTTTCCTGATACCTAAAGTAGTGTTCTTCCTACTAGATACAGTCTTTTCTGGTATAAAGACAATTAATTTGAATCACAGTTTTCACATGGCTGTGGGCAAATCTAGAAATGTGTCTGGTACTAATAGCTGCTTCTAAACCTTAAAAACATGATGATGGAAGTAGAACTGACTCTGGGTGCTAAACACACAATGGAATGTATAGATGATGTATTATAGCAATGTATACTTGAAACCTACATAATTTTACTAACTAATGTCACCCCAATAAATTTAATAAATAGTAAAACAGAACAAAGCAAAAGGAAAAAAGAAACATGGAAAGTGGAACAATAGACACCATGTAATCAGTAGATAAACAGCCACTAAAACTTAACAGGATTCAAAAAAACTTAAAAGGAATCAAGAACTATGTTACCTCTGCTATATAGGATTATACAGCCAAATTTTCATAATGGAAGCTCTCTCTTTAAGAAATGACAGGCTATTTGTACTTTCAAATAAACAATTGCAAATCTAAAAAAAATATTTTTAAAAATAAGAGCCTTGATGAGAATATATTGAAAATGTGCTGTTCAGTGTTTAAAACAATTTACTTCTTATCAGTGTTAGCATCAGTCTCTATTATATAACTTTTAGATGAATAATGGTATGTATTCCCTCTTTATCAGAGGTCAGCTAGCTATTTCTGTAAAGAGCCAGAGTAAATATTATAGCCTGTGCAGGCAATATAGTCTCTTTCACAACTACTCAGTCCTGCCTTTCTACAGTGAAAGCAGCCAGAAATGATATAAAAATGAAAGGACATGGTTGTGTTACAGTAAAACTTTATTTGAAAAGAACAATCAGGCATCTTCAGGCTGTAGCTTGCTGAGTCTACGTGTATACGTAGATCTCAATCGTGTCTGTACGTTTGTATCACTTAGAGAGCTTTCAGAAAGGATGGGCACCCTACCCTCTGAGAATCTGATTTAATTACTCTGAGGAGGGGACTAAAACATTGGTATGTCTTCAAAATTCCTCAGGTGACTAATGTACAGCTAGAGTTGACAACTACTGATTTATGATCTTTAAAAATTACCTACCTCAAAGTGATTAGTGATCTTTTGAAGAGAAAAATAAAACAGCTCTATAAACCATGCTAGGCACAGGAGAGAAAAAGATAAGTAATGTAGAGTTCTACACTTAAAAATTAGTCTAATGGGGTAACAGATATGTAAGGTGAACAAACTACAGTAAAATGAAATGAAAACAAACTACAGTAAAATGTCATTATTTACTAATGACAGTAAATAATAAGAAAATGTGGTGAACAAAAGAGGAGAGGAAATGAATAGAAATTTAGCTAAGGAAACAATGAATGATCAGGAAAGCAGGAGAGTGGGTTGGATAGGAGAAAGTGTAATTGGGGGTTAAGAATAATAACGGCAGTTTAAATGTTAAGAGTAGTATAAATGAAGAAGAGTATGTATCGGGGACTGGAGTTGGTCGGTAAGAGAATAGGGATTTGCGATACCATCAGTGCTTTCCAGGTGTTGATGTTGTAAGACAAACTAATAGGGTAATTCATCTTGGTTTATTTTTTTATATTTACGTGTAGTCCCAAGTTATAGAAACTAAAATGTATTTTTAAATGACCTAACACATGGAAGCCTATAAAAATAAAAATTCTGTTTTAAAAGAAAGGATATTATTAGCTGGTAATATATGAATTTGTATATTGCCACTTTGTATATCATTCTGTTCTACCTTTTACGAAGTAGTATTCAGCTGGCATACCCAAATAATAAACCTTTTTAAATCTTGAGATTTTTCAGACTGTATTGCATAATATATATTGACATAGTAGCATTAAGTGTTTTTGGTTTGATGGGAAAGGGGCTATTTATTTCATTCAAAATCCTAGCATTTAGAACTGTAAGGGACCTTGAATATAATGAAGTAACTATGATTATGAAAGCACTGTGTAAAATGCAAACTATTTTCTAGGTTCAAGGCAATATCATATAATACAAACTTTCCTCACTCATATATGAAAAGACAGACTCATAGAGGTGAAGTAAATTTAGAATTCTAGTTACATGGCTGGTAATAGACAGAATAAGAAGTCAAGTTTCTTCATCCTTTTTTAATCTTTGTTTGCTACACAAAAAATCCTTAGAAAAATTTTACTTACTGAAATAAAAGGAACTAGAAAGCCCAGATAGTTCCATAACTATTAAAGAAATTACATCAGAGGTTTAAAATCTTCCTACAAAGAAAATACCAAGCACACATCATTTTACAGGCAAGTTCAATCAAATGTTCAAGGAGTATCATGTTTCCCCGAAAATAAGATCTAGCCGGACAATCAGCTCTAATGTGTCTTTTGGAGCAAAAATTAATGTAAGACCCGATATTATATTATACCTGGTATTATATTACATATTATAGTATAGTATAGTATATTACATTACATTATATTATACCTGGTATTATATTATATATTATATGATATTAATTATATTACATAAGACCGGGTCTTAACAGTAAAATAAGACCGGGTCTTATATTAATTTTTGCTCCAAAGGATGCATTAGAGCTGATTGTCTGGCTAGGTCTTATTTTCAGGGAAACATGGTGTATCATTCCAAAACTATTCCAGAGAATGGAGTAACAGGGCATATTCTGTAACACATTCTTTGATACCAATATAACCTTGAAAAACAAAACAAAATAAGAATAGTATGAAAGAGGAAACTTAAAGGCTAGTTTCAGCCATGAACATATACATACATATTCTGAATAGAGTATTAGCAAACTGAATTCATTTACATGTAAAAAAAAATCACACACTGTAACTAAGTTGCATTGTTCTCCAGCAACACAAAGCTGTTTTTACATATGAAAATCTGTATCACTCACCACATTAGCAGATTAGAAGATAATGGTCATCCTAATAGAGTCACAAAAGGCATTTGTTAAAATTTTACACCCATTTATAAATTAAATAAATAAAGAAAATAAAGAGAAGGAGCCTTTCATAACCTGATAAAGGATGTTTACAAAATCAAAACAAAACAACAAACACAACTTTTAAAGGGGCAAATTTAGATATATTTCTTTCTAAAGAGAAGAACATGGATACCTCCTATTACTATTAACATTTAAAGTTTTACTGGCTGTCCTAGCCGGTGTGAGCAGACAAAATGCATTAAGGACATAGGATTTTAAAGGAAAACAAAAAACTGTCATTATTCACAAATTAGATCTTTCTTTTTTACTTTGCTTTCATTTATTTATTTATTTATTTAATTTATTGGCGTGACATTGGTTAGTAAAATTATATAGGTTTCAAGTGTACATTTCTATAATATACCACCTATATATTACATTGTGTGTCCACCACCCAGAGTCAGTTCTCCTTCCATCACATATATTTGACCCCTTTTTACCTCCTCTACCACAAATTAGATTTTTCTACAAAGAAAATCCAAAATAACACAAAGTATTAAAAATAATAAGATATTAGCAAAGCTAGCTATAAGATCAATAATTTCTAACTCTTCGTTATTGGAGTGTACAATTGATTTTGTACACTCTGATAATGAAGAGTTAGAAATTATAATTATGAAAACATAATTTCCTTTGTCAACAATAACTATAAGGTATCTAAAAGTAAATTTAACAGAAGATAGATAAAACCTGTATGGAGAAGATTATAATACTTTGTTGAAAAACCTTGAAGAATCCCTAAGTAAATGGAGAACTATCTCATGTTCCTATGTAGGAGGTCAGTCTCAATTTCATAAGTGTGTCAGTTCCCCCCAAATTGATCTATAGATTCAGTGCTATTCTGTCAGATGTTTTTATTCTGGAACTGACAAACTGACTCTAAAATTTATGTGGAAGCAATTATTAAGAATAGTCAATACACTTCTGAAGAAAATGATAGGGGGCTGAAGAACGAGTGAAGACTTGTCCTACAAATATTAAGAATTATTATAATTATTATAATCCTATTTATTATAGGATTATTATAATCCTAAAATTTCAAGAATTATTATAAAGTATTTATGACCATGCAGTATTGGTATAGGTATAGACAAACTGACCAGCAAGTCACAATACAGAGTCGAGGCGTAGCCCTAGACATATAAAATTTTGATATGTGACAGATGTGCTATACAGATCATCAAGGAAGGAGGGACAAACCATTAAATAAATAGTATTGGGAAAGTTGATTATATATATATGAGTAAAAATGATATTATATTCCTATCATATCATATAAAAAATAAATGCCAGGTATATCAAATACTTTTATGTGGAAGGTAAAACTTTTAAAAGAACTTAATAGAAAAGTCTTTTTGACCTTGGGATCAGGAAGAGCTTCTTGGATAAGGCACAGGGAATAGCAACCAATAAAAAAAGATTTTAAAGCTAACTACATTAAAATTAAGAACTTTCGTTCATCAAAAGAAACCATAAAAAGAATGAAAAAAACAGTTCACAAGCTCGGTGAAAATATTTGCAGTGATATAATTAACAAAGGATTAGTATCAAACATATAGAAAGAAGTCCTATAAATAAATAAGAAAAAGACAAATAATCCAATAGAAAAAATGGGCAAAAGACACAAACAAGTATTTAACAGAAGAGGATACATGAATGAGCCATAAGAATATGAAATGTTCAACATAATTAGTAATAAGGGAACTGTAAAATAAGATCACAACAAATTGTGATTTTTGTGTCACGAGATTGACAAATAAGAAATTTGACAATACCAAAATTTGGAGAGATTGTGGATCAATGGGAATTCTTACACATTGTTGATGGAACTATAAGTAGGTCCTTTATTTTAAAATAGTTTCGAATTATCCTGTGGAGTGGGATATTTGTGTATTATACAATCCAGGGATTCCCTTCTGGGTATAATAACTTAGAAAACTCTTGTCTGTGTACGCAGGAAGACATGTACAAAAGTTCATAGTGACCCTACTTCTAATGGCAATAACTGGAAATAATCCAGATTCTATCAACATGATAACAGGTAAATAAAATTGAAGTGTGTCAACATCCTGAAACATTATTCAGCAGTGAAAATGAGGAAAAAAAAAACTACTACATACAGCTGCATGGATGAATCTCAGGAACATAATGTTGAGTGAAAAATGTAGTCCTACAATACTGTATATGATATGACTCTATCCATTAAAGTTCAAAAATAAAGAAAACCAAACAGTATTTTGTTTGGGGAAAAACACATAAGTGATTTGTTTTTAATTAAGTAGATGATGAAACACAAAATTTAAGGTATGATTAACCTTTGTTAGGAGATAAATGGATGTGACAATGTAGCAATAAGTGGAAGAACGCTATTGATAATGGTCTAGTTCTTAGGTTTAGTGTTGTGCTCAAAAGTGTTCATTCTGTTATTTTCCTGCATAATTTATACATGTGTATATTATTTTATATATATATTAAATACAATATTAAAGTAATATATTTTTGTTTTTCAGAAGTGTGCCTGAATCTTCGAGATCCTCCAACTAATATCATTATAATTCCTGAAAGGCAGGTGAAACCAGAATGGAGATTGCCAAAATTAAATCACCGCTTTAAAACAAGGTAAAATTGCTTTTTGTAA
The DNA here is from genome assembly GCF_964194185.1 of Rhinolophus hipposideros. NCBI lineage: Eukaryota > Metazoa > Chordata > Mammalia > Chiroptera > Rhinolophidae > Rhinolophus > Rhinolophus hipposideros. The sequence continues at coordinate 51,068,814 of NC_138046.1, read as the reverse complement.
AATATCTTAAATAATTCTCAATGTTATTATATCTGCTCAAAATCTACCCAAAATTTTGCTGCAGTAATTAAATAACTGTACATTTTCACAATGATAATTATAAAATACGTTTTCACTGTTAAAGCTACAATATCTATTTAACAATTGTGTTTCTTTTATTAGATCAGAACTAGATGATATGCCAGAAAAGCAAATCTGTGATATTATTGGCATTTTAGTTTTTGTAGGAAGGGTCCAGCGGTCAAAAAAGAAAGGTAAGCTTTTTATTTTTAATTAAATTTATTGGGGTGACAGTAGTTAGTAAAATTACATAGGTTTCAAGTGTACAATTCTATAATACATCATCTATATATCACATTGTGTGCTCACCACCCAGAGTCAGTTCTCCTTCCATCACCATGTATTTGGATGGGTCTTGAGATTATTATGCTAAGTGAAAAAAGTCAGACAGAAAAAGTCGAGAACCATATGACTTCTCTCATACGTGGGATATAAAACTGAAAGCAACAAAAGAACAAGACAAAGAACCGAAGACTCATAGACACAGACAACAGTTTTTAGTGGTTACCAGATGGTGAGGGAGAAGGGGGTAGCAGAAAAGGGTAAAGGGGGTCAAAAGGTAAGCTTTTGAAATTGAAAGTCATAAAATGTATTACAGTGAATAGTTTTGTATTCATACATGCATAGTCAATTATCTTCATGTATTCTAATATTCTATCCTTGTAGAAAACTGTGAAGATTTTTGGTCACATCGCTGGATTCACATTGCTGACGGGACTTCAGAACAACCATTTGTAGTAGAACTGTTTTCTACATCTCAGCCAGAAATCTTTGAAAATATTTGCCCAAGTACTTAGTTCCAATAGTTTTACCTTTATTTTTGGAAGTGTGGGCATTAACTTAAAAATTGGTCAACTTAATTATGGAGCATCATGATATCTAGGTGGCAAATTTGAGCAGTCTGATAGCATATTTAACTTTTTCTATATTAATATTATATTTGGTACTACAAACGTTAACCACCTTCTGGTTTTCTATTCAGAATTAATTTGGGATTGAAACTAGTTTTTCAGAAAACAGGTTCTTTTATCAATTCTCATTATTAATATTTCAGGCATAAAATCTTAAGAGTCAGTGAAACTAAAACATAGGTAGTCAATACCCTTTGTATCCACTTGGAAATTGACTAAGTAGACTCTATTAAAGAAAATGAAGATTTTACTCATGTACAATTAATTGGTAGAGGATTAGGAGGCTTTGTAACTAAATACTGACAATGACAAGTATGATTCCATTTGAATATTAAATTAATATTAGGGTGGTGGTGTTATACCAGCTGGTCAGTATTTTACTTATTTTGGTGTTGACTTTTTCCCCTTGCATTCATTCAGATATATCAGTATTTTTTCCCACTAATTTTATTTATCTGAAAACATTTTAGGTATGCCTTGTTATACATTTTATATAACAAGTTAGTCTTCAGATCTATTATAAGAAAAAAAGTATATGTAATACTTTTTCACAACTTCAGTAAATTTTCCTTCTTTGACTTTGTAGCATAAAGCTATTTTAGATATGGTGTGCTATTTTACTGTTTTCCAAATGATTATATGAATAAAATACCAATTGTTAAATGTTTGTCAACATTGGGGAAACTCTCAATTCTTGACTATTTGCAATTTTTAAAAAATCAGCAACATGGTAGAAATTGTAGAACGTCAGGAGACCTAGAGACCATATACAAGGCTGTTTTGCTACCCCTTTCTTCTCTATTGCAAAACAGTATTATACAACATTCAGATATTACCTCATTAGATTCCACCCCTCTACTTGTGACATTAATTTTTAAAATTTATCTGATTAGAACCAAACCTTGCCCCAGCTATTGGGGGAGAGGGCAGAAAGAGAGTTTTAGCCAAAACCAAGTCCTTGTCTTCCAAGATGAATGGAGCTATAACCTCTCATGTAACTTCTCTAAGGGCATAAATAATTGATATAGATGACCTCTGATAAGGTAATAATTCCATTACTTTACTTTAGATGGGTTTTATGGCCATTTCCCTCTCTCTTTGTAGCCACTTTAAGCACCAAACTGACACAATTTTGGATAATTATTTTCCACAGAAAAGTTGCCATGCACGTATATTCTATTTCTTGTGATAATGTGAAATGTAAATTTCTAAGAAAGGTTTGTGTGGACTTTGGTGAGGTTTTTTCTAATATACTAGTTGACAGCAATCACAATTTATTTTCATCTTTTGACCAAGAGTAAAGGAAAAAAATCATTAAATGACTGGTGAGTACTTAAGGGGACTTCAGGCCTATGAAGGGGAACGCGGCCAGGGGTCTTCTGGAATAATATCAGAATCCTTTGGTAGTAGGGCATCTTTTTTACTTTTAAGGTAAGTGAAGGACTAAGGGAAACTAATATTGAGTGTTTACTACGTACCAGATGCTCATGCAAGTTATCTCACTTTGTACTCCCAGTTACCTTTTAAAGAGTTGATGTTTTTATAAATTTACAGGTGAGGAAAAAAAGGTCTAGAAGGATTAAGTAATTCCCTAGGTGTCAAACAGCTAGAGTGTTAGATCTGAAATGTCTGATTTTTAACAGTCATGAAATTAAAATTAGAGATTTTGTTAATATTCCTATATTGACATCTTTAACCATGAGTACTCACATTATTTTTAAAGTTTTTGAAATAAAGGAAAGGCGATATAAATTAAGAGAATTATTTTTAGTCGTTTGAACAGATTTCCTTTATTTTCATTGCTACAAAATAAAGATCTAGTAAATATGAGAGGTCGGAAATGAATTTATAGTTATTATCATGCTCTAGGAAAATATTTATTCTTAAATGAGAACCTACTGTTATTGTGAGATTACAAGTATTTACATTTATTTCTTCATTTCCTAGTTTGTAAGACCATAACTGTTTAGGGCATGTAATGAGTTAAAATTTTTAAGAATTGTTGGACTAATGAATTTTCCCAAATAACCTAATACCCTGTTTCCCCAAAAATGAGATCTAGCCGGACAATCAACTCTAATGCATCTTTTGGAGCAAAAAGTAATATAAGACCCGGTATTATATTATATTATATAGACCTGGTATTATATTATATTATATCATATTATATTATATTTATTATATTATACCATATTATATTATACCATATTATATTATATTATATTATATTATATTATATTATATTATATTATATTATATTATATTATATTATGACCCGATCTTATATTATAGTAAAATAACACTGGGTCTTATATTAATTTTTGCTCCAAAAGATGCATTAGAGCTGATTATCCGGCTAGGTCTTATTTTCAGGGAAACACGGTATATGATTTAAAATGATAGCTCTTGAAAGTTGTTGAAGTCTGAAGACATTATAACCCTATTTTCAGGGATTCTTTTTAGTTTATCAAGTTAGTTAGCAAAGTGAACAGAAAAGAATAGATGGTATAAGTCCTGTCATTGAGGCTTAAAATCTAAAATCAACACACGTAAAACACTTGCATAAACAAATTCAAATTAATACTATATAGCCCTATGTGGTGGAAGGAATCAGAGTAATTCAGGGATCAGTGTTAGTTTGGGTTAATGATTCGGAAATCATCATAGAGAAACTAAGCTTCTTTCTCTGCAAAAATAACTGTTCACATTCAGCTGTGTGCCCCATTAGAAAGACTCTTGCACTCTTCAACTGTGCAACAAGGAGTGACTTCAGTTAGATGCAGCTGTTGTACTTTCTAAAAGAAAAGTGTTGGATCCTTTATCTAAAGGAAAAGATAAGTGTCAGATCCTTGTTCCAAGTGTAATCAAGGGACTTGCAGCACTAGTACCGTGTTTCCCTGAAAATAAGACCTAGCTGGACAATCAGCTCTAATGCGTCTTTTGGAGCAAAAATTAATATAAGACCCGGTCTTATTTTACTGTAAGACTGAGTCTGTAATGTAATATAATATAATATAATATAATATAATATAATATAATATAATATAATACAATACAATACAATTACAATACAACACAACACAACACAACACAATACAATACAATACAATACAATACAATACAATACAATTATAATATAATATACCGGGTCTTATATTAATTTTTGCTCCAGAAGACACATTAGATCTGATTGTCCAGCCAGGTCTTATTTTCAGGGAAACACGATATCACCTAGGAGCTTATCAGAAATGGAGTATCTCAAGCCCCACCCTAAAACTACTGAATCCTATTTTGCATTTTAACAATTGTCCTAGGTAATTCCTATGTTTATTAAAGTTTGAGGAGCACTGTGTTACATCCTGATCTTCGTATGTCCTCTTTGAAATGCAGAAGTAATTTCATAAATGTTTTCATTTTCTACAGTGACATATTTCATGTGTACACAGTTGAAAGTTGTCAGAAACGATACTCAAGTACCTAAACTGCTTTACCTCACCACTACAAATGAGAGTCACGTGTTTATTACTGGTGAGCAGTTTCTTTGTATATACTTTATTGGAAATGTAACATATTTTCTCTTCATTAAATTAACTTTCACATTACAACTTTCAACCACAAGATAGCCTTATTTGACCTCCTTTATCACTATAATAATGTTTTAGCAAAGAATATGTAGCCTATGAAATATACTGCTTCTAGATTATTTACGATTGAAGCAATAATTTTGTGACTTACGGGAGAATTATGTTTACGTCTTTTAGCTAACTTTATTTCCTGCTTGATGTAAAGTAGACAATCATAAATTGCTTGATTGAAAACTGTAAGGGCCTATATCACAATATGCATTCAATTAATATTTTAAAATACTAAATAAAACAAAAATGTGCATCAAATTTTAGCCCTGGAATCTCATATTTTACTTAAATAGTAAGACGAGAAGAGTCTCACTACTTGTCTCTAAGGACAATGTTTTCCTCTATTACCATTGATAATGGATATGAAAACAATAAAGATACAAGTTTCCAGATGAGTGAGGGAATGGTGTGGGATGGTGTGTTTCCTAGAATGCTACCATATAGGTAACTAGGAAATTTGTCAAAAGAAGAGTCCTCGGAAGTGTATAACACACATCTTTGTCAATACCTCATTTTACAAATACTAATAATATCAGATGTGAATACATATTAATAACATGAGATGTAAATATCACTTTTAAGTATGTTTTAAGAACATGAATTTAAATGTTGAACTATACTCAGGCAGTTTAGTTTATACACGATGTCATACCTTCAAGATAATACATGATTTAAAAATCAATTTTTTAAGAAAATGCCAGCCATTTGGATAGTTCGAAAAATTCCAGATTATTAGTTTTCTTTTTCTTAAGTCTCTTAAGTATCTTGTAGACAGCTACTGTTTAGTCCACTTAAACTCTAATATGTCTGATTTTGTTCTTGACTTAAGATTTGTTTACTCTATTTGATAATTTTTGTATGCATATTAAGTACAATTATTTGCTACATAGAGAATAAGTGAATTTGACTTCTTTTCTTGGTGACATAAGAAACTGTTTTAATATTAAACTGTTTTTATACAAATGTCCATGCAGTTTATTACAGTGAGTTGTTGTTTTTTTCTTTTTGTTTGTTTGTTTTGGTTTTGGGTTTTTTTTTTTTTTTTTGCACTTTAACCTTCTTACAAAGAGGTCATAGAAGCCAACTGTGTGCCAATGATATCAAGGTAAAAAATTTTATTCACTGGATTAAAACAAAGACCGATTCTGGGGAAATGAAAAATTCTGTTATTGGGGGATATTACCCCTATCCACCAGTGCCGGAGACATTTTCAAAGTATAGAAGTTCTATTAAAGGTACTAATGTAATTGCCAATTTTTTGTGATATGTTTGTACGTTATATGTACGGTATGTGCTATATCAGTTAGTCATCTTTGTCGTTTTATTTTAGGGGCGTGAGTCAAAGTGTAGCAACACTCACTGATAATAGCTGTGTCTTTATGAGGACCTAAAGTACATGTTATGCCTCTTAAAGGTTAATATTTTTATTTTATTAGATTAGAGGAACAGAAAGAACATAGACAATGACTAACTAGAAATAATATCTTGATTTAATATCATTGAGATCCAGTCTGACCTTAGTAGATTTCAACTCCTATGACATTACATAGAGAGATTAAAGATATCAGTGGGGACACTGGAAATCTGATATCAAGATATTGAAAACTGTATTATGCTGCTCTGCAGAGTGATATATATTGGATATAATAAAACCGAGTGCTACCTTTAAATAAAAATGACACCAAAATAAATGAGATACAGAATAAGTACTGATGAGAGGCCTAAATTAATTTATTTTAGTACAATTAAGATATGACAATGTAAATTTACTAACAATTGTCACCCCAATAAAAGTAATTAAAAAAAAAAAAAAACAACAACAACAAAAAAAAAAGATATGACAGTTGAGAACTTTAACATAGGTATGTGTATTGTTTTTAAAAAGTCATGGGATAATTGCATGGTTTTGGGGGAACAAAAGAGAAGTTTGGAAATACTGACCTATCATCATCTAAATATTAGCATCCTCTTGTACTTTATAATGCCATCCATATATAGTATATGTTTAAAAATATTAAAATGTGTGTTTCAATTCAGTGGCTCAGCAGCACCTTATAGTCTGAAATATGATATATAAATTACATTCAGTATGCAAAATTTCTGTTTCAAATTAAAATTCCAGTCTAAAAGACTGTATCACAATTTAACTGATAAATATGTTTTGCCTCTTTTACAGAAATTACATAGGGGTATACCAAGTATAAACATAAAGTCTTGCAAATTTACGTTATGTAGCAATTTCATATTGTGAAATTACATTGCAAATCTAATTCTTATTTTTATCATTTCAGTTCTTTGAAACTTACAATTTTCTTGGAATTACTCTTTTGCAGTTGAGTCGCTCTTGACAGCTATAAGTGAAGTGAGGAAGGAGATTGAAGACTTGCAGTATAGGGAACAAAAGCGCATTGCAATTCAGGGGACAATTACTGTTATAAAGTATATCCCCCATAGCCGTGCAACTGAAAGTGCCTCAGCATCAGAAACACTTCGGGTATGGTGCCAGAGTTAATAGTATACCTCTGAAAGCACTGTGATCATAATTACGATTGGTACCTTGTTCGTTGTATTCTTTTTTTAAACATTCTTTTTTTGTTGTTTTTATTAAGAAAGCATGCCAAAAAACAAGCAAACAACCAAAAAACACATAACTGTGAGACCATACCCCCTTCCCAGTCTAAGAGAAAAAAATGGTTTTTTTGGCTGTTTCATTTTTTTGTTATTTATTTGGGAGCAGGCTGGGCTGAAGTTCCCAGCTTCTGATAGGCCCTCAAAACTCGGTATCTTATTTTTGCTTTCTACATAATTTGAACCTATCATGATTGTCATTATTTAAATTCCCAGGTGGTATATACGATTATAGACATACCTTGGAGGTATTGCAGGTTTGGTTCCAGACCACTGCAATAAAGTGAATATTGCAATAAAGCAAGTCACATGAATTTTTTGGTTTCCCAGTGCATATAAAAGTTATGTCTGCACTATATTATAGACTATTAAGTGTGCAATAGCATTATGTCTAAAAAGCAATGCACATACCTTAATTAAAAATACTTTATTGCTAAAAAATGCTAACCATCATCTGAGCCAGCTGGAAAAATGGTGCTGATAGACTTGCTGCTTAACACAGGGTTGCCACAAACATTCAATTTGTAAAAACATGCAATATCTGCAAAGCACAATAAAGTGAGGCACAATGAAATGAGGTATGCCTGTATATTCTATTCCTACCTTTTGTCAAGACCAAAATTGTAGGAATACTTCCACAGGAAGTTTTTGCCTCTGAATCTGGCATGGCAGTCTTACCCAGGTTCTATAAGAGTTAGCAATGACTCTTATAAAATAAATGCTGTAATAGAAGATGCTACTTCTAAAAATCTATGCACAATCAAGACAAATAAGTTAATTTTTTCCATGAGTTTATCTTTTAAAAATTATTTCTAGGATTACTATCTATGTGGGAATGCGCATCTACTCCAACTTTTAAGCTATACTAATATAAGAGGGATTTTACCTTCCTTTTAACAATATTTTAACAGCCGATGGAATTGTATAAATCATCTTTATAAAAGCAGAATTATGGTTGCAACATTTTGTCACAATTCTTACGATTTTGAAAAATGGATAAACTAAAATTGTAGACTTTTAAGAGAAAAATGATTTTTATGAATAAGCTTAAAATGTATTCTCTAATTTTTTGGTTTTAGAATGGTAACCAACCCTCAACATCCCAGACAGCTGAAAGAGAAAGTCAAAGTCAGGAAATAGATGGTAAACAGCACCAAGAGAATGGCCCTATGAGTTCTCAGTGTTCTCAAACTACATATACAAGTTTGAGCCCTACCAAGAAAAAAAGGATTGTGCAGGGGCAATATACCAAACTGTAAGTCATTTGTATTAATGCTGTGCATAGCCCTTTGTTTGTTTGTTTGTTTTTGTCTTGTTTCTACCCTATAAAATGAGCAATTGTACTAGAAGCCATTTTAATTTTTTAGGGCTGCCAAAGACTGAGATCAGGGTATCTGCAGGATGAGTTCCTAGTGAGAGCTGTAACGTACATGGAGTGATCAAAAAATATGGTGAATGTTTAAATTTTAAAAATGTATTACAGTAAAAGACACACTGCCATTATTCCCCCTCAAAATACTCCCTTTCACTTTGACAGTACTTACCTCACTATTTTTGCCACTTTCTGAAGCAGTTCCGGAAGTCCTCTTTTCTGAGCATCTTTAGTTGCACTGTTATGGCTGCTTCCATGTCCTGAATCATTTTGACTTTGAGGAAGAGCCAGAAGTCATACAGTGCCAGATCTTGTGAATAAGTTGGATGAGGACACACTGTAATGTTTTTATTTGACAGAAATTGCCATATACCAAAAGCCATGTGTGACACGGAGCATTGTCATGATGGAGGATGATTTATGTCACACCTTAAAACACACCTTCACACCGTGAACCCCCCTCCCCCCATCCACCACCACCCCGACCTCACACCGAGCCATCACATTATACACATAAAATTATAGTTGGCATTCATTAATGTCCAGCCTCTGGTGTACAATGCCATGACCAGGCATCCACAGCATCCCTGAGGTGGTCTCCCAAACAGGACACATGTCCATCGGACACCCAACAAAATCCCCAAACACTATTGAATAAGTTCCCCAAAGTAATTCTCAAAAAACCCTGAGACCATCCTGTGGTCACCAGCCGCCCCCCACTCCCTTCACCCTTCCCCCCATCCCCAACCCTCTCCCCCCCGGTGTGAGGGATGTAAAAATAAAATAAAATAAAATAAAACTATAGAAAAAAAAACACACACACCTTCTCTCAACCGTAGTAGCTCACACCCGACTGACTGCACCAAACAAGTTGAAACTTGTCACACACTGTTACTAAGGTTCACCTTGCTGCTTCCAGTATTGAAGATCCCTGCCTTTCCATTGGATGGCACTCAGCAGCAGCACTCACCATATTTTGTGATCACAATGGAACGGCTCCATGTCACACATTGCTTCTGGTATGCAATTTCTGTCATATAAAAACATTATAGTGTGTCTTCATCCAGCTTATTCACCGGATCTGGCACCGTGCAATTTCTGGTTCTTCCCCAAAGTCAAAATGACTATGAAAGGTAAATGTTTTTAATTGAGTCAGGACGTTGAGGCAGCCACGACAGCGCAACTAAAAACACTCATGAAAGAGGATTTCCAGAACTGCTTCAGAAAGTGGCAAGAACAATGGGATAAGTGTGTTCAAAGTGAGGGGGGTGGCATTTTGAGGGAGATTAATGGCAATGTGTCTTTTACTGTAATTTTTAAATTTTATTTAAACATTCACAGTATTGTTTGCTCACACCTTATAGAATCTTTTCCATGCCTCTCCCATGGTTTTTGGTGGTTAATTGGCGATCTTTGTCATTTCTTAGCTTAGAGAAGCATTACCCCAATCTCTGCCTTCATCTTCACATGGCATTTTCCTTGTTGGCACATCTGTGTCCAAATTTCCCCTTTTTGTAAGGATGCCAGCCATATTGGATTAGGGACCCACTCTGGAAAACTGGTCCCCTCCAGTTTTACCTTTTCTTAAGCAATTACATCTTCAGTGACCTTATTTACAAATAAGATCACATTCTGAGGATCCCTGAAGATGTAATTGCTTACATATTGGTAGTCATATTGACATTTGGTGGGGACATAATTCAACCCATAACAATCTGCCCTCTGTCCCCTAAAAGTTCATTTCTTACATGCAAAATACATTCACCCCATCACACCATCCGCCAAATTCTTAACCCAGACCAACATCAACTCTGAGTCCAAAATGTCATCCAAATATCATCTAAATCATGTATGAATAAGATGCAGGGTGATTCATCCTGGGGCAAAATTTTTTTTTTCATGACTGAACCTGTGAAACTAGACGTGTTATCTGTCTGAAATGCAATGGTGGGACAGGCATTCCAAAAAGGAGAAATTGGAAGGAAAAAAGGGATCATGGGTCACAAGCACATCTGAAACCTAGCAGGGCCAATTCCATATGATTTTAAGATTTCAGAATTATCCTTTCTGGCATGATACTATGTCCTCTGGGCTCACCAGGTGGCACTGAGTGGTGGCCCTGTACTCCAGAATTGAGGAGATGGCCCTGCCTTCTGTAACTGAGGAAAGGGCCACACCCTCTGGGTCATTCTTCCCTTTTTTGAAGGATAACACATGATCACAACTGGGTATCTCTGTTGCCTCTTTTCCTGACTGTAGAATTCCAGAAATCTGACAACCTGTCTTCATTCTGTCCCACCTATGTCCCTTTCAGTCTAAGCTAGTAGCATGCCTACTGAGGTGGTTGATTGGATCCACAAGTCACAGGCCTAATCTCTTGGGCAAATGGTTGTCCAAATCCTTGGTGTTCTCTCCAGAGCAAACTTTCTCATTTTTTGCAATATGAATAGGTTGAGAATTTTCCAAGTATTGAAGATCTGGTACCTTTTTTCTTAATAAATTATTTTTCACCGCTCTCATATTTTACTATAAGCAACAAGGAGAAACCAGGTTGTACCTTCAACACATTGCTTAGAAGTTCAGCTAAATATGTAAGTTCATTGCATATAAGTTTCACTTTCTATCCAACAGAACAGAATTCAGCCAAGTCTTCTGCTACTTTATACCAAGGATCGCCTTTCATCCAGTTTCCAATAGCACATTCTTCATTTCTGTCTGAGACCTCACCAGAAGCACCTTTTACATTCATATTTCTAGCAATATTATTTTCATGACAATATGTGTATAATCTAAGACAACAGAAGGTTTGTCCACAGCTTTCTTCTTTTCTTTCTGAACCCTCAACAGATTCTCCTTCAAAATTCATATTTCTACCAATATTCTCTTCAGGGCAGTTGAGTCTTTTTCTATTATGTATCTCAAAACTCTTTCAGCCACTACCCATCATCTTTATCTTCTCTTCTTTAAGCCCTCTCACGCCTTTCTGTCCTTAGTTATCCTTCTATACTTCTTGTCTCTTTTCATTTCTTTAACCTTTCTTTTTTCAGTTTTCTCAGCTGATACTCGTAGACATTGTATACTCCACTTCTCTCATTTAGAACCTTTAAGACATCTAAGTCATACAAATGAATTACTACATATTCCAGTAAAAATCTTCTAAGGCACTTTTCAAAATTCTGTATAATGTAATGGTGCTCCTAGAGTTTGAAAACTGTTGTTTCTAATTTATTTCAGATGAAAAAAATTATAATCACATGCATTTAAAAGTATAAACATGCTGTTTAAGGATCTCAAAATGCATATAATTTAACTATTTTTAGTATTTACATTTCTCTCAGAGTTGATGGTTTCAGTTTACTAATTTCTAGAAATACCGTGTTTTCAATAATTGAAAAAAATTAAAACTACAACTATAAAATATTTTTTTTTTATTTCCTGGAGTTCTGTAGTTAAATGGATTCACTCTTCCTTCATGAAAGCTACTTCTTTTTAGTTCATTAATAACTCACTAGTAAAATGAAGAATCCTGTTATTATAAGAGACATATCCTTTGATAAATAAGTTGAACAATATTATGTGGCATTCTACAATATGACATTTCTATTTTTATGGTTTTAGTTTTGGAATACAATAGAAAAAACTCACCACAGAAGAATGCTAAAAGCCCAAAAGATGGAAATCTTTCTTTATGAAAGCAGGCTTCTCCTCAGCTTCAAAATAAGATGCTGTCTTGTTTCTCCATTCATTTTAGTTCAGTCATCACTTAGTGAGCAGATATTATGTGGAAATACAAAAATAAATAAAGTCTATACTTTTGTAGGGCTTATAGAAGAATCAGGTGTAAGAGACAAATTGATAAAACTGGAATTGCAACACAAGTGTGATGAACGCTGACAGAACTTTAGTCATGGTGCTGTGAGAGCATATACAAGAAGCAGTGAGCCTTGACTAGAGATCAAGGATGGCTTCTTATAGGAAATAATGCCTGAGTTAAATAATCAGGCAAAGGAAAAGGGATATAGGGTTGTTCCACTCAGAAAGAAAAGCATGAAGATTTGAAGTACCATGAGGCTTATAAAAAACTCTGGCGAAGTTTTTTCGCCAGAATTGGCGAGTTAGGAAGATGGCGAGTTAGGCCAGATAGTTTTCCAGAATATTTGAATAAAGTAAACATGAAAATAAGCCATTGAACTAATTTTTTAATTCCTGTCATCGAGAATAAAATATGTGTGCATGCGCGTGTGTGTATGTATATAAATACATCTTTAGTTGATGTTTAATAAAGTTGAGTACTTGCTTTTGTGGAATACTCCTTAAAAGAATATTTAAACCTATTGCAGTATTTGAATTATGTTATGTATAGATAATTGTTCGTAATTTGAAAGTATTTTTCTTAAATGTTTAATGCACCACTTTAATAAACTAAACATATGTTTTCTAAATTTATTAAATTAGAATAAATTCTGGATGGAAGCAATTCATTTCTTTCATTCAATTTGGTATCATATCTCTTTTTTATACTATTGGTTATCCTTTTTCCGTCTTTTGTAGAGTTCCTTTACCTCAGCCAGAAACTGGACAAACAAAAGGAAATAAACCAGACATGCCAAGCATCTTCCAACGTATGTTGCTTTAATTATTATTAGTAGTAGTATTAATGAAATCTTCACATAACACTGTTACATACAGATTATTCTTGATTCTACATTTTTTGTGTCATGCCTGCCATTAGCATAATATAAATATGTCAAATAAATATATAGCTAGCTATTTTTGTTGCTGGTTTTCATTTATATTAGGTTAGGTCCTTGTCAAAAATACTTGTCCCAAATTGAGAACAATATTGTTGTATCATCAAAGTGAAAATAAATATAAACAAACTTACACTTATCTATTTGTTTCTTTAGTAGCATATCCCTTCAAGTGTAATATTTTTTTTAAATTAAAGTTTATTGGGGTGACAATGCTTAGTAAAGTTACATAGGTTTCAAGTGTACAATTCTGTAATACATCATCTATATATCACATTGTGTGTTCACCACCCAGAGTCAGTTCTCCTTCCATCACCATGTATTTGATCCCATTGACCCTCATCTACCACCTCCCTCCCCCTTACACTCTGGTAACCACTAAACTACTGTCTATGTCTGTGAGTTTTTGTTCCTTCATTCGTTTGTCTTGTTCTTTTGTTGTTTTCAGTGTTATATTCCACATATCAGTGAAATCATATGGATCTCGACTTTTTCTGTCTGACTTATTTTGCTTAGCATTATAATCTCATGATCCATCCATGTTGTCACAAATGGCCCTATTTCATCATTTCTCATGGAAGAATAGTATTCCATTGTGTATATATACCACCAGTTCTTTATCCATTCATCTATCGAAGGACACTTTGGTTGTTTCTATGTCTTGGGCACTGTGAAAAGCTGCAGTGAATATCAGAGTACATATATCTTTACGGATAAATGTTTTCAGATTTTTTGGGTAGCTATCCAGGAAAGGGATTGCTGTGTCATATGGTAATTAATTCTATTGTTAATTTTTGGGGGTATCTCCACACTGCCTTCTTTAGTGGCTAGACAAGTCTGTATTTCCACCAACATTGTATGAGGGTTCCTTTTTCTCTATAGCCTCTCCAACACTTGTTATTATTTGTCTTGTTCATAATAGCCATTCTAACTGCTGTTATCAAGTTAATCCAGTTAATGAGGTGATATCTCTTTGTGGTTTTTATTTGCATTTCTCTGATGGTTCGTGATGTTGAGCATTTTTTCATATGTCGATTGCCATTTGTATGCACTCTTTGGAGAAATGTCTATTCAGCTCCTCTACCATTTTTCAACTGGATTGTTTGTTTTTGTTGTTGTTGAGTTGTATGAGTTCCTTATATATTTTGGATATTAGCCCCTTATCGAAGGCGTTGTTTGCAAAAATCTTCTCCTCTTCAATTATTGCCTCTTTATTTTGTTGATGGTTTCTTTTGCTATACAGAAGCTTTTTAGTTTGATATAGTCCTATTCATTTATTTTAGCTTTCACTTCCCTTGCCTTTGAAGTCAAATTGATAAAATCCTCTTTGAACCCAAGGTCCATAAGTTTACTACCTAAGTTGTCTTCTATGCAATTTATTGTTTCAGGTCTTATGTTTAGGTCTTTGATCCATTTTGAGTTAACTGTGGTACATGGTGAGAGACACCAGTCTAGGTTCATTTTTTTTAATTGGATCCCATCTGACTACTCATCAATTTTTTATTTTATTTTATTTTATTTTTTTAATTTATTGGGGTGACAAATATTAATGAAATTACATAATTTCAGGTGTACAATTCTGTATTACATCATTTATATCTCACATTTTTTATTCACCACCCAGAGGGAATTCTCCTTCCATCACCATATATTTGATCCCCCTTCCCCTCATCTCCCACCCCCCAACCCTCTTACTCTCTGGTAACCACTAAACTATTGTCTGTGTCTATGAGTTTTTGTTTCTCATTTGTTTGTCTTCTTCTTTTGTTGTTTTTGGTTCTCTCTCTGCTTTTTCTGTCTGACTTATTTCGCTTAGCATTATACTCTAAAGATTCATGTTGTCACAAATGTTCCTATATCGTCTTTCCTTAACGCCGAATAGTATTCCATTGTGTAAATATACCACAACGTCTTTATCCATTCATCTATCGAAGGATATTTTAGTTGTTTCCATGTCTTGGCCACTGTAAACAAACCTGCAATGAACATTGGAACACATGTGTCTTTATGTATAAATGATTTAAAATTCTTTCGGTAGATACCCAGGAGAGGGATTGCTGGGTCATATGGTAATTCCATTTGTAATTTTTTGAGGAACCTCCACACTGCCTTCCATAGCGGCTGCACCAGTCTACATTCCCACCAACAGCGTATGAGGGTTCCTTTTTCTCCACAGCTTCTCCAACACTTGTTACTGTTTATTTTGTTGATGATAGCCATTCTGTCTGGGGTGAGGTTATATCTCATTGTGGGTTTTATTTGCATTTCTCTGATGATTAGTGATGTTGAGCATTTTTTCATATGTCTATTTGCCATTTGTAAGTCCTCTTTGGAGAAATGTCTCTTCAGGTCCTCTGCCCATTTTTCAATTGGATTGTTTGTTTTTTTGTTGTTGAGTTTCATGAGTTGCTTGTATATTTTGGATATTAGACCCTATCGGAGGAACTGTTGGCAAAAATCTTCTCCCATTCAGTTAGTTGCCTCTTTATTTTATCGATGGTTTCTTTTGCTGTGCAGAAACTTTTTTAGTTTCATATAGTCCCATTTGTTTATTTTAGCTTTTACTTCCATTGCCTTTGGAGTCAAATTCATAAAACGCTCTTTGAACCCAAGGTCCATAAGTTTAGTTACCTAGGTTTTCTTCTATGTAGTTCATTGTGTCAGGTCTTATGCTTAAGTCTTTGATCCATTTTGAATTAATTTTGGTACATGGTGACAGATAACAGACCAGTTTCATTCTTTTGCACGTGGCTATCCAATTTTCCCAGCACCATATATTGAAGAGGCTGTCTTTCCTCCATTGTATGTTTTTAGCTTCTTTGTCAAAAATTATCTGTCCATGTTTATGTGGTTTTATTTCTGGGTTCTCAATTCTATTCCATTGGTCTATGTGTCTGTTTTTCTGCCAATACCATGCTGTTTTGATTATTGTAGCCCTGTAGTACAAGTTAAAGTCAGGCAGTGTGATACCTCCAGCATTGTTCTTTTTTCTTAAGATTGCTTTGTCTATTCGGGGTCTTTTGTGGTTCCAAACAAATCTGATGATTTTTTTGTTCTATTTCTTTAAAAATTGCCATTGGGATTTTGATGGGGATTGCATTAAATCTGTATATTGCTTTGGGTAATATGGCCATTTTAACTATGTTGATTCTTCCAATCGATGAGCATGGAATGTCTTTCCATTTCTTTGTGTCGTCTTCAATTTCTTTCAAAAACGTCTTATAGTTTTCAGCATATAAATCCTTGACATCCTTGGCTAAGTTTATTCCTAGGTATTTTATTCTTTTTGCTGCAATTGCACAAGGAATTGTTTTTTGTATTTATTTTTTGAGATTTCATTGTTAGTATGTAGGAATGCAATGGACTTTTGTACGTTGATTTTGTAGCCAGCAACTTCATTGTATTCGTTGATTGTTTCTAACAGCTTTTTGGTGGAGTCTTTAGGGTTTTCTATATATAGCATCTTGTCATCTGCAAAGAGTGATATTTTAACTTCTTCATTCCCAATTTGGATGCCTTTTATTTATTTCTCTTGCCTGATTGCTCTGGCAAGGACTTCCAACACTATGTTGAAAAGCAGACGTGATAGGGGACAGCCCTGTTGTGTTCCTGAACGTAGAACAAAGGGCTTCAGTTTTTCACCATTAATTATGAGATTAGCTGAGGGCTTTTCATACATGGCCTTTATTATGTTAAGGTATTTTCTTTCTATACCTATTTTATTAAGTGTTTTTATCATAAATGGATGTTGTATCTTGTCAAATGCTTTTTCTGCATCAATTGATATAATCATATTTTTTTTATTATTAATTAATTTATTTATTAGTTTCACGTGTACAAAACAAGGTAATACTTAGACGTTCATCATTTATATCCCTCATACTGTGAACCCCCCTCCCCCCATCCACTATCCCTTCGACCTCACACTGAACCATCACATTATATATATAAAATTATAGTTGGCATTCATTAATGTTTAGCTTCTGATGTACAATGCCATGATCAGGTATCCACAGTATCCCTGAGGTGGTCTCCCAAATAGGACGCATGTCCATCGGATACCGAACAAAATCTTTACAACATTATAGAATACCTTCCCCAAATTAATTTTCAAAAGAAAAACCCTGAGGCCATCTTGTGGTTACCAGCTGCTTCCAAATCCCTTCACCTTTCCCCTTATCCCCAACCCCCTCCCACACACCCATCTAACCACTCTCGGTTTTTTCTCTGCGTCCCCAAAACTGACTCTGATTAGTTCATTCACATAGTCTTTTCTTTAGATTCCATATATAAGTGAGATCATATAATCATATTTTTGTCCTTTGATTTGTTTATGTGATGTATCACATTGATGGATTTCCAGATGTTGAACCATCCATGTGCCCCAGGGTTGAACCCCACTTGGTCATGATGAATAATCTTTTTAATGCATTGTTGTGTTCGATTTGCTAAAATTTTGTTTAGGATTTTTGCATCAGTATTCTTTAGAGATATAGGTCTGTAGTTTTCTTTTTCTGTGTTGTCCTTACCAGGTTTTGGTATCAGGGTAATGTTGGCCTCATAAAATGAGTTAGGGAGTACTGTCTCTTCTTCAAATTTTTGGAAGAGTTTGAGCAGGATTGGTATTAGATCCTGTTTGAAGGTTTGGTAGAATTCACCAGTGAAGCCATCTGGTCCCGGACTATTGCTTTTGGGAAGGTTTTAGATGACTGATTCAATTTCTTTACTGGTGATTTGTCTGTTTAGATTTTCCAGTTCTTCATGGTTCAGCCTTGGAAGGCTATATGTTTCTAAGAACTTGTCCATTTCTTCTAGGTTATTGAATTTGGTGGCATATAGTCCTTCATAGTATTTTTGAATGATCCTTTGTATTTCTGTGGTATCTGTGATAACTTCCCCTTTTTCATTTCTGATTTTGTTAATTAGTGTCTTCTCTCTTTTTATCTTAGTGAGTCTAGCCAAGGGTTTGTCAATTTTATTTTTTTCAAAGGTAGATTCATTTTTTACATGTGGCTTTCCACTTCTCCCAGCACCATTTATTAAAGAGGCTCTCTCTTCTCCATTGTATGTTTTTGGCTTCTCTGTCAAAACTTATCTCTCCATATTTATGTGAGTTTATTTCTGAGTTCTCGATTCTATTTCATTGGTCTTTTCCATTGGTCTGTGTGTCTGTCTTTCTGCCAATACCATACTGTTTTAATAATTTCCCTGTAGTACAAGCTGAAGTAAGGGAGTGTGATTCCTCCATCATTGTTCTTTTTTTTTAGGATTGCTTTGGCTATTCGGGGTCTTTTGTGATTCCATACAAGTTTGATGACTTTTAGTTCTGTTTCTTGAAAAAACTGGCATTATGCTTTTGATGGGGATGGCATTAAATCTGTATATTGCTTTGGGTAGTATGGATGTTTTCACTATGCTGATTCTTTCAATCCATGAACATGGAATGTCTTTCCATTTCTTTGTGTCTTCAATTTCTCTTAAAAAATGTCTTATAGTTTCAGTGTGTAGGTCTTTTACATCTTGGTTAAATTTATTCCTCGGTAGTTTATTCTTTTGTTGCAATTGCAAAAAGAATTCTTTTAAATTTCTTTATCTGGGTTTTCATTGTTAGTGTTCAGGAATGTAATGGAATTTTCTTCATTGATTTTGTAGCGGGCCACTTTAATATATTCGCTTATTGTTTCTAAAAGCTTTCTGGTAGACTATTTAGAGTTTTCTATATATAGCATCATGTCATCTGCAAAAAGTGACAATGTAAATTCTTCATTACCTATGTGGATGCGTTTTATTTCTTTCTCTTGCCTAATTGCTCTGGCTAGGACTTCCTGTACTATTTTGAAAATCAGAGATGATAGGAGGCCCTGTCGTGTTCCTCAACTTAGAGCAAAGGACTTCAGTTTTTCACCATTAATTATATTAGCTGAGGGTTTGTTATATATCCCCTTTATTATGTTAAGGTATTTTTTCTGTACACATTTTATTAAGTGTTTTAATTGTAAATGAATGTTGTATCTTATCAAATGCTTTTTCTACATGTATTGATATAATCATAAGATTTTTGTCCTTTATTTGTTTATGTGGTATATCATATTGATTGATTTGCACATATCAAACCATCCTTGTGCACCTAGGATGAACCCCACTCAGTCGTGAAGTATAATATTTTTAATGCATTGTTGCATTCAATTTGCTAGAATTTTGTTTAGGATTTTTGCATCTGTAATCATCGGAGATATTGGTTTGTAATTTTCTTTTTTTTTGTGTTATCCTTATCAGGTTTTGGTATCAGGGTAATGTTGGCCTCATAAAATGAGTTAGGGAGTATTGACTTTTCTTCAATTTTTGCAAGAGTTTGAGTAGGATGGGTATTAGATCCCCTTTGAATGTTTGGTAGAATTCACTAGTGAAGCCATCTGGTGTTGGACTTTTGCTTTTGGGAAGATTTCATCTGACTGATTCAATTTCCTTACTGGTGATCTGTCTCTTTATATTTTCCAGTTCTTTGAGATTCGGACTAGGAAGGCTGTATGTTTCTAAGAACATGTCCATTTCTTCTAGGTTATTGAATTTTGTGGCATATAGCCCTTCATAATATTCTTGGATAATCCTTTGTATATCTGTGGTATCTGGTAAATTCCCTTCTTTTATTTCTGAATTTCTTTATTTGTGTCTTCTCTCTTTTTATCTTAGTGAGTCTAACCAAAGGTTGCTTAATTTTACTCATCTTTTCAAAGAACCAGCTCTTTGTCACATTAATTTTTTCTATTCT
Organism: Rhinolophus hipposideros; assembly: GCF_964194185.1. Taxonomy (NCBI): domain Eukaryota; kingdom Metazoa; phylum Chordata; class Mammalia; order Chiroptera; family Rhinolophidae; genus Rhinolophus; species Rhinolophus hipposideros. The sequence continues at coordinate 51,048,688 of NC_138046.1, read as the reverse complement.
TTTTTTCTCTATTTCATTTAATTCTGCTCTGATTTTTGTTATTTCCTTTCTTCTGCTGACCTTGGGTTTCACTTGTTCTTCTTTTTCTAGTTCTTTAAGGTATAATATGAGGTTATTTATTTGGGAATTTTCTTGTTTCCTGAGATAGGCCTGTAATGATACAAATTTCCCTTTTTAAAACTTTTTTTGCTACATCCCAAAAATTTTGGTAGGATGTATTTTCATTGTCATTTGTTTCTATGTATCTTTTGATCTCTCCTCTAATTTCTTCTTTGACCCGTACATTCTTTTAAAGTATGTTGTTTAAGCTCCATGTATTTGTGTTTTTTCCTGCTGTCTTTTTGCAGTTGATATCCAATTTCAAAGCCTTGTGATCAGAGAATATGCTTGGTATGATTTCAATATTCTTAAATTTGCTGAGGCTAGTTTTACGTCCCAATATGTGGTCTGTCCTTGAGAATGTTCCATGTATACTAGAAAATAATGTGTAGTCTGATATTCTTGGATAAAGTGCTCTATGTAGGTCAATTATGTCCATTTCATCTAACGTGTAATTTAGGACTGCTATTTCGTTATTTATGTTCTGTTTGGATGATTTATCCATAGCTTTCAATGATGTATTTAAGTCCCCTAGTATAATTGTGTTTTGGTCAGTTTCTACCTTTAGTTGTGTTAGTAGTTGCTTGATATATTTCGGTGCTCCCTGAATGGGGGCATAAATATTGATGACTGTTATGTCTTCTTGTTGTATAGTCCCCTTTACCATTATAAAATGTTTGTCTTTGTCTCTTGTTATCTTTTTGACCCTGAAGTCTGTTTCATCTGATATCAGTATGGCTACAACTGATTTTCTCTGGATACCTTTTGATTGGAGTGTCAATTTTTAACCTTTCACTTTGAGTCTATGCTTGTTCTTGTAGCTGAGATGTGTCTCTTGAAGATAGCATATGGTTGGGTTTAGTTTTTTGATCCAATCTGCTACTCTGTGCCTTTATATTGGTGAGTTCAGTCCATGTACATTTAGGGTGATTCTCGATACCTGAGGATTTCCTGTCATTCTATCTTTAGTTTTCTGGTAAGGCTGTGTCTCCATTGTTTCTTTACCTTTTTGTTGTTGTCTATTATTTCTGTGTGGTGGTATTCTATGATATTTGTCTCTGTTTCTTCTTTGTTACAGTATATGTTTCAGTTCTACATTTTTTTGAGTGGTTACCCTTAAGTTTATGTAAAAGAAAGTTTGATATTTAGAGTATTCCAATTTCTTCAGCACACTTGCTTTCTACATTCCCATATGCTGATTCAGGCGTTTACTCTCCCCCTTTTTATGTTTTGGTTGCCACAAATTGTACCTATTGATGGTGGTCGAGTAGCCTCCTTTAGTATTTCTTGTAGTGCAGGTCGTGAATTAGAAAATTCCCTCCGCTTCTGTATGTCTGGAAAGGTCTTTATTCCTCCTTCATATCTAAAGGATATCTTTGCTGGATATTTTATTCTTGGCTCATAATTTCTCTCTTGCAATAGTTTGAATATTTAGTACCACTCCCTCCTGGCTTGTAGAGTTTCTGCTGAAAAATCTAATGATAATCTAATGGGCTTTCCTTCGAGGGTTACTGTCTTCTTTTCGCTGGCTGCCTTGAGGATTCTACTTTGTCATTGATTTTAGACAGCTTCAATACAATGTGCCTTGGAGAAGGCCTGCTGGTATTGAGATAAATAGGTGTTGTATTTGCTTCTTGGATTCGAGGATCCAGTTCTGTCCACAAGTTTGGGAAGTTCTCATCGACGATTTGTTTGAATATATTCTCTGTTCCCTTCCCTCTTTCTTCTCCTTCTGGTATGCCCATAATTGTTATATTGCTCTTTCTGATGTTATTCTAGAGTTCTTTCATTTCTTTTAAGTCTCAAGTCTCTTTCTTCATCCGTGTCATTTCCATGTTTCTATCTTCAATGTCACTGATTCTTTCTTCCATCTGGTCAATTCTACTACCTAAGCTGGCTATTTCATTCTCAATTTCTTCTATTGAGTTCTTAATCTCCAGGAATTCTATTTGGTTCTTTTGTAAAATTTCAATCTCTTTAGTAAAATGCTCATGTTGTTCTTTGATTGCATTTCCGAGTTCATTAAACTGCCTTTCTGTGTTTTCTTGCATCTCATTGAGTTTTTTCAGAACTGCAATCTTGAATTCTCTGTCATGTAAATCACATATTTCCATATCTTTAAGTTCCTTTTCTTGAGACTTTTCACTTTCTTTCTGAGCTGTCTTGTTGCTTTGGCTATTCATGGCAATTACTGATTTATTATTTCTCTTCCTAGACATCTAAATAGTGGGTTGTGCAACAGGTTGATAGGAAGAAGTCTTTCTTTTGTTTTCCTGTACTTGTTGGTAGAATGTTTTATTTTCTCTCCAACTGCAGCCTTTTTGTTTCCTCTCACGCAGTAGTGCAATGTTTTCTCTGCACTATTCCAGCTTTTCACACAATGTGGGGGATTCCCTTGGAGATGGGCTTCTCCTCTGTTAATAGTTCGCTTGTGTCACAGGACTCATTGTCCGTGTTGGTATGCGGAGAGCTTCTGAAGTTCCAAAGCTCTTCCTGCACCAGATTCAGAGCCCGTATGTCTCAGCAGTTCTGTTTACTCCTGCAATGATCTGCCCAGATAGGTGCAGCCAGGGGTGGGGTGAGTTGTGAGGGGTGGCCCAGAGCAATGGCTGTGACCAGCACCACAGCCGGTCCTTTGTCCACAGCTCCCTCCCCTTTACCGGAACTAGTTGGGCTGCAAATCTGTGTCTGCGGTCCACAGCTCTCAGAAGAGCAATATTCTGTTCTTTTGATGTGACACTGCTACTCTTCTGCTTCTAACACCAGGCAGGTGGGGGCGGGGCGAGCTCTGGGAGGGTAGGGAGGGGTTGGCTAGTCTTAGTCCCTAAGGCTTCCATTCTCTGCTCGGCAGTGAGAGCTTAAACCACCGTTTATAGCCTTTTTCCCTCAGTCTTTGCTCCGAGGTCTCTGCCGTGAGCGTTGGGTTTAGCCCTGTTATATGCTGCCCCCTCAGCCCTGTGGGCCATAAGCGGAGCCCTAGAAGTCCGAGTTCTTCCCTCTCCCACAGATGCGGTAGTTCCGGGATGCAGCGAGCTGGGAATACTGAGCTAGGTCTGCGTCCTGTGCCAGCGCGGATCCGTCTCCGCACTTCTCCCTTCCCTCCTCCCCTGCTTGTGCGATGCACCCACCTTTAGGTGAATTCAGTACTGGACCTGTTCTTCTTGCCTGTCTGCTGTGCAGGGAGTCCTTTGTGGAGTTATTGTTGTTCGTTTAGTTGTAAATTCCAGGAAAGCTTTACAGAGGCTCACCTCACGCTGTTATTTTGATCCGACCTCCTTTTCTTTTCATGTGTGATTAAATGTTGTGTTCGTTTTGTTATCAAGCATTATTATAGGAAATTAAGTGTACTCATCAAGTAAAATTTGAATTAAATAAGCCTTTTGTAATATTGCAGTATTTGAATTCCTGGTGAGTAAGAAGTGTGCGTTCAACATCTTCATCATTTCTTATAATTTTAAATCTAGTATTTTACCTTGTAATAAATTTTCAGCAAGTCTCTTGCTAGGGTTAAGAAACCAAGAAAGTAGTCTGAGAATATGGAATAAAGTTAGGAAAGCAGAAGTACTATATTAACCACACTGAAACCTTGCTGTTGATGCTCCTTCTGCATCCTGCCTCAATAAAGCTTTTTGTTTGTATGTTTGTTTGTTTGTTTTATCTTTTTTTAAATGCCAGAATAAAAAATCAAGGCATATGCAGCCTGCACGGAAGCAATTCAGCAACCATGGTAAACTGACACAGAGTTGCTCTAAGCTTGCCTCCACAAACAGAACTGACATGAGAGTTTTGTTCCAAAATCTAATCTTTTTTTAATTAAAGTTTATCAGAGTGACAATTGTTAGTAAAGTCACACACATTTCAGGTGTAAAATTCTATAATACATCATCTATATATCACATTGTGTGTTCACCACCCAGAGTCAGTTCTCCTTCCATCACCATATATATTTGATCCTCTTTACCCTCATCTACCACCCCCCACCCCCCTTACTCTCTGGTAACCACTAAACTATTGTCTGTGTCTATGAGTTTTTGTTTCTTCATTTGTTCATCTTGTTGCTTTGTTGTTCTCAGTTTTATATACTACATATCAGTGAAATGATATGTTTCTCGACTTTTTCTGTATGACTTATTTTGCTTAGCACAATAATCTCAAGATCCATCCCCGTTGTTCCAAATGGCACTATTTCATCTTTTCTTATGGCAGAATAGTGTTGTATTGTGTACATATACCACATCCTCTTTATCCAATCATCTACCGCAGAACACTCTGGTTGTTTCTATGTCTTGGCCACCATAAATAAAGCTGCAATGAACATCATCAGAGCACATATATCTTTACAGATAAAAGTTTTCAGATTTTTGGAGTAGATACCCAGGAGAGGGATTGCTGGGTCATATGGTAATTCTATTCTTCATTTTTAGAGGAACCTCCACACTGCCTTCCATAGCGGTTGCACCAATCTACATTCCCACCAATAGTGTATGAGGGTTCTCCACAGCCTCTCCAACACTTGTTATTGTTTGTCTTGTTGATGATAGCCATTCTAATTGGTGTAGGGTGATATTTCCTTGTCATTTTTGTTTGCATTTCTCTGATGATTAGTGATGTCGAGCATTTTTTCATAGGTCTATTGGCCATTTGTATGTCCTCTTTGGAAAAATGTCTATTTAGGTCCTCTACATATTTTGCAATTGGTTTGTTTGTTTGTTTGTTGTTGTTGAGTTGTATGAGTTCCTTATATATTTTGGATATTAGCCCCTTATCAGAGGCACTGTTTGCAAAAATCTTCTCCCATTCAGTTGGTTGCCTCTTTATTTTGTCGATTGTTTCTTTTGCTGTGCAGAATCTTTTTATTTTGATATAGTCCCATTCATTTATTTTAGCTTTTACTTCCCTTGCCTTTGAAGTCAAATTGATAAAATCCTCTTTGAACCCAAGGTCCATAAGTTTAATACCTAAGTTTTCTTCTATGCAGTTTATTGTTTCAGGTCTTATGTTTAGGTCTTTGATCCATTTTGAGTTAATTTTTGTACATGATGACAGATAGTCTAGTTTCATTATTTTGCATGTTGCTTTCCAATTCTCCCAGCACCATTTATTGAAGAGGCTATCAGCTTGTACTACAGGGCAACAATAATCAGCTTGTACTACAGGGCAACAATAATCAGAACAGTATAGTATTGGCAGAAAAACAAACACACAGACCAATGGAAGAGAACTGAGAACCCAGAAATAAACCCACATAAATATGGACAGATAATTTTCGACAAGGAAGCCAAAAACATCCAATGGAGAAAAGACAGCCTCTCCAAAATCTGTGTTGTTTTTTTTTTCAGTTTCCAACATAGGTCTTCAGTTCCCAGTGTATGTTATTCAATTAAATTATTATTGTAATTGTACACCTGAAACCAATGTAATTTTACTAACAATTGTCACCCCAATAAACTTTAATTAAAAAAATATTATTTTGCAAAATTTGTTAGCATGATATCTGGTACAAAATAGGTGCTCAATAATTATATGCTAAATTAATGGATGTCATAATGTGTAGGGGAGAAATTATATTCTGCCTCAGAAACTAAATGTGTTAAATTATACATAAATGGCATATTAACTTGATAGAGAACAATCAAAAACAAAAGTGGTCTTTTATCTCAATTTAGTTCCCTCTTTTCCATATTTTATTTATATATGAAAGGGGTATCATATATAATAAATAAGTGATCCTTTTGAAGGAGAGTTGTATCCAAGAAAAAGACTGTGTTTTGTATTTTTTCAGGCTACTTTTAGCAAAGATTAACAAAATTTTGTTTTAAGCTTAAATTCCACCAGTACTGAGTGGTAGTCCCATCTCTAAAGGTTATTATTCTCATGAATTTCACTTAACTTGAATTTGTCACTGAATATAAAAGGAATATGTTTATTTAAGAGCATTTAGAAACTATAGAAAAATATAAAGAAGATAATTACAAATTTCCATAAAGCCGTTAACAGACAAAATAATATCACCGTTTAATACTTTTGAGTAAAAGTTTATTTTGAAAATGAATTTAGTTCTTTCCTCACTTTAATAAGAATTATCTTTTGGACATTCAATTTACATTTTGTAGGTGTTTGTTTGATTTTTAAAGTTAATTAAACAATCCCTCATTAATCTGTGCTTTTTTTGTAGTGAATGATTTGACTTGGTTAGTTTATAGGTCAATTCTGTCTATCTCATTGTATCTTCAACAGGTCCAGAAAGCACAAGGACTAGTATGCACGGGAAAGCCAGAAAAACTATAAGTCATGGGTGGGAAAGTCAGCTGTGGAGAGAGAAGAAGTTTGGCTTAGTAGAGCACCTGCATTACAGCTGTGTTTATCCTGAAAGTATTCCACGGAAATTTACTTTGGAACACAAAGATTTTCTCATTCAGCAGTATAATTCTCAGCCTGCAAAATACATACCACCAAAAGAAAGGCACCCCAAACTTAATGATTTTAAGAGTGCCCGAAGCCTTGGACATTTTGAAGTAACTATCCTAGGTAAGTCAACGTTCTCTTTGAACATTATTTATTTAGCATACTTAAATGCAAACAATACGATTTTGCTTCAAAAATTTAAGCACCCTCACAAGAAAATATTAAACTGAAAGAGAGCTCCTGTTTGGCTCAAACCAAAAGGATGAAGCACTAATTCTAATACATTAAGTTCTAATGGTGGGCTTTTAAACATTGGCAAGTCCTTGGAAAGTATTTGGGGAGAGAAGATTGAGAACCTAGGGAATTTTCCTCACCCCTGACTATCTGATTACTTCTAAAATTGATTCTGTTCTCCATTAGCCACCACTTTCTTGCCCACATTATTTGCCTCTTCCTCAGAGCATCTGAACCATTGAAAGTTAAAATGTAGGTTAATGAGGAAAGGTACTAATCAAGAGAAGCTCCTGTGAATAAAAGTCTGTTTAGCCCCTGAAGAAAATAAAATTCTCAAGTAACTCAAGTTGAATAGAAAGAAGTTACTGAATAAACTTCCCATATCTGTCTTATATGGGAAGCTGATTTCCTCACATTCAAAACTAAGAAGTAGCTATAGAACGTATAGAAATTTGAAGGAGGCAACACATTTTTAAACATATTTATTTATTTTATTAGTTTCAGGTGTACAAAGCTATGTAATAGTTAAACATTTACACCCCTCACGAAGTGATAACGTTCCCCAATCTACTTCCCCTCTGACATTGCATATAGCTGTTACAATACCATTGACTACATTCCCTATGCTGTACTTTACATCCCAAGACTATATATGCATACATTTATATGTCTGTGTGTATATGTGTATATGTATATATATATATACATATATATATATACATGTATATGTATAATTATAGTTAACATTCAGTATTATTTTACTTCAGCTTCAGGTGTATAGCGCAGTGGTCAGGCATCTACACAGTCTATGAAGTGATCCGCCCAATAAGTCCAGTACCCATCTGGTGCCCTACATGGTCTTTACAACAGTATTGATTATAGTCCCCATGGTGTATTTTATATCACCATGAGTATATTCTGACTACCAATTTGTACTTTCTAATCCTTTCACCTACTCCCCCATCCCCACCCTCCTCCCATCTTGCAACCATCACTTTTTTTCTATGTCTCAGAGTCTGTTTCTGTTTTGTTTGTTCATTTATTCTGTTCTTTAGATTCCACATGTAAATGAGATCATATGGTATTTGTCTTTCTCAGTCTGACTTATTTCACTTAGCATAATATTCTCTAGGTTCATCCATGTTGTTGCAAATGGTAAAATTTCATTATTTTTTATGTCCGAGTAATACTCCATTGTATAAATGTACCACAATTTCTTTATCCAGTCATCTATTAATAGGCATTTTGGTTGCAGGCATTTTGTCTATTGATAGACATTTCCATATCTTGGCTATGGTGAATAGTGCTGCAATCAACATATGGGTGCATATATATTTTTGAATTAATGTTCTAGATTTTCTTGGATAAATAAATATGCAGGAGTGAAATTGCTGAGTCATAAGGTTGTTCTATTTTTGATTTTTTGAGGAACCTCCATAATGTTTTCCATAGTAGCTGCACCAATTTGCAATTTCACCAACAGTGCACGAAGGTTCTCTTTTCTCTACATCCTCGCCAACACTTGTTTGTTCATTTATTGAAGATAGCCATTCTGACAAGAGTGAGTTGGTATCTCATTGTGGTTTTTATTTGCATTTCTCTAATGATGAGTGACCTTCATCATTTTTTCATATGTCTGTTGGCCAACTGTATGTCTTTTTTGGAGAAATGTCTCTTCATGTCCTCTGCCCATTTTTTAATTGGGATGTTTGGTTTTTTGGTGTTGAGTTGTATGAGTTTTTTTTTTAATTATTAGTTTCAGGTGTACAAAGCAATGTCATAGACGTTTCCACCCCTCACAAAGTGCTAATCCCCCCAATCTACTATCCCTCTGACATTGTATGTAGCTGTCACAATTCCATTGACTATTTTTATATGCTGTACTCCACATTCTGTGGAGATTATATATATAACTATAGTTGACATTCAATATTATTCTACTTCAGCTTTAGATGTATAGTGTACTAGTCATGACATCTACACAATCTATGAAGTGATCCCCCTGATAAATTCAGGGAAACACCTTACATAATCTTTAAAACATTATTGATTATATTCCCCATACTGTGTTTTATAGCCCCATGGCTTTATTATGACTACTAATTTGCACTTTCTATTCCCCACCTCCTTCCTTATACCGTGTTTTCCTGAAAATAAGACCTAGCCGGACCATCAGCTCAAATGCGTCTTTTGGAGCAAATATTAATATAAGACCTGGTCTTACTGTACTATAAGACTGGGAAAATAATTAATATAATATAATATAATACAATACAATACAATACAATACAATACAATACTGAGACTGAGTCTTATTTTAGTATAAGACTCGATCTTGTATGATATAATATAAGACCAGGTCTTATATTAAATTTTGCTCCAAAAGACTTATTAGAGCTGATGGTCCGACTAGGTCTTATTTTCAGGGAAACACAGTGTGTGGAATCTAAAGAACAGAATAAACAAGCAAACTAAACAGAAATAGACAGAGATACAGAGAAAAATAATGTATGAGTTTTTTTAATAACTTTGGATATTAACCCCTTACCAGATGTATCATTGGCAAATGTCTTCTCGTATTCAGTAAGATGTCTTTTTGTTTAATTGATGGTTTCCTTTGCTGTGAAAAACCTTTTTAGTTTGATGTAAAACTAAGACTGATAAACTATCCAAAGAGACCGAGTAATGCAGTCTAATAAAAGAAGCATCTGTAATGTTTAATAATAAAAAAAATATTTTAAATTAAAAAAGAAACATTTGAAACTTAGGTCTAAGACTGTCTGACAGAGTTAGTGGAAATTCATACTTTTTCCCCTTTACTCTCTCCCAGTCCCACTTCCCTACATCCTTACACATAAATATGTACATACATGTGTTTGCGTATATGTGTGTAATATATGAAAAGTATGAATTTCCACTAACTCAGACAGTCTTAGACCTAAGTTTCAAATGTTTATTTTTTAATTTAAAATATTTTTTATTATTAAACAGTACAAATGCTTCTTTTATTAGAATGCACTACTTGGTCCCTTTGGTAGTTTATCAGTCAGTTTTACATATTGGAGACAAAAATTACAGCAAGGATTTCCCATGCCTCACAAAAAGTAACCATGGCAATCATGAATTCATCTGGAAACATAGAAATTGAATATTTTTCTTCTTTTTAACATGTTACTGATCCATTAAACATCTCAGCTGTTTTACAAGTAATTGTAAACCTTTGTGGCTTTTGCTGTGCATCACCTAAAAGCAAGAATCAAATGTGAAGAAGGCTTGGCACGGCCGGGTGGCTCAGGTGGTTAGAGCGCGAGCTCTCAACAACAAGGTTGCTGGTTCAATTCCCGCATGGGATGGTGGGCTGCGGCCCCTGCAACTAAAGATTAAAAACGGTGACTGGACTTGGAGCTGAGCTGCGCCCTCCACAACTAGATTGAAGGACAACTACTTGGAGCTGATGGGCCCTGGAGAAACACACTGTTCCCCAATATCCAATATTCCCCAATAAATTTTTTTTTAAAAATGTTAAGAAGGCAAACTTATCATTCTGCCCAGCCAGCTCTAATCCATTATAGAATGATGCTGTTTTATATCCTACATGTTTTCACGGATGTAAGGTGATTTACAGGGATGAATACAGTGAAAAATAAGCCATGTGTGGATAAAACAAAACAGAGCATTTAAAAGGAAACAGAAAAAGTAGATGTTACTAGGTACTTGCAAATAACCAAATTTCTACCATTGGGCAGTAATTTTCTGTGTGCTTTCTGTCGAGGAGAGAGAGGAGATTTTTCCTGATTAGATATTTTAGAGTTAAACGAAATTTGGATATCTTTTAGTACTACTTTCTGGCTAGGTCAAAACCAGGCTGTGATTAGAAATTTTGTCTCCTGAGTCGTTAAACCTATCTTCTGTTACAGAAAAAGTAAACACTCATAGATAGGAACGCTGTTATTTTTTTCTCCAACAAAACTCTGAACTGTAGTTCAACCAGAGAACTCACAACAAATGTTATTAATAATGTTGACTAGAAATCACCTTATTTTGCAATTTAGAAAATAACTCAAAATAGTATCAATGACATGCTGATAATAAAGATACCTTCCTGAAAATATCAGGATTTTAAAACTTCTGATATTTTCTTAATTCTAAGGCATACTTTCTTTTTTTCACATTTGCAAGTTGGAATGCATCTTATGGTCAATGAGTACATTTAATGCAGTGTTTCCTTTTATTAAAAAAAAAGACATTAAGTTGATGGTATATCTTCAAGTTAAATTTAGTCTTGAAATCAAAGAAATAAGTACCAGAATGTGCACTTTCACATGAGTTTTGCAGCATTGCTAAGATTCATATATAATATTAGGGGGTGGCTACGCTTGTTATAATCCTGCGTTGGAATCCTCCATAAATTCTAGATACCATAACTATTTTAGTTTATGAATACCAAATTTTAGTAATTCTTAAAAATCTTTAAGTAGCCCTTAGTTGTATGTTACACTGAAGCTATGGAATTTAGTGAGTGTCATTTGCCCACGAAAAGCAGAGAATGGACTTGCATTTCTGGATTAGTATACAACTTAACAAGAAGGACTTTGTTTGCCCATCAGTGGCCCATATTCAATACTTAAGAATCGTTGTAGGGATTAATAGGAGATATATTAAGGTCATAGAATCTGTTGGACATGGTAGCCAACATCAGAAAAGAACAAAAGGGAGGAGTGAAGTTAAGGATAGTTCCCAGGGTTTTGGTTTGCGTGTCTGGGTAGAATTCATAGAATTTTAAAGCTTTGTTCCTTGTGTTTACCCTTGCTCCAGCCATGATGGGCTCCTTACTCTAGTCTAGTTTTGACTACTCCCTGCCCCACCTGAAATACCCTCCTGTTTATTTATTTATTTTTGGTGGGTTTTTTTTTGTTGTTGTTGTTGGTTAGTTGGTTGGTATAACACTGTTTATCAAGAATGATCAAGGGTAAGGGGGGAGGGGTTGGTAGAAGAGGGTAAAGGGGGTCAAATATATGGTGATGGAAGGGAAACTGACTCTGGGTGGTGAGCACACAATGTGACGTATAGATGATGTATTATAAAATTGTACACTTGAAACCTATGTAATTTTACTAACAATTGTGACCCCAATAAATTTAAAAAAAAAGAAAGAAAGATCAAGACAAAGACTACAGGAGTGTCCCTTCTAGGACACAGAGGCCAGGCGTCCAGAATCTGGGGGCTGCTGGTGGGGAGGACAGTTGCCCCCAGTTGGACCCTTAGGTTTCCACAGATGGAGTAGGAGTGTCATGACCCCCTCGTGTCCCTCCCAGTCATGAGTATTGGCTTCCCCTACCCAAGGCTCTTTCCAACCACCAATGCCCTCCTCCCCGATATCCCCTGGGCCTTCATTTCCAGATCAGTGGAGGGATGTGGTCTGGTGCAGGAGACAGACCCACTCAGTGTTGGGCTCTGCCTGGACCAGCTCCTGGTAAGCATTGGGGCGGAGCTTCCCTTGCAGCCCCTGAAGGCAGGAGCCCTTGGGTAGGTGTTCAGTAGGGGGATGCAGACCAGGATACCTTCCTGTTCGTTTAAGTACTATTCATCCTTTAGTACCCAGCTTCAACCCTTGCTTTTTATCCACCTTAGGTGACATTGACCCATATAAAGAAATGACAGTCATAGGTCAGGATTCACTTGGGTTGTTCCTCTGTAGCCCCTTTTCTACTGCAGCCTTTTACAGTCCTAATGGTAAGTGATTGACACTTGTATATCAAGGACAGATGAGACCTAGTTACTACCATACATACCATACCATATATCTTTAAGTCCAAATGGCAATAAGGGAACCAATAGTCTTCTCTGAATTCTCCTGTGTAGTAATGGCACATGTCATGAATGACCAAGAAAGCACTCTACATGTCTTCATTTATGTGACTAGTCTGTCCTCTAGATATTAAGATTTCAGCCTTTCATCAGTAGGGAAAATTTTTTGCATTGTTATTTCTAACAGTAGTGATAGATTACACTGAAGTAGCTCTTCTTTCAACCAATAGCATGTATTCATAAATGTTTCCACAGCTAAGGGTTTAGTCTGCAGCTTTGAAATACAGTTTATTACAGATGTGAAGCTATTTGGCATGTGTTAGGATCAGCAGTAAACTTGGCCTCATTAGCACATGTACTAACCCACTGAACTTTTAATGAAGTGTGATTTTTCTATAACAGGTCTGAACCATGAGATAGCAATTGATGTTGCATTCCTACCCATGTATTGTCCAGAAGATATCCGAACATCTCAAATAGACACATTATTAACCTGCATGAATTACAGCTGTGTGTATCCACAGGAAGGAAGTGGCCGTGAAATGGTGCCAGGTCCAAGAGCAATAGCAGGTAAGACAATCTCAGCATTCTTTTCATTCAGAAAATAAAATTAACATTGTAAACAGCCCTAACCTTAAGACATTATGATATAAACAGTTCTAGCCTTAACATTTAATATAGTTTAAAGGGTTATTTGGTAAATATACACCAAGACTTATAAGTGAGAATATATTTTTCAATAAAATGAAATGGATTAATGGTTTCCATTCTAGACAGGCATTACGAATGTTCTCTTATAATACAGTTCTAAATGTCAGTGTTCGTTAGGCCTAAGTGGTATGCATATGGAGCAGTGCAAATTCTACTCTTCTCTCCTTTTAACTCAAGAGAGACAATTTATCCTTTCACCTTATAATTGCCTGAAATTTTCACACCTCCATAGTACAGTGCAGTACAATTGTTTTCTCCTATAAATGTTTAGGTATTCAAGTGAAACACAATGAATTCTTTGAGGAGTGGTAGGAGTGTATGTAATCCCAATATTGAAACCTTTCAATCAACTAATCATTTAGGCTGCTACATAATATACCAAACTTAAATTATTTCTATATACCTATACAATTATGTGTCAATAATTATTTTAGTCACTTTCTGTTGGCATTTCTATTTCCTAAGCACATGGTAAAGTTTTAAGCAGTTTTCATTGAGCTTATAAGGATATTACATTTTAAAGAGCTTTGAAAAAAGGCTTTATTAACTTAGGATTTTGTGGTGGGTCTTTCTATGCTGATGAAACTGTTGAGTGTATGTTGTTTTTAAACAAGTCTTATGAGCTGTGCCTGATGATTAACTTTTGGCATAAATGGTTACTGCGGACTGAACTTGAGTAGCTAATTTTATAAGAGATGAGGTTTTTTCCCCAGTCTATTTTAGAGATTACATATTAGTTGACTTACATTATTACTTCCTACATTACAGCTCCTTAGACTTCCACAAATTCCAGATTTCTCAATTAGTGTCCTAATATGTAATTTAAATATTTGTGTACTTTTGCTCTTGCTTCACACAATATCCACTTTCGTCACATTTCTTCTGCTAAATGCTATTATTGAAATAAAATATCAAGGCAAATTTATCAGCTCCCTACTAGTTGCCAGTGCCAATATTCTTCCAATAGTCACCAACATGATCACATGAAAATATGTGGTACCATTCTCCTAAAGAAGTTAACATTTGGGAGATGAAAGGCAAGAATTTCTAGAGGAGAAAAGTGATACGGTAATCAAAAGCAGGGTGATTTATTTCGTGTTTTTCATGACATAGCATTATTATTAATAATAATAATAATAATGTCCATTTAGCTCTGTGCCAAGCACTGTGCTTGCACATTTAGATAAGTCACGACTAATCCCAGTGAGAGCCTTGCCAGGTGAACATGATTATCCCCTATTTATAAATGATTAGACTGAAAATCAGAGCAATTTACCAGCATAAGTAACAGCTAGGATTTGAACCCAGATCTGTCTAATTTAAACTTTTCCATTCCTTCCATGATTCCAAACAGAAAGATAAAAATAGGTACAGAATAATGTAATACATTGGCTTATAGTACAACATTGGTGTCATCTTTTAAACATTTTTATGAGCTGGTTTCTTTTTATTACCTTGAAAATAATGTAGATTTACTTTGCTCCACTAAAAAAGATAAATAAAAATGATTAAATATGGTTTTGGAGTACTAGTCCGTATCTTGACATTATTGGTAGCATCTGTTTGATGTATTCACTGTTTTCTGCAGAAGTCGCAATAACATAACTTTGATGAATATATGTGATGAATTGGAGGGAAAAAAAAGATGAAAGACAGTGGTAATATACGAAAAAAAATATCAGCTTATGTGATACTAAATCCAAGTAAATATTTAACTATTTTACAATACTTACCATCTGCTTTTTACTTTTAGGTGATATTATAAAAGCAGTAACTGAACTGGATAGAATGCGTGTCGTCTGTATCTTGGATATCTGTAATTTGGGTAACAACAAGGTAGAAGTCTATTTGCATAAAATTTATAGTCCAGATAATATTTATTAAAAATTGGCAAATGAAATTATTATACGTCACAAAGAGGTCACTGCTTTAAAGATATTTTATCATTTTATTGGTAATTTCAAGTAACTGTTTTTCTGAAAGAATATTACATAAACTCTAAAGTTATTAAGTGGTTTTATGTTTGTCTTGTATTTGGAGCTAACGTTTCATTTTAAATTAATTACTGAAACAGTCAGTAAAACAAGTTTTTGTGTATCAAGAAAACTTACCTTACTTCTATATGACTGTTATCTTGACTTACAAAAATTTGTGTTCACTGTTTTGTGAAGTGTGCTTTTGTTCTAAAGCTTCAGCATAAGGCATCTGGACTTAGAAGAGTAGCTTTTCATGGACATTTAACATCCTGCCAGTTTTATTCACCTATAATGGGAAATTTTGAATTGCTAATTTGGAGATTAAATGTTTCCAAAGTGGTCACCCGGCATTTCTCACAACCAAAGTAGTAGTAGTTGCTATCATTTTCAAAAGCATGCTTTTGTGATGGTCCAATTGCCCCCTCTATAGTTTGTTTGGCTATACAATGTGCCTGCTAAGGGTTTTCTACTCCCTCCTGTGACTTCATGTCCTTTGAATTTCTAAATGTTTTGACCAGTGATCTTAAAGCCAGAGGCTACAGTATGTCTATATACTTGCCGTATTAATTTGTAATTTTGGTACATGTAGTGTGACTTTAAATAGTGAAATTTTATCTCATGTTAACATTTCAAGTGCTCATATTGAAAGTATAAAATAATAACTAGGGAGGTGATTTTATTCTAGTTGTCTGTTATACTTCATTTTAACTGTAAACGGCCTGTCCACATTTGCAAGGCCCTATGGTTGACATCTGTGTGCATCTCTGACCATCACATGAGTTTATAATTATTCTGTATCAAGAGGAATCTGATTATAGTTAAGCTGTTAACTAGTGGAGTTTCCTCCTAGCCCTGTGGTTCTGTGACTTCATATGCTATATATTTTAAATGTATTAGACAGCTCATGAACCTAAAGACAGATGCTGCAGTTTGTTCATAAATGTGTTCAGCCTTTTGTTTTTATAATTGTGTTTAAATGTTATTAAAATTGTGAATACTTCTCATCTTAAAATTTTGAGTTATTATTAAAGAAGTTAAACACAATAACTTTTTTGGTCACCCATCTCATTTTGAATGGATCTGATGTCTTTCTTCCGTATTTTTGGCCTATGGTAGACCTACATGTTCTTGCTAAATGAACCAGTATGATTCTTCCATGTGGGTTGAAAACTGTTGTTTTATCAAAAAAAATCTGAGTTTTTGCATTTAGCTATAGTAACTTTATAAGACAATTCAATTTTAGTGCCACATAAATGTTGGGGAAGGGAAAAATATAATACGTAAGTAGCTATTGACTAAAACCTCAGGCTGAGATTTCAAAACTACATACTTTAGCAGGCATAATTTGTACTCTCATATTGAATGAGAAATATGAACTTTTTTTTAATTTAGGATTTTTAAAGACAACTTCCCTAGCAACTTCTAGCAATGTTTCTATCCAAATTTGAAGTTAAACATCTTTGTCCACATTTCTGGATGTTGCAAAATTAGATAGCTATTGTGGCAGTTTTCTAAGAAAAATAGCAAACTATCATCAGAACTTACCTTCAAGTGACAATATGTATTTATTAATTGCAAATCAACACAAATATTCCACTGTAATGTCGCCTTCAGAGTAACAAATCAATTATTAAATTATGAAATATTACATAATCTACAAAAGGACAATAGTCTCTCTCTCCGAAGTTTCTGATTTTAGATGGCATATGAGATATACACATTGAAATTCATTGGTAAGCTATTAAAGGAAGAATCTGAGCACATGTTCTCCCTGCCATTTTTTTTCTTTGTGTGTGTTGGAATTATATTGCATTCATTTTACTCATATTAAGAAAACGATTTTTAAGAAATTTGAAACTCTTATTTAGTAACACTAACAATATTTGATGTTCTAGCTAGATACCTCCTGCTAATATGGACAATAGATTACAAGGTCTGACAATTAAGTTCGGGAACTTGCCACCTTTCTCTTTCCTTGGCAGCACTATACAAACAGCTCGGTAAGGGTTCATAACCTTGGTATATCACTGTCTCACAGCTGCGTTTGTGTCGACGTGTGGTAGGGTCCTGCTGAGTGGCATTCACTACTGTTGCGTGTTTTTGTGTGCCATAGCAAGAATGTCTGAGCCTGAATTAGAGCAATGAACAAACACTACATTTCTTGTTAAGCTTGGCAAGAGTGGAAGTGAAATCAGGGACATGTTAGTCCAAGTTTATGGGGATAATGCCATGAAGAAAATGGCAGTGTACAAATAGATTCAACATTGTAATTAGGGGCGAGACCGCGTCACAGATGAAGAGTGGTCAAGGTGGCCAGTAACAAGGAGAACTGATGAAAACATTGCAAAATTTCATCGAATTGTGCGTCACAATCATCGGCTGACTGTCAGAAGCATAGCACACCAAGTAAACATTGATAGAGAAACAGGAAAACCTTAACTGAAAATCTTAGCATGAGAAAGGTGTGTGCAAAAATGGTCCCGAAGGACCTACCAGATGAACAAAAGTAAAGGAGAGTCTAAGTTTGCCAAGACCTTTTGGAGAGGCAAGAGGATGTTTTGGGCCATGTTATCACTGGTGATGAAACATAGGTGTACCAATATGACCATGAAACAAAGCGTCAAAGAGCACAATGGAAGTCAGCCAATTCTCCATGACCAAAAATGTTCCATCAGTCCAAATCAAGAGTCAAAATGATATTGCTAACCTTTTTTGATATCAGAGGGATTATTCATTATGAATTTCTACCACCTGAACAAATAGTTAACCAAGTTTACTATTTGGAAGTGCTGGAAAGGCTGCATGAAAAAGTTAGAAAAAAACGACCTGAACTTTTCACCAATTCATGGTTCTTGCATTGCGACAATGCACCAGCTCACATGGCATTGTCTGTGAGAGAGATTTTAGCCAATAAACAAATAACTGTATTGGAACAGCCTACCTACTCACCTCATCTGGCCCCAAATGACTTTCTTTACCCGAAGATAAAGGAAATATTGAAAGGAAGACATTTTGATGACATTCATGACATTAAGGGTAATACGACAGCTCTGATGGCCATTCCAGAAAGAGTTCTGAAATTCCTCTGAAGGGTGGACTAGGCCCTGGCATTGGTGTGTAGCTTCCCAAGAGGAGTACTTCGAAGGTGACCTTAGTGATATTCAGCACTAAGGTATGTAGCACTTTTTCGAGGATGAGTTTGCAAACTTAATTGTCAGACCTCATAGACTACAGGTAACCCTTAATTATTCATAGCGATCTTAATTGTCAGATGCCGTATAACCAATTATATATTTCTAATATAATTTATATAGTACAATTGGGCTGGTTGCTATTTCACTGATGGGTACCTTTTCGAGTACATTTTATCTCTTATTTTTGTTGTTGTTGTTTACTTTTTTACACATTGCTATGCAATCATTTGAAGGTAAATGGATGTGACGTAAAATATGTATTACTCAGTACTGCTTATTTCAATAACCAACTGCTTTTAGTGAAGGAATTTTAGAAAAGAGGTTAAATTTTATTTTAATTTATTGGGGTGACAATTGTTAGTGAAATTACATAGTTTTCAGGTGTACAATTCTTTATTACATCATCTATAAATCCCATTGTGTGTTCACCACCCAGAGACAGTTCTCCTTCCATCACCATATATTTGATCCCCCTTTCCCTCATCTTTCACCCGCAACCCCACTTAACCTCTGGTAACCACTAAACTATTGTCTCTATCTCTGAATTTTTGTTTCTCATTGGTTTCTCTTGTTCTTTTGTTGTTTTTGGTTTATATACCACATATCAGTGAAATCATATGGTTCTGAACTTTTTCTACCTTATTGCACTTAACATTATAATCTCAAGATCCATACATGTTATCACAGATGGTACTATTTCACCTTTTCTTATGGCAGAATAGTATTCCATTGTGTATATATACCACAACTTCTTTATCCATTCATCTATCGAAGGACATTTTGGTTGTTTCCATGTCTTGGCCACCGTAAACAAAGCTGCAATGAACATTGGAGCACACGTGTCTTTATGGATAACTGTTTTCAGATTTTTTTGGGTACATACCCAGAAGAGGGATTGCTGGGTCATATGGTAATTCTATTCGTAATTTTTGGAGGAATCTCCACACTGCCTTCCATAACGGCTGCACCAGTCTGCATTCCCACCAACAGTGTATGAGGGTTCCTTTTTCTCCACAGCCTCTCCAACACGTTACTATTTGTCTTGTTTATGATAGCCATTTTGACTGGGGTGACGTGATATCTCACTGTGGTTTTTATCTGCATTTCTCTGATGATTAGTGATGTTGAGCATTTTTTCATATGTCTATTTCAGTTTGAATATCCTCTTTGGAGAAATGTCTCTTCAGGTCCTCTGTCCATTTTACAATTGGGTTGTTTTTTTGTTGTTGTTGAGTTTCATGAGTTCTTGTATATTTTGGATATTAGCCCCTTATCGGAGGCACTGTTTGCAAAACTCTTCTCCCATTCAGTTTGTTGCCTCTTTATTTTGTTGATGGTTTCTTTTTCTGTGCAGCAGCTTTTAAGTTTTGTATAGTCCATTCATTAATTTTAGCTTTTACTTCCATTGCCTTTGGAGTCAAATTCATAAAATGCTCCTTGAACCCAAGGTCCATAAGTTTAGTACCTATGTTTTCTTCTATGCAGTTTATTGTGTCAGGTCTCATGCTTAAGTCTTTGATCTATTTTGAATTAATTTTGGTACATGGTGACAGTGAGCAGTCCAGTTTTATTTTTTGCACGGGGCTATCCAATTCTGCTAGTACCATTTATTGAAGAGGCTGTCTTTCCTCCATTGTATGTTTTTAGCTTCTTTGTCAAAAATTATCTGTCCATATTTATGTGGTTTTATTTCTGGGTTCTCAATTCTATTCCATTGATGTATGTGTCTGTTTTGCTGCCAATACCATGGTGTTTTGATTACTGTAGCCCTGTAGTACAAGCTAAAGTCAGGGAGTGCGATTTCTCCAGTATTGTTCTTTTTTCTTAAGATTACTTTGGCTATTCAGGGTCTTTTGTGGTTCCAAACAAATCTGTTGATTTTTTGTTCTATTTCTTTAAAAAATGCCATTGGGATTTTGATGGGGATTGCATTAAATCTGTATATTGCTTTGGGTAATATGGCCATTTTAACTATGTTGATTCTTCCAATCCATGAAAATGGAATGTCTTTCCATTTCGTTGGGTCTTCTTCAATTTCTTTCAAAAATGTCTTATAGTTTGCAGCATATAAGTCCTTCACATCCTTGGTTAAGTTTATTCCTAGGTATTTTATTCTGTTTGCTGCAATTGCAAAAGGAATTGTTCTTTGTATTTCTTTTTCTGAGATTTCAATGTTAGTATATCGGAATGCAATGGACTTTTGTACATTGATTTTGTAGGCAGCAACTTTACTGTATTCGTTGATTGTTTCTAACAGCTTTTTGGTGGAGTCTTTAGGGTTTTCTATATATAGCATCATGTCATCTGCAAAGAGTGATATTTTAACTTCTTCATTTCCAATTTGGATGCCTTTTATTTCTTTCTCTTGACTGATTGCTCTGGCAAGGAATTCCAACAATACGTTGAAAAGCAGAGGTGATAGGGGACAGCCCTGTCGTGTTCCTGAACGTAGAGCAAAGGGGGTCAGTTTTTCACCATTACTCATGAGATTAGCTGAGGAATTGTCACATATGGCCTTTCTTATGTTAAGGTATTTTCCTTCTATACCTATCTTACTAAGAGTTTTAATCATAAATGGATGTTGTATCTTGTCAAATGCCTTTTCTGCATCAATTGATATAATCATATGATTTTTGTCCTGTATTTTGTTTATGTGATGTATCACATTGATGGATTTGCGGATGTTGAACCATCCTTGTGCCCCGGGGATGAAACCCACTTGGTCGTGATGAATAATCTTTTTAATGCATTGTTGTATTCGATTCGCTAGAATTTTGTTTAGCATTTTTGCATCAGTATTCATCAGAGATATTATTCTGTAGTTTTCCTTTTTTCTTTTGTCCTTACCAGGTTTAGGTATCAAGGTAATGTTGGCCTCATAAAATGAGTTAGGGAGTACTGTCTCTTCTTCAATTTTTTGGAAGAGTTTGAGCAGGATTGGTATTAGATCCTCTTTGAAGGTTTGGTAGAATTCACTAATGAAGGCATCTGGTCCCGGACTTTTGCTTTTGGGAAGTTTTTGAATGACTGATTCAATTTTATTTTGGTGATCGGTCTGTTTAGATTTTCCTCTTCTTCATGGTTCAGCCTTGGAAGGCTATATGTTTCTAAGAACTTGTCCATTTCTTTTAGGTTATTGAATTTGGTGGCATATAGTCCTTCATAGTATTCTTGGATGATCCTTTGTATTTCTGTGGTGTCCATGGTAACTTCCCCTTTTTCATTTCTGATTTTGTTAGTGTCTTCTCTCTTCTTATCTTAGTGAGTCTAGCCAAGGGTTTGTCAATTTTGTTAATGTTTACAAATAACCAGCTTTTTGTCACATTAATTTTTTCTATTGTCTTTTGTTCTCTATTTCATTTAGCTCTGGTCTGATTTTTGTTATTTCCTTTCTTATGCTGACCTTGGGTTTCACTTGTTCTTCTTTTTCTAGTTCTTTAAGGTGTAACATGAGGTTATTTATTTGGGATTTTTCTTGTTTCTTGAGATAGGCCTGTAATGGTATAGATTTCCATCTTAAAACTGCTTTCGCTGCATCCCAAAAATTTTGGTAGGATATATTTTCATTGTCATTTGTTTCTATGTATCTTTTGAGCTCTCCTCTAATTTCTTCTTTGACCCAGTCGTTCTTTAAAAGTATGTTGTTTAATCTCCATGTATTTGTGTTTTTTCCTCCTTTCTCTTCGCAGTTGAAATCGAATTTCAAAGCCTTGTGATCAGAGAACATGCTTGGTATGATTTCAATCTTCTTAAATTTGCTGAGGCTGATTTTATGTCCCAATACATGGTCTATCCTTGAGAATGTTCCATGTACACTCGAAAAGAATGTATAGTCTGTTGTTTTAGGATGAACTGCTCTATATATGTCAATTATATCCATTTCATTTAATGTGTCCTTTAGGGCTTCTATTTCGTTATTTTCTGTTTGGATGATCTATCCAAAGCTGTCAATGATGTATTTAAGTCCCCTAGTATAATTGTGTTTTTGTCCATTTCTCCCTTTAGTTCTGTTAGTAGTTGCTTGGTATATTTTCGTGCCCCCTGATAGCTGTCAATGATGTATTTAAGTCCCCTATTATAATTCTGTTTTGGTCAATTTTTCCCTTTAGTTCTGTTAGTAGTTACTTGGTATATTTTCTTGCTCCCTGATTGAGGGCATAAATATTGATGACTGTTATGTCTTCTTGTTGTATAGTCCCCTTTACCATTATGAAATGTCCATCTTTGTCTCTTGTTACCTTTTTCACCCTGAAGTCTGTTTCATCTGATATTATTATAGCTACACCTAATTTTCTCTGGGTACCATTTGCTTGGAGTGTCAATTTCCACCCTTTCGCTTTGAGTCTATATTTTTCCTTGTAGCTGAGATGTGTCTGTTTGATATAGCATATGGTTGGGTTTAGTTTTTTGATCCAATCTGCTACTCTGTGCCTTTTTATTGGTGAGTTCAGTCCATTTACATTTAGGGTGATTGTTGATATGTGAGGATTTCCTCTCATTCTATCTTTAGTTTTCTGGTGAGGCTGTGTCTCCATTGTTTCTTTGCCTTTTCGTTGTTATCTATTATTTCTGTGTGGTGGTATTCTATGATGTTTCCCTGTTTCTTCTTTTATTACAGTATATATTTCAGTTCTGGGTTTTTTTTTGAGTGGTTACCCTTAAGTTTATGTAAAAGATAGTTTGATATTTAGAGCATTCCATTTTCTTTAGCATGCTGACTTTCTCCATTTCCATATTTCGGTTCAGGCCTTTACACTCCCCCTTTTTATGTTGCCACAAACTGTCTCTGTTGATGGTGGTCGAATAGCCTCCTTTAGTATTTCTTGTAGTGCAGGTCGTATATTAGAAAATTCCCTCAGCTTCTGTATGTCTGGAAAGGTCTTTATTCCTCCTTCATATCTAAAGGATATCTTTGCTGGATATATTATTCTTGGCTCATGATTTCTCTCTTTCAATAGTTTGAATATTTGGTTCCATTCCCTCCTGGCTTGTAGAGTTTCTGCTGAAAAGTCTGATGATAATCTAATTGGCTTCCCTTTGTAGGTTACTGTCTTCTTTTCCCTGGCTGCCTTGAGGATTCTTTCTTTGTCATTGATTTTAGACAGTTTCAATACAATGTGCCTTGCAGAAGGCCTGTTGGGATTGAGGTAATTAGGTGTTGTATTTGCTTTTTGGATTCGAGGATCCAGTTCTGTCCACACATTTGGGAAGTTCTCATCAACAATTTGTTTGAATATATTCTCTGTTCCCTTCTCTCTTTCTTCTCCCTCTGGTATGTCCATTCTTCTTATATTGCTCTTTCTGAAAGAGTCAGAAAGTTCTTGTTGAATTCTTTCATTTCTTTTATGTCTCAAGTCTCTTTCTTCTTCCATCTGTGTAATTTCCAGGTTTCTATCTTCGATGTCACTGATTCTTCCCTCCATCTGGTCAACTCTACTATCTAAGCTGGTTATTTCATTCTTAATTTCTTCTATTAATAGTTCTTAATCTCCAGAAATTCCATTTCGTTCTTTTTTAAAAATTTCAGTCTCTTTCGTAAAATGCTCATGTAGTTCTTTGATTGTTTTTCTGAGTTCATTAAATTGCCTTTCTGTGTTTTCTTGCATCTCGTTGAGTTTTTTTCAGAACTGCAATCTTGAATTCTGTCATTTAAGTCACGTATTTCCATATCTTTAAGTTCCTTTTCTGGAGACTTTTCACTTTCTTTCTGTGCTGTGTTGTTGCCTTGGTTATTCATGGCAATTACTGATTTATTATTTCTCTTCCTCGATATCTACAGGAGTGGTTTCTGCAACAGGTTGATAGGAAGAGGTCTTTCTTTTGTTTTCCAGTACTTGTTGGTAGAATGTTTTATTTTCTCTCTGACTGCAGCCTTTTTTTCCTCTCGCACACAGTAGTGCTATGTTTTCTCTGCACTATTCCAGCTTCTCATACAATGGGGGTTTCCCTGGGAAACGGGCTTTTCCTCTGTTAACAGTTCACCTGGTTATAGGGCGCAACGTCCCTGTGGGGTTGTGGAGCGCTTTTGAAGTTCCAAAGCTCTTTCTGCACCAGATTCAGAGCCCGTATGTTTCAGCAGTTCTGTTTACTCCTGCAGGGATCTGCCCTGATAGGTGGGGCCATGGGTGGGGTGAGTTGTGAGAGGTGGCCCAGAGCAATGGCGGTGAGCAACACCACAGCGGGTCCTGCTTCCACAGCTCCCTCCCCTTTGCTGGAACTAGTAGGGCTGCGAATCTGTGTGTATGGTCCGCAGTTCTCAGAACAGCATATTTTCCGTTCTTTTTATCTGACACTGCTACTGTTCCGCTTCTAGCACTGGGCAGGTGGTTGCGGGGTGAGCTCTGGTAGGGTTGGGAGGGGGTGGCTTGTCTTAGTCCCTAAGGCTTCCATTCTCTGCTAGGCTGTGAGGGCTCAAACCACCGTTTTCAGCCTTCTTCCCTCAGTCTTTGCTCCGAGGTCTCTGCCGTGTGCGTTCGGTTCAGCCGTGTTATAAGCTGCCCCCTATGCCCTGTGGGCCATAAGCGGAGCCCTAGCAGTCCGAGTTCTTCCCTCTCCCGCAGCTGCGGTAGTTCCAGGATGCAGCGAGCTCGGAGCACTGAGCTAGGTCTGCGTCCTGCGCCTGCACGGCTCTGTCTGCGCACTTCTCCCTTCCCTCCTCCCCTGCTCACGCGATTCTCCCACATTTAGGTGAATTCAGTAGTGGGCCTCTTCGTCCTGCTTGTCTCCTGTGCAGGGAGTCATTTGTGGAGTTATTGTTTAATTAGTTGTAAATTCCAGGGGAGCTTTACAGAGGCTCACGTCAAGCCGCCATTTTGATGAAGTCTCCAATATGCACATTTTCATCGACAATCAGTTAACACTCTTTAAATTCAAGTACCTGTGATGCTATTCTGAGATTACTGTATTTGACTCCTACTGTGTTTCCCGAAAATAAGACCTAACCAGAACATAAGCCTTTGCAGGATTTTTCAGGATTACATCCCCTGAACATAAGCCCTAATGCGTCTTTTGGAGCAAAAATTAATATGAGACCCGGTCTTATTTTGGGGAAACATGGTAGTAGCTTAAGATCTAGAAGTTGCCCCTAACAAGATTTTAAAATCTATTTTGTAGATGGGGAACTGAAACAGAAAAGGACTAAATAATTTAATGTAAAATTGTCAAGGTAATTGTTTGGGGAGGCTTATAACTACAAAGTCTGTTTCTTTAAACTCTATTTGAGCACAAAGTAAAATGTTTGAATAATAATACAATTTTTGTTAGTGCATTAGTTCACTGTGAGATAAAATTCTCTAAATCCTGCGGCTCATAAAATAATGAGCCGAATCATTGCAGCGTGTATCCAAATATCTGAATGCCATTCTGTGGCAAACACTGGGTTAGTACTAGGAACACAGTACAAGCAAAAACAGACATTGCCCCTATTCTCATAGAGCTTACAGTGTTGTGGAGGAGAAAAACATTCAAATGAGTACACAAATAAGTGATACAAATGCCACAAAGGAAAGATGTGTGGTTTATATTAGAACCTTTTAACAAAGGAAGCCTGTCCCCGGGCAGGTGGAAGTAGGTGTGTGTAGGAGCACTGGGAAAGTTTTTCCTAATGAAGTGAACTTGAGATGAAAAGGCCTTGCAGCACCAGATGTGTTTGAGGACTTGAATGAGAACTGATATGGCTGGAGTGCAGAAAGTGGGATACAAGACAAGACAAGCCAATAGACAGGGCTCTTACAGACTATGCAGAGCCTTAGGGGGCATGGTAAGAATTGTAGTTTGTATATTCAGAGCACTGGGAAGCTATTAAATGGTTTGTGGCCAATATATGCCATGATTCAATTCATGTTTTAGAATGGCCACTGTATCCTGGAAAGAGAATGGATTATAAGGAGGTTTGCTAGTTGTAGCCTAATACCTTTTCTCCTCTTTTATAGTAATAGGTCTCTCAGTTTTCACCTGGGTACATGGCTAGAATAAAGAATACTTTATCCTGTTTTCTTTGTTGCTAGATATGGCCTTGTGACTAAGTTCTGCCCAATAGGAAGTGAACGTAAGTGATGCGTACACTTTCTGAACTGTTCCCTCAATGATTATAAGGGAATGCTCTCTTTTTCTCCCCTTTTTGCTGGGAATGTGAGCTTGGTAGTGCTGAGACATTCCTAGAGCAACATTCGAGGGATGTCAACACAACCATCTAGTAGGAACCTAGATTCCTGATATTGTGGAGCTGTCATACCAACTTTGTATTGCTTACCTCTTTTGGTTGTTACATGAGAGAAAAATAAACTTCTATCTTGTTTATGCCACCATTATTTTGGGTCTCTGACCAGCATTCAGACATGTATACTACTAATGAGGGAGCAAAAATGAAAGCAAGGGGACCAGCTAGATGGCAAATGATATTGAAAGAAGTAGATATAGTCCATATAAATTTTGTAGATGATATTGAAATACAGATTCAGGCATCTTGTCTAATTCTTATGGTTCAGTTCTTAAATTCTCACTGAAAGAAAAAAATTCTAGCACTCAAAAAATTATCCCACCCCCCTCAAATCACAAAGGGAATATCTTAATAATCAAGTAAAATGTAGATGACTTTCAAGTATCGTTGCTGTCATATGGTCCTAGGCATACTTGACTTTTAACATCAAGTGATTTTCAATCAGATTTCAGTTATTTTTATTTGGCTTGGGATAATATTAAAATTAATTTTTATTCCTTTTGAATGTATACCAAGTTAGTCACCTACCCCAGAGTTGGAAGATGGCTATGAATAATCAAGGGTTACCTGCATTTTATGAGGTCTGACAATTAAGTTTGCAAACTCATCCTAGAAAAAGTGCTGCATACCTCACTGCTGAATATTACAGTCACATTCGAAGTACTCCCCTTGGGAAGCTATGCACTGATGCCAGTGCCTAGTTCACCCTTCACAGCAATTTTGGAACTCTTTCTGGAATAGCCATCAGAGCTATCATCATATTACCCTTGATACACTGAATGTCATCAAAATGTCTTCCTTTTAATATTTCCTTTATCTTCGGGTAAAGAAAGAAGTCATTTGGGGCCAGATGAGGTGAGTATGTAGGCTGTTCCAATACAGTTATTTGTTTACTGGCTAAAAACTCCCTCACAATCAATGCCATGTGAGCTGCTACATTGTCGTGATGCAAGAACCATGAATTGTTGGCGAAAAAGTGGTTTTCGTCTAACTTTTTCACACAGCCTTTCCAGCTCTTCCAAACAGTAAACTTGGTTAACTATTTGTTCAGCTGGTAGAAATTCATAATGAATAATCCCTCAGATATCAAAAAAGGTTAGCAACATTGTTTTGACTCTTGATTTGGACTGATGGAACTTTTTTGGTTGTGGAAAATTGGTTGACCTCCATTGTGCACTTTGACGCTTTGTCAGGGTTGTATTCGTACAACCATGTTTCATCACCAGTGATACTTGGCCCAAGACATCGCCTCGCCTCTCCAAACGGTCTTGGCAAACTTAGACTCTCCTTTACTTTTGTTCATCGGTGAGCTCTTTAGGGACTATTTTTACACACACCTTTCTAATACCAAGATTTTCAGTTAAGATTTTCCTGTTTCTCTATCAATGTTTACTTGGTCTGCTATGCTTGTCACAGTCAGTTGATGATTTTGACGCACAAGTCAATGAACGCTTGAAATGTTTTCATAAGTTCTGCTCATTACTGGCCGCCCTGACCTCTCTTCGTCAGTGACGCGTTCTCTTCCCTCAGAAAAATATTTAATGTATTTGCACACTGCCGTTTTCTTTGCAGCATTATCCTCATAAACTTGGACTAACATGTCCCTGATTTTACTTCCATTCTTGCCAAGTTTAACAAGAAATTTAATGTTTGTTCGTTGCTCTAATTCAAACTCAGACATTCTTTCGACTTCACACAAAAACACCCAACAACCTTAAGGAATGCCACTCAGCAACACACCGCCACATGTCAACACAAACACAGCTGTGAGACACTAACATACCAAGGTTACGAAACCTTAGTGAGTTGTTTGTACAGTGCTGCCAATGAAAGTGCAAGGTGGCAAGTTCGTGAACTTAATTGCCAGACCTCGTATTAGAAACACAGCCTTGTGCTTCCTCATCTCCAAATGGTAGGTTTGCTTTAGTTGTTTAATCACATGGAAAATTTTGAAATGTTCCTCGCCTAAGAGATAAGTTTTTCTATGCCTCTATTAATGTTAATTATATACCTTTGCTAAGATACTTAATATTTGTTAAGTTACTTAATATTAAGGTAGAAGCAATTGAAAAAGTCCAGTATTAAATGTTTGAAAGAGTACTGTATAGAAATGGTCCTCAAACTTGGCTTCAAATTGGTATCACCTGGATAATTTTAAAAATTACTATGCCTAGATGTCATCCCCCAAGTTTCTGACTGGGGTGTAACCTGGGCTTCAAGATAGTTAGCAGCTCTCCAGGTGATTCTAATGTGTAGATACGTTTGAAAAACCACCGGTATATAGTACTGTTTCAGACACTGTTAGTTTTACTAGAGCTCAAGCTTTAACCAATACTTTCAACTTACCTCCTACAGTTTCATCTACTCTCAATGCAGTTTCATCATGAATTGTGATGGTAGGGAGGAAAAATATAATAATTTGATAGTTTCTAAACAACTTTCATTTTCATAGAGTTCTAGTATATCAGATGTAGAAAAGTCCTGATAAATTCTAATCCCAACTTCTGTTATTGTGTAAATGAAGAAAAAGTCCCAGAGAGGTTTTTTATTTTCCTGAGGATATAATACCAGCTGTTGTGGCATCAGCATTTGTGCCAACTTTGGGGTTTTAGCACCACCTAAAGTACAAGTAAACATCAAACTTTTATAGATTGGAAGTTGAACCACAAAGAGATTTAAATAAAATAACAGCTGCTAATCTGTCAAAATTAGAATTAGATCCTGTACTATTCATCATGTACAGTTTGTATGATCTAACGTTCTTAAATTATAAAGTACATAAGAATTACCTGGGGAGCTTATTTACAATGTGAATTCCTAGATATTTCCCTCAGATTCTGATTCAGGATGACTGGGGGTGGGACCCAGGAATCTTCATTTTTAATAAACTTTCAAGTGAGCCTAACAGAGGTGTTCCCCAGACAAAACTTGAACAACACTGAATAAGCACTGGACCACTTACCCTCCAGCAAATTGCCTTAAGAGTTAACAGGAAAATTCTATTGATGAGTATTTATTGTTCAAGGAATTTTACTTAACTGCAATTTTTAAAAACCGATCTAAAGTTATCTTTATAAGTTATGACTCTGAAAGCCATAAAAAGTAAACATAAAAGCACTTATATACAAGGTATATTATGCTGATCACCATATAAAATCATGCATTTCAACCTCCAGAGCAGTTTAAAATAGTCTAACAAAGTTCTCTTTAATACACAGGCACTGCCACAAATGGGAAAGTTATCATTTTTAAGGCATATAATGATTTAACTTGTGCAAAAAATATAATGTGAAGATTTGAAACTGGTGTGTTAATACTATTTAACAAAATTGGACTTCTAATGGCTTTAGCCAACTCCTCACTAATCAGTTTCTAAACTATTTCAAGAAAAGTTTTTTCTTTAGAAACAAGTTAATAACTGGTAAGAAAAGGTTAGATTAAATTTCTAGGACTTTGCTAATTATTTGTATGTTTAATGCTTATGTTGAATTTATCACCTATGTCTATTAGCAATCAGCAAACTAATGGTATTGACAATAATACTTCTGTTTTCAGTTTGATGGTTTGTTTTTGTCTAGTGTACTCACTGTATACTAGACAAAGCCTGGATACTGTACAAAGCCTGTATACGGCTTTATTAAGAATTTTAACATCAAAATGGCAGTGCTAGTAGCAAAATAATAAACTATTTGCATTTACTGTTAAATATACCATAAGCTAATACACGAGACCTTTAAACTTTCCAGTTCATGTTCATGAATAATTATTAAGTGATTACTATGTGTAAAGTGCTACTAATACCAGGCGACGTGCAGGAGGGGATACACAGATGGTGTAATTGGCAGGTATAATATGATAGAGAGGTTTATACTTGTATTGTGCTTCTGTTGGGGTTTATTCACTAGATTCAAATGTAGATTCCCTGAACTCCTCCCCACTGCTAAGTGGCATTAACTGTTGGTTTCTACCTGTAGCATTCACTCCAACGCTAATGTTTCAGATGCCTAAGAACAGACAAGAAGTAGGGGGAAGAAATAGCCTCACTGATCATCTCCTTCAACAATGTTTCCTAGTTTCCTATTTTTTGTTGTCCTGTCCCCTTGACTCTAATAGTCTTCCTGATTCTAGACTACTTTCCTTGGACTTTGGACTACCATTGTGCCTGCGCTCCTTTTGACCTGGTGTCTTTCTGTTTCTCCAACAGCCTGATGCCTGTTTGTCTAGTTTGCTGACTCTTGGCTTAATCTGACTCCTGATATTTCTGTTTGTCTTGTTGTCCATTTATCTACTCCTTCACCAGCCCTTGGCACACATCACAATCTCCCTATCCCAGCAACTTGCCCAGACCATTTGACCCCAAAGAAATGTCCAAGTGGTGCTAGTGCTCAGTGTACTCTGATTA
The DNA here is from genome assembly GCF_964194185.1 of Rhinolophus hipposideros. NCBI lineage: Eukaryota > Metazoa > Chordata > Mammalia > Chiroptera > Rhinolophidae > Rhinolophus > Rhinolophus hipposideros. The sequence continues at coordinate 51,017,641 of NC_138046.1, read as the reverse complement.
AAAACTGAGCTTACAATAAAGGAAGCACTGAAAAAAATCAGTCTATACATTTGAAAGAACTAGAATTTAAAATTCTAAATGTTAAAAATAAAATCTTGAACAATCGTGTTAGAGTATAACACATGGGACATAAAAATTAATGGAATGTAGCAACTCATAGGTATCAGTCAATGAATAAATATTTGAGTGCCTACCATGGGTAAGGTACTGTGGTTGAAAGGAAAGGATCTCTAGCCACTGAAATATGTTTACTTTTCAACGAATAAACAAGGCGGCAGAAGATATTCCTTGGGGAGCCTGTTAAGAAAAATTCCACAAATAAGAGAGGGGAAAAGCTGTAAAATAAATTCCACTAATTCCAAAGCAATTAAAATTGAGGATCTTAACTAACTCCTGGCTGAACTGGTTGATAGCATATTTCAGCAGGTCCTGGAAAACCAGTTTGGTGTTTTAAAAATTCTGAGAGAGGTGACTTTCAGACTTGTCACGTGGGATTCCCAAGAGTCCAGTTCCTTGTTCTAATCCACTCCATGTTTATGAAAGTGCATTAGCTGGAAAATCAAGAAGAAAAAAAAAATGTCAGTGCAGGAAGTCATCCAACCCTGATAAGTTCACATGTGGAATAAAGTTGATGGTGTTATTTATTACTAAGGTACTCCTGGTTAAGGGTTATGTGTGTGTACAGTTGGAGGAGGGGCAGGCAAAAGAGAATGTAGATAACTAAAGTGAAATAGAGCTGATGTATTCAGAGCTTATGTTGCTTGAGGTGAGATCAGTTACCTACTTGCAACTGAAATTTCAAACTTCTTCTTAGCGGGGACCTGAGTGGACAAATGGTGACTGATAGTTGGAAATATCAGCAGACATCTTAAATTTTATGCTCAAATGAACGAGCAATGAACCAGGAGAATAAGTCCAGTTGTTTTCCGCTGCTTGTAATTTTTACCTTTTTATTTAAAATCACAACGTCTTTTTCAATGAATGCCTACGTGACTGTGACTTATTACAATGAAACCAGCAACTACACTACAACAGAGACGTGTGAATGTGGTGTTTATGGATTAGCCTCACCAGTGGCTAATGCTGTGGGGGTGGTGGGCATCCCTAAGAACAGTAACTACCAAGCTTGTGACTACAACACTGAGTTCACTGTTACTGAGAAGCCCTGGATTGCACTGATAGAAAGAGGTAATTGTACATTTTCAGAAAAAATTCAAACAGCAGGCAGAAGAAATGCTGACGCTGTTGTGATTTACAACGCTCCAGAGCCTGGCAACAAGACGATACAGATGGCAAATTTTGGTAAGTCATAATGGAGTCCCACAAAGGGTTAATGTCTTTGTTTATCTTAAAATGATATTTCTATCTAGAATTATTCTAGGATCTGACAATGATGGTGTAAAACAATTTTATTTTAAATGTTCTTGCCTGACAAGACTTGGAATTACTTTACTATTAATATTTGTAATTAATTTGTTCCAGGGAAAAAAGCAATTCATGAAATGGTTCCTATTTTCTTTCATGGTTTTCTTAGCTGTATTAGTTTTCTCAGTGTATATTATATAGTTGTATTTTACTAATATATGCTTTTACCTCTAAACATTAAAGAAAAATATTTTCACTCCATTGTTAATTTGAACTTTTCAGTTTGATTCATTTTCTCATGCAAAAGGAGTTGTATGTACTCAAGTATGTGTTAGCTGCAAAACTGATTAATTATTATGATTAAACAATAGCATATGTAAGTGTGCAAATGTTTACAGAAATGAGAATTCAACTGTCTGGTGTATGCAGGTAAGATCTGAATCTGTTTGTGGGACTAATACATATAAAACTGCTCTGTAAGAAACATTATACGTTGAAAAGGGTATGGCAGAAATATGACACTGCAATTCACATAAAAAATAAAGGTCTCCCTTAGAAATGTTCACTTATGACTTCTTAAGAAAATATAATCATCAATTTATTAACTTTATAAAGGTATTTACTTCTGAGAATTACTTTTTATTGCATTTCATTAAAAAATGCCACATTTCAAATAAATGCTTTTTAAGCCACTGAACAAGTAGACTCCTGACCCAAGTTTCTATACTGTAGGTGAGTATGGGTATTTTGGGCCCAAGTCTTGATAAAAAAAAAAAAAAAGGTAATAATTTCAAAAAAGGTAAGAGTTGACAGAACACAATATCAGGATAACTGGTGCTACCACCACCACATTCAGCCTCTGAGAAAATTAATGGAAATTAAACAGATGTCAGAATTGTAAAAGAGAGAAAATCGTGTTAAGAATAGTAGAGGGATTGAAACATTCCAGGTCAAATACCTGTAATATAGCAATTTAGTACTAATGTTTGAAAAACAAGCGTCTTGTTTTTCTGGGTATTGAAAAACCAGGTCAGATGGTCTTTCAGCAGTACAAAATTATTGTAAATGTAAAACTCTACTTTCTACCTTTTGTAACATATCCTGGACATTGCCCAGAGTCAGACATTCACATTATTTTTAAAGTAAGAGCATTTCATAAACATTTCCTGTATGTTCCTATAGTTTTACAAGTGACTTTTATTTATGTAGAAATAAATGAGGCAGCTTTCTGATGAAAATTAGAAATTAAACCTGTTTTAAGGAACCTACTTCCTTTATGTTTCAACTTCTAGATTCTGAGCACTCGAGGTTTCCTTTTACATGGACAGTCACATTCTCTCCCAGCTATTTTTAAAGTATAAACAGTATGAAACTAAATAGTAGTCATGTTTTCAAAACTTGCTTTGCAACATGCAGTAGGGGCCAACATCTAGTGGAATGTAGGTAGCAGGCACTGAATTTAAAAGATTTACCAAAGGTCACTTACAGTAAATCTCACCAAAAGGTATGCACACAGTCATTTGTGTATATGGCTCTGAGCTGAGTTTAAAAAACAAGGAAATTATATTTATCATTGAATATATGCCTTCATAACCAAGGATACGTGATCAAACACATTTTTTTAAAAAAGAACCTGAGGCATTACCCGTTTTAAAACATGCACGTTGAAAAGATAACATGTTAGTAATTACAATAGTTAATGTTTATTGCCATTTACTATATACCAGGCACTGTTCTAGGGCTTTTATTTTATTTATTGAATACTGATCATTAACATTGAATAATCACAATCCCAAAGAATTACAAGCTTAGTGTTTTAGACTGATAAGACCTGTCAACTACTGTGTCATTGCAGTTCCTACTTCCCAGAAATTTCACTAATATAGAAACTATTATATAATGCAGTTGACAAACATAGAAAAACAAGTGTGGATGTGAAAATTCTATGATCAGCCTCTAGGCCATTGAAGATCGAGTCATTATTTCATAACATCGGCCAATTTTGTTTTTGCTGTTTTTCATTAGTGTTTCATTTTGTTTAGGCACAGAGGGTGTGGCAACAACTCCTCCTCCTCCTACAAAAGCTCATGGTTTCACCTTCCATCATCTCATCTTTTATCACCTCTAAAAACCACCTTTTTTTGGAAACCACACTCTAGTCTCCTCAGGGCCATGGCACCTTTTCATTCTTCCCAGATCTACCTGCCTTTTCATTCCCTCAGTCCGTTTTTCCATGCTAGGCCTTCCTAGCATTTCCACGATGTTTTGCATCTTTACTTCTTACTGATCTCAAGGTCCTCCAAGCACAGACCACTAGGAACAGACCTGTAGTTGGAAAAGAGGGGTTTATTACTTGTTGCAACAAAGGGAGAATGCATACCATGGGAAACTATGGGGTATCTCAATAAGAGGGTGGTAGAAAGGACTTAAAGATTTGGGCTTGCTTTAGATGATTTGCGGGAGGGTTTGAGGAAGCAGGCCATTGAAAAGCCATCCCAGTTTGCCTAAGACAAGGATTTTCTGGAATGTGAGACTTCTAGTGCTAAAACCAGGAAATCTCTGGGAAAACCAGGCTGAGCTGGTCACTCTAGCTGGCTTTGCTCTGGACCCGGATGCTGTCATGAAGTGGGGGTAATTCAGTGATTGGATTTCAAAATGAATCTTATTTGTAAACGGGGAAAACTAACCCGAAGCTACAGCTGTAATTGTTAAAGAAGCAGCCAGGATGGCAGCTGTTTGGTCATTTTTTTGGCTTGGACACTGTTCAGATTTTGACTGTTCAGACATGATGATGGATTGGGCCTGTTTTTGTCTTGATTCATCATGGTCACAGACTGACCTCTGGTGTTGATGTTCCATGAGACTGTTTATATTCATCAAGAAAACACCAACACCCAAATGATGATGCCAGGACAGGTCCCAGATATCATGGCCTGCTTGTCTGTTTCTCACTGACAGTGCACTATGCCCACACCCTTACCGTTGTACAAATGCATTCTCTCCCCCTGTTTTATATTCCTGTGCCTCCCCACCCCCTATAGGCCGCCTTCAAGGTCTTAAGCAAGCCTAAGGAATGCTTATGCACCGTTTGCCTCTCATGGTTTCATGTTGTGGGGACAGAATGTCCTTACTCCTGGGCCCAGTCTATTTACAGCCTCCCTAGTAGCAGGTTTCTTTTTCTGAAGGAGACTTCAGTCTGAGAAGAGCTCCCACTGAGGAGAAACAGTAGATAGCTTAGGACTTGGAGGAAAACCTCTCATTCAGAGTTTCCCAATTTGCAGTGTGTTTTGAGTTGGCATTTGGATGGGGTTGGAAATAGAAGGATGTGCTCATGATACCCTTAAGTAATCATATAACTTCTTTTCTTTTTAATTACAGTTTACCGGGGTGACAATATTAGTAAAACTACATAGATTTCAGGTGTACAATTCTGTAACACATCATCTATAAATTACATTGTGTGTTCACCACCCAGAGTCAGTTCTCCTTCCATCACTATATATTTAACCCTTATACCCTCATCTACCACCCCTTCCCCCTTACCCTCTGGTAACCAATAAACTATTGTCTGTGTCTATGAGTTTTTGTTTCTTCCTTTGTTTCTATTGTTCTTTTGTTGTTTTCAGTTTTATATGCCACATATCAGTGAAATCATATGGTTCTGAACTTTTTCTACCTTATTGCACTTAACATTATAATCTCAAGATCCATACATGTTATCACAGATGGTACTATTTCACCTTTTCTTATGGCAGAATAGTATTCCATTGTGTATATATACCACAACTTCTTTATCCATTCATCTATCAAAGGACATTTTGGTTGTTTCCATGTCTTGGCCATCGTAAACATAGCTGCAATGAACATTGGAGCACACGTGTCTTTACGGATCAATGTATTCAGATTCTTTGGGTAGATACCCAGAAGAGGGATTACTGGGTCATATGGTAATTCTATTTGTAATTTTTTGAGGAACCTCCACACTGCCTTCCATAGCGGCTGCACCAGTCTGCATTCCCACCAACAGTGTATGAGGGTTCCTTTTTCTCCACAGCCTCTCCAACACTTGTTACTGTTTATTTTGTTGATGATAGCCATTCTGACTGGGGTGAGGTGATATCTCATTGTGGTTTTTATTTGCATTTCTCTGATGATTAGTGATGTTGAGCATTTTTTCATATGTCTATTGGCCATTTGTATGTCCTCTGTGGAGAAATGTCTATTCAGGTCCTCTGAATACATTTTTTAATTGGATTGTTTGGTTTTTCGTTGAGTTGCATGAGTTCCTTATATATTTTGTATATAAGCCCCTTATCGGAGGCGTTGTTTGCAAAAGTCTTCTCCTATTCGGTTGGTTTCCTCTTTATTTTGCCGATGGTGTCTTTTGCTGTGCAGAAGCTTTTTACTTTCATATAGTCCCATTCATTTATTTATTTTTTGTTGTTGTTTTTGTTTTTTGTTTTTTTGGGGGGGGTAATTGATTATTTATTTAGTAATATCTAATCAACTTATTTAGCAATATGTAATAGTAAAAGACAAAGGCAATTAATAAAATGTGTTAATGACATAAAGTAAGGGTAGTTAAGACTAAACTATATACATTGATACCAATATCATGTCAAAGGAGTACATGTACTTATAAGTTTAAGAGATTCCAACATATGTTTACTATTGATCAAAAATCACTTGGCTAAATACACAAATAACATCAGTAAGGAGTATCCAAAAGCAGTAATAAGCTCTATAGGATAGTAACTATTACAGTAGGTGCCACAAGCTCCCCAAACCGGGGTGAGGAACGACACTGGAAAAGTCATAAATCAAAACCTTACCAGGTCTGTAGCTGAGAGAAACTTCAGGCGTCTCCCACACCGCTGCTTGCTAGTTTCCAAGAATGCTGCTGTTGTTGGCGTTGTTGTTGTTAGAAGTTAGGAAATCTTCTGATACTGCAAGCTGCAAGTTACATGCAAGTTCCCAAAGATGCTAGAATGATGACAATTCACCAACAAAAGAAGTCTCTGCTGTCCATTGAGGCAAGTTCCGATCTCTTACTCTGAAACTATCCAATCCTGAAAAGCAGTCCTGAAACAGCAAATCTTCTGACTAACAATTTCTTGAAACAGCAATCAATCAATATCAATCCACGTGAGGTCTGTCTTATATATCTCTTTAGATGCACCCCAGAGCCAAATTTATATTCCTGCCGCCCCCTCTCAAGGAATGGCCAGTTTCAGGAGGGTCCGGCAGTTACTGATTAGAATGCTGCCCATCTGGCCAAAGGGCCAATTTATCCAGATTTGCAATATCTACTGTTCTTGCTTAAGACCATGAGCCCAAGGTCTTCCAAAGCCTGGCAATGTGCCTGTCGCATTATCCTGATATAACTTAGCAACTTCTTCACTTTATCGGCTAACATGGGTGAAACAGACAGAACAAAGAGGGAATTCTCTCAACACCTGATCAAGAATTCTTTTTTTAATTTATTTTTGGGGTGAAAATTGTTAATGAAATTACATATTTTCAGGTGTATAATTCTGTATTACATCATCTATAAATCCCATTGTGTGTTCACCACCCAGAGTCAGTTCTCCTTCCATTACCATATATTTGATCCCCCTTACCCTCATCTCCCTCCCCCCACCCACCTTACCCTCTGGTAACCACTAAACTCCTGTCTGTGTCTATGAGTTTTTGTTTATCATTTGTTTGTCTTGTTTTTGGTTTATATACCACATATCAGTGAAATCATAGGGTTCTTTGCTTTTTCTGTCTGACTTATTTCGCTTAGCATTATACTCTCAAGATCCATCCATGTTGTCACAAATGTTCCTATATCATCTTTTCTTAATGCTAAATAGTATTCCATTGTGTATATGTGCCACACCTTATTTATCCATTCATCTATCGAAGGACACTTTGGTTGTTTCCATGTCTTGGCCACCGGAAACAAAGCTGCAATGAACATTGGAGCACACGTGTCTTTATGTATACATGATTTCAAATTCTTTGGGTAGTTACCCAAGAGAGGGATTCCTGGGTCATACGGTAATTCTATTTGTAATTTTTTGAGGAACCTCCACACTGCCTTCCATAGCTGCTGCACCAGTCTGCATCCCCACCAATAGTGTAGGAGGGTTCCATTTTCTCCACAGCCTCTCCAACACTTGTTGCTATTTCTCTTGTTGATGATAGCCATTCTGACTGGGGTGAGGTGATATCTCATTGTGCTTTTTATTTGCATTTCTCTGATGATTAGTGATGTTGAACATTTTTTCATATGTCTATTTGCCATTTGTAAGTCCTCTTTGGAGAAATGTCTCTTCAGTTCCTCTGCCCATTTTTCAATTGGGTTGTTTGTTTTTTTGTTGTTGAGTTTCATGAGTTCCTTGTCTATTTTGGATATTAGACCCTTATCGGAGGCACTGTTTGCAAAAATCTCCCATTCAGTCCGTTGCCTCTTTATTTTGTCGATGGTTTCTTTTGCTATGCTGAAACTTTTAAGTTTCATATAGTCCCATTTGTTTATTTTAGCTTTTACTTCCATTGCCTTTGGAGTCAAATTCATAAAATGCTCTTTGAACCCAAGGTCCATAAGTTTAGTACCTATGTTTTCTGCTATGCAGTTTATTGTGTCAGGTCTTATGCTTAAGTCTTTGATCCATTTTGAATTAATTTTGGTACATGGTGACAGATAACAGTCTAGTTTCATTCATTTGCACGTGGCTATCCAATTCTCCCAGCACCATTTATTGAAGAGGCTGTCTTTCCTCCATTGTATGTTTTTAGCTTCTTTGTCAAAAATTATCTGTCCATATTTATGTGGTTTTATTTCTGGGTTCTCAATTCTATTCCATTGGACTTTGTGTCTGTTTTTCTGCCAATACCATGCTGTTTTGATTATTGTGGCCCTGTAGTACAAAGTAAAGTCAGGCAGTGTGATACCTCCAGCACTGTTCTTCCTTCTTAAGATTGCTTTGGCTATTCGGGGTCTTTTGTGGTTCCAAACAAATCTGATGATTTTTTGTTCTATTTCTTTAAAAAATGCCATTGGGATTTTGATGGGGATTGCATTAAATCTGAATATTGCTTTGGGTAATATGGCCATTTTAACTATGTTGATTCTTCCAATCCATGAGCACGGAATGTCTTTCCATTTCTTTGTGTCGTCTTCAATTTCTTTCAAAAATGTCTTATAGTTTTCAGCATATAAATCCTTCACATCCTTGGTTAAGTTTATTCCTAGGTATTTTATTCTTTTTGCTGCAATTGCGAAGGGAATTGTTTTTTGTATTTCTTTTTCTGGGATTTCATTGTTTGTATATAGGAATGCAATGGACTTTTGTACGTTGATTTTGTAGCCATCAACTTTACTGTATTCATTGATTGTTTCTAACAGCTTTTTGGTGGAGTCTTTAGGGTTTTCTATATATAACATCATGTCATCTGCAAAGAGTGATATTTTAACTTCTTCATTCCCAATTTGGATGCCTTTTATTTCTTTCTCTTGCCTGATGGTGCTGGCAAGGACTTCCAACACTATGTTGAAAAGTAGAGGTGATAGGGGACAGCCCTGTCGTGTTCCTGAACATAGAGCAAAGGGGGTCAGTTTTTCACCATTAATTATGAGATTAGCTGAGGGCTTGTCATAGATGGCCTTTATTACGTTAAGGTATTTTCCTTCTATACCTATTTTATTAAGTGTTTTAATCATAAATGGATGTTGTATCTTGTCAAATGCCTTTTCTGCATCAATTGATATAATCATATGATTTTTGTCCTGTATTTTGTTTATGTGATGTATCACATTGATGGATTTGCGGATGTTGAACCATGCTTGTGCCCCAGGGATGAACCCCACTTGGTCATGATGAATAATCTTTTTAATGCATTGTTGTATTCGATTTGCTGAAATTTTGTTTAGGATTTTTGCATCAGTATTCATCAGAGATATTATTCTGTAGTTTTCTTTTTTTGTGTTGTCCTTACCAGGTTTTGGTATAAGGGTAATGTTGGCCTTATAAAATCGAGTTAGGGAGTACTGACCCTTCTTCAATTTTTTGGAAGAGTTTGAGCAGGATTGGTTTTAGATCCTGTTTGAAGGTTAGGTAGAATTCACTAGTGAAGCCATCTGGTCCCGGACTTTTGCTTTTGGGAAGGTTTTGGATGACTGATTCAATTTCTTTACTGGTGATTGGTCTGTTTAGATTTTCCAGTTCTTCATGGTTCAGCCTTGGAAGGCTATATGTTTCTAAGAACTTGTCCATTTCTTCTAGGTTATTGAATTTGGTGGCATATAGTCCTTCATAGTATTCTTGAATGATCCCTTGTATTTCTGTGGTGTCCGTGATAACTTCCCCTTTCTCATTTCTGATTTTGTTAATTAGTGTCTCCTCTCTTTATATCTTAGTGAGTCTAGCCAAGGGTCTGTCAATTTTGTTAATCTTTTCAAAGAACCAGCTTTTTGTCACATTAATTTTTTCTACTGTTTTTTTGTTCTCTATTTCATTAAGCTCTGCTCTGATTTTTGTTATTTCCTTTCTTATGCTGACCTTGGGTTTCACTTGTTCTTCTTTTTCTAGTTTTTTGAGGTGTAACATGAGGTTATTTATTTGGGATTTTTCTTGTTTCTTGAGATAGGCCTGAAATGATATAAATTTCCCTCTTAAAACAGCTTTCGCCGCATCCCAAAAATTTTGGTAGGATGTATTTTCATTGTCATTTGTTTCTATATATCTTTTGATCTCTCCTCTAATTTCTTCTTTGACCCAGTCGTTCTTTAAAAGTATGTTGTTTAATCTCCATGTATTTGTGTTTTTTTCCTGCTTTCTTTTCGCAGTTGATATCCAATTTCAAAGCTTTGGATCAGAGAATATGCTTGGTATGATTTCAATCTTCTTAAATTTGCTGAGGCTAGTTTTATGCCCCAATATATGGTCTATCCTTGAGAATGTTCCATGTACACTCGAAAAGAATGTATAGTCTGATGTTTTAGGATGAAGTGCTCTATATATGTCAATGATGTCCATTTCATCTAATGTGTCATTTAGGGCTACTATTTGGTTATTTAATTTCTGTTTGGATGATCTATCCATAGCTGTCAATGATGTATTTAAGTCCCCTAGTATCATTGTGTTTTGGTCAATTTCTCCCTTTAGTTCTGTTAGTTGTTGCTTGGTATATTTTGGTGCTCCCTGATTGGGGGAAAAAATATTGATGACTGTTATGTTCTTGTTGTATAGTCCCCTTTACCATTATGAAATGTCCATCTTTGTCTCTTGTTATCTTTTTCACCCTGAAGTCTGTTTCATCTGATATCATTATGGCTACACTTGATTTTCTCTGGGTACCATTTGCTTGGAGTGTCATTTCCACCCTTTCACTTTGAGTCTATGCTTGTCCTTATAGCTGAGATGTATCTCTTGGAGACACCATATGGTTGGATTCAGTTTTTTGATCCAATCTGCAACTCTGTGCCTTTTTATTGGTGAGTTCCGTCCATTTACATTTAGGGTGATTATTGATACGTGAGGATTTCCTGTCATTCTGTCTTTAGTTTTCTGCTAAGGCTGTGTCTCCATTGTTTCTTTGCCTTTTTGTTGTTGTCTATTATTTCTATGTGGTGGTATTCTATGATGTTTCCATCTGTTTCTTCTTTTATTACAGTATATTTCAGTTCTGGATTTTTTTTTTTTGAGTGTTTACCCTGAAGATTATGTAAAAGAACGTTTGATATTTAGAGAATTCCATTTTCTTCAGCATGCTTACTTTCTCCATTCCCATATTCCGGTTCAGGCCTTTATGCTCCCCCTTTTTATGTTTCGGTTGCCACAAATTGCCCATGTTGATGGTCGTCGAATAGCCTCCTTTAGTATTTCTTGTAGTGCAGGTCGTGTATTAGAATTTCCCTCAGCTTCTGTATGTCTGGAAAGGTCTTTATTCCTCCTTCATATCTAAAGGATATCTTTGCTGGATGTATTATTCTTGGCTCATGATTTCTCTCTTTCAAGTTTGAATATTTGGTTCCACTCCCTCCTGGCTTGTAGAGTTTCTGCTGAAAAGTCTGATGATAATCTAATGGGCTTTCCTTTGCGGGTTACCGTCTTCTTTTCCCTGGCTGCCTTGAGGATTCTTTCTTTGGTGTTAATTTTAGACAGCTTCAGTACAATGTGCCTTGGAGAAGGCCTGTTGGGATTCAGGTAATTAGGTGTTCTATTTGCTTCTTGGATTCGAGGATCCAGTTCTGTTCACAAATTTGGGAAGTTCTCATTAACAATTTCTTTGAGTATATTCTCTGTTCCCTTCTCTCTTTCTTCTCCTTCTGGTATGCCCATTCTTCTTATATCGCTCTTTCTGATGGAGTCAGAAAGTTCTTGTAGAGTTCTTTCATTTCTTTTAAGTCTCAAGTCTCTTTCTTCTTCCATCTGTGTAATTTCCAGGTTTCTATCTTCGATGTCACTGATTGTTTCCTCCATGTGGTCAACTCTACTACCTAACTGGTTATTTCATTCTTAATTTCTTCTATTGAGTTCTTAATCTCCAGAAAATCCATTTGATTCTTTTTTAAAATTTCAATCTCTTTTGTAAAATGCTCATGTTGTTCTTTGATTGCATTTCTGAGTTCATTAAATTGCCTTTCTGTGTTTTGTTTTGTTGCATCTCTTTGAGGTTTTTCAGAACTGCAATCTTGAATTCTCTATCATTTAAGTCACATATTTCCGTATCTTTAAGTTCCTTTTCTGGAGACTTTTTACTTTCTTTCTTAGCTGTCTTGTTGCCTTGGTTATTCATGGCAATTACTGATTTATTATTTCTCTTCCTAGACATCTACAGGAGTGGCTTATGCAACAGGTTGATAGGAAGAGGTCTTTCTTTTGTTTTCCAATACTTGTTGGAAGAATGTTTTATTTTCTGACTGCAGCCTTTTTTTTCTCTCTGACACAGTAGTGCTATATCTTCTCTGCTCTTTTCCAGCTTCTCACACAATCGGGGGATTCCTTGAGAGATGGGCTTCTCTTGTGTTAACATTTCACCTGGGTCATAGGGCACCAAGTCCCTGTGGGGGTGCGGAGAACTTTTGAAGTTCCAAAGCTCTTTCGGTACCCGATTCAGAGCCCGTATGTTTCAGCAGTTCTGTTTACTCCTGCAGGGATCCGTCCAGATAGGTGGGACCAGGGGCGGGGTGAGTTGTGAGTGGTGGCCCAGAGCAATGGCGGCGACCACCACCACAGCCGGTCCTGCTTCCACAGCTCCCTCCCCTTTCCTGGAACTAGTTGGGCTGTGAATCTGTTTCTGCGGTCCACAGTTCTCAGAACCGCAAAAATCCTGTCCTTTTGATCTGACACTGCTACTTTATCGCTTCTAGCAGCAGGCAGGTGGGGGCGGGGCGAGCTCTGGGAGGGTAGGGAGGGGCAGCTCATCTCAGTGCCTAAGGCTTCCGTTCTCTGCTCGGCAGTGAGGGCTTAAACCAGTTTTCGGCCTTCTTCCCTCAGTCTTTGCTCCGAGGTCTCTGTGGTGAGCGTTGGGTTCAGCCATGTTATATGCTGCCCCCTCAGCCCTGTGGGCCGTAAGCAGAGTCCTAGCAGTCCAAGTTCTTCCCTCTCCCGCAGCTGCAGTAGTTCCGGGATGCAGCGAGCTCGGAGCACTGAGCTAGGTCTGCGTCCTTCACCCACGGCTCCGTCTGCGCACTTCTACCTTCCCTCCTCCCCTGCTCGCGCAATTCGCCCACCTGGAGGTGAATTCAGTAGTGGGCCTCTTTGTCTCGCCTGTCTGCTGTGCAGGGAGTACTTTGTGGAGTTATTGTTGTCCGATTCGTTGTAAGTTCCAGGATAGCTTTACAGAGGCTCACCTCACACCGCCATTTTGATCCAGAATCCCCATTCATTTATTTTAGCTTTTACTTCCATTGCCTTTGGAATCAGACTCATAAAATGCTCTTTGAACCCAAGGTTTATAAGTTTACTGCCTATATTTTTTTCTCTGCAGTTTATTGTGCCGGGTCTTATGTTTAAGTCCTTGATCCATTTTGAGTGAATTTTGGTACATGGTGACAGATAGCAGTCTAGTTTCATTCTTTTGCACGTCGCTTTCCAATTCTCCCAGCACCATTTATTGAAGAGGCTGTCTTTTTCTATTGCAAGTTCTTGGATTCTTTGTCAAAAATTATCTGTCCATATTTATGTGGGTTTATTTCTGGGTTCTCAATTTTATTCCATTGCTCTATGGGTTTGTTTTTCTGCTGATACCATGCTGTTTTGATTATTGTTGACCAGCTGAAGTCAGCGAGTGTGATACCTCCAGCATTGTTCTTTTTTCTTAGGATTGCTTTGGCTATTCTGGGTCTTTTGTGGATCCATACAAATCTGATGATTTTTTGTTCTATTTTTTTAAAAAATGCCATTGGGATTTTGATGGGGATTGCATTAAATATGTATGTTGCTTTGGATAATATGGCCATTTAACTATTGATTGTTCCAATCCATGAACACGGAATGTCTTTTCTTTGCGTCTTCTTCAGTTTCTTCTAAAAATGTCTTATAGTTTTCAGAATATAGGTCTTTCACATGTAGCCTTTTCCTAGGTACTTTCTTCTTTGTGTTGCAATTTGAAAAGAAATTGCTTTTTTTTATTCTTTTTCTGAGATTTCTTTGTTAGTATATAGGAATGCAATGGACTTTTGTACATTGATTTTGTAGCTGGCATGTTTACTGTATTTGTTTATTGTTTCTAATAGCTTTTTGGTGGAGTCTTTAGGGTTTTCTATATATAGCATCATGTCATCTGCAAAAAGTGACAATTTAACTTCTTCATTCCCAATTTGGATGCCTTTCATTTCTTTCTCTTGCCTGATTGCTCTGGCTAGGACTTCCAATACTACATCCTAAAGCAGAGTTGTTAGGGCACAGATCTGTCTTGTTCCTGAATGTAGATCAAAGAGCTTCAGTTTTTCACTGCTAATTATGATATTAGCTGAGTGTCCTATATGGCCTGTATCATGTTGAGGTATTTTCCTTCTATATCCATTTTATTAAGTGTTTAATCATAAATAGAAGTTCGATCTTGTCAAACGCTTTTTCTGCATCTATTGATATAATCATGATTTTTGTCCTTTCTTTTGTTTATGTGATGTATCACATTGATCAATTTCTGTATGTTGAGCCATCCTTGTGTCCCTGGGATGAACCCCACTTGGTTGTGATGTATACTCTTTTGAATGCTTTGTGGCATTGAATTTGCTAGAATTTTGTTTAGGATTTCTGCGTCTGTATTCATCAGAGATATTGATCTCTAATTTTCTTTATTTCTGTTATCTTTACAAGGTTTTGTTATCGGGGTAATATTGGCCTTATAAAATAAGTTATGGAGTATTGTCTCTTCTTCAGGTTTTTGAAAGAATTTGAGTAGGACAGGTATTAGATCCTCTTTGAATGTTTCATAGAATTCACTAGTGAAGCCATCTGGTCCCAGACTTTAACTTTTCGGAAGGTTTCAGATGACTGAATCAATTTCCATACTGGTGATTGATCTATTTAGATTTTCCAATTCTTCGTGATTTAGCCAAGGAAGACTATATGTTTCTAAAAACTTTTCCATTTCTTCTAGGTTATTGAATTGGGTGGCGTATAGTCCTTCATAGTATTCTTGCATGATCCTTTGTATTTCTGTGGCATCCATGATAATGTCCCCTCTTTCATTTCTGATTTTGTTTATTTGTGTCTTTTCTCTTTTTGTCCAAGCGAGTCTAGCCATGGGTTTGTCAATTTCTAACCTTTTCAAAGAACCATCTCTTTGTTGCATTAATTTTTTCTATTGTCCTTTTGTTCCCTGTTTCATTTAGTTCTGCTCTGATTTTTATTACTTCTTTCCTTCTGCTGACATTGGGTTTCATTTGTTCTTCTTTTTCTAGTTCTTTAAGATGTAACTTGAGGTTATCTATGTGGGGTTTTTCTTGTTTCTTCAGATGGGCCTGTAATGATATAAATTTCCCTTTTAAAACTGCTTTCACTGCAGCCTCAAAGTTTTGGTAGGATGTATTTTCATTCTCAATTGTTTCTACATATATTTTGATCTCTCCTCTTATTTCTTTTTTGACTCAATTGTTGTTTACTCTTCACAAATCTGAGTTTTTGTCCTGCTTTCTTTTTGCAGTTGATATCCAATTTCAAAACCTTGTGATCAGAGAATGTGCTTGGGACGATTTCAGTCTTCTTATATTTGCTGAGGCTGATTGTATGTCCCCATATATGGTCTATCCTTGAGAATGTTCTGTGTCCACTAGAAAATAACATATAGTCTGATGTTCTAGCATGAAGTGGTCTATAAATGTCAATTTTGTCCACTTTATCTAATGTGTCATTTAGGCCTGATATATCTTTTTTAATTTCTGTTTGGATGATCTATCCATAGCTGTCAATGATGTATTTAGGTCCCCTACTATAATTGTGTTTTGGCCAATTTCTCCCTTTAGTTCTGTTAGTTGTTGCTTGGTATATTTTGGTGCTCCCTGATTGGGGGCATAAATATTGATGACTGTAATGTCTTCATGTTGTATAGTCCCCTTTATCATTATAAAGTGTCCATCTTTGGCTCTTGTTACCTTTATTATCCTGATGTCTGGTTCATCTGATATCAGTATGACTACACCTGCTTTTCCCTGGATATCGTTTGTTTGGAGTGTCAATTTCCACCCTTTCACTTTGAGTCTATATTTGTCTTTGTAGCTGAGCTGTGTCTCTTGGAGGCAGCATATGGTCGGGTTTAGTTTTTTGATCTGATCTGCTATTCTGTGCCTTTCTATTGGTGAGTTCGGTCTGTTTACACTTAGGGTGATTATGGATACATGAGAGTTTCCTATTATTCTATCTCTGGTTTTCTGGTAGGACTGTGTCTCCATTGTTTCTTTGCCTTTTTGTTGCTGCCTATTATTTCTGTGTGGTGATATTCTATGCTTTTCCCTCTGCTTCTTCATTTTTTATGTGACATATAATTCAGTTCTGTATATTTTTTGAGTGTTGAACATTAAGTTTATGTCAAAGAAAGTTTCACATTTAGAGTATTCCATTTTCTTCAGCATGCTTAGTCTCCCCATTCCCTTGTGCCAGTTCAGACCTTTACTCTCCCCTCTTTTATGTTTTTGTTGTCACAAATTATCCCTGTTTTTGCTGTGAGTTGATTGCTGCACTGCAATAGTAAGTTGGCTTTTTTCTCTTTTTCTTTAAGTGTTTTTTTTTTCTTCTTTTCCCTGTACGTAATGTTTAAGTGTATTGTAACTTATTTGTTGTAAGGGTTGCCATTTCCTGCTTCTGTCTGTCTGTTCGTAATACTAGTCATGGTTTTGTATTCTTTTACTTTTTTGTTTCAGGTTGAATAGCCTCCTTCAGTATTTCTTGTAGTGCAGGTCATGTGTTAGAAAATTCCCTTAGCTTTTGTATGTCTGGAAAGGTCTTTATTCCTCCTTCATATCTAAAGGATATCTTTGCTGGATCTATTATTTTTGGCTCATAATTTCTTTCTTTGAATAGTTTGAATATTTTATTCCACTCCCTCCTGGCTTATAGAGTTTCTGCTGAAAAATCTCATGATAACCTAATGGGCTTTCCTCTGTAGGTTACCATCTTCTTTTCCCTGGCTGCCTTGATGATTCTTTCTTTGTCGTTAATTTTTGACAGCTTCAATACAATATAAAACAGGCCTTGGAGAAGGCCTGATAGGGTTGAAGTAATTAGGTGTTCTATTTGCTTTTTGGATTCAAGGATCCAGCTCTTTGCACATGTTTGGGAAGTTCTCACAGACTGTTTGTTTGAATACATTCTCTGTTCTCTTCTCCCTTTCTTCTCCTTCTGGTATTCCCATTATTCTTATATTGTTCTTTCTGATGCAGTCAGACAGTTCTTGTAGAGTTCTTTCATTTCTTTTAAGTCTCGAGTCTCTCTCTTCTTCCATCTGTGTCATTTCCAGATTTCTATCTTCGATGTCAGTGATTCTTTCCTCCGTCTGTTAGCTCTAATACATAAGCTGGCTATTTCACTCTTCCTTTCTTTTATTGAGTTCTTTATTTCCAGAAATTCTATTTGTTCTTTTTTAAAATTTCAATGTCTTTGGTAAAATGTTCATTTTTCTCTTTCTTTTTTTAAAAAAAATTATTGGGGTGACAATTGTTAGTGAAATTACATAGATTTCAGGTGTACAATTCTGTATTACATCATCTATAAATCCCATTGTGTGTTCACCACCCAGAGTCAGTTTTCCTTCCATCACCATATATTTGATCCCCCTTACCCTCATCTCCCTCCCCCCGCCCCTCTTACCCTCTGGTAACCACTAAACTATTGTCTGTGTCTATGAGTTTTGTTTCTCATTTGTTTGTCTTGTTCTTTTGTTATTTTTGGTTTATATACCACATATCAGTGAAATCATAAGGTTCTCTGCTTTTTCTGTCTGACTTATTTTTTTCTTTGATTGTGTTTCTGAGTTCATTAAACTGCCTGTGTGTGTTTTCTTGCATCTCGTTGAGATGTTTCAGAACTGCAATCTTGAATTCTCTGTCATTTAAGTCACATGTTTCCATGTTTTTACTTTCATTTTCTGGAGACTTTTCGTTTTCTTTCTGAGTTGTCTTGTTACCTTGGTTATTCATGAGAATTAGTGAATTATTATTTCTTTTCCTAGTCATCTACAGGAGTGGGTTCTGCAACAGGTTGATAGGAAGAGGTCTTTTCTTCACTTTCCAGTAGGTATTGGTAGAATGTTTTATTTTCTCTCCAACTGCAGCCTTTTATTCTGTCTCATGCTGTAGTGTTATATTTTCTCTGCACTGGTCCGGCTTCTCACACAATGGGGGGATTCCCTGGAAGGTGGGATTCTCCTCTGTGTGAAGGTAGCCTGGGTCTCAGGGCTCCGCCTCTGTTGGGTGATGTGTAAATCTTCTGAAGTTCCAAAGCTCTTTGTGCACCAGATTTAGGGCCTGTGTGTTTCAGAAGCTCTGTTTACCCCTGCAGGGATCTGCCCAGATAGATGGGGGTGGGAGTTGTGGCAGAGTGGATTGTGACAGGTGGCTCTGAGCGATGGCAACGACCACCAGCACAGCCAGTCCTGCACCCAGGGGTCCCTCCCTTGCACTGGAACTAGTTGGGTTGTGAATCCATGGCTGCAGGCTGCAATTCTCAGAAGTATAAATATTCTGTTCTTTTGATCTGACACTGCTACAGTTCCACTTCTAGCACTGAGACGGTGGGGGTGGAGCGAGCTCTGGGAGCGTGGGGAGGGGCTTGGCTAAGCTCTGTGCCTATGCCTTCCATCCTCTGTTCGGCAGTGAGGGCTTAAACTTCCGTTTTCACTTTTTTTCCCTCAGTCTTTGCTCTGAGGCCTCTGCTGTGAGCATTGGGTTCAGCCATGTTCTATGCTGATCCCACAGGCGGGACTGTGTGCCATAAGTGAAACACCAGCAGTCCGAATTCTTCCCTCTCCCACGACTACGGTAGTTCCAGTATGCAGGGAGCTTGGAGCTCCAGTTCACTCCTGTGCCCTTTTGGCCCAGGTCTCCCCACTTCCCACTTCCCTGCTCCCCCACTCGTCCAACTTGCCTACCTTAAGATGATTTCAGTTGCGTGTCTCTTAAGCTTGCCTGTCTGCTATGTAGGGAGTCCTTTGTGGAATTACAGTTGTTCAATTTGTTGTAAATTCCAGGGGAGCTTTCAAGAGGCTCACCTCACGCTGCCATTTCTAGTACGTCATCTCCTACTCATATAATTTCTTAACAGCCCTTTCCAAATGCTTCAGAAAGATCCATACAGTTCTGTCCCAGATGTGCAACAAAAGTCTGGATGCCTCAGTCATTAAAGGCAAAAATTCGGAACAAGTTTAGTACAGTAGTACCTCGGTTTTTGAACATCTCCGTTGAGGAACATTTCGGTTTACTAGCACCGTAAACCCAGAAGTAAATGCTTCGGTTTTCAAATACGCCTCAGAAATCCAACATGTCATGTGGCTTCCGCTGAGCGCAAGATCCTGAAGCCTAGCTGTCGACTGTTTGTTCAGAAACAGTTTCAGAACTTGAACAGTCTTCCAAAACAGATTACGTTCGAAAAAAGAGATACCACTGTACTTCCTTGTTGAGCAAACAGGCTTTGAAAGTTAAGTATGCTAATAACAGGTAAATTGCCTTAAGAAACGCTTAGATTTGAAGGTAGCTTAGTTTCACAAAGTCAATAATTTGAAAGGGATAAAATGGTTCTTACACTTTTATCATTTTGACTTTGTCCAACAAAGTGAATTACAGAGTGAGGTTTACAGCATTTAAGAATAATGAAAACTCACAAATTCCAGAGTAATTAAGTGCATGGAAAGGAAGGGTTAATCAGAGCAGCAAACTCACATGTTTTAGGGGAAAAAAAATTTTCTCAAATTGAGTGGGCAAATGAAAACATAGCGTAGCGTATAAATGAAGTGAGAAGATTAAAAACTTCAATAAGTCTTAGACTCACCTATACACATTAAGAAAAGCTTCATTCAGAAAAAACCAATCATCTTCTAATTGGATTGTTTGTTCTGGGTTTTTTGTTTGTTTGTCTTTTGGTGTTGAGTTGTATGAGTTCTTTAGAAATTTTGGAGTTTAACCTATTATCAGATGTATCATTGGCAGATATCTTCTCCCAAACAAAAAGGTTGTCTTTTTGTTTTATTGATGGTTTCCTTTGCTTTGCAAAAACTTTTTAGTTTGTTGTAGTCCCATTTCTTTATTTTTTTTCTTTTGTTTCCCTTTCCCTAAGAGAGATATCAGGAAAAAAATATATTACTAAGGGCAACGTCAGACAGTTCACTCCCTATGTTTTCTTCAAGTTTTATGATTTTAGGTCTCACATTTAAGTTTTTAATCTGTTTTGAGATTATTCTTGTATATGGCATAAGAAGGTGGTCCAGTTTCATTTTTTTCTGTATCTGTCCAGTTTTCCCAGTACCATTTATTGAATAGACTGTCAAAAAAAAAATAGAATCCTACGTAAATTTAAAAAAAACAAGAAAACTAATCAGTTCCAGTTCAAATGAATCTCAAATTTGTCTAGTTGTTTCCATCTCCAAGACTTCATCCTCAGACCTCTGCAGTAACTTCCTATCTGATCTCCCTGCTTCTTTTGTCCCATTCCAAGACCACTCCCCATACTGAAGCCAAAGTGGCTTTTTAGAAAAGATAAATCACACTCAGTTTAAAATCCTTCAGTGTCTTCTTATGGTACTTAGAGTAAATGCAAACTCTTTTCCATGTCCTCACCCATCTGTGAACCACCTGGCTCCTGCCTACCACTCTGACCTCAGCTCCTCTGACACACACCCCACTCGCTGAGTTCTAGGCACACTGGGTTCCTTTCAGTCCCTCAATTCCATTAAATTCTTCCCTGCCCTTGAGTCTGAAAGTACTTGATACCTCCCTCTTATTTACTTCCACATCTCATTAAATATGAAGTCCTGTTGGTTACCCCTCCAAGTATTTCTTAAATTCACCCATTTTTCCCACCTCTGCGGCTTGCATCCAAACCCAGCTCAATATTATCTCTCACCTGGATTACTACAATAGCCTCCCAAAGGGTCTCCCTGCTATTCTTGCCCCTCTATAGTGTCTTGTCTTCCACCTAGCAGCCAGAGTGATCCTGTGGAAAATGTAATTCAGTTCAATTAGAATTAAATCTGGGCTTCATGCCATGTCTGAAAAGGGCCTAAATGATCAGACCTTATTCCATTGCCCTCTTCTCCACATCAGTATGCTGCAGCCACCCTAGTCTTCTATTTCTAATTCAATAGAGAAATATAAGCAAGCTTTTGCACCTGCTGCTCCCTCTACTTAAGTCATTTCTCCTTCATATTTTCACATAATGCTGCCTCCAAACATATAACCGTGTGCACTACGACCCCCAGTCTAGAGCAGGCTACTATCATCTCTCACACTACAAATGGCTTCCACCTGGGCTCCTGCGTCCACTCTTGCTGCCTACCCCATATTTCTCCACATGGTAGCCAGTGTGATCTTTAAAATATATAGGTTGGATCACATTGTTCCTCTGCTCAAAGCCCTCAGTGACTTTCCATTGTGCTTTGAATAAAAGCTAAACTTTACCATGACTAAAAGGACTCGCATGCTCTTGGCCTCTGCCTACCTTTCCAACTAACAGTGTCCCTCTCCCTCTCCCTCATAATGCTCTGACCTTCAGATATTTTCTCTATCACCTGAAGCTTTTTCGTTGTGAGAT
Organism: Rhinolophus hipposideros; assembly: GCF_964194185.1. Classification (NCBI taxonomy): domain Eukaryota; kingdom Metazoa; phylum Chordata; class Mammalia; order Chiroptera; family Rhinolophidae; genus Rhinolophus; species Rhinolophus hipposideros. The sequence goes on along the minus strand of NC_138046.1, from coordinate 50,996,039 downwards.
CCTTTTTGCTTGCATTTCTCCCTATCACCACCATCACTACTATCACACATAATAGATCTTCCAAATCCCAGTTTTAATGTCTCTTCTAAGAAGTCTCCCTTAACCACATTATTTCCCATCAAAACTCACTGCTCATTTCTGGTTAAATTTCTTAGAATTTTTAAATATTTTGTTACTTGCTTATTATCTGTCTCTTCCACTTGATTGTAAGTTCCACGATGGCAGAGACCATGTCTGTCATGCTTGGCCTCGTATCCATTGTACCGAGCATAGTGCATAGTCTTCAATAGCTGTTGAACAAATGAAAGTTTAAGAAGCTGGAAAACAATTCCCTTTTATATATCAAAAGATGTACAGGTTTAAGTGAAGTTGATTAGGTGAATTCAGCAAACCATTGCATTTTAAAATTATTTTTATTTTTACCTATGCAAGTTATACTTTCTTCTTAAAAAAAAGAAAAGAAAAGAAAAACTGAAAATACGATTAAAGTCTTCCTTGACTACTGCCCCCAATCTCAGTCCTCTCCTGAGAGATAACTACATTGCTATTCATTTCATTAGTTAACCTTTCAGGCTTTTCCTATTTGTTTATATATATATATATTATATATATATATATATATATATATATATAATATATATACATATATATGTATGTATGTGTATATATATGTGTATGTGTATATATATATATTACATAGTCAATTTGTGTTTTATTTTTAACATTAACAAAATTATTCTGTAGCTTGCTTTTGTCACTCAGCAGTAGAAACTGGAGTTATTTCCAGGTCAATAGTTTACATTTAGATCTAATTCATTCTTTCAAATACTGTGTAATATTTCATAGTGTGTGAACACACATAATTTAGTTAACCACTTCCCTATTAATAAACATTTGGTTTGTTTTCCATTCTGCTATTTTGTAGACAATACTTTCATGAACATAATTATTGCTGATAGAAAGGATGCTATTGATACTGATCTTGCATCATTATTGATGTTTACTTTGCAACTGACCATCTTGTTGAACCCCTATTAATTTTAATAACTTGTCCATTGATTCTCTTGAATTTTCAAGATAAATGATCATTTTCTCTACAAAGTTTTGCCATGTCTTTTATATTAATTGTACCTTTTAATTATTTCCAGTGGTTTTAGTCCACTGTCTAGGGCTCCAGTAGCCATAATATTGTACATCCTTAACTTGTTCCAGACCTTACTAAAAAAACACTCCCACCATTCCACCGTTAAGTGTTTTGTTTGATAGAAGTTTCTGGGAGGTGTTCTTTATCAAGTTTCAGGACTTCAGTAAGGCTTTTGAATCTTGTTACTATTACTGGCAAGCTAGAATGTAAATATATAGGTATATATATTTATAGGTATATATGTATTGTGTAGATCGATATATAAATACAGATACAGTCATTTACAGCGTAACAACAGGGATACATTCTGAGAAATGTGTCGTTCAGAGATTTCATCCTTGTGTGAACACCATAGAGTGCACTTACACAAATCTAGCTGTTATAGCCTACTACACACCTAGGCTGTATGGTATAGCCTGATGCTCCTAAGCTGGGACCACTGTCACATATGCAGTCTGTCATTGACTGATTGTTGCTACATGACATATAACTATATATTCACTATTGTAGCATATGAACCAAAGGGGAAATCCAATACTTTACTGTCAGCTTGGGAGAAATAATTAAGTGATATACAGAAACAATAGGTAAAAGGGACAGTTTGTTTTTCATTTTTTTTTCAAATATAGTTTTATTGGTGCCCTGGAAAAAAGGATCACAAATATTTTTGTTGCTTGTACAAATTACTCCAAGTGGAGTGCCAAGTTGTAAAACACAAACAAAATTTTAAAATATCTTGAAAAGTTAGAAAATAAAATGTTTATTACAACAAGATGAAGTGCCATAGTGAGTAGTAAAGAGAAATAAATGTATAGACAGATATAAACTAGCAAACATGGGCAAAATACAGATTCATAATCAAAATATTACACAATCACATTATACCACAAGTTAAATAAAATACGGCACAGTTATTTTAAAAACTGGTATGATCATGAGTGTACCAACATGTTAGGTGTGGAAAATATCTCAGCTATGCTTCAAATTCATGAAACTCTACAAACCTCACAAGGTTTAATATCACCTGGCTTACAATAACAGTGTTCTCTCTCTCATGCTCTCACATAACTTTCCAAGTGCTCTCTTTCTGTCTCTCTCTCACCATTCGGGCACATACACATATAATTGCATAAGAGTTTATATTTTTATAAGGAAGTCAAAGATACAGTACCTCTGGATGCTGGTTTCCAGGGGAAAAAACAAAGTAAATTTACTCTGAGCTTTCTAAAGTACATTTTGTCTCCCTTTTCTCCATTTTAAAATAATGTTTTGTGAGAGTCTAAAGGCATGCTTTTTGTTCGTTAACTTATTCTTTACTTAACTCTTGGTTTCTTCATCCTAAACTTTTAATGTTCTATTTATTATGATTTGCTTCCAGGTCATTAATTTTGCCCAAAATTACTGACAGTTATTAGGAAGGAATGAGCATGCACAATGTGTGTGTGTGTGTGTGTGTGTGTGTGTGTGTGTGTGTGTGTATGCGCGCGCGTGCATATATACAGAGAAATGCATGAGCAGGATTATATCAAACAGCCTACTTCCTCTTAAATACTCTCTCCCTTTCTTTTCATCAAACCTTGGTTCCTAAGTCCTCTTATCCCAGCTCCCCTTCATCCGTCATGCAAACTTATTTTCCCTAGGCAGTAAATAAATCATATCCATTTGCATCTAAACTTGCAAGCTTCATGTCCTGTTCATTTAGGGAATTGTGAGCTATGCAGGAGCTACTTTGATAAAGTATCCCAGGGGGAACTTCACTTGTACCTGGAAACATCATGACTTAAGCGAACAAACCCAATTTCTATCTAGTGATAATATCAGTACCTGTGACAGAACTGTAGTACAGTAATTTGGGAAATGGTATTTCAGAACATCCCTCTCCATATCATGTAAGTGACAACCTATTCTACTTATGCTCAGAACCTGTCATGTCCACATGAAAATTTGTTTAATAATTTATTTGCTTTCAATTTCTATTTTCAATGACTGTTTCTCTGTATCATTATTCCTAATAATTAGAGCTCTTTGTTTTCTTTCAGCATTGCACCTAATTCCTATGAAAATCTATTTCCTTTGCCCTTTATGAAGGCAATTATTAAGTATTCTATCAGCTATGTGCTGAGCATTCTAAGTATCATCACTTCAACAACTCCATGAGGTACATAGTGTCGCCATTTTATATATAAGGGAACTGAGGCAGGGAGAGGTTGGTTAACTTCCCATGGTCGTTCAGGTAGTAGGTTGCAAACCGAGAGTTTAAACTCTAATATCCTGACTCCAGAGTTCATACTCTTAACCAGTACATGACAGCACCTTTCTAGTGAGAATGTGCTATGCAGGCACTGTACGAAAATGGTACAAAGACATTATCATTGTCCTCAAAGAGGAAAATGTAGTAAGGAGAGCCGATATTTATACAACTAGTAGAATAGAGAATATGAAAAGCACTATCATGGAAGTGTTAAGTTATTGGAGCTGAAGAGATTATGAAATTCCAGGGTGTTGGAAGGGTTATCAACATGGATGTTAAAGTTGTAGAAGATGATAGCAGAGAAGTCAAATATCAGGAGTGGGAGTATACAAGGGAAAGTTACAGGGTAGGCAATCAAAAAGTGGAGTATTTCTGTTAAAATTTCAGAAGTTGAGCAGATCAGAATGATGATAATGTCCAGAGTTATGGGTGTGGCGTGGGGTGCCTAAAGTTGAATGGAGGCAAATATCCCTGAAGTTGAATCCTAATGAGGCCAGAGTGTTGGATGATAGGGTGGACAGAATGACTGTGATCCAAATGACAAAGTCTCTCTCTGTCTCTGTCTCTCTGTCTCTGTCTCTCTGTCTCTGTCTCTGTCTCTCTCTCTCTCTCTCTCTCTCTCTCTCTCTCTCTCTCTCTCTCCCTCCCTCTCTCTCTCCCTCCCTCTCTATCTATCTATCTATCTATCTATCTATCTATCTATCTATCTATCTATCTATCTATGAATGACTGAGAGGTTGGTCCATAACCAAACAGGGAGGAAAGGAAGGGGGAGTGATAAAGCCAAGTGCCATGAGTCTCTTGACTGCCACGGGTCTCCAAGAAGCAGGGGTTTTATTCATGAGGGAGGGGAAAACATGGTCTGGAAGCAACCATGTGGAAGTGAGGAGACCCTTTAGAGACCTTAAATATGTGGGGTACAGAAGGATGAGCTGCCTCTACTGAAAATAACTGAAGGAGAGTGATATCCTTGGGGATATGATGGGTCAGGTATCATAAAGAATTATCAAAAGCCTTAGTATCAACCCTCCATGAAGAGGAAATGAGGGGATTTTACTAGTTAACCATGTGTCATGTAACCAGAGAGCTAAAAGACACAGTGGAAGCTTTTGGGAGGGGAGCAGTGAAAGAAGAAAGTAATAAGCAGTATGGAGAGAGAAGCACAGGAGTCAATATTAACCAAATTAGCTTCCATTTAGGGCAATAACTAAGGATGACATTAATGTGAGACCAGGGAGCATTAATGACAAGGTTTCAAACTAAATTCTGGACTAAAGTTGTCTCAGACAAGTACAGACTTCGTTTATCAGCGTAGAAGGCTGGCAATGTATACGAAATGTAAGATAATTATTCACAAAAGAGCAGGCACTCTTGAAGGAGCTGAGAAGGGCTACGCTGAATAGGGTAGAGATGAAAATATGAAAGAATTTAGATCAGAAGTATCCTAGAGCAGTGATGGTAGATTTCAAGGGTGAAGGAGGGGCATGTAGTCTTGGGGCAGGGCGAGGGAGTAAAATGGAAGGTAATTGGTGCTGAATGACCTGAATCTAAAACTAACCAACCCTCAGGTTCCTAATGGAACTGCTTTAAATTCTTAAATCAGGTGGTAGTCGGGGCTTCAGTTGAGTGTTACCTGTGTACCTAGAGGATGTTGCACAAAAATATGAAATTATAAAGAAAGAGCACATAAAATTATTTTGGGCCATTTTAATAAATCAGGTGTTCTGGGGAATGATCTCTGTGTTATGAGTAATACTAATTAACTATCTGCATTGAGGAGATTTGGATTTTAGTCAAAATTGGTAGAAACCTAGTCAAGGGCTAGTCAAGGGATGTCAAAATTGCAATCATTAAATGTCTGGATGCCCTGCATGCCAGAATTGAATTAAATCCAATTTCCATTCACTTGTATATATTTTTAGCTTTTAAATAAAAATGTAAATTGAGTTCTTTTCCTCAGAGCAGTCAGTTCAGCAAGGAGGAAGCAGAGGAGTGTAGACTCAAGTCAAATAGGGTGTTTGACATTACTTTAGCTCTAAACATGTCTCCATGGACCAAATAACCATTTATCAAAATAGTTTTTCCATTGTTATTTTTATTAGCCTCCTATAGGATACAACCGGCATCTAAATGCTCAGTAATAGGTACAGTAAGATTAGCTGCAGTTGGAGGACACGGTGGTTAATTCTGAGAGAGTTAGTACCATTCCAATTATACAGGCAAATGCTCTTAGAAAATGTCTTGTCAAAAAGCCAGGATATACCAAAAAGGCCATATTTACCAAAGGGCCTTGTGAAGAATTCTTGGAACAGAACTCAGATGGACAGAGGGCTAAGTTGCATTTTGGCTAAAGGAAGATGTGTAGTTTCTCTGACCATTTCTCAAAGAACACATTCTTTCTCTCCTAAAAACTGCAGCACTTTGGCTCAACAAGAGAAGCTGAAGGAAGGCTGACAGAGAAACAGTAGGGCTCTAGCCTGTTGCATATTACCACATCATACCTCACCCACCAGAGATACAAGAGGTGAGGTTAAACCCCAGGGTGTAAAGCCCTAGGGTACTATTTGTTCTTGTTTACAGATCCATGGCATGGGCCAGGGGAAGCTGTGCAGTGGTTGGGAGGTAACCTCTTAGAGACAGCAAGTTCTGGCTGACAATTGGGTTTTCTAACACGGGAATAAAAGAAGACATAAATATAGGCTGTTTTTTTCATCTAGAAAGCAATGGTTTACTTATCCATTCAATAAATATTTACTGAAGGCCAACATTTGTCCTGTCTTCCCAAGTATTACATTTCATAGTTCTCTGAGCCTTTAAGCATACAACATGGGTTCTATGAGAAGCAGTGGAATGTGGGAGTGATTTAGGTCTTGGTCTTCAGAGGGAGACAGACCTGGATTTGAATACCAAATCCAGTATTTGTTTTCTAGCTGTGTGATCTTGGAGAAGTTATTTAACCTGTCTGAATTCCAGTCTTCTCATCTCAGTTGTCTCATCTGTGAAGTGGGAATACTATAGTACTACTTTATAGGGAGGTTGTAAGGGTTAACGGAGATAACACATCTAAAGAAAGCAGTTAGCATGGTGCCTATTATGTAGTAGACAGTCAAAAAAAATGGTAGTAGTAAGATGATGCTGATAAAATCATCCCCCCTCTTGGATTATTCTCACTCTTCTTCCCCTATCCATGTCTTTTTCTCACTTTAAAATCTTGGCCAAAATTTATTTCCTATTAGAAGCCTTTCTTGACTAACAGTTTACCCTGATCTCTCCTTTACTTGGCACCTACTCAAAACTTAGAAATATAGTTGAGGTCATGTTAATTTGCTTTTTGCCTATTTTTATGTGTCCATTTGTATCTTTACTGGATTCCTAATTATCATTGACTAATAAATTCATAGACTAGATATTAACAAATATATAAATTTTCCATGTACTTCAGGGATCCCTTCAACTAAAATCCTGTCTGGTGACCATCCATTTACTACTTACATACTTTTAGTGATAGAGAACTCATCATCTCACAAGGCAGTTCAGTTCATTGCTGGATAGCTTAGGTTTTTAAAACAATTATTTTTCAAACTATACCAAAAGGTGCCTCCCTCTCACTTTCACATATTTTTCCTAGTTGTGCCCTTTTGAACAACATAGAGCATTAGACTGTTCACTATATGAACCTGTCTCCTGTTTACATCATCCATTCAATTCTCAATCAGCGGTATTGACTTTTTGGCTTTTTACTAATGGTAGAATTTGAATTTCAATGTTTTTTTACCACAAAATCTATTTTTTCCTGTTAATCAGGAGGGGTCACTTCCTTTGCTTGTTAAAAAATGACTTTATTTTTGTGTCTAGGAGAAGGAATTGGGAGCCAGTCACCTGTGTGGCATGATTAGTTGCATCCTAGGAATCCTCTTGCCCAACAATATCCTCCTCCCTATGATACATTATCTGAAATTTCATCCATCATTAAAGCAGCATTCCTTTGGGTTTTAAGAGCTATAGGGTCTTTGAGTCCCTGTTTAAAAGGCACATGGTCCTGGGAAAGGTAACATCTTATCTTTAATAACTGATACCATAGCAGGGTATAATTTGTTGATAGTGACTTGAGTGCAAACTAGCAGATAGGATGAGCTGTGACCTGGAAGCACTACTAAACTGCTGGAGATCCAGGGACCTCATTTCATTCATCTCAGTATACATAGCACTTAATTAGCATGGTGACTAACACTAGGCCCTCACTGATGAACAAATGAATGAATGGGGCTGAGAAGGGGAGTATATTCTCTCCCAAAATACATTACCTGTTTCATAATTCTATCTGTAGCCAATGGAGTGTGGTAACACCAGACATATTAGGATGTCAGCTTAATGACAGCCTTGCTAGCTATTAACAATGTTCTTTTTGTCTCTGTCACCTCTCCCTGAAGCTATTTGGTGTCTCACCTTCCACTGGCAGTCTGGGACACGACTTCTTTGTTAGGCTGCTTCTATATAAAGCTCTGGCAATAGGAACTGCCTAGATTACCACCCATGATTCACACACCTACACAGAATGCTTATACCCACACAAGGTCAGGGAGTGAAGGAACCAAATTCTAATTCATATCTTGTTTCCCTGCAAGATATGGTGAAATTAGTATTATTCTTTCACTTGTTTATATAAGCTATTGTAGATGTAGTGATCTGCATCATACTATGTGAATTTAAGTATAATAAAAACCTCATTAATTCTCACCAGTGTTTAATCTAAGTTAAAAATGTGGGGATGGTACTTAAAGGGGTGGGGAGACAATTAACTGCCTTCAGAGAATAGAAACTCTTTTTAAGCAATACATAAAAGCAGTTATTTTCCTTCAAACAATCTTTCATTAAATGATATCCAACAGTGCTTCTCTTTGGCATGATTTTAGTTACAATTCATTTGTGTTATTGCATTACTTGAAAATAATAAAGCTGCATATTGTATTTTGTTAAAACTTTACAAGGAAAGCCTGTCTAACAGGAAATCTCTGAACTATGGAAGGGTATTTTAAAAAACATTTTTCCAGACATATACAATAATGTAATCAAAGCTAATGCAATATAGAAATCTGCTTCAAAGAACAATGTAAATTATTTAAATTAATAGTCCAATTGCTTTTATGTAAATGAGTATTTCCTAAGATGCTAGAAAAATTGATTTTCTTGTACAAGGTAACTGACCCCAATGTAGCACTTATATATATCATGAATTCCCTTTCATCATAGAATGAGTCCTAGTCTTTCTCCAAAATAATGAAATATTACTGCATTCTGTAATTCAAATTATGGAATTTGCCAACTTCAAGCAAGTGTGATTTAGTAGTTTTACTCTATTTGCAAAATAATTTCATAATGAAAGTAGAGTTCTATTTTCTTTATTCTGTATGTTTGGATTGTACTTACGGCAATGAAAAGAAGTTAAACCAAAAACAATATCCACATTGTTCATTTGTAAGAATTGTTTAAACTTTTCGATATCCTATTGATACTTCTCTGGAAAAACAAAACAACAACAACAGATGTCCACAACCCATTAATTCTCACTCTATGAATACTTAAAATGTTAGTAAAGCAGTAAATAATAACAAAACGTGTCTCTTTCAAGCAGTAATACCTTAGAAGTCTGGTACTTTAGGCTTTCATTTAACTGACCTGTGCCCTTACCCTGTAATTACATTTTAAAAACATGAAGTTGTGGTGTTTTGTGGGGTTATATTTAATATTCATTTGGGAAGTTTTTATGCTATAACTCCTTATGGGAATTATTGCAATTTCATTATAGCGAGATCTTGGAGATAGTATATATGTTTATATATATGTATATATATATACATATATATACATATATATACATATATATGTATATATACATATATATGTATATATATATGTGTACACACACACACACATATATATGTTAAAATGTCTTCTCAACTCACATACCTTATTTCTACTTTAGAGGAAGAAAATATTACTTAGAGTAGAAGGGTAATTCAAGATTTCTTTTCTTTCAGTCAAACAAAATGGCAAAAACAAACAAACAAAAGCCACAGTGTCCTAAATTTACTTTCAGATAAATTTAATTACTGCATGGATTGTATTGTGATTTCTGGGAGACTAAACAGTCTACTACCATGTTCTACTGAAATATGAAAATAATAGATAATCCCAAATCCGTTAACATGTTTGTTTTCCTGTCCTTGACTCAGGTTCACTCTTGTCTTTGACATACTATTAATATCCATAACAAAGGAAAACAGTAATGATTGATACACACCAAAAGGCAAATTTCTAGTACTCCAAGCATTACTTTGGCACCTGTTATTATTTATTTTGTTAATGGTGTAAGCAATTGAAAAAGGTGTTTTAGACAATTCAGAGAACAATTATTTAATTGAGGACATCGATTTAAATGAGCCCAGAAGAATTTCAGTTTGATAAAATGAAAATCTTTTTTACTCTCAGGAGTATGAAACGCTGGTCTTGGTACTTTAGGAAGAAATTCATAAAGAAAATAGCATACGGAAGATAGTCAACGGTACTGTAACAGCTATGTAAGATGTCAGAAGGGTAGTAGCTGGGGGAGGGGGTTATCACTTTGTGAGGGGTGTAAATGTCTAACTATTATGTCACTTTGTACACCTGAAACCAATAAAAAAGAAAAAGAAAAAGAAATAGCCAGCTATATTCTGGCCAGTCCTAGTTTTTGAGTGCCAGTTGGCACTGGAGAGAGTAGAAACAATAGTCTCTCTAGATTCCATCTAGTTTCACAATTTGCTTCTTCTGAAGCTATAAGCAAGAATATGTGGTCCATTAAAATGTGGCTCTTTATGCAATTTTTGCAAATGAACTGTGTAAAACCCCATTTGACTGAAGGAAGTTGGTGGGAAGATACTTGCTGGATATTTGTTACTTTACCACACAGGATGTTAAAAAATGTTTTGATCCAAAAAATATATAAATAATTTTGCTAAAGAAACCACTGAAACTAATTCCCCATTCTTCTCCATAAGCAAAATTCTAGGAATGTGTGCTGATTTATAGGATTAGGCCTCATATAACACCCCCCATCCACCAGATAGGGGCAAGAGCTGGAAATTCACCTTTGCAAAACCTGCAAACATCTTGAATTAAAATCCACCTCTTCACAGACATCCTCTTGTGGCAGAATGATTTAGTTGGTTTACATAATAATGTAATAATTAAATAATAATGGTAGAATTATTTAGTTGGTTTACACATTTATGGAGAGATTACCTGACAATAATTAATAAGATTATCTTATTTCATAAAACACAGGGGCGTTTCTAAGCATATAACAAAGTTTTCATTTCTTTGGGTCTAGATTGCATTTTAAATCTTCCTTTTACATAGCTTTGAAACTAGCTAGGTGAATTGGACTTATTTGTGCCAGAAAGACTTGTAAATTCGTATTTAGGGTTTATTCATCACCTGTGATAGTTACAGTGGAATTCCTCTTCTCAACCCACTATACAACCAGATGACACAGCATTTTTTTGTGCCAACCTTATAAAAGAAAGGCCCACCAGAGGGCATGTTGAGCACTTTCATGGCTAATCCAAACACCTTGGTACTTCTCTCAAGCGTATTTAAACAGTAACATGCTATATTGGCATCTGAAGTAAAATTTCCAATGTCTTCTGACACCATATGGCAACTCTTTCAATTAAGAGAACACTGAGATACTCAATTAGTCAAGGTCATCCAAATAGATTTGAATAAAACAAAAATCAATTTAATTGATTACTTTAAAACCAAGCAGCTTGAAGATTTGAATAAATTCTTGAAATGAATAAGACCAGTGAGTCCATACATTCTCTTTAGTGGTTACGGGAGTAAGCTCATGGGAATAAGGTCATATACAGAATATAAATATACTAAGTTATGTTGTTAATTTAATTATCTGCATGCAGCCAGTTCACTAGCAGTGTTTATCTTAGACTAATCTTTGATCACTGAAGCTACTTCACAGTTACTGCTTATGGGTCTGAAGGGAATGCTTCTGTAAAACATAAGAAGAAAACGTGCTGAAAAATGCACTTCAAAGCCAACTCCAAGTGTATTTTTGATTATCTGCTCTTTCGTAGTATCTACATCACTGCTCCCCATCTACTAATATCTTTAATTGAGATCTGATTCAATTCTTTTTTTAGGGGACTAATAAACAATGACCCTGAGAAAATTACACCTTCAATATAAAATTCTGGTGTGTACCTAGTTTAAGATGGAAAAAGAAATTCAATTCAAAAAAGCAAAAAAAAAGTTGGTTTCAATGCTTGAAGGAGAAAGCCAGGAATGCAAAGAGATTGTTTACATTTTAAGAATATAATTCTTCTAATAAGAGAAGAATCATCAGAGCTTTGGTAAATGACTACCACTTTAAGCATGAATGCCTTCTCTTCCTAAATACTTGACAAACTACAATGAACCAGAAAGCTATTTATTGCAAGACACAAGTTGCTTTACATTTTCTCCACCTTTTTTCTGCCTACACATCTAAAATGTTACTCAACTCAGCTATTTATTTTCTCATCATAGTATCTAAAATCTTGCTCTTCCCCCTATCTGTTTTAATAACCCTTTGCCACAATCAGTATCATATATGTTTATATGACACTGAAGTAAATAAAATATATTAGGTCAACAAAGCAAGTGAATATTCCACTTTCAACCAATTGTTTTGGCGTTATGTAGATAAACCTAACTCTTGACTATCTCCTAATATCTATTCATCTATATCTGTTCCCCTCCAAAAATACCTAATACACTTGAAACAATCCTTCTTATTTGCAAGTGTCAGCCTTGCCTTCTTCTGCCATTATATATAATTGAAATGATAAAAATTTAGGATCTATAGCCCACCTAATTCACAAGGGATTTAAACTATCGTCTTGCTTAAACCCAATACAAAATAAAACATTTATGGATAAGGTGAATCCATCTAAAGAGGGGCTTCATAGGCTGGGGTCCTTGAAGGCACACTGATAGGCCACACAGAGTCTTCATGCAGCTGAAATATTCTTGAAATTATAAGTACATGGAATTGATTTTTTTTTTAAATACAGTAAATCTTCTTTTTCATTTCACCCATCCAGTCATGTTGTCAAAAATGGCAAGATTTCATTCTTTTTATAGCAGTGTAATATTCCATTGTATATGTGAGGTGTGATTAAACAATACAGTAAATGTTTAAACAAAAATGTATTACAGTGAAAGACACATTGCCATTAATCCCCCTCAAAACACTTCCCCTCACTTCAAACACACTTATCCCATCGTTCTTGCCACTTTCTGAAGCAGTTCTGGAAGTCCTCTTCTGTGAGTGTCTTTAGTTGCGTTGTCATGGCTGCCTCGATGTCCTGAATCATTTTGACTTTGGGGAAGAGCCAGAAGTCACGCAGTACCAGATCCGGTGAATAAGGTGGATGGGGACACACCATAATGTTTTTATATGACAGAAATTGCTATACCAGATCGTGTGACGTGGAGCGTTGTCATGATGGAAGATGTTGCACACTTTAAAACACACCTCCCAACCATAGCTCACACGACTGACAGCACTGAACAAGTTAAAACTTGTCACACACTGTTACTAAGGTTCAACGTGCCACTTCCCATATTGAAGATCCGTGCCTTTCCGTTGGATGGCACTCGGCAGTAGCATTCACCATATTTTGTGATCACAACAGGAAAGGCTCCATGTCACACATCACTCCTGGTACAGTCATTTCTGTCAAATAAAAACACTATGGTGTGTTCTCATCCACCTTCTTCACTGGATCTGTCACCGTGCGACTTTTGGCTCTTCCCCAAAGTCAAAATCACCATTAAAGTTAAACATTTTGAATTGATTCAGGACATCAAGGCAGCCACGACAGCACAACTAAAGACACTCACAAAAGAGGACTTCCAGAACTGCTTCAGAAAGTGGCAACAATGATGGGTAAGTATGTTCAAAGTGAGGGGGAGTATTTTGAAGGGGATTAATGGCAATGTGTCTTTTACTGTAATATTTTTTTTAATTTAAACATTCACTATATTTTTATCACAATCTTCTGTCTGTTCATCTATTAATAAAGACCTATGTTGCTTCTGTATCTTGGCTATTGTAAATAATGCTGTAATGAACATAGGGGTGCATATACCTTTTGAATTAGTGTTTTTGTTTTCTTTGGATAAATAACCAGAAGTAGAATTGCTGGGTCTTATGGTAGTTCTATTTTTAAATTTTTGAGGATCTTCCATACTGTTTTCCATAGTGGCTGCACCAATTTACAATCCCACCACCAGTGCACAAGAATTCCCTTTTCTCCACATCCTTGCCAACTCTTGTTATTTGTTGATTTTTTTTATAATAGCCTGAAGTTTTTTATAATAGCCTTGTGCTTTTTATTTGCATTTCTCTGATGATCAGTGACATTGAGCATCTTTTCATATGTGTATTGGCCACCTGTATGTCCTCTTTAGAGAAATGTCTCTTCATGTCCTCTGCCCATTTTTTAATTGGGATGTTTGTTTGTTTGTTTGTTTGTTTGTTTTCTTCCTTTTTTGATGTTGAGTTATATGAGTTTTTTAAATAAATTTTGGATATTAACCCCTTATCAGATGTATCTTTGGTAAGTATCTTCTCCCATTCACTAGGATGTCTTTATGTTTTGTTGATGGTTTCCTTCGCTGTGTAGAAGTTTTTTATTTCAATTATAAAATAAATAAGCCACAGAGATGTAGTGTACAGCACAGGAAATATAGTCAATAATATCATAAAAACTTTGTATGGTGACAGATGGTTATTAGATTTATCGTGGTGATCACACTGTAAAGTATATAAATGTCAAATCACTATGTTGTACACCTGAAACTAATATAATATTGTATGCCAACTATACTTCAATATTTTTTAAATTAAGAAGGTGAAATAAATAGGATACAACAAAAACAAATACATGTATACAATGGACATCTGAATTGTGATGCTGCAACTTTAGACATTCATTTGGTTCATTTATTATGGCACCACTAACTTTGATTAGAATATTAAAATTCCAGGAGTATTGCAGTTTAAAAACATATTAAGGAAGACTGATGATAACAAAGACATGGATAAAATATATCACCAGGACGTAGATATTTCAATATAACAATTCTCTTCCTTTTTCTCTTGTTAGAATGAAAACCTCTTTCCACTACAAAATCTTTAAATTGCATTCACGACATCTTGGTATTCTTGGACTATCCTTCTTTTCTGTATAGGGGCCAATGATTATACATCAAAACCATCAAGTAGAATCAAACTCTCAGTCAATAATTTCCTGGATAACTAAACTTTATATTTTAAGATGTCATAGAATATATAAGAATCCTCCTCCCCAATCAGACCTGCTTCAAGAGAGTCTAGGAAAGTCTCTCATACCATAGGTGATTAAGAAACCATTGGAATGTGAAGGAAAGATTTAAATAATACAATCTTTATAGTGCCAAAAAATAAAGTAAATCTTATTCTAAATGTTTTAGAGCAATGCTATCCAAGAGAACTATCTCTGTGCTGTCCAGTACATACAACAAGCCACCTGTAACTATTGAGCATTTGAATGTGGCTAACATGCCTGAAGAACTGAATTTTTAATTTTATTCAATTTTAAATAGCCATGTAAGGCTATTGGCTACCATATTGAACAGCATAACAATAGATGAACATTAACATGGAATCACTGGATAAGCTTCATGAGGTCCATTGAATTCCTTGAAATTATGCACAAAATTGTATGTTTATGTATTCTGTACATAGGTTTCATCAAATTTTCAGAAGTAACTCTGACCCCAAAAGAGGTTAAGAACCACTCTAGAAGAAGCAGAAGTAACTGCTCCTGTTTGGGCTCTAAGTTTCCTGACAACTTACTTGAAACTAGAAGCATGGATTTTTATTTTTAATTTTTTGTCATAAGAAAACACCCAAATTCTTCAGCAAAATCAAAGATCTTTTCCTGAAGTCAAATTCAAGTGATGTATTATATACATTTCTACAACCAACACATATTCCTCTTTAAAAACAACAACAACAACAACAACAACTCTTTATTTGGGAAAATTGTAGATTCAAATGCAATTGTAAGAAATAGAGATCCTTTCTACCGTTCACCCAGTTTCCCACAATGGAATCATATTACACAAGTATGATACAATATCACAACCAGGAGATTGCAATTGATACAATCCACCCAACTTATATGGATTTTACTAGTTTTACATGCACAAAATTGCATGTTCTATGCAATTTTATCACATGTGTAGGTTCATGTGACCACCATCACAGTCAAGATTCAGAACAGTTCCATCACCACAGGGCTCCCTCACGTTGCCCTTTTTTAGCAACACACATCTCCACCCCACACCTTCTTAACTCTGGGCAACCACTAATCTGATCTCCATTACTATAATGTTTTCATCTCAAAAATATTATATAAATAGAATTATACTGTATGTAATCTTTTTGGAGTGACTTTTTTCACTCAGCCTAATTCTCTGGATTCATCCAGATTGTTGCTTATATTTATAGTTTGTTCCTTTGAGTAGTATCCCATGGTATAAAAGTATCACAATTTGTTCAACCATTCACCTATTTGGGTTATTTCCAGTTTGAGGCAATTATGGATGAAGCTGCTATGAACAGTCACGTACAGCTTTTAGTGAACAGAAATTTTCATTTATCTGAGATAAAGGCCCATGGCTGAAATTGCTGAGTCATATGGTAATTGCATGTTTGGTTTTATAAGGAACTGCCAGACTGTTTTTCAGAGTTGCTGTACCATTTTACATTCCCACCAACAATGTATGTGTATGTGTGACCCAGTTTCTCCACATTCTCGCCATAATTTGGTACTATTTTTCTTTTTTAAATCTCTTTCTGGTGGGTATGCAGTGATATCATATGGTTTTCGTTTGCATTTCCCTAATGGTTAATGATGTTGAACATCTTTTCATGTGCTTATTTGTCATCTGTATATCATCTGTGGTGAAATATCTGTTTTTGTCCCAGAAAAAAAAAATCTAAAGTAGGACTGAGTAATTTTTACATAGGAATTTGAGTACTATCACTGGATAGTTTGGTCTTACAAAAGAAAGAAATGCTGTTCAACTGGAATTATTTATTACTTATCTGCTAAAACAGAAGCCCTAACATTAATTCTTACTTACCCCAGTGAAGATGTTTCTGTGGAGAACTAGGAAAATAAGATCCAGGATACCTTGACCGTAGAGAGAATTGAGAGAATATAAATGAACGGAAAGATAAGAGAGCCATTGGTAGATATTGTATTCAGTCATTTCATGAATACATTTTCTAGCATGTACTGATAGTACAGGTATTATACATCCTTGGTATGCTTTTGATATGTTTAGATGTCATTTGTTGCCTTGTTTTAAAAGTCACCTTTGTATACCCACTCGGACAAAGAGCAGCCTGCTTAAGCTCAGGCAAGGCAGCAGAATGACCAGCAGACAGAACTATTTATTCTCCTCCAAAAAGAGCTTGAGTCAAAAGCCTGCAATGGCTGTCCACTGCCTACCAAATCAAGACCAAACTCCTAAATACGTTATTCGAGGTCAACAAAGCCCTGACCTACCTTTGCTGTCCTATCTCCCAGTACTGTCCCTCTTGTGCTCTAGCCAAATTGAAATAATGTTCTCCAAATCTGGTCTGCTCTTTTCTGACTCTGAATTTTTGTTCCTGTTATATCCTTTACTGAAATATTTTCCCTTACTATGTGTACCTAGCAAAACCACAACTATCTCTCAAGGCCCTGCTCAGATGTTACTTTCTCCATGAAATCTCCCCTAATTCCTTGAGTCAGAAGTAAACATTCCTGCTGCTATACTCACACAGGACTTTCACAGCAGCCCCCTCACAGCAGCCATCTCTCTGACCTCTCTTTTGTTTAAATGCCATGCCAACGCATTAGCATGGATGAATCTCAAATGCATTGCACTAAGTGAAAAGTCAGACACAAACAGCTACATATGGAATGATTCAATTTATATGACATTCTGGAAAAGGCAAAATTATGGGGACAGAAAATAGACAAGGGTTGCCAGGGGTTAAAAGTGGGGGGATGGGTTTTCCTACAAAAGCACAGCAAGAGGGAATTTTGGGGGTGATGAAACTGTTCTATATCTTGACTGTGGTAGTGGCTACATGACTGTATATGTTTGTCAAAACGTATTGAACCGTACACTAAAAAGGGTGAATTTTACTCTACGTAAATTATACTTTAAAAACAGTAAAAAAAAAAAAATCATACCACCTAGCCAGCAAACTAGCCAGCCTGTCCTCCAGTTATTGCCATCCGTTTACTTGCTCTTCAAACATACTCTAACATGCCAGGCTAAGAGCTTGGCCACAAAGAGGAAAAATACATGGTTCCTCCTCTCAAGTAACTTAGTCTCTGATGGAGAAGATTGGTATGTAAGTAAATAAATACAGCACAGTATGGAAGATGCTATATATAATACAGGTCATGTTTCAAATACAGTGAAGGCATAAAGGGGTCAGTGGTCAGATGGACCTAGATTGTTGAGGGCCTAGCCTCCCAAGTTTAGAAATTTACATTTACTTCAATATGCAATGAGAATTGGCATAACCATAGCTATGTTTTAGAAAGTATAATATGAAGAATGATTTGGAGTAGGGTAAAGACTAAAAGCAGGGAGATCAGTTAGAAGGCTATTTACAACAGTCTAAGAGAAAATTAACATCACTTCTCTATTAGTAGACTAATTGAGATTAGACTGTTTTCAATTAAAGCTTGTACTGCTGATAATCTAAATGTATGTAGGCAAAAACAAACAGAGGGCCCACAAAATTTGTCTTGATACAATTTACCCCCGGTAGTCTGAGATACTTAATGGAGGGACCTTGTTGCATTCATCTTTTTATCTTCCCCAGCAACTATCATAAGACTCTGTAGACATTAGAAGCTCTAAAAATGTTTATTATTCTAATGAATAAATTAGAGAATGGGTGAATTTTCTTTTAAAATCACTAAAACTCCAAAAGAGAAAATTATTATTCCTGTATGCCCAATGATGCTTATCACTTACAATTTTGTGTGCCAGACAGCCCAGAGGGTCAAGGTTAGTAAAAATGTTTTATTCCTAAATTTGTATACTAATTGCCGTGATCACATGGGATTAGTCTAGCACATTTTTTTCCCAAAAAGTGTGCTTATTTTTAGCTTCTTCATTGCTACCAAACAACTTGCAGTGGCAGGGGTAAGATTCTGTTAAAAAGAAAGCTGGATTATAAATCCAGCAGGCATTATAAATCCACTTTCCAGTATGCTACTTTTAAAGAATTGACTATTACCTGTCTGTCTTGGAACTTGAAGACCTCTGCTGAAAATGCCATATGTGGGGCATGATTAAAAGCACGAATATAAGATAACCTGCTTCCTGGAATGTGTGTGCTGAAAAGTTTTCATCCTGCCTTGAATCCAGCAAATTAGAAGGTCCTAAAGCCAGCAGGGTGCTGTGTCCAAAACACCATGTAGGGCCCAAACATATGCTCTCACCAGGTCTCTAAACACCTCAAACATCACCACCTAAGAAAAATGAAGACATTTAATGAACTTGTAGGATCACTGAAGGTAAACTTGAAGAGCCTCTTCTTCAAACAAACAAGAGCTTCAGGATTTCAATTTCTGCTTTCTCTGTCTTTGTCTCTCTCTTCTTTCCCCACAAAAAGCAAACCTTGCTGAGCCACCTCATTGCCTCTGGTAAAAGGCGTTCTGTGGTTCCAGAGTTGACAACCTCCAGAATATTAAGTAGTCACTGACTTCTGCTTCTGAACTAGTTTTCTATGAAGAACATGAAGAATACTAATGCTATCTGCACCCAAAGTTCCGTGGAGACAACTTAGGAAAAAAGTGTACTTAATGCACACTAATTGGAAGATTATCAGCTGAGGGAGAAGTGATTTTATGGATTCCACAGTGTGCTGTGGTTTAATGGATCTGGGCATGTTTTTCCTTTTGATGTTCCTATTAGTATTTTTCCTCATTAAATTTCCTATACTTTACTGCATCATTTGTGTTGAAGTCAAACTAAAGTAATTTTTGTCGCCATAAAATGTCCTTTTCTTGAAAATACCCTGCTTGTCCCTTGCCTATTTCCTGCAACCAACAAAACCATAACACCTAATTCTGTTGTGACAGAACTTAATTACTGTGTGAATCGCAAGTGGTAAGCCAAACAATTTCAGTTGTCTCAACTATGTGCTAGCACCTTGTCACTTATTGCCAGATACTTGTTTACTCCGAGTTATTGATCAATTTTGAGCCCTGACCAGCTGCAGCTAATCCTAATGCATATAGTTGACAGCTGTGGATTTGTGACTTTGCCCCTTGGAATACAAAGGCTGCCTTTGCCCACACTCAGGCAGACTTTAGCTTCTAAAGGGGAAGGAAGGCTTGGCCTCAGTAGGTGATGGTGATTATGTACTATGATCCAAGTATATTTATTCTTAAATTGCTTTTCAGAAGCCCCAGCTTTGGTAGGAATCAAATTCGATCCCATTAAGAAACACTCCCATTCTGTCTGTAGGTTAAAAAATACTTACTGTCCACATGCATTTCTAAGCACTTAACTCCTCCCTAACTTAGTAAGCTGATCCTTTCCATGCCTGCCAAGCCCACTCTCTTCTACAGCTCTTCTGTCATTTGTCATAGGCAGTGGCAGGATCATAGATATTTATTTTACATATACTATTTGATTTGTTAGGCTTTAATCTGAAGGAACATTAAGTGGTTCAAATATATATATGAGATTTTTTGTTGTTATTTTCCCCTTTTTTTATAGTGGAGAAAGAAGAAAGAGAAACTTCCTCGGTGTCACATAACCAGCAAAGTTAAAAATAACAGAATGGAATGGGGGAGTTCTGTGGATCTAGTCTAATGAATAGTATGAATGAATTGGAAGTAAACTGAAATATGTGGTCATATCTGTAGGGCACAATTTATTAAAAACATTTTTTCTCTGCCAGTTTCCCCAAGTAATTGTTTTTTTAATAACATATACATAAATCTCTTGTAGTCACAAATGTAATTCTTTGAAGTCTTCATCTTACCAGAAACCTGAAAAGGAAGGAAAGCAGACTGCATGAGACCAGATAAGTCTCCCAAATAGATTGCCCTGACACCACAGTCCAGGGTGAAAACCACTCATTTCCATCATTTCCTCCAGCACCTTCCCTGCCCAACTTTTCCCCAAAGCCATTCCTGCCCCCATGCCGTGGGCCCTCCCCCACTCTTATTCCTCTTTAGCAATCTTGGATCCCCTCAATCATCTCCCCAAACTCAAGATAGCTAATCTGATCCCCCAGAAGCAATCAAGTCAACACAATTTAGCTTAAATTTTCTGCATTGTCCTCCATTAACACAAGTCCTTTCTGTACCAGTTTCCATCGGTGGACATAAAACACCCTTTCTGCATAGTTTCAGGCACTCTTCTCCACACACTCATGTGAGCTACTGTGTACAACTGAAGATGTAGACATTTATGAATGATGAAGCACTTTACTAAATGTGCTCTCATAATCTCTGTTACCTAAGGTCTCTGGGGCTCCTCAGCAGGAAATCAGGGCCCTCTGGTAAGGGAGTTCTTAGTGTGCTAAAATGTGTTACTGGATGTGGCTGAAAAACACTCGTTCTTTCCACCTTGTAATAATACCCTCAGTATGTATGTGGAAAGGTCATACAGCAGAGTGAAAATGGCATAGAATTTGGAGTCAAACACACTCCCATGTGAATTCCACCTCTGCCACTTACTGGCTGTGTTACCTCTGGCAAAATAATTCACCTTCCTGAACCTCATTTTCCTCATCTGAAAAATGAGAATTACTGTACAGTAAAATTGTATTACCTGTCAATTATATCAAATGATATAATTAATGCATGTGAAGTATCTGGCACATAGTAGGTTCTCAATAAATATGTTTCCTTCCTACTTCTACTTTTGAAGGTAGTAATGTATAGAGTGGAAAGTGCTACAATGGGAAGAGTGTAGTTTTGTACTAAGACAGAAATTCCAATTTTGACATTCGGTTACCTTGGGTGACCTCAATAAGTTACTTAACCTGAGTCTCAGTTTCTTCTTCTGAAAGATGTAGCATACAATACTTATGTCATAGATGTAAAGTACCTAGCCCATAGTAAGTCCTCAGTGGTAGCCATTAATGTTATGGGTGTAAAAAGACTGTTATCAGTTTCAGATACATCTACTGTTGTGAAGCCCCTGTCTGAAATTCTCTTTTCTTTGAGTGTATGAATGCTTCGTTTTAAAAAATTATGTTTTCTAATGGTTATATACCCACTTGAGCTGACTGAGTTTTACCTGCATTTACCAGTGATGTTGTATTATTTGAAAGTATGCTGCAGTATCACACTTTTTTGTTTTGTTTTCTTTCTTTTTTGTTTTGTTTTCTTTGGCTGCTCGCTGTCTCTACACACCCATCGTTTTCTTCTTGCTCTCCATAGAGCAGCTGCCAGGGGTGGAAATTTATTTCCATCCCTTCTCCACACATTCTCTACATTTATACTGTCAAGTTGTGTAGCCACAGCATCACTTAGATGCCAGGACACTAGTTGTCCCAGATGGTGCTTTGCCATTTATTCGATGGTAAAAAGCCAGATGTGATTTTTCACTATCGTCCGTCCATCTCTGCACCTCTGCAGAAACTTAGTGTAACTGGAAACTTAATCGGCTGCAATGGTGCCCTGCTGTTTCTACAGGATGCTGCTCTGTTTATCAGTTCATCATTAGATAGTGCACCGCTCAGGACAGCTTTCTGTTCACTATTGCTGATACAAATATTTGGCAGGACTAGTCTTTGTGGTAGGATTTGAGGAGTTCAAAAAGGCCCAAATATATCTCCCTCACTGGTCACAGTGCCTGAAATGCACACAAGAAACATTTCACTTGAACTTTCTTTGTTTGGTGCAAGGCAATGTTAAAATGTAAATGCCACTCTCCCTAGGGAAGCTACTGAGTCATTATCAGCTATTAATACTTATAGTCAGAAATGCTTTGGAATTCTAATTTGATTCAGTTGCTAGCTATATGATTGTAGGCAAGTTGCTAATTCTCTCTGAGCCAGTTTCCTCTTCTGAACATGGAAATAATAATGGATGGTTGTGAGTTAAATGAGATAATGCATGTAAAGCACACAGTAGATGCTCAATGAACAGTAGCAGTTGTTAACCTTAAAAACAGTGTCCTAGGGGAATACATCTAGGACTAGTAAATTTGAATTGAGGGTCAGGAATATGGTAAGGTCTGGTATAGGGAAACTGCTCAGACCAAAGGCCCTAGTGTGGTGGCGATGGAGCTGGACTTGGAAGAGTTGGGTGGGAGGAAGGACTACCGCAAAGTCAAACTACATTTACATGAACTTTCCAACAAAAACTGTGTAGTACTACTCAGGATGTGGTGCTTTGTGAGGTAGTAAGCTCAAACACCGGGAGTATTCTTGTTGAGGGTAGATGCTGGCTACCCATCAGGAATACTCTAGTCTACCCCAGGGCTTCTCAAACTTACGTGTGTGTACGAATCACCTGGGAATCTTGTTAAAATGCAGATTCTGGGCCAGCCCAGTGGCTCAGGTGGTTAGAGCACCGAGCTCCTAGCATTGAGGTTGCCAGTTCCATTCCCACATGGGCCATTGAGCTGCGCTTTCTACAGCTAAGATTGTGAACAACGGCTCTCCCAGGAGTTGGGCTGCTGTGAGCAGTTGAAGGCCGTGTGAGCTGCCATGGGCTGCCACGGGCTGCTGTGTGCTGCCGTGGGCTACCGTGTGTTGTCAGGAGCGGCCGGTGCCCAGTGTGAGTGGCCGGCAACCAGCGAGAGCTGCCGTGAGCTGCTATGAGCGGCCGACCGATGACCGGCAACCGACTACCTCAGCCGGGGGGAGCACAAGGCTCATAATACCAGCATGGGCCAGGGTGCTGTGTCCTACACAACTAGGCTGAGAAACAATGGCTTGAACCGGAGTGGGTGAGGAGGCGGAAGAATGGAGGGAAAAATGTAGATTCTGATTCAGGAGGACTGGGGTGGGACCCGAGATTCTTCACTTCTCACGAGCTCTCTGATGATGCTGACCTCATTCCTAGTAGCCAGGCTCTGTTGCAGTTTGCAAAGAAATAACGGTGAGACAGAGGGATATGGCTGGGGAAAGCTAGAGAGTTACCCAGACAAGTCTCCATAGCGTGGAAGGACTTTGATACAGTCATGATCTATAGTCTGGTTCTTATCTTTTTGTAAGCTTTGAAATTTGATTGGTAGTATAACAAGAAAGTGGGCTCCTGGGGATTGACTCACACTTAACCAAATTCACAAGAGACCAATATATAAATCAGAATGCCAAGTGATTAATTTATAATGAGAAGCATAACTAGACCAGATACTAGTGTTTGCCCATCAGTGCATTATCTCTCTGTAGGCATATTTATATGAGGAGCTAAATGATAATAAGAAGGTTGCTTGGTGAGGATGAACTTGTAGCAAAGGAAGTTCATAGGATGATTTTAATGGTTCATGTTACCAAGCTATGATAGTCTGATACCTCCGTCTCTACAGTTGGACTAGACCTCCAGAATAGTGCTGGAGATGTTAGCCTCCTCACTAGTCTCTGTGTCCTGTCTTGCCCTCATACAATCCAGAGATCTCTTTAAGCCTAGGTCTGATCATATTCATTTGTTCCACAGACTTTATTATAAAGTCACAATTTTAAACTCATCATTACAAAAAGTTTAAAATACAGAGAAAAGTTGATAAATAGTACAATGATCACCTCCATACCCATGACCTGGATTCAACAATTATTATTTTGCCATATTTATTTTATGTGTGTGTGTTATGTGTACATATGTGTGCATGAGTATCGAGTCCACACTCTTTAACATAGTTTTCTAAATTCTTCCTGTTCTGGCACAACCTACTTGACCAGCTTTACTTCCCTTAGCTCCCCCTTCGCAACTTACATCTCAGCCATACCTAACTACTACATGTTAGTTCCCTGGATATTCCCTGGTGTTCTCATGTAATATACTATTGCTTATGCCTGAATATTCTTACTCTCTTTGCTTGATTAACTCTATTTGTTCTTAAAGACTCAGCCACACCTATGTTGCCATAGCATCTTATGCTTTCCTCAGTCATAACATTTATTACACCGTACCCTTATCATCTGTTTACCTCTCTGAATTTCCTACTAAACTGTGAACTCATTGAGGGCAGGGACTGTTTCTTTTGTTTCTGTATACCCGCGTCTCTCCGGTTCCTTGCACTTAGTAGGTGTTCAGTAATCAGAAAATCCAAGTCCCTGAGAGTTCTACCTAGTTATGTCATAGGTACCTCAAAATCAACATATCTAAACTGAAGTCATCTCTCCCTCCTACCTGCTCTATACATTTAAAACCCTCCTCCAGATTGTTATCCAGTCTTCCAAGCCAAAAACCTCAGAGCAATCCCTAACACTTTTCTCCCTTTCATCCTCCAAACAAGTCCTGTTGATTCTACCCCCAAAATATATTCCCAATCTGTATACTTATCTTCATCTCCACTACCTGTCTAGTCCAGGCCAGCAACCTTCTATCTGTGTGCCCTGTTTCTACTCTTGTCCCTTCCCATCTATTATCCACAGAGAAGGTATAATGATCTCTAAAATTCAAATGTGATTATATATTACTCCCCGTTTAAACCCTGATTATATTACTCATTGCTTTTGGATAAAGTTCAAACTCCCCAGCTTTACCTAAAAGACTCTCAAGAACTAAATCTGTGGACTTCTACCTTTATCTCTTGTACTCTGGGTTCCATCCAACCATTTTGTGTTCATAGAGCCTTGTAAAGCCTGTACTTGTTGTTACCCACCATTTTCAGTTTCATGCTTTACCTTGTATTGTTCTTTACCTAGACAGGCTAACCCTCTCAAACTC
Organism: Rhinolophus hipposideros; assembly: GCF_964194185.1. NCBI lineage: Eukaryota > Metazoa > Chordata > Mammalia > Chiroptera > Rhinolophidae > Rhinolophus > Rhinolophus hipposideros. The sequence continues at coordinate 50,970,616 of NC_138046.1, read as the reverse complement.
AGCACAGGTATAACCTCCTCTGGGAAGCTTTTCCTTACTTCACAATCTGGGTTAGGTTCCTCTTCTCTATTACCCACTATTGCCCTATGCATACTTCTCTCAGACCACTGACACTATGTACATATAGCACTCTATACTGCAATCATCAGTTTGCTTGTTTGATTGTCAAAGCTCATTTATGAGCTTTTTGAAAGCAGAGTTCATGTTTTATTTGATTTTTTTACCCCAAGGCTTAGTCCATGGCTGACGTGTAGTGGATGTGCAATAAATATTTAAGAAAAGAATGAATGTTAATGAATGTCTCTCCAAACTTCATTTTATAGGTACCTTATAAAAGATCTCTTTTGTTTTGGACACATTGTTTCTTCAAAGCACAATATATAGTTGAATGTCATGCAGATAATAGTGACTGAATTTTGAGAGCTCTTCACTAACAAATTCAGACAATTTCTGGAATTGTGCCATTTCATAGAGGTGGCTGGTCCCACCCTTCTCTTTTCCCCTAGGTAACTTTTTTTAGAGATTAACATTATCAGTAGTTGGGAATGCCATGATATTGGCCCCATGTTCTCCCTTGACCTCTAAAGTCCCTTTCAACACCTAGGGTTTGTTTCACAGAATTGCCCATTTATTTGGATTCTAGGTGCCATTTGATTATGGTGTTAATTTTACACTAGGTTTCTCTCAAGCCATAAAAGTATCAAGTGCAGAATTGTCCCATGTTTAATCTTTGGGAATAATATTTATTAAGTAAATGTTGGGCCAGGAACAAAGGGGAGTGATTGATCAGTAATTTAACAAATGTTGAGCTGGATAAAGTAAATTATATTTCTTTGAACTGAAAAAGTGGCTAAAGCTAAACATTCTGAACATAATTTTCTCTGATTATTACCTCAATGTAATAACTTTAAGATTATTTAAAAAGTATTGGGTCCCTGAACCTGTTTAATAATAGTATTTACCAGATATTATTTTCACATTCTACTTAGCACTGTTTTAAGTGCTTTACGTGTATGAATTTATTTAATCATCTAAACAACACTAAGAGGTAGGTGTTATTATTACACCCATTTTACAGCTGATGAGGAAACTGAGACACAGAGAATTTCTCCAACGTCAAAAGTTATCCATCACTGTCAGACACGAGGTGTATTATCAATTTAATCCAATGCATAGTTACTGAGCACCTACTTAATGCAGTAACTGACCGGGCGCATAAAATTTTACATTTATAGTAAAGAGAAATCATAGAGCAATAGTGCCCTGAGTGAATCGCCAAGGTGAGTCAGGCTCCTTTTAGTTACTGGGAAATGGAGAAAGATTATGTAGTTAAGGTCATGAATGGCACAGACATCTCCATTTGGATAAACCTGGTTTGTGGAAGACAAAAAGAGGCTTAGTTTTTTTTTGAGGTGTGTGAAAACGGATTCTTTTTTGAGGACTAAAATTACTTTTATAAGGGGCCTCTGATGCAGTATATATTAAGTATGGGCTAAGAGTAAGAAGGAAATACACAGGTTAAGAGGCTTCTTTGGGGCAGAAAAGTAGAAAGGTTAAAACAAAAAGGTCACGCGTGTTTCCTACCCCCTCCCCCACCCCGAATCTCAGTAAAGGGCTTGCCCCCAGCACCACGCACCTACCAAAATTCTCTTGACTACAACTCAGACCCTTCGAATCTGTGCTTTTTATAAGTACTTTCACATTCTGGCATCTTAAGCCTGAAACGCCCTTTAGGCAAATGTTAGGATAAAAAATGTATCCTTGCAATTCAAAACGGACTCGAATGCTACCAGAGAGCTTTCTTTTTTTTTTTTTTTTTTTTATGTTCGCAGATTCTATAGTCCTTCACCTGTCCACCTTTCCTAAAACCACGCGACACACCTGGCCACACAGCCTTACATCCTACTCTAACGCCTGTCTCTCCTGTTACCCTTTTAAGAGGCGGATCCCGCAGTGTCCTTTCCTCCCTCCCAGCCACCTCTACCCCCAGTCGGCTGGGCGGAGCTTCGTGCTAAATCCCCAGCGCCCGAAGCGGCCGCAGCAGCCGCCTAGAGGACTGGAGCAGAGAAGAGCCGCATCTGCAGCAGTATCTTTACCGACTCTACGTGCCTCTGGGCGCGAACCTAGCTCGCAGCGTGCGTCAGTCTTTCCCCGCACCCCTCCTCACCTGGCGCGTACCTGGTCAAGGCCAGGGTCCTGCCGAGAGCTAGGAGAGCTCGTGCCTGGGGCCCTAGGGAACCGCCAAGCGCTCGCGCCATGGGGCCACCGCCCGGGGCCTGGGTCTCCTGCCGCTGTGGCTGCGGCTTTTCCCGATTGCTGGCGTGGTGCTTCCTGCTGGCTCTGAGTCCGCAAGCCCCGGGCTCCCGGGGAGCCGAAGCCGTGTGGACAGCGTACCTCAACGTGTCCTGGCGGGTTCCGCAAACTGGAGTGAACCGCACCGTGTGGGAGCTGAGCGAGGAGGGCGTGTACGGCCAGGATTCCCCGCTTGAGCCTGTGGCTGGGGTCCTGGTACCGCCCGACGGGCCGGGGGCGCTCAACGCCTGTAACCCGCACACGAATTTCACTGTGCCCACGGTCCCAGGGTACTGGGGAAACACCGTGCAAGTCTCTTGGTTGGCCCTCATCCAGCGCGGAGGGGGCTGCACTTTCGCGGACAAGATCCATCTGGCCTACGAGAGAGGGGCGTCTGGAGCCGTCATCTTTAACTTCCCGGGGACCCGCAATGAGGTCATCCCCATGTCTCACCCGGGTGAGTGCAGCTACTAAATTGCGCTCCTTCAAGCCCCTGCCAAGGCCAGTTTTTTCTTATTTTCTTCAGTGTTCTCCTCCTCTACCTCCTTGCTCCGAAAGAAAACGAGTGCCCTTTCTGTCCCCACCAAGTGAGGTAGGGTTCTCTCCTCCCCTAGATTCACCCTGAGTGGGGGGCGCGGGTGGGGGGCTGGGCGGAAAATCCTTTAGAATTTGCCTCACTGGTGGCAAAGGGTAAGACAAACGGAGTGCTGCGGAGGCTGGCAACTCGAGAAGGACTGGTGGTGCTCTTTGCTTTGCCTTGTCCTGGTGTTTCGAAACGGTGCCTTGCGTTGGATTAATTGGTGGTGGGCATTGGCTTTGAAATCACTGCGGAGAAGACAGCCTGGAAATCCCTTCCTCACTCTTTTCCTGTTTAACAACCTCAGGCCTGCAGCAGATTTTTCCCTCTGCTCTCCTTGTTTTTCTCCATGTTTTCTAGTATCAGGTACAAGATTGTGTTACTGTGCCCTGTTAACCTCATTGCAGTTTTGGTAGAAACTTTGCTTAGCTCTTGGGCTCCTCTCTGCCCAGGGATCTCGAGTCCCAAATGATTGTTGGTATCAGTGCTTTCCTTTGCCTTTGAAAAAATCTGATTTAGGGTTATTGAGTGACAAAAGAGGTGATTAATGTTATTGAAAAAAGAAGAGGTTTATGCGGGAGGATAGCAAAGGCCTAGACTTTGGAAAAGTAGTCCAAGTGGGTCTTATATCTGTGGAGATGAGGTGGGTTTCAGTTTTTCCCTCTGCAGTTACCCTTCCAGAAACCCTAACTGTGATTGGGTATCTGTACTATATGTATAGTGATCCCAAGCCCCAAGGGACAAAAATAAGTAAATAAAATAAAATAACATTTTGGGAGAAAAAGGAAGAGACACATAAAAGCAGTGTATCATAGTTGTTGAGAGCTGGGCCTCAAGTCAGGCCTTGGATAAATTCTGGCTCCATTGCTTACTAGTCCTGTGACCTTGGGCAACTTTTTTGAAGTCTGAGTCTGTTCCCTCATCAATCAAATAGGATAGAACTAAGAACTACTCCCACAGGTTTGACTTCAGGATGATATGAAATAATGCCTGTAAAGACTTCAATATATCATCCTTCTTAGTAAAGTTTAGTTGATAGTCACTGGAGAGATGAATCTGCTTATTTAAGTACGCACTTAGAGGGAGTTTTCTTCATCTTTCTTTCTTAAAACAGTGTGTGTAGCCCTGCCTAGAGAGCACTTGCTTTGAGTGGCTGGGTGGCATAATGGCACGAACACTGAACTCAGGAGATTTTAGTTTCTTCTTTGCCTCTACCAGCTTTGTGACCTTATACTACCGTGTTTCCCTGAAAATAAGACCTAGCCGGACAATCAGCTCTAATGTGTCTTTTGAAGCAAATATTAATATAAGACCCAGGGAAACAAGGTAGTTATTCGCTAGTCAAATGATAGTATAGAGGTAGGAGGTGAAGGCCAAGTTGGCAGAGTATGCAGAGACAAAAGTGAACTGGATGAACTCTAATATCACTTCCAGCTCTAAAATGCCGTGATTCTTCGATATTATGTTGATTAAATGAGCAACTGTATCTCTCTTGGTTGATAATTCATTGATTAGAATGAAATTTCTTTTTAAAGATTAATAGAAATGAAGACTAAGGACTTGATAAGTTTAAATATCCTTACATTTCAATCGGCTACCTAAATGCAAGGATTTGACTTTGTCTCCTCCAAAAGAGATTCCTTTGCATGAATGATTTGGAATTGAGAACTCTTTAATTAGAGAGTTTCTATTTAGACTGCTTTCATCTTCTGTTAAGAATATAAGCTTAATATTTATTTGACAGTTTTAGGGGACAATAAAATGCTTTTTTGTTGAGCTCCTACTATATATACACTTACTTACCACTCTATATACATCTTATACTTTATTGAGACAGTATGGTATGCTAGGAAAAGCACAGGCACTGTAGTCATGAATGTGAATTAAATTCTGGATTTACCACACAACGATAGCTTTGTGTCCTTGGTCAGATTATTTAATTTACTGACTCTCAGTTTCCCCATCTGTAAGATAGAGATAATATTTATTTATTTTATTTTTTAAACTTTTATTAGTTTCAGGTGTATAAAACAATGTAATAGTTAAAGATTTATCATTTATATCCCTCACACATTGATAACCCCTTCCCCCATCCGCTACCCCTCTGACATCGCACACAGCCATTACATTTCCACTGTCTCTATTCCTAATGCTGTACTCCACTTCATATATATATAAAATTGTAATTGACATTCATTATTGTTCAGCTTCAGCTTCACGTGTACAGTGCAGTGATCAGGCATCTACATCATCCCTGAAATGGTCTCCCTAATGAGACAGGTGTCCTTCAGATAACTTACAAAATCTTTACATTATTGATTACATTCCCCAAATTGGCTTTTGTATCCCGATGGCAATCTTGTGGTTACCGATTGTGCTTTCTTTCTTTTTTTTTTTAATTAAAGTTTATTGGGATGACGATTCTTAGTAAAGTTACATAGATTTCAGGTGTACAATTCTGTAATACATCATCTATATCTCACATTGTGTGTTCACCACCCAGAGACAGTTTTCTTTCCATCACCATGTATTGGATCCCATTTACCCTCATCTACCACACCCCTTCCCCGTTACCCTCTGGTAACCACTAAACTATTGTTTGTGTCTATGAGACTTTTGTTTTTTTATAACATTTTTTAATTAGTTTCAGGTGCACAAAACAATATAATAGTTAGACATTTATCATTTATATCCCTCATACAGTGACAACCCCCTCCCCCATCCACTACCCCTCTGACATTGCACACAGCCATTACATTTCCACTGTCTCTATTCTTAATGCTGTAGTCCCCTTCTTGTAACTATATATATATATATATACATATATATATATATGTATATATATATATGTTTTATATATATATATGTTATATATATATGTGTGTGTATATATATATATATATATATATATATATATATATATATATATATATATATAATTGTAGTTGGCATTCATTATTGTTCAGCTTCAGCTTCAGGTGTGCAATGCAGTGATCAGACATCATCCCTGAGGTGGTCTCCCTAACGAGGCAAGTGTCCATCGGATACCCTACAAAATGTTTACAACATTATTGATTACATTCCCCAAATTGACTTTCGTATCCCCGTGGCCATCTTGTGGTTACTGACTGTGCTTCCTAATCCCCTCACCTTCCGCCTTATTTCCATCCCCCCTTTCCATCTAGCAACCCTCAGTTTTTCCTCTGTTTCTGAGACTGTTTCTGATTAGTTCATTCATTTAATTCTTTTCTTTAGGTTCCACATATAAGTGAGATCATATGGTATTTGTCTTCCTCTGTCTGACTTATTTCACTTGACATAATGTTCTCTAGGTCCATCCATATTGTTGCAAATAGTAAGATTCCATTCTTCTTTATGGCTGCGTAATACTCCATTGTATAAATGTACCACAGTTTCTTAATCCAGTCATCTACCGATGGGTATTTTGGTTGTTTCTATATCTTGGCTATAGTGTATAGTGCTGCAATAAATATACGGATGCATAAATTTTTTTGACTTAGAGTTTTGCATTTCTCCGGATAGATACCTAGGAGTGGAATTGCTGGGTCATAAGGCAATTCCATTTTCAGATTTTTGAGATACCTCCATACTATTTTCCATAGTGGCTGCACCAATCTGCAATCCCACCAACAGTGCACAAGGGTTCCCTTTTCTCCACATCCTCGCCAGCACTTGTTTTTTTGATTTATTGATGATAGCCATTTTGACTGGGTTGAGGTGGTATCTTATTGTGGTTTTTATTTGCATTTCTCTAATGATTAGTGAGGTTGAGCATTTTTTCATATGTCTGTTTGCCATCTGTATGTCCTCTTTAGAAAAATGTCTCTTCATGTCCTCTGCCCATTTTTTAATTGTTTTTTTTGGGGGGGAGTTGAGTTGAGTTTTTTATAAATTTTGGATATTAACCCCTTATCAGATATAACATTGGCAAATATCTTCTCCCATTCATTAGGATCTGTTTTTGTTTTATTGATGGTAGAGATAATATTTACATTGCTGCGATTATTATTTTATTGCAGTGACATTGGTTAGTAAAATTATATAGGTTTCAAGTGTGTTCACCAGCCAGTCAGTTCTCCTTCCATCACCATATATTTGATCCCCTTTACCCTTTTCTACCATCCCCTCTACCCCCTTAAGCTCTGGTAACCACTGAACTGTTGTATGTGTCTATGAGTTTTTGTTTCTTTTTTGGTTGTCTTCTTCCTTTGTTGCTTTCAGTTTTATATACCACATATGAGTGAAGTCATATTTTTTTTTTTTTACTGTTTCTGTCTGACTGCTTCGCTTAGCATAATAATCTCATGGTCCATTCATGTTGTCACAAATGTCAGTATTTCATCTTTTGTTATGGCAGAGTAGCATTCCATTATGTATATATACACCACATCTTCTTTATCCCGTCATGTATCGAAGGACAGTTTGGTTGTTTCCATGTCTTGGCCACTGTAAATAAAGCTGCAATGAACATTGGAGCACATATGTCTTTATGGATAAATGTTTTCAGGATAGGGATTGCTGGGTCATATGGTAATTGTGTCCTTAATTTTTTGAGGAACCTCCACACTGCCTTCCATAACAGCTGCAACAATCTGCATTCCCACTGACAGTGTATAAGGGTTCCTTTTTCTCCACAGCCTCTCCAACACTTATTATTTGTCTTGTTGATGATAGCCATTCTAACTGGTGTGAGGTCATATTTCATTATGGTTTTGATTTTCATTTTCCTGATAGCTAGTGAAGTTGAGCATTTTTTTCATATTTCTGTTGTCTATTTGTGTGTCTTCTGGGGAGAAGTGTCTGTTCATGTCCTCTGCTCATTTTTTAATTGGATTGTTTGTTTTGTTGTTTTTGAATTGTACGAGTTCTTTATATAATTTGGGTATTAGTCCCTTATGGGAAGTGTTGTTTGCAAATATCTTCTCCCATTCAGTTGGTTGCCTCATTGTTTTGTTGATGGTTTCTTTTGCTGTGCAGAAGCTGTTTAGTTTGATATACTAACATTTCTTTATTTTTGCTTTTACTTCCCTTGTCTTTGAGGTCAAATTCATAAACTCCTGTCTGAACACTAGGTCCATAATTTTAGTACCTATGCTTTCTTCTATGCAATTTATTGTTTCAGGTCTTATATTTAGGTCTTTGATCCATTTTGAGTTTTAATTACACTGCTGTGATTATGAAGGATTATGAAGGATAACATATGTAAGCTACCTAGCAGATAATAAATATTCAGTTAAAGTTACTTGTGATAGTAGGTTGATGCTAACAAGATGCAGAAGATTAACATACAAGTACATCAGTATGAAGCCATCAGTTTGAAGATATGAATGCACTGGGAATCTAATCATGGCTGTTTTGCCTCAGTATACTATTTAGAAATAAAGCCCTAAATATTGATCACTTTAAACTACATTCAGAAATATATTTTGATACTTTAAAAATTTATCTTATCTGATATGATGACTATAGTAAAGTGTACTATTAGACTATCTGGCTTAAAAGCTACCTAGTTATTTCTCCCTTGAACTCCTGGAGAAACTGCTTTTCAACATGGGAGAAAAATCACTTTGCATTTCATGGGTGTTGTTGAATATTTGCTTGCAAAATGCTGTACTGTTTACTTTGCTCATCACTGAGAGAAATCCTAGGGATCACTGAGGTCTCTGGTCAAAAATGACTTAATCTTGGACCTTAGTGGCAGAGAGGTAAGACTAAGGTTTAAGTGTTGATTAACTCTATATTTATTCCTATGAATTACACAAGGGCCACCAAATGTGGAAAAGCCAGTGCTGTCTTCTTTCTTTACAAAATCTCTCTTCACTCACTCTCACAGGGGCCTGTGCTTGAATTGTTTGTCATTTGTTCGAGTTTGTGCTGAGCATCCACACTGTCACCTGTTACAGTCTGGTAACCATGAAGACTGATTTTTTGCAAGTCAACAGAACTAACTGATTTAATTCTGATTTAGAACTGGTTTGGAACAGTTGCTTTAAAACTTTTATCAGAGAGAAACTCCACTGTATAAGAGTGATCAATTAAAGAAATGAGGCTATTTTTATGTATACCAACATTTCACAAAAAGTTGTAACCTTGTATCAACCCATGCAGTTTGTTTCTGTATAATATTATTTTTGTTGCAGAGTACTAAGAAAATTCTTATTCACAGGGGTAAATAATAGCAAATGACAGGTGTTTATTAACAGCTTTTCTTGCGATCTCTGGGTATTTTTCAATCAAATTGATCCAGAAACCTGGAAGAAAATTAAGAGACCATTTTGGTTTCAAAGTTTAACCACTATTCATATGTCTTAACTATGAAAATCAGGTAAGAAGCAGCCAAAACTTAGAGTAAGCACTAAAGTCATCTAAAAGTAGAATTGTCATTGGGGCAGCCAGATGGCTCAGTTGGTTAGAGTGCAAGCTCTGAACAACAGGGTCGCTGGTTCGATTCCCACATGGGCCAGTGAGCTGCACCCTCCACAGCTACATTGAAGACAATGAGCTGCCATTGAGCTGCCAGTTGGTTAGAGCATGAGCTCTCAATAAGGTTGCCGGTTCAATTCCCACGTGGTATGGTGGGCTGTGCCCCCTGCAACTAAGATTGAAAACCACGACTGGACTTGGAGCTGAGCTGCACCCTCCACAACTAGATTGAAGGACAATGACTTGGAGCTGATGGGCCCTGGAGAAACACACTGTCCTCCAATATTCCCCAATAAAAAAATAAAAATAAATAAAAGTAGAAATGTCACAAAGAGTCAAGGTACACGTTTTTGTTATTGTGCATCTAACTGTTCTACTTTCACCATACAGATGGGACTGAACCTTTAGATACTGTTTAATTGAGCGCAGCCCATGGGTTTAAGTGGTGTAGGTACTTTGAAGACCACGCAATCATTTAGCTTAACTAAGTCTCAGTTTTCTCCTATTTAAGATGGGCATAATAAGGCTGCCTCATTAGGTTGCTGGGATTAAATGAGATAATCCAGATAAAATGTTTAAGAAAGTGCCTGGCATATAGGAAGCTACTATATATATTTTTTATTATAGTTAAAATGTATTTTAGAAAATGAAAATTGAATCTTATGGTTATTGTACACAATTTGAAAATTAATAGCCTAGAGTACTTCAAAGTTCACATTACCTGAAATCCTAAATTTAACTCTTTAGGAATAGGGTGAGTAGACTAAATTTATTACAAGAAAATGATCTTTTGACCCACCTGTGTTTATCATTCTTTCCTCAAATAACTGCCTCTGCTTCAATCTCCAATCAATCTTTCCATTCACAAAGGACTTCTGGATAGTATTTTACACTGATGTATCACCACCCAATCTCTTCTCAAAGACTTGACATTTAGTTTTTATTCTGTGTTCTTTTTTCCCCCAGGATGTTGACTTTGAAAAGAATCCTTTTTTTAGTAGTGTGAGAAGTTCGGAGAGAATAAGAAGAAACTAGGTGGTGATGATTTACCAAAGTAAAGTACCATTCCTAAATCCGTTTCTAGATACATCATTTTTGATATCTCTGCAGTACCGTATTTTACACTGTTGACCACTACTTTGAAACCCCCTCCCAAGCAGTCCTTTGCTTCTTTGCCTCTCTTTTGTTTCATTTCTATTATTTTATTAATTTATTTATCTAACACCTCTTTTTCCTTGAATTCAAAACTAGATCCCCCCACTCCCCCTCCAATAACTAACTACCACATCCAGTTGATTCTGTCACTTTACATCTTCTCACTTATGTCCCCTTCTTCCCTACAACTGTTATTACTCTGCTTTCAGTTCCTATTTCTTCTCATGGGAACAAATGCTTAACCTCCTAATTGGTCTCCCTGCCTCCAGTCATTACTTCCCTCCAATTCTTCTTCCACATTGCCACTGGAACACAGCTCTTAGTACATATGCTCAAAACCCATGACTTTTAAATTTTAGACTGCTTTTCCCATCATGGTATAGAAGACACATAATCCTACTTTTGTGTCTTTATATACCTCTTCTTTCCGGTTGGTCCCTAAATGTTCTTATCCTTTCATTTCATTATTCCTTTGCTTGTACTTCTGCTTTTGCTTATATACCCTTTTCTTCCCTCTGCTGGTCAAAGCTTACCCATCTTTCAAAACCCGACACAAATGCCTCCTTATCTTTGATGTATTTCGAATTCCTTCTTTTCTTCTTCCCACCACAGCCCACACCAAAAACAAAATAATCTCTGCTCCCTTTGCCCTTCATCTCTTATAGTACTTTCTGTGTTTTGATAGTAGTCATCTGTTTAACCTTTCTACTGAATCGTAATCAATTTAATGTTTTATTAATTTTCATATTCCCCATAGAAACCTTTTTTACTGTATTGCTCTGGAAATGTTTGTTAAGTTGCTTTAAATATCCAAGAATGCCAGAGGGTCTTAAGATTCACTAGAAAATTATCTAATCGAAGAGGATTGAAATTCAATTCACTGAACATTTATCAGGGGTCTAGTTACTGTATGCTAGGTACAGTGTTTCTCACCTGAATATACAAAATAATTAAGGTAAAGTAGGAGGAATAAGAGTGTACAAATACTTCAAGATTGCAAGCTTCCTAATTTTTATGGTGATCATCATCATCATGGGCCAGTTTATGGATTCTTAATGGCAAAATGACAGAAATAGGTAACAGAAATAATGACAACGAGTATCTACATTGAACTTTTCTCATTCTCTTGTTGATGTTTTAAAAACTTAATTCATACAAGCATTCAATTTATGTCTCCAATTAAAATGTTTCCATTGAGCACGTTCGTGAATGTGGAATTACATAACATAAAAGCCTTTAAAATATATAGCTTGATAAGCAAATTGTTTTTCTAAGTACATAAAGAACTTTTCCCCCCAGTCCCTGGAAGATGTGTGTTATCTCATACGGAATGCTGTATTTAGTCTACGTTCCCAGGCTTAAATGAAGGAAATAGAGGAAAGTACCAAAGACATTTTCTAAGTTATTTTCGGATTATAAAAGTAGTCATACTTCTTGCAGTAAACTTAGAAAACACAGAGAAGTATAAAACTAAAAAATACTGCATAATTCTACAGAGATAGCACCATTAATATTCCTTCTTGTCTCTTTTTCCATGTATAGGCATAGTTTTGTATCTTTTATCATAATGATTATTTTTTTCATGAGTATTAATGTAGTATTAAGAAAATACAATTTAAAGGAAAACATAAAAACACATAGATATAACCATTTTGGTATTTTGGAGTGTTTTTGTTGTCATTTTCTTCTTTTGTCCTGCATATATATTGTTTAAATAATTATATACTGTATATACAGCTTTGTGTCCTACTTGTTATTGTAAGCAGCTCCATTTAATTAAAAATAGAAAGAGGGTTCTCTTATAAGTTGAAGGTGGTAGTCTTTGACTGAGGGGCAAGATTGAGCTTCCTATCCATTAACGAGCAGAAAGGAAGTGCAGAAATGGTTATAGGGAGGGGTGTGAATTAGAACATTTAAAACAAAAATATGCCTCACGGAGCTTTACATAAAAATATACTTACTAGTCATAAACGATCTGGCCTAACCCATATGCATTGCCTGTTGTGACCTTGGTCTTTTGAAAGGTTTGATCACCATTTGTGCTGTAGTTCCTTTGCTCTCATAAAATTCCTATTGATGATGTCTTTGTCACAAATGAAATTTGTGCCCAGTTTCCCTATTGCTTACTTAAGTAGTACCTCATTGACTAAAATGGCTTTTATTTTCCACGATAGCCACTGAACTGTAAACTATTGTTGGGGTTTTCCCCAAAGTTTGCTTAATAGGGTACCCTAGATATTGCGTAGGGATGAATAATTTTTTTGTATATGTCAATTTAATGGAAGCATTAATGCATACCAAAAAGGTACAGAAATCATTAGTGTATAGCTCAGTGGATTTTCACAAAGAGAACACACCTGTGTAACCAGCACCTAGATCAAGATACAATAGTACCAAAACCCTGGAAGAGTATCTCACACCCCAAGGTGAAGAATTTTTGAAGCAGCACAGTTGTCAACCTTGCCCCTTCGGGGAATGACATCTTGCAGCATGTGGTAGGAGCGTAGTCACCCACAAAAAGTCTCCTTCACTGCATTGGAGCTAGTTAACCGTGGTGATCGTCAGCTAAATAGTGTAGGAAGTTATTTCCAAGCATAGCGTACCTTCAGTTTTTTGAAGCAGTTTCTAAGCCAGTTCAGAGTTGCCACATTTTGATGTTAACACCCACTTTGGAGCCTTACGGCAAAGCAGAGCACAAGGGCTCTTGGTTATTATTCCATATCCTGTTGTCTTTTTGTCTTTTGGCTGTAGGTATATATATATTTCTATATATTATGGCATATAGTTACTGCTTGTTACAATAGGCTTGTTACCCATAGGCTTGTTACAATATTGGTTTCTTTCAAAAATAACTTTGGTGATTCTTGCCTTACTTGATGGAGGAGACGGTTAGGTTCAGAACCTGGTTGCAATTTATTTGGTTTATTGCTTGAATGCTCAAGTTAGATATAAATCAGTGATTTTCAAAACCCTATTCAATCCTATTTATTTTGACCTTTTTTGAAAGATGATGGTACTAGAACTCAATTGTTGATGTGTGTATATGTTTGTCTCAAGATATTAATCATAATTTTAGATAAAATATTGAAGTGGCATAGATAAATGTTGCCTGCAACTAAAAAGTCTTAGCTTTTAAAAAGATAATGCACCAAAATGTTAACCTTGGTTATTTCTGGTTGGTGGAATTATGGGTAGTTACTTTCTGATTATAAAATTCTCTTCATTATTATTTTTCTGTATTTTCTGAATTTCCTATAATGAATATCCTTTATACTTATAATCAGTAAAAAATCAGCTATTTAAAAAACATCCAGAATACTCCTGTAGCACTGATAAATACCAAAGAAAGCATTAATAATGTGACTATAGCAACAATAGGAACAAAGCATGTCTGATAATAGAAATGATTTACATACTATTATGAGAATTTAACAAAGAATTGCTTTGGTCTTTTTAATATATCTAACCCATATGATTGTTAGCATGACCCTTTCTTGTTAATACGAGTTTCTTAATATATAAAATGAGCCTTGAACACTGAAGAACTGACTTTTCCTATTTTAATAGAGAATGTTTCTCTTTACCCTTTGAATCACTATTTGAATTTTTTCTTTCCCCTCTTACATACATATACACACATGCCTCACTTTTCTTAGTAATTTTGCTTCTTTCCCCAAAGAAGCTTCCCCTCACTAGCCCCCTTCAATAAATTGGTGGTTTTCACCCATGATACACTGGATTCATCTTATGACAATAATTTTTGTCATTCTAGAAAACGGGACAAAATTTTAGAATAAGGGGAGAGAGGAATCATGGTGTTCTTATTTTTATACTTGATTAATGATGTGCAGAACGTACAAGCTCAATCCAAATTGCATTTAAGGCATCTTTAAGTTGAATTACTTATTTTTAAAATGAACATTTCCCTTGAAGTGGTATTCAACTATACAGAATTCCACCAGTTGGTGGTATGCATAAGAAACTGCCAAATTCAAGGGTAGCTTCTGTACTACTTCTTTTCCTCTTAGGACACATTTTGTTTTGTTTTTAAACATTTATTTGTTTGTTTATTTGTTTGTTTGTTTGTTTCAAGGCAGGCACAGCTCACAGTGGCCCATGTGGGGATTGAACCGGCAACCTTGGTGCTACCAGCACTGCGCTCTAACCAACTGAGCTAAAAAGCCACCCCTTAGGACACATTTTGTCATTCACTTTTGTATCCTCTTCCTCTGCCATTCAAAGCTTAATTAATTCTACTTTAGATAATTTTACACACACACACACACACACACACACACACACCTTCTTAGAGCCACATCTTCCTTTTCAAAAAAAAAAATTGAGCTTTCATCTATGTGATTGCACTACTTTTGAAGTGAAATTAAACATTATAACAAACCAGTGCTCTCAGTATCTAAGGACCTTCAATGTGTCTATAATTCACTCCCACAATCTCCGGAAAAACCTCCTATCAATCGTGTAATCCTCCTGATTAAATAAGCATTTTTCTTATGTCCCAGTATTTAAGATCAATTTTAAATGCTTTTGTTTTGCTTTAGGTATTTCAGTGATGCTGTTTTCTGAAAACTTTTATTACAAATGTGGGTAAAACAATCATTTATATTTGCTTTGCAGTTTTTAGCCCTCAAAGCATTTCATATGCAATAATCTATGGATTCATTTGGAAACCCAAACACTGTGTGGCAACATTACTATGGAAAAATGTGTTGTCTCTAATTCCAAACAATAGACTTACAAATGAATTTTTGAAACACAACCCATTAGTGTTTCTTTTGTGGTTATTGTTCATAATGGTAGTCTATGAAATAGAGTTTATCACAGCTGACCCTTGAACAACACAGGTTCGAACCGTGCGGGTCCACTTACACACGGATTTTTTTTTCAATAAATACGAGTATACAGTCTACCGTCCATATCCCCAGATTTTGCATCCACAGATTCAACCAGCTGTGGACCGAAAACAGTATTTTGGATCTGCAGTTGGGAATCTGCAAATGTTGAGGGCGAACTATATGTATTCTTCTATGCCATTTTGTATAAGGGACTCGAGCATACCCCATTTTATATAAGGGGTATCCTCAAACCAATCCCCCACAGATAGAGAGGAACGAGTGTAGTTAAGTTTTGAGGGAGTCATAATTTATACACAGATTTTTGACTGTGAGTGGGAAAGGGGAGATCAGCACCCCTAACCCTTGTTATTCAAGGGTTGACTGTGTATTCTTGCCAATCATGCTGCTTTAGAGAGTTTTCTCTATTATTCAGTTTCTTTGTGATGTTGATCAAAGCTCTCTCCCTCAGCTATTCCATATGTTTTACCTTATGGACTCTGCATTTTGGTTTCCTAACCTATGATGATCTGAGAAAAAGTTGGCTTATTTTAATAGCACTTTTAATGTTCCTAAAAGTTTTAAGATCATAACTTTGACTTGTGGCTTAGTTAGCCATTAATAGATTTCCAAGTTGGTACATCTTTTTTTATTAGAGAATTTCAAGAGTAATTCAGATGAAGGCTAGAAAAGTATGGTTATATTGAATGAGGTTTTCATTTATAGATCTACAAACAACCTATATTTAACACAGTTCCAAAATACTTTGAGTTGTAGGGTATTTGGAATTACTGTTTTCCACCACCATCATTTCATTTTGGCAAGAGGATGTGTAAGAAAGACTGAAACTGGCCAGTGCAAAAGCACTAGTCATCTCCCTTGCCTTAACCCCCAACCTTTTTGTTTGCTTGTATATGGCTGATGCCTTTTGGTAGAGCTGGCGAACAAAACAAGGAAATTGTCTTACCTTGAGTGATGTAATTAAAGGCTAACAGATTATCCTTTGATGGTAAGGAAAGCTACATGATTGCTCTATTTTTATTTCAATCTATTGTACCAAAAACGAATGTGTTCCATTTGAAACTGGGAGACAGCATATTACAATGAAAGGATGGGTGTCCTTGCGTCAGACTGTTTGGCTTGAATTGCGACCCTACCAATTAATAAATATGTGATCTTGGGCCAAGTTGTTAACTTGGATTTCATTTGTCTTGTTCATCAAAGTGGGGATAATAATGCCCATTTTCTATGATGTTGTAAATAAACTGTTTGACATATAGTGGGCATTTAGTGAGTGTTAGTTCTGTTGAACCTTTTGCTAGAAATTTTATTACTATACATAACATTTCTCCTTTGGCTGTTACAACTGTTCATTACCATATTTTGAAATATGTAATTATTCTGTATGCAGAAGCAGGAAAAAAACTGTGATATCCAAATTGCTATTTTTCTGGGCAATTTCTGAGAAATGCAGAAAGAAATCACATAATCAAGAAACTGAAACAATTATCTTGTCCTCTTTCTCCACTGTGTATTTCTGTTTTAAGCAGCAGCGAGACCTTAAAATCAAAATGTTAAACTCCAAACAACAGAAATGGCTATGGACCTTTTGATAGCACAGTGGTGAAAAGAGGGGACTCAGGAATCAGATGGATTTTAACTTGAATCCCAACGTATCATGTGAAGTTAGCCAAATTAATCTCTTTGTAATTCAGTTGTGTTTTTTTTTTTTTAATCTGTAGCATGGGGGATGATAAATGTACCTACCTCATAGGGTTATTGTGAAGGATAAATTAGGTAATACATGAAGCACTTATTACACAGCCTGGTTCATTAAAGGATAGTTTAACCACCTCCTCACCCTCATCTATAGCACTGTCTTGGAGATTAGTGATGCGTGTCACTGCAGCGCTTCTCAGAGCCTCTGATATGCTAAAGAAACACTGTTTAACTTTGTTCAATGCATTATTTTCTAAACTTCTTGATTTATAGAACCTTTTCTCTCAAAAATACTTAACATCGAAATGTAGTTTGGAAAACTCTGGTTGTCATGCCCTTGATACTTTCTCTCTCTCTCTCTCTCTTTCTCTCTCTCTCTCTCTCTCTCTCTCTCTCTCTCTCTCTCTCTCTCTCTTTTCACTATATCTCTTCCTCATTTTATTGCACTGGCCACATATTTTGACTATCAAAGTTTCATCAATGTCAAGGAGTGACTAAGCCAGTTATCTTACTATGATAAGAACAGAATGTTTTCAACTGTGGTGACAAACATTTTAGTTATATATCTTTGTACTAACATGGTACCTTTCATATCAGGTTAATCTGACTTCAAAGTGTAGTGCTACAAGCTAGGTTTATTCTCCTTATTTACTTTCAGAAACAACTTATTCTGAAAGGATAAAAACACAAGTAAGACAGATTCATGTATGTTTTTATAATTAGTATGTGGGCCTTACTACAGAGGTTAGCTTTTGTAATACTTCATACAGGAGGAAATTTAATCTTTTCAGTTAGTAGAATGTTCTTATTTATGATTTTTTATATTAAATAATACCAAAATTGCTGCAGAGGCATACCAAATTCTCTTTTTCAATGGCTGGGCTACCTGATAGAATACTAATTGAACTTCTGTAACTTTTGCACCCTTAGGTTCTCGTAGCCAGGTCAAAATGAACACCCTATCTCAACATAATGCTCTTCCTAATTTTAATGATTGATGCAATTTCCAACCTAATTCCCCTATTAGAAACTATACCTGAAGAGAATGTATGCAAAAAGAGGTTCCAATTTCAACAAAAGTTTGAATACCCCTTTATGACCAGCACTGTGCTGGATGTTGTGGTAGGAAAAGAGTGAGCAAGGGATAGCTAAAGATAAACAATGCCGCGGTCCTTTCCTTCTAGGGAGCTCATATTTTCAGGCTCCATCACATTTTTTTGGCTAATAATGATATTTTACTCTGGCACTCAAATATCAGTTTACATAGTGCTTGTAGATGTACACAAAAATCGCCCTGTCTGGAGTTTGACAATATTTAAGGTACAGAGTGCATGTCCGTCCCTTCCATACATTCTTGTGCTAGTTTTACCTGGTCTGAAAGATGACGGGTAAAGTGAAGTGGTGGAGACCATGTCCTAATTTCATTGTAAGTCTAGGCCCTGGCTTGGTTTTGTGCTCATACTTTTTCCCCTGGGTACAGCAACACTTTATTTAGTGGAATTCTCCTTCCTAAGGTCTCACATTGCAGGAAAACATAACCAGTTTATACAAGGACAAAGGATCACCATAATATATTTTATTTTTTTTTTATTTTTGACACCACAATTTCTAGTGTTCATTTGTGTGATTTTTCTTTCCCTAAAACCCCTAAATCTCCTGTTTATCCTTTTATACAGCCCAACAGATGTCTGTCTGTTTTTAAGCTGCTTTGTGCATATTGTTAGTCAGTGGTGGCTTCACCTTGCACCATAAAATATTCTTATCAGATTTCGAACAGCTCTGGATATGGCACAATTCAGTATCCCAAAGGGTTGAATACATTAATGCTGTGGAGTTAACTGATTTGCATTCCTCTGGAAAGCATTAATACGTAGCAACAACAAATGCTGAATTTGGTTTGTACAAACCTTACTAACCCCGAATAAAAACTATGATAATAGAAAACTTTAGCATAACAATTTTAATACAATTACAGGATACCTGATTAAATAACATACGTACCACAATTTCTGCATGACCTTGCAATAGCATATCTTATTATTTTCATTTCTTCAATATCAGCACAAATTTAACGTTGTGTAGACACTCAGCTTGCCCAACTGCTTTAAGACTTCTCTTTTATGTCCTCTGAATCTCCTCCTAAGTGCTCAAATCACCAGTCTCCTATTGAACCAAAAGGACTGGGTTCTAACTTGAGCTTAGGGCTAGAATGACATCTGTCCTAGCTCCTGAATGTAAGTGAGAAACTGAGGTGTAGTCAAGCACCATTTGGAGAGGGATCATTGCCACTATTAGTGCTGCTCTGGCAGTATGGTCATTTCAGTGGGATCAGCACTGTGGCAGTGTGCGTCACTCTAAACCCAAGGTCTATAAAGTAGGATTAGTGTTTAACTTTTTATCTGGGTATACGCATATATGATACATTCTTGCTATAGGCAGACATGTCCTGTCAAGATATGCTGTCTTTGAATGTAGGGAGGAGGTGTACCTTAGACTCTGTTCATCACAATTATCTTTAAGGATGAATTTGTTTTCAGATTGAATCAAGATTCAAATTATCACTAAAAATAGCATACTTAAAATTGCATTCATCAAACGTTTATTGGACATGTATTATATGCCAGGCACTCCACTAGACATAGATACAGTGATGAAAGACCTAGTCCCTAACCTGAAGGAGTTAATCATTTAGTGAAACTCAAGTAAACCAGATAACCTCAAGGGAAGTCTGCACTAGGCAGTGTAAAAGCTGAATGTCTAACCCACATGAGCCAGGATCATATAAAAAGAGGTTGACTGATCATGGCATTGTACACCAGAAGCTAAACATTAATGAATGCCAACTATAATTTTATATATATAATGTGATGGTTCAGTGTGAGGTCGGAGGGATAGTGGATGGGGGGAGGGGGGTTCACAAACTGTGAGGGATATAAATGATGAACGTCTAAGTATTACCTTATCTTGTACACCTGAAACTAATAAATAAACAAAATTTTTAAAAAATCAAAAAAAAAAGAGGTTGAACTTTATTCTGTTGGTGAAATAGAGCTCTTTAAGGGCCTTTAGCAAATAAATAATATGAATATTTTTCCCTTTTAGAAACACTTATCTGGTGGTAGCTGTGAGGAGAATGAATTGGAGGGCTAAGACTGGTGGCTTGGTTACCAGTTAGGAGGTAGTTATAGTGATTTAGATGGGACAGTAATGACAGTGGAGTTGTATTATAACAGGAAAGCAATGGGCCTGTTTCTGATGTGGCTAATTTTCAAACTTATCTATGCGAAGTACTTACTGATAAAAACTAAGTAATTCTATTTGCAGAGATTTTCTATGCAGGGTAAAGTATTGGCACTGATCTGGTCAGAGTGACTAGACAACTGTTTTAGAGTTCCTTGACAATAACATCAGTCAACCTATGATCAAACTCCAGCCCAATATTTCTAAAAGTATGGGCCGCAGATGACATGCAGTGAAAAAACCCACAGAACTTGTTAAACTGCAGATTCCCCAGCCCAACCCCAGACATACTGAATCAGGGAATCGGTCCTGGGAGTTCAGTGTTTTAACAAGTTTCCCAGGTTATCCTCATTCATATTAAAGTTTGGGGATCATCACTGTGGCCCAACAGTTTTCAAAATATGATCTGGGACTGCTGGTCCTGGAGACTCTTTCAGGGATCCATGAGGTCAAAACTATTTTTATAATAATGTAGACATTTTTTGCCATATTCACTGTGCTGACATTTACACAGAGGGTGTAAAAGCAGTGGACAGAAAAACCGCTGGTACCTTAGCACAAATTAAGACAGAGGCAAAAACTGTATTGTATACTATGCCTCCATGCATTTATAGTAAAAAGAAAATGCCAGTTCACTTAAAAATGTTCTTGATGAATCAGTAAGAATTAATTTTATTATCCTATTATTTGTCCTACCCTGTCATACACAACTATTTTTATATATTCCGTGTGATAAAATTGGAAGTAGGTATAAAGCACTTCTGGAACAGACCAAAGTATGATGGTTGTCTGAAGGAAAAGCACTTGTATGACTGAGTTGTGAGCTGAACTAGCTGCTTTCTTCAAACATCTTCTTTTCAACTTGAAAGAACTACTAACAGTGGTTGTTCAGACTTGAGTATGTAGAAGATCTTTTCTCAAAAGTGAACTAAGTGAGCCAGTCATTTCAAGGAAAACAAATGGCATTATTTGTTGCTAATGATAAAATTTAAATGTTCAAACAAAAATTAGAACTTTAGAAAACTTATCCACCATGGGAACTTGACAACTGCCTAATACTTAGACTTTTCTGATGAGATCAATGGTTATATAGTATCAAAAGAATAACTATGATTTTTTTTGATATTGTATTATCTTGCAATAAGTCACCATTTCTGAGATCTTCATAACTCAGTGAACCAGTATTTTCCAAATGACCAATGTGTGATACTACAAAACCATGCATAGATAAAGGATCCATTTAATATACAAGGTAGATAAATGGATTTTCATTTAACACAGTTCATTGGTATGGTTTCAAATTCTACTTGCACCTAACGTTTAAGAAACTACCACTTGTTGAGTTTTGGTATAGTATCAAAGAAGAATATCTACAATTTTTTGAAAATGCTATTAAAACACTTCATTTTTCTAATTACATATCTGTGTAAGTGCAGATTTCCTTCTTATATTTCAATCAGAAGAACAGAGCACAATAGATCTAATGCAGAAATAGACATTAGGTATTATAAGTAACTTAGAGATGATTTAAAGTCTAACATTAAAGAGACTTGTTCAAATGACAATGCCATCTTTCTTATTACATTTTTTTGGGGAAATATAGTTAGTTATTTTTAATTAAAAATATGTTAATTACATTAACATATGTTTATGACTGTTATTTAAAGTGAATGAATAAATAGTTTTAAAATTCCTCAGTGTTAATTTCTAATATTGTAAATATGAATATAAATAATCTACACAAACAAAAATTTTTTGGCATACTCGATGACTTTAAAGAGTATAAAGGAGTCCCAAGATCAAAAGCTTGGAGAAATGCTGATCTGGCCCTTGGGTTCTTAACAGTATGCTAAACATATGACTGCTGAAAATTAGAATATTCCAGGCAGGATTAGGATTGTTTTCTTTTTTCTTTTCAGATTAATACTTGTTGTTTAATGGTATAGAGTTTCAGTTTAGCAAGATGAAAAGAGTTCCAGAGATTGTTTGCACAACAGTGTGAATATACATAATACTACTGAAGTGTACACATAAAAATGATTAAGATGGTAAATTTTATGTATGTTTTACCACAATTTTTAACAATCAAGAAAATTAAGGAGCATTCTACAAAATATCTTCAATAAATCATGAAATACAAATACTATGGAACTGTTCCAGATTAAAGAAGACTAAAGAGACCTGACAACTGAGTATAATTTGTATGATTCCGGATCAGGAAATACATTTATAGCTATAAAGTAAAATATTGGGACAATTGGTTTAAATATGAATAAGGTCTATAGATTATAGTACTGTATCAATGGCATCTTCCTGGTTTGGATAATTGTACTGTGGTTATGTTAAAGAATGTTCTTGTTCTTAGGAAATACACACAAATATTTTGGGAATAAAGGGCCATCATGTCTGTAACTTACTTTTTTTAACTTCTTTTTTTATCTTTATTAAATTTATTGGGGTGACATTGGTTAGTAAAATTATATAGGTTTCAAGTATACAATTCTATAACACATCATCTATATATTGCTTTTTGTGTTCACCACCCAGAGTCAGTTCTCCTTCCTTCACCATATATTTGACCCCATATAGGATTTTTTAATAAGAATTCTAAGAATTGTTTACCTGTGAGGATGATATGTCATCCACAAATAATGCATCTGTGACCTTTTGAACAGTGTTGCTTCTAATTCCCTAGTGTCTTTAATATGCTATTTCCTGAGGACTCCATCTACCAGATTTTTTTTTTTTGGCGCTATATCAAACCGTGACTCATTCCTTAATGTAGTATAATCGGCCCTCCATATCTGCCAAGTTCCTCATCCACAGATTCAACCAACCACAGACCGAAAATATTCAGGAAAAAAAATGTTATGTCGTTACTGATGTGTACTGTGTAGTTAGGCCTACAATGTTTGGGTCTGTACTGAACATGTATGAACTTTTTTTTAAGGAGGGTGCAGCTCACAGTGGCCCGTGTGGGGATCGAACTGGCAACCTTGGTGTTATTAGCACCACACTGTAACCAACTGAGCCAACCGGCCACCAATGTACAGACGTTTTTATCGTCATTTTCCCCTAAACAATAGAGTATAACAACTATTTACATAGCATTTATGTTGTATTACGTATTATAAATAATCTTGAGTTGATTTAAAGTTTGGGAAGATGTACATAAGTTATATGCAAATACTATGCTGTTTTATATCAAGGACTTCAGCATCTGCAGATTTTGGTATCCAAGGGGGACCCTGGAACCAATCCTCCAGTGATATGAGGGACAACTGGATGCCTTCAACAAGTACAGCAGAAGTATTTGGGGGTGCAGGGAAGAAAGAAAGGCAACATGACAGTGTGACTTTATTTCATTTGTTGGCTTAAAAGAATGATAATAATAAAAAGTGGTATTGGTCATCTTTACTGTAACCAACCCTCCTCCAAAAAGATGATTTGTAACAACGCAGAATGTTAAGAACCATTGCTTTAACCAACAGCTTACCTATATTAATGCCTATTTCCTATCCCAAACAGACTAGAATTTAACTAAAGGCTAGTTAATAGCATAATGACATATTAAAGGGGGTGTGCAGTACTGATTTGTCTGGTTTCCAATGAACCACAGACATATGTTTCCAATACTGTAGAGAAATCATTTGTATACGAGTATTTATTTGTTGAGGTAAAATTTAGAACTTTTTTTTTTTTTTTAATCCAGGGAGCTGCTATGAAGCAGTCAATTTAAGAAACCTAAATTAGGTTCATCTGTGGCTGACAATAATCAAATGGGTGAAAAATTGTCAGAAAACAGGAATTTGAAGAAAGAGAGGCTAGTCTGGCTTAAAAGTTTAGAGAATTTTTTACTGGTATGAAAAAAATGCCACTTAGGGGAGATGTAAGATAGTGGAATACATAAACACTGTGCCTGCTTCCTTAGGTGAACACATTAAAGTTACGACTAAATTGTAGAACAATCAACCTGGAGAACCATCTGAAGTCTAGCTGAACAGAACTTTTATAACTAAGGATATAAAAAACAAAAGCCATGTTGAGACTGGTAGGAAGGGCAGAGATGCAGACCGGGCCAGCCCCAAACCTCAGTATGGTGGTTGAGAATCTTGAGGGATATCTGAGCCGCAGAGGTACCTCCTGGTGGAGAAAAGGGCCCCAGGCCCACACCAGGCTCTCCAGACCAGAGTACTGGTGCCAGGAAGAAAAGCCCTCGCAGCAACTTGCTGTGAAAAACAGGGGGGATTCCAACCACACAGGTGGGATGGAAGGCTGTGGGAAATCCGCATGTCCTCTTACAGGGCCTGTACACAGACTCACTCACTCACATGCACTCACCCTGGATTACGGTGAAGGGACAGTGACTCAGGGTGTCAGAGGCATATGGGGAGCAGACTGAGATGTGTGGTTTCAGCATGAGGACTGGAGAGTAGTCGCCATTTTTCCTATGTGGAGTCCTCCTCCTATGCATCTGGTGGGCGGGGGCCATCTTTTGTGTGTTGAGCCCTCCCTGCATGCCCATGGCCAAATCTGAATCTGAATTGGTCTGATGAGCTCCCCTGCGACTCTGCCCCACCCAACTCCCCCAATTCCGGAGGCACTTTCTCAAGGAGCAGCCAGCCCCACCCACATTGCACTCTTTCTTGGAAAACTATCGGAGTCCGTGAGCCCTAGGCAGGTGGCAACTGACCTCAGTGTACACGGAAACTTTTGCTAAGTAGCTCCAGGCTCAGCACTGGCACCAAAACAGAATCTACATTAATCTGGTGACCACAACTCTTCCCACTCTAGTGACTCCCTGAGTCCCTGCCTCACCCAACTTGTGTACTGCACGAGGCTCTATCAATGGCTGAACATTAAGGTGTCAGCATGCCTCGGGGTGTCCTGGCTTTTTGCAGAGCTACCCCAGGCCTGGTGTTGGTGGCAGCCATCCTCGGTTCACATTGCAGCCTCCCCCATTTGCCTCCATGTTTAGCACAGGCATAAAACAACCATGGATCCCTTTGTAGCTCCTACCTTGTAGTCCCGACCAATCACAGGCAGTGGTTGACCTGCACCAGTGCCCCTCACAAGAGGCCCCAGAACCAACACATTTGGGTGTTAGCTTAAGACCACAGCAGAGCACTGCCCAATTAGCTCCACAAGCAACACACACAAGGGGTGGTCTCAACAGACACCGGAGCCCACTGGAGTAAATCCCACTCATTGGGTAAGTCCCCTGCATAGCACCCCATAAGCTGTGGACACAGCCAAACTCCACAGCCAATCAGCCTGAGGGCCAGCCCCATCCCCTGATGTGCCAATAGCAATCAAGGTACACAAAGCCACACAAAGGTATACACAACCCACACAAGGGACACCCAGGAGCACCCAGAGTGAGTGACCAGAGAGACTGGGCCAGGGCCCCACAGAACACCTACTACATAAGGCCACCCGGCCAAAATTCGGAGATACAGCAGATCTTCTAATACTTAGAAACAAACACAGAGAGGCAGCAAAAATGAGGAAACAAAGAAATACGTCTGAAATGAAAGAACAGGCGAAAACTCCAGAAAAACAACTAAACAAAATGGAGGCAAGCAACCTACTAGATACAGAGATCAAAACAACGTTTATAAGGATGCTCAAGGAACTTAGTGAGAACTTCAACAAAGAGATATCATGCATTAAAAGACACAGAAACCATAAAAAAAAACCAGTCAGAAGTGAAGAATATGATAACTGAAACGAAGAATGCAGTAGAAGAAATCACCAGTAGACTAAATGCAGCAGAGGATTGCATCAGTGATTTGGAAAACACCCAATCAGAACAGCAAAATTAAAAAAAAAAAGAATCCAGAAAAATGAGGATAGTTTAAAAGACCTCGGGGACAACATCAAGCATAACAATATTTGCAGCATAGAGGTATCAGAAGGAGAAGAGGGAATGCAAGGGATTGAGAACCTATTTGAAAAAATAATGACTGAAAGTTTCCTAACATGGTGAAGGAGATAGACATACACATCCAAGAAGCACAGCGAGTTCCCAAACAAGAAGAACCCAAACAGGCTCACACCAAGACACATCATAATTAAAATGGGAAAGGTTAAAGAGAAAGAATTGTAAAAGCAGCAAGAGAAAGGCAACTAGTAACTTATAAGGGAGCTCCCATTAGATTGTCAGCTGATTTCTCAACAGAAACTTTGCAGGTCAGAAGGGATTGGCGTGAAATATTCAATGTGATGAAAAGTGAGGACCTACAACAAAAGATTACTCTACCTAGCAAAGCTATCATTTAAAAATTGAAGGGCTGATAAAGAGCTTCCCAGTCAAGAAAAAGCTAATGTAGTTCATCGCCATAAAATCAGTATTACAAGGAATGTTAGAGGGCCTTTTTTTTTTAAGTTTGTTGGGGTGACAATTGTTAGTAAAATTACATAGATTTCAGGTGTACAATTCTGTCATCTATAAATCCCATTGCGTGTTCACCACCCAGTCAGTTCTCCGCCCGTCACCATATATTTGATCCCTTTTACCCTCATCTACACCCCCTCCCCACTTACCCTCTGGTAACTACTAAACTATTGTCTGTATCTATGAGTTTTTGTTTCTCATTTCTTTGTCTTGTTCTTTTATTGTTTTTGGTTTATATATCACATATCAGTGAAATCATATGGTTCTCTGCTTTTTCTGTCTGACTTATTTCGCTTAGCATTATACTCTCAAGATCCATCCATGTTGTCACAAATGTTCCTATGTCATCTTTTCTTACCGCCGAATAGTATTCCATTGTGTATATATACCACAACTTCTTTATCCATTCATCTATCGAAGGACATTTTGGTTGTTTCCATGTCTTGGCCACCGTAAACAAAGCTGCAATGAACATTGGAGCACACGTGTCTTTAGGTATAAATGTTTTCAGATTTTTTGGGTAGATACCCAGGAGAGGGATTGCTGGGTCATATGGTAATTCTATTTGCAATTTTTTGAGGAACCTCCACACTGCCTTCCATAACGGCTGCACCAGTCTGCATTCCCACCAACAGTGTATGAGGGTTCCTTTTTCTCCACAGCTTCTCCAACACTTGTTACTATTTGTCTTGTTGATGATAGCCATTCTGACTGGGGTGAGGTGATATCTCATTGTGGTTTTTATTTTAATTTCTCTGATGATTAGTGATGTTGAGCATTTTCTCATATGTCTATTTGCCATTTGTATGTCCTCTTTGGAGAAATGTCTCTTCAGGTGGTCTGCCCATTTTTCAATTGGGTTGTTTGTTTTTTTGTTGTTGAGTTTCATGAGTTCCTTGAATATTTTGGATATTAGCCCCTTACTGGAGGCACCGTTTCCAAAAATCTTCTCCCATTCAGTCGGTTGCCTCTTTATTTTGTCAATGGTTTCTTTTGCTGTGCAGAAGCTTTTCAGTTTCATATAGTCCCATTTGTTTATTTTAGCTTTTACTTCCATTGCCTTTGGAGTCAAATTCATAAAATGCTCTTTGAACCCAAGGTCCATGAGTTTAGTACCTATGTTTTCTTCGATACAATTTATTGTGTCAGGCTTATGTTTAAGTCTTTGATCCATTTTCAATTAATATTGGTACATGGTGACAGATAGCAGTCCAGTTTCATTCTTTTGCACGTGGCTATCCAATTCTCCCAGCACCATTTATTGAAGAGGCTGTATGTTTTTAGCTTCTTTGTCAAAAATTGTCTGTCCATATTTATGTGGTTATATTTCTGGGTTCTCAATTCTATTCCATTGGTCTATGTGTCTGTTTTTCTGCCAATACCATGCTGTTTTGATTATTGTAGCCCTGTAGTACAAGCTAAAGTCAGGGAGTGTGATACCTCCAGTATTGTTCTTTTTTCTTAAGATTGTTTTAGCTATTCAGGGTCTTTTGTGGTTCCAAACAAATCTGATGATTTTTTGTTCTATTTCTTTAAAAAATGCCATTGGGCTTTTGATGGGGATTGCATTAAATCTGTATATTGCTTTGGGTAACATGGCCATTTTAACTGTGCTGATTCTTCCAATCCACGGAATGTCTTTCCATTTCTTTGTGTCATCTTCAACTTCTTTCAAAAATGTCTTATAGTTTTCAGCATATAGGTCCTTCACATCCTTGGTTAAGTTTATTCCTAGGTATTTTATTCTTTTTGCTGCAATTGCAAAAGGAATTGTTTTTTGTATTTCTTTTTCTGAGATTTCATTCTTAGTATATAGGAATGCAATGTACTTTTGTACATTGATTTTGTAGCCAGCAACTTTACTGTATTCGTTGATTGTTTCTAATAGCTTTCTGGTGAAGTCTTTAGGGTCAATTTAGTTTTTTAAAAAAAGGTATTTTAATGACATACAAAAGTAAAATTACAGGTTCCAGAAAACAATAAGGCAAATTTTTTCACCCTGTAGAGAGTAATTCTTACCTCATGATAGTAACATTTTTTATTTTTTAATTTAAATAATTTTATTGGCTTTATTCAGCAATTCATGAATCAGGCAGTAACCAATCTAGCAGAAAGTCTCTTGAAGAGCTGTACAAGATACTTTTATAGACCAAAGTGAGCAGGAGCAAGCACGTTATACTGGATATTTCCTGATTGATTAAAGCAGGGTTGCTTTTCTTATATAGAGCAAAGGGAAGTGTTGACCCACATCAGGTAACCTGTGCTGACTAAGCAAGCATGAATTGGTTGACCTAGGCCTTCCTTTTCTGGGAGAGCCAGCAAGTAGACTTAGTTAAGTTTTGGTTTGCAGATATGGGGCTTGGCTTGAGTGACTCCGTCTTGGGACTAATTTGATTACTTTAACACCTTCAATATTGGAGTAATTTCTAAAATAAATTTTCTTCTGTGAACAGCATTTTGGGTGATCTAAACCTTGACTTGCTATTGTTAAAAGATAAACTGAGGCATATTTTTAAAATTTTTAAGTGTTTATTTGAGCCAAAATTAGTTGAATTGGACAGTGCCAAACTGGAAATGGTTAGAAACACTCCACCAATGGGAGCTAAGGGAAAGACTTTTATAGAGATGATACGGAAACAGAGCAAGGAAATTATTTGATTGGCTATAGCTTAAGTAGATGTCTTATTTGGGAAAGCCTAGTTGGCCGTTTGTGATTGGTTGTCCTTAGGTTTCAATTTCATTTTTTTAAATTAATTTTTGATCAGTTTCAGGTGTACAAAGCAATGTGATAGGCATTTAAACCCCTCACAAAGTGATAACCCCCCTCAAGCTACTAACCCTCTAACATCTTATATAGCTGTTACAATACTATTGACTATCTTCCCTATGTTATACTCCCCATCCCGTGACTATATATACCTATATATTTAGTTATAGTTGGCATTCAGTATTATTCTACTTCAGCTCTTCAGGTGTATAGCGCATTGGTCAGGCATCTACACAGTCTATGATGTGATCCCCCTGATAAGTCCAGTGCCCATCTGGCACCTTAGGTGATCTTTACAACATTGTTGATTATATTACCCATACTGTATTAACTATCAATTTATATTTCTTAATGACTTCACCTTTTCTACCCTGGCCACAACCCCATTCCCGTCTATCATCCTGATAGATCTAGTACCTATCTGGCACCATACCTAGTTATTACAATATTATTGACTATATTCCTTATGTTACACCCTACATCCCCATGACTACTGTGTAACATCTAATTTGTTCTTCTTAATCCCCCTACCATCTCAAAGAAGTCCCTTTAAGATTCCTTGTACTACTGGTTTGGTGGTGATGAACTCCTTCAGCTTTTTCTTGTCTGGGAAGTTCCTTATCTGTCCTTCAATTCTAAATGACAGCCTTGCTGGGTAGAGCAACCTTGGTTGCATGTCGTTGCTTTTCATCACATGGAATATTTCCTGCCACTCCCTTCTTGCCTGCAAAGTTTCTGTTGAGAAATCAGCTGACAGTCTTATCGGGGCTCCCTTATAGGTAACTAACTGCTTTTCTCTTGCTGCTTTTAAGATTCTCTCTTTGTCTTTAACCTTTGGTATTTTAATTATGATGTGTCTTGGTGTTGCCCTCTTTGGGTTTATCTTGTTTGGGACTCTCTTTGCTTCCTGGGCTTGTATGTCCATTTCCTTCACCAGGTTAGGGAAGTTTTCTGTCATTATTTCTTCAAATAGGTTTTCAATTCCTTGCTGTCTCTCTTCTCCATTTGGTATCCCTATAATGTGAATGTTGGTACACTTGATATTGTCTCAGAGGCGCCTTAAAGTCTCCTCAATTTTTTGGATTCTTTTTTTTTCTTTTTGCTGTTCTCGTCGGGTGTTTTCTGCTACCTTATCTTCTACGTCGCTGGTTGGATCCTCTGCTTCATCTAATCTACTGTCGATTCCCTGTAATATATTCTTCATTTCTGTTATTGTATCCTTTATTTCTGACTGGTTCTTTTTTATGGTTTTTATGGTTTCCATCTCCATTTTTATGAGATCATTGAGCATTCGTGTTTTTTTTTAATTTATTTATTGGGGTGAAAATTGTTAATGAAATTACATAATTTCAGGTGTACAATTCTGTATTATATCATCTATAAATCCCATTGTGTGTTCACCACCCAGAGTCAGTTCTCCTTCCATCACCATATATTTGATCCCCCTTACCCTCATCTCCCACCCCCCACCCCCCTTACCCTCTGGTAACCACTAAACTATTGTCTGTGTCTATGAGTTTTTGTTTCCATTGAGCATTCTTATAGCCAGTGTTTGGAACTCTGTGTCTGATAGATTGCTTATCTCCATTTCACTTATTTCTTTTTCTGGAGCTTTGTTCTGTTCTTTCATTTGGGACCTGTTTCTTTGTCTCCCCATTTTTTGGCTGCCTCCCTGTGTTTGTTTCTATGTACAGTGGTACCTCGGTTGTCGAATGTAATCCATTCCAGAGGACTGTTTGAGTTCTGAAACATTCGAAAACAGCCAACTGCTAGGCCTCAGGATCTTGCACTCAGCGGAAGCCAGATGCTGCTTGTTTGGGTTCTGCAAACCCTTGAGAAACCCTAGGAAAGTCTGCAACTTGAGCCAAAGCAGGCAGTCTGCATGCATGAGAAAGCCACTGGAAGCGACCTGGATGTACCTGAAAGTTGGGTGGGGCCAGGTCTCAAATCACCAGGGCAGGGTGAACAAACGAGGGAGACTCAGAAATGGCAGCCACTTGTGTTCGCACACCGGGAAGGGGGAGGGCTCAACAAGAAACAATGGCCTCTGCCACCTCCCTGTCCAGGAGAAAGCTGCCTCTCCAGTCCCTGTCCCAAGCCAGACAACTCAGTTCCCCACCATGTGTCTCTGCCGCCTTTCCAGCCGCTGCCGCAGCCTGGAGCTCAGAGCCAGTGATTCCAGTGGTGGGTAAGTCTGCACACAGTCCCTTTAAGAGGAGCACCTGTGATTGCAGCCGCACTGTCTCACTCAGTCACAATCTCCACTGGTTTTCACAACCAAAAATTATGGGACTTCTCTCCTCGGGACTGGAACCCTGGGCTGGGGTGGGGCTGGTATCTCTCACTCCTTTAGGGGATAGGGGCACCCCCACCACTGAAATAGTCCTCCCAATCTTTAATGTTCGTGTGTGTGTGTGTGTGTGTGTGTGTGTGTGTGTGTGTGTGTGACCAACACATTCTACATCTCTGACCTTCCTACCAGTCTGGAGGTGGCTTCTTCTGCAATTCCTTAGTTGAAAGGCTTCAGTTCAGCTTGATTTCAGGCGATTCTCAATAGTGGTTGTTTTGTAAATTAGTTGTAATTTTGATGTGGTTGTGAGAGAAGGTAAACAGCATTTATCTGCTGTGCCATCTTGGTTGTCTGTTAGTAATAGTTTTCTTAAAGAGTCAAAAGGTACAAAAACACAAAAAAAGAAACAAACAAACAAACAAAAACATCCAGGATGCCCACCACTGCAGGTCCCAGACACTTTTAACATAGTTTTTTTCTTTTCTTTTTTAGAGGTGTGGAGTGGGGGAATGGGTGCTATGTTTTCTGGATAAACAGAATGAAATTAATAGTTGATTTGGAAATTCCATAAGGCTAAAAGAAGAAATGTAGTCATATTCCTTTGCCAGAACTTGACTTCAGAAATTCAGTACAGCCTTACCTCCTTGAGGTAAAAACTGCAACCCAGTGTTCTGATTCCCACTTCAGTGTTATTTTTGCTACATTATGCTTCTTCCCTGGCTCAAATTCTAGTCTATTTCTGGTTACCAATTTTTTTTTAATAAAGAGAACTACCAAATTCAGAAATATCAAAACAAGAACAATTTGTTATTTTACAAATTATTGGATACTCAAGAAAAATATGTTTTCTTTTTTATATAGGAAGATATTCTACTAACCCAGTATCAGTTCAGAAGGGCCTAGAGGGAAGGGATATATTTTATTTTTTTTTTGTAACTCCAAGGCCTGGCACAGTGTCTGACATGTGTGTAGATACTTTTTTTAAAAACTTAATTATTGAGATTTGAAGTACTGTCTTCTGTATATAACTACTCCACAAGAAGGGTAATTGAACAATAACTTTGATCTTATTAGCACTATGTTTTAATCAACTGAGCTGTTCAACTCATATTTGGTTTCTTAAGGCTGGTATCATGTTTTGCCATGTATAAAGTGCTCCCGTGTATAATGTGCACCCAAGTTTTTGGCCCAAACTTTCAGGGAAAAAACCTTTCATTTTAATTTAAATTTTTATTTGTTTACATTTAGGTACGTTTTTTTGTATTATAAAGGAATTTTAGCGTTTATTTCTTAACATATTATGGTACAAGAAATTTTATGTAACAAACAATTCTAAAACACAAGAACAGATACAAGATACAAGAAATTTTATGTACTGGTGACAAATTTAGGATATTTAGGCACCAATATAAGGCCCAGAACTCTTCATTGTTGCAAGTTGGTCATAAGTTCAACAAAACCAATCATTGTATTCCACGGTATTATTTTGCATACACATATCAGTATTGATTTCTAGAGTTATACTTTTAACTCATAAGCATAAAAAAGAATTAAAAACATTTATATAGAGAAAGAATTAGTACTACCCATGCATAATGCACATCCTTATTTGGGCAAAAAAGTGCACATTATACATGGCAAAATACAGTACTTTCCAAAAGAGTTTGTTGGTATAGTGAAATTTTAGATAGGAAAGTGGAAAGGTTGATAGCTTGTACAAGAGTCTGTGTACATAATTAGTACATAAATATTGGTTTTAAAGATCAACTAAGAATGCTTTGAGGAAATAGCAATAATTTTTTTTAGAGCTGCTTTGTTTTTCTTTTCTTTTTTTAATTTATTGGGGTGACAATTGTTAGTAAGTTTACATAGCTTTCAGGTGTGCAGTTCTGTATTACATCATGGAAATAGCAATAATTTTAAAGATTGCAATAAAACTATTTTTATTTAATATGTTGTACTGCTGTAAGAGCATAAGCTGATAAGCCAAATTTTGCAGCATAAAGAACATGTATTCAATGATATAAGTTGGTTATCTGTTAATTGAACTTGTTCTATTGAGGGCCTGAACTCTTATCTTCAAGGAAGATCAATTCTCATAAGCACCTGAACAGTGCGTTGAGTTTCTCTAGGAAGGAAATATCAGTACCCCAGCCTTTCAAATAGGCAAAAGATTATATTTTAATTGTCTCTTTGAAAAAAATGCCATTTTTCACATTTTCTAAATCTTGGTTAAGATGAGAAAAGCTTCTGGCCTTTGTGTATGCATTTTCAATGTTCTCTTCACTTTCTATTCCTCAATACACCAGAAATTATAGAGTAAATATTCAGAATAAGTTCTGAATATGACTACATATATGGTGCTTATAATAAATGGCTAACTACATACAGAATATGTTTTGTGATGTTTTAAAAAGATCACTTATAAAGTCACTAATTTTAACTTAAGAGGTTTGGAATCAGCTGAAGCATAATAATAGCCCTGTGAGTCTCCAATATTTTAGGGACAGAGAAAGCCTAAGGGAGACAAAGGCTCAGCAAGGCCTGCTTTAACAACACACACACACACACACACACACACACACACACACACACACACACCAATCAGAAAAGTTTTTTTTTTCTTCCTTTTCCTCAAGAAGAATTCTGGTTATTCTTTGGAATTTCATGGTACATATCATATTTTGTGGTTTTCAACAGAGTTGCAAGTAGAAAAGCAAATTTAATTTGGTATTGTACATGAACTTTGACTGGCTTTTCCAAGTAGGTATGAATAAGTGAAATGAATAAACCAAGTAATTTTGTTGTAAGCTTTGAACTGTATACTACTTGTCTTTGAGTTTTGACTCTGTAATGTCCAGCGGTGTGCTGGACTCATGTGGCTCAATCAACTGTACCCATAATTTCCCAACTCCACATTCATATGGCCCTGGAAGTTGTGTTTATACCATGGAAATTGGTACATGATGCAAATCAAGAATTTGCCCCCGAGAACCAGTTTTTACTCATTTACCACACACCCTCCCCCAAATGTACCTATTTAAATTTCATTTTTGCAGTCAAATAAAAGCTTTAGATTTCACTGAAGATAGAAAACTGATGTAGGAAAAGGTGGTAAAGAGCAGAGGCACTGAAGCCAAACTGCCTGTGTTCAGATACCAGTTGTGCACTTATTAGCTTGTATTGTCCTAGGCAAGTCAGTCAGTCTTATCTTTAATGGGATAATAGCAATGCCTACCTTGTAGGGTTGATGTGGAGATTGAATATGTTAAATGCATATAAAGCACTTAGTTTATAGATAAATCTTATCTGGCAACCTCAATTATCCAGAGCATAACCAGCATTCAGGAAGTAAACAAAAATGTCACTGAGCAACCAATATAAATATCAGAGGGTACTTGCACTGAAGCCCTCAAGCTCTCTCTCTGGAAGTCTATTTTACTCTTTCTTCAGACTCAGCTTGGTTGAGTTTTCAGTTGACAGTAGGATTAGAAAGAGAGGAGAAATGCTGCTAGCCTCAACAAGTGAGAACCTTCTTCCTCCAAAGAAAATTACTCAAAGTGAGAATTCAAAAATGATTCAAACTGAATTATCTCTAGGGTCCATTCAAGCTCCAAAAATCTATGACTATGGTGAAAAATCATGACAGTTTGGGGACAAATAACCTTACTACTATATTAAATAATGGCTTACAAAGATGATCTGCTGTCCATAATAAATCATAATCAGTATATCCTAGGTAGGAAAATCAGACACTGTAGATTGCTTTTCTAAATGTCCATTCAAAATTGTTAAAATTAAATGTTTGTGTAAAAATTTTTATTACTTGAAAATTTTATTTATATGGAACATCTAATTCCCTGACAATACAAGATAATGGAAAGCATTACTGTAGTTAATTAAAAGATGGTCTCTGCCCTTAAAATGTTCTTAAAGAGGTAATATGGCATGCCAATTGAAATGCAAAGCAAAGTGAAGTACTAGAAGATGTTAAAACCAAGTGACAAAAAAAAGAGAGAGAACATTTATATTCCAACTTGGAACTTGGGAAATTAACATAGGAGGCAATATTTGAGCTGGGATTTGAGTAATAGACAGGCAGAGAAGTATGGTGGAAGTGTCAGAGCAGATTAGGACATTTTAGGCTGAGGGAACAGAAGGAATAAAAGGAGAGTTATGAAAAGTGAATGACAATAGTCAATCCCATGTGGCTGGATCTGAGTGTTCATGACATGGGAGTGTAGTGGAGATATATCCAACTTGAAAGGTTAGTTGGGACCAGGTCATATAATGCTTTAAATACTAGGCCGAGGAGTCAAACTTTGATAGGGAATAAGGAGTCAGTAAAGACTTCTGAGCAGGGAACAGGCATTATTCAACCAAGTGATGGTAAAAGTCAACCAGGAAGGTAAACTCTGATGAAGGTGTGGGGGGAAATTGGATATTCAGTGACCAATTAGGAGGTTAATGAAGTAGTTCATGTAACGACATTATGACGGCCTATATTACATAGGCAGCAGGAATGGAAAGAAGAATCTGATAATACCATAGGAGATGCCAAGGAAGTAGCATCTACATGACTTAGTAGGTTAGCAGTAAGTATTCACACATGATTCTGAGGTTCCTAAACCAGGTGACCAGATAGTTGTAATGCCATTAACTGTGGTTGGGAACAGTGGAGGGGGAACAGTTTTTAAATAGTTGCAGGGGCATGTAAAGAGGACATATATAATAACACTTAGAAATAGATCTTTTATGTGGTTAGAAAGCTGATTCAGTAGTTGGACTATATATAGCTTGTATGAATATGAATTGGGGTGGTTGAAGCACAACATTGTTCATTATGTATAGACAATGTATTTCTTGACTATCCTTGTTTTTCAATCTCCATCTGACCACAATGGTGCGTATGTTCCTGAGCATTCACCCCTGCCACCCACCTCATATCTTCTAAAAGAATGAAAACATATTTCTGTTAGTCAAAAAAAATCAGAACACATCTATTATTAAAACTAAATCTTGAAAATTATTATGTACTCCCAAACCTAATTTTTAGAATTATCCATGCCTTCAAAGATTATACAGGTTACAGTATCAGAAATCAATGCTAGGTTATATAGTTAATTGAAACTTTATAACCAGAAATCTTCCTGACAGATGGCTTGTAGAGAAAAGACAAAGACTATGATTTTAGTGCCAAAGCTAGACATTTAAAGCCCCAAATAAATAGAAAAATGAGCCACTCTCTTGCAAAATCACCAATTCTCTAGATCCATAAAGGATATTTGGGTCATATACTAGATAGAGGAAAAAGTTGCAACTGTAAGCGTTTCAGACTCCTTCACTTCCCATTGCCTTTGAGATTTTTTCCCCCTGTAAACATGAAGAGAATGAGTCATCAATGTCTACCAAATGAGTGATTGCAAATAAGTCAGTAAAGTTATAAAAGTTTTTAACTGGCTATCATAAATAAAAATAGTATCTTTAGTATTAGTAACTTTAGTAACTTTAAAGAACTGTAATAATACCTTAAATAGTAACTTTAAAGAACTGTAATAATACCTTATAAATATAGTTTTGGAATATATACTTTCAAGTAAAGAGAGGATCTTGGTCTTTTGAAGACTTTGGCAACTGGGGGCAGTACATTTAAGGGATTACCTGGGGAATAATTCTGCTATGTATATTGATATTTAAGGTTTGTACTCTTAATTTGATTATTAAAAGTATGGATACTATTTTAATATTGTACTTTTGTATTTAAATTCTAGTCTGAAGGTCCTTTTAGGGTTGTGTGTGTGTGGTTTTGTTTATTCCAGATTAGAGTTTGATCATTAACCAAGATAGTACTTTAACTTAATATCAGTGGGAGGTTTCTCTGGTTGGTAATCTCTTAACATTCAAAGAACTCTATTCTTTTGCTTAAGGTTATTGGTCTATAAACTAGAAGGAATATAAACCTTGATAAGCATTGAAATTGAGTCATCTGACATTCTCACAGCATCGGGAAAGATGTTTGTCCTTTATTTTTTTCACAACATTTATATAGTTGGGCGGTAGGGAGGAGAAAGATTAGTGGGGGGTTAGAGAGGGAAGTGTTACAGAGATTAGACCTTTAGACTGTTAACCCCGATGGTCTATGGTCGTTGATGCCAGTCAACACAAACAGAAATTCCCAATTTGGGGTGCAGTGAAGGGGGAGGAGACTTTATTCAGTGCAAACAGTTTAATTGTGATATAACACAGCTGTGGAACAGCTCAATTGTGATACAGCTCAGCTTGAGAAAAGCATAGCTGGGAGGTGGCCCTGGGCGTGAAGCAATCCCTGTGTTGCAGCTCAGCCCCTCCCCAGCAAGACAGTTCTGCTCTGCTCCAGCAAGTCAGCTTAGCTGGTATAGCTCCAGCCAGGGAAAGTGCAGTTCCAAGAGCCACAGGGAAGCTTACTTATATAGAGAAGTCCTTGCCCCTGGTCCCTGATTGCTCCATTCTCATGCAAATGAGGACTCCAAATCCTCAGTTTGGTTGGTCCAAAAAACACTGTCCTGATTGGTTAGTGAAGATGTTAATGAGGTTGTAACTGCACAGCTATGATTGGACTGGGAAAATCCCAGTCATGTTGGTTGAAATACAACTCCAGGAACTCCTTTATAAGGTTGGCTCAGATGGCAGGAACATAGTGCAGGCAGGCCATTCAGTGGAAACTTTTCCCTGAGGCATTGCTTGTATGAGAGGCCCTTGCTCAGCAATGACTGCTAGGCTCTATTTTTATATTTGAGCCCAATCAACAGCCAAGAGCCCTGCTTAGTAGGTGCCTTCATTCTCCGGGTCAACTCAACTAGCACTTAGACTACTGGACTAAGTAATGAATTTAGTCTAATTTTAGAATTGATTTTAGTTGGTGTTGAATAGTAACATACATCTCTACCAGTTTTATATTCATTGCTAACCAGATTAGGTCCATGCAAAACCTTAGAGTACCTTGGACAAATTTTATATTGATTTTGAGGATATAAAAAAATGGCATATGTATGTATGTGTGTGTGTGTATATGTATGTATATAGTACATTTGGGCTTGTAAATATTATTTTTCTCAAATTACTAATCTTAATTTGTAAATTGTTACACTGTTTAGTAGTGAGCTCCTGAGAAAGTCTATCCTACCTTATAAATTGGGAAATGTATAGTTAAAATATTTTTGTGTTTCCCAAATCTCAGATTCTGCAGGATGTAAGCCCTATTCTTTACCATCCAGGAGACTATTTATCTTACAGAAAGCCTTCATATACGAGGCAAATTAGGCCCCAGACTCAACTGTTGAATTATCAGTGGTTAATCTGTGGAGAGTGGAGATGTTTGTTATGTATCACAGCTTCCTTACGAAACTATGAGTTCCTTAAGATTAGTAACCAAGTCTTGGCATGTGTATATCTGCTATAATTTATATACACATATTAGGTGCCCAATAAGTGTTAATTAAATAAATGAGTATCCTTTCTTTGCCTCATTGGGAATCATTTAAAATCACGTTAGCACTTGGATTTTTATACTAAGAATGCTTTACCAAAGCAAAACTAAATTCCTTTTCTTTTACAGGTGCAGGAGACATTGTTGCAATCATGATTGGCAATCTGAAAGGCACAAAAATCCTACAATCAATTCAAAGAGGCGTACAAGTAACAATGGTCATCGAAGTAGGGAAAAAACATGGCCCTTGGGTGAATCACTATTCAATTTTCCTCGTTTCTGTGTCCTTTTTTATTATTACGGCAGCAACTGTGGGCTATTTTATCTTTTATTCTGCTCGAAGATTACGGAACACAAGAGCTCAAACCAGAAAGCAGGTTTGTAAAGGTCCTTTCTTCCAATTTAAAATTAATTTATTGTATTAATTTAGTTTTGATATCATGTGTTTTAATATATTTCACTTGATAATGATCCATGCATATGTTGTACAAAACCTGATAATTTTAAAAAGTATATCAGCTTATAGCCTCTCAAATCTTTTATTTTCTGTAAATTGTCTATGGCCTTAATCCTACCTGATTAAGTTTTCTAAAACCTCATTATGGAGCACAGCCAGCATTTAATTATATATGGGTATAAATACGTATGTTTTTTAAATAGTCTTTTCCTAAATTACAAAAGCATTTCATACTCAATATAGAAAATTTAGAAATTAGAAAGTACAAGGGAGTATTTAATCTTTTCTTATGGCAGAATAGTATTCCATAGTAGCTAAGCAAAATAAGTCAGACAGAAAAAGTCGAGAACCATCTGACTTCACTCTTATGTAGAATATAAAACTGAAAGCAACAAAGGAACGAGACAAACAAACAAAGAGACAAAAACTCATAGACACAAACAACAGTTTAGTTCTTACCACAGGGTAAGGGGGGAGGGCTGTAGAAGAGGGTAATGGGGGACAAATATATGGTGGTGGACTATAAACTGACTCTGGGTGGTGAGTACACAATGTGATATATAGATGATGTATAATAGAAATGTACACTAGAAACCTATGTAGTTTTACTAAATATTGCCACCCCAATACCTTTAATTAAAAAAAAAAAGAAGAAGAAAGAAAATACATGGGAATTTGCAAGAGAGGACCAAGATGGTGGATTAGGTAAATGCTATGCCTGCTGCCTCCCAGGATCAGACCAACATTACACATAAACTATAGAACAATTAATCTCAAGAATCATCTGAAGGCTAGCTGAGCAGAAGAACCCCTATAACTAAGAATATAAACAAGAGGCCACATCAAGACGGGTAGGAGGGGAGAAGACCCAAAGTGGGCTGACCTCAACGCCACAAATGGTGATTGAATACCTGGAGGGACACCTCGGTGGCAGATGTTCCCCCTGAAGATGGATGGGTCCCAGCCCAGGGGTCCTGTGCCAGGAAGAGGAGTTCACATGGCATCTGATAGTGAAAATCATCGAGGACTCTGTCTGCCCTTCCTGATGGGGAGAAGGGCAGCTGGAAACCCAGACACCCTCCAGCAGAGCCGGCACATGGACTCACTCGCTTGTGGTCACTCACCTGGTCTCTGGTGGAGGGATGGCAGCTCGGGAGGCCCAGAGACATGCAGGGAAGGACTGAGTGGTGTGGCTTTGGTGCAGGAACTGGAGGCACAGGAGCCATTGTTGTCCCTGTGTGGATCCTGATACACGTGTGGTTTATAGGAGGACGCCATCTTTACAGGGTTAAGCCCTCCTTCAAAGGACCAAGTCTAGGACCACATTGGTCTGGTGGAATCTGTACATGCACACTGCCTTGGTAAGGAGCTGGGTTCCCATCCCACCCTTCCCCCCACCCCCCACCCCACATACACACAACTGGTGTTACTTTACCCAGGGCACTCTTGACTGCTGGGCTGCTGGCCCCTCCCCACAGGCTGCAGAAGCCTTTTTGCAGCTGATGGAATACCTGCGGTGACACTGGAAACATTTACTGGTGGGTGGTAACCCAAGACCTGCACCACAGTGTCTCAGAGGCAGCTCTCGGGAATCTGTAGGCCTTAGACGGGTGGTGACTAGCCGTGGTGTACTCGGGGCATTTTTGCGGGGTGATCGTAGGCCCAGGACTGGTGCAGGAGCGGAGACAGCATTGACTTTGTAGAAACCACAGACCATAACCCTTAGCTCCATGGAACCCCACCCTGCCTATCTAGAGCTACATTGTCAGGGGCGCTCTGGGCACCTGGGTGGCTGGCCCCACCCCACAAGCCACGGAGGCCTTTTATAGCAGTGGACAGCCTGTGATGGTCCCGGGAGATTTTGGTGGTGGACAGAGACACAAAACCTGCACCGCAGCCACTCTTGGGCAGCTGTCAGTAATTTGCGAACCTGAAGCAAGTGGTGGCTGGTTATGGTGTTCTAAGGGTGAAGTGCTCACAGGATGATCACTGGTGGAAGAACTGAATCTGCATTAACTTTGTAAAAATCACCACTGGCCATGTCTAGTGACTCACTTGAACTCCACCATGCCCAGCTAGTGCTGCATTGCCTGGGACACTCTCAGCACCAGTTCAGGCAGCCTAGCCCCCGAACCAAAGGAGGCTCTTTCAATAGCTGGACCTTACAGGCAGCCGGCAGGTGGCAATAGGTCTGTGGGACCCTGGGCATTTTACTAAGCAGCCTCAGGCTCACAACTGGTGGCAGCTAGCCTCGATTCACAGCAAGGCCACCCCGACATGCCTCCAGGCACAGCACTGGCAGCAGCCAACCACATATAGCTTTGTGGCTCTTACCAGGTAGCAGCTGGCCAGGAACAGGCAAGGCTGAAATTGGCCTCCATGGGCGCCCCTCCCAAAAGACACCAGAAACAACACACCCAGAGGCTGGCTTCAGACCACACCAGAGTGCTACCTAGTTAGCCCTACAAGTGGGACTCCCAAAGGGGGAGGTTTCTAAACAGGCACAAGAACCTGTGGGGGCGAATCCTCTAAGGGGTTAGCCCCCACAAAGCAGCTCATACACTGTGGGCGTAGACGGTCCTCACAGTCAGTCAGCCCGGAAGTCAGTCAGTCCCACTCACTGATGTGTCAAAAGCAATCAAGGCTCACTTACAACAGGAGAACACACACAGCACACTCAAGTGACACTCCTGGACCACACGCAAAGGAGATCAGGGAGACTGTACCATTGGACCACACAGAACACATACTACGTAAGGCCATGCAAGAAAGACTGAGAGACATAGGAGATCTACCTAAACATAGAAGCAAACACAGAGAGGCAGCCAGAATGAGAAAATAAAGAAACATGTCCCAAGTAAAGGAACAATAAAAACCTCCAGAAATAGAACTAAATGAAATGGAGCCAACCAACCTACCAGAGACAGAGATTAAAACACTGCTTATAAGAATGCTCAAGGAACTTAATGAGAATTTCAACAAAGAGATAGCAAACATAAAGAAGGACATAGAACCATAAAAAAGAACTACTCAGAAATAAAGAATACAATAACTGAAATGAAGAATACACTAGAAGGAATTAATAGCAGATTAGATGAAGCAGAGGATTGAATCAGCGATTTAGAAGACAACGTAGCAGAATACACTCAATTGGAACAACAAAAAGAAAAAAAAAGAATTTAAAAAATGAAAATAGTTTAAGCGACCTGTGGGACAACATCAAGCATAACAACATAGGTATCATAGGAGTACCAGAAGGAGAAGAGAGGGAACAAGGGATCGAGAACCTGTTTGAAGAAATGACTGAAAACTTCCCTAACCTGGCAAAGTAAATAGAAATACAAGCCCAGGAAGCACAGAGTCCCAAACAAGATGAACTCAGTCCCACACCAAGTCACATCAAAATTAAAATGGCAAGGGTCAAAAACAAAGAGGACATCCTTAAAGCACCAAGAGAAAGACTGGTTACGTACAAGGGAACTCCCATAAGACCATTGGCTAATTTCTGAACAGAAACTTTGATGGCCAGAAGAGAGTGGCAGGAAATATTCCAAGTGATGAAAAACAAGGGACTACAACCAAGACTGCTCCACCCAGCAAGGCTGTCATTTAAAATTGAAGGAGAGATAAAGCACTTCCCAGACAAGAAAAGCTAAAGGAGTTCATTACCACCAAGCCAGCATTACAAGAAATGTTAAAAGGGCTTCTTTAAACAGAAGAAAGAAGAAAACAAAAGAAAATAAAAGGTACGAATAATAAAATGGCAATAACTATGTACCTATAAATAATCACTTTAAATGTAAATGAATTAAATGTTCCAATCAAAAGACATAGAGTAGGTGAAACCCATGCATATGCTGTCTACAAAAGACCCACATCATATCAAAAGACACACACAGACTAAAAATAAAGGGATGGAAAAAGATACTCCACTCAAATGGAAACAAGAAAAAATCTGGAGTAGCAATAGTTATATCAGATAAAATAGACTTTAAAATGAAGACTATAAT
This sequence comes from Rhinolophus hipposideros, assembly GCF_964194185.1. Lineage (NCBI taxonomy): Eukaryota > Metazoa > Chordata > Mammalia > Chiroptera > Rhinolophidae > Rhinolophus > Rhinolophus hipposideros. The sequence continues at coordinate 50,926,953 of NC_138046.1, read as the reverse complement.
AAAAGACAAAGAAGGACATTACATAATAATAAAGGGATCAATCCAACAAGAGAACATCACCCTAGTAAATATGCACCTAACATAGGAGCACCCAAATATATAAAGCAAATATTGACCAACATAAAGGCAGAGATCAAGCATAACACAATCATAGTATGGGACTTTAACACCCCACTGACACCAATGGACAGATTTCCAGACAGAAAATCAACAGGGAAACAGCGACCTTAAATGACGCAGTAGACCACATGGATCTAACTGATATTTTTAGAGCATTTCACCCCACAGCAGCAGAATATACATTCTTTTGAAGTGCACATGGAACATTTTCCAAGGTGTACCACATGTTAGGCCACAAAAAAAAGTCTCAATAGATTTAAGAATATTGAAATCATATTGTCTTCTTTGACCACAGTGGTATGAAACTAGGAATCAATTACAAGAAAAAAACTGAAAAACACACAAACACATGGAGACTAAATAACATGCTACTAAATAATGAATGTGACAACAGTGAGATCAAGGAGTAAATCAAAAGATGCCTCAAGACAAATAAAAATGAAAACATAATGACCCAGTATCTATGGGACACAGCGAAGGCATTCCTAGGAGGGAAATTCATAGCAATGCAGGCCTACCTAAAGAAACAAGAAAAATCTCAAATCAACAGTCTTTCTTTACACCTAAAGGAACTGGAAAAAGAATAGCAAACAAAGCCCAAAGTGAGTACCAGGAAGGAAATGATAAATAGAAGAGTGGAAATAAATGAAATAGAGATTAAAAAATCCATTCGTCTACCGATGGTCATTTCGGTTGTTTCTATGTCTTGGCTATTGTGTATAGTGCTGCAGTAAATATAGGGGTGCATAAATTATGAATGTCAACTACAATTTTATATTATATATAAAACACATACATACAGTTACAAGAAGCAAAGTACAGCATTAGGAATAGAGAAAGTGGAAATGTAATGGCTGTGTGCGATGTCAGAGGGGTAGTGGATGGGGGGGCTCACATAGTGTGAGGGATATAAATGATAAATGTCTAACTATTACTTTGTTTTGTGCACCTGAAACTAAGAATAATAATAATAATAAATGTTAAACAAAAAACAATACGAAAGATCAATGAAACCAAGAACTGGTTTTTTGAAAAGATAAACAAAATTGAAAATCCTTTAACGAGACTCATCAAGAAAAAGAGAGGACCCAAATAAGTAAAATCAGAAGTGGAAGAGGAGACATGACAACTGACAAAAAAAAATACAAAAAAAATTAAAAATATTATAAGCCAATAAATTGGACAATATGAAAGAAATGGATAAATTCCTAGAAACATACAATTTTCTAAGGCTGAATCACGTAGGAACAGAAAATCTGAACATATTGATTACTACCAACAAAATTGAATCAGTGATCAACAAACTCCCAACAAACAAAAGTCCTGGACCAGATTGCTTCACAGGTGAATTTTACTAAACATTCAGAAAAGAATTAACACCTATTCTTCTCAAACTATTTCAAAACATCCAGGAGGAGGGAAGGCTCCCAAGTTCATTTTACAAGTCTACTGTTACCCTGATTCCAAAACCAAAGAAAGACATTACAAAAAAAAAAAGAAAGAAAGCTATAGGCCAATATCTGTAATGAACATAAATGCAAAATCCTCAAAAAATGTTAGCAAACCGAATTCAACAATACATTAAAAAGATCAGAGGTCAGCCCAGTGTCTCAGGTGGTTGGAGCCCGTGTTCCTGATGCCAAGGGCAAAGGCCGCTGGTTCGATTCCCACATGGGCCAGTGAGCTGCGCCCTCTACAGCTAAGATTGTGAACAATGGCTCTCCCTGGAGCTGAGCTGCCATGAGCCGCCAGAGGTCGACATGGGCTACCGTGTGCTGCCATGAGCGGCCGGTGGACAGCGTGAGTGGCCTGCAGCCAGCATGAGTGGCCAGTAGCCAGCGAGAGCTGCCGTGAGCTGCTGTGAGTGGCCAACCCAAGACCGGCGACCTACTGCCTCAGCCAGAGGGAGCACAAGGCTCATAATACAAGCATGGGCCAGGGAGCTGTGTCCTACATGACTAGACTGAGAAACAACGGCTTGAACGGGAGTGTGTGTGTGTGGGGAGGGCGGGGAGGTGGAAGAAGGGGGAAAAAAGGGATCATATACCACAATCAAGTGGGATTATTTCCTGATATACAAGGTCGGCTCACTACGTGCAAAGCAATTAATGTTATACACCACATAAATAAAATGAAAAGTAAAAATCATATGGTCCTATCAATAGATGCAGAAAAAGCATTTGACAAAGTCCAGAATCCATTTAAGATAAAAACTCCCAGCAATGTGGGAATAGAGGGAACATATCTCAACATAATAAAGACCATATATGACAAACCCATAGCTAATATCATACTCAATGTGGAAAAGCTAAAAGCATGCCCCTTAAGATAAGGATGCCTTCTTTCACCAGTTTCATTCAACATGGTTTGGGAAGTTCTAGCCACAGCAATCAGACAAGAAAAGGAAATAAAAGGCATCCAAATGGGAAACGAAGAAGTAAAGTTGTCATTATTTGCAGATGACATGATACTATATAGAGAGAACCCCAAAGATTCCACCCCAAAACTGTTAGAGCTGATAAATGAATTTAGCAAAATAGGATACAAAATTAATATTCAGAAATCAGTTGCATTTTTATATTCCAATAATGAAGTATCAGACTGAGAAATTAAGAAAACAATCCCATTTACAATTTCATAAAAAATAAAATATGAATAAATTTAACCAAGGAAGAAAAAGACCTGTACTGAGAAAATTATAAGAGATTGACGAGAGAAATTAAAGAAGATACAAATAAATGGAAATATATATAATACCATGCTCATATATAGAAAGAATTAATATAGTTCAAATGCCCATACTACCCAAAGCAGTATATAGATTCAACACAATCCCTACCACAATACCAATGGCATTTTTCACAGAACTAGAATAATCCTAAAATTTATATGGAACCATTAAAAAGCCCGAATAGCCATGGCAATCCTGAAAAATAAGAACAAAGCTGGAGGTATCATGCTACCTGATATTGAATTATACTACAAGGTTATAGTAATTGAAACTGCGTGGTATTGGCATAAAAACAGACGCATAAAAGCAGAATGGAACAGAATAGAGAGCCCAGAAACAAATCCATGTCTATATGGTTGTTTAACCTATGACAAAGGAAACAAGAATTTACATTGAGGTAAAGACAGTCTATTCAATAAATGGTGCTGGGGATACTGGACAGATACATGCAAAAAAAATGAAACTGGACCACCTTCTTACACCATATACAAGAATATACTCAAAATGGATTTAAAGTATTAAATGTAAGACCTGAAATCATAAAACTTTTAGAAGAAAATATAGGGAATAAACTCTCAGACATTACCCTTAGTAATATTTTTTACTGATGTATCTCCTCAGGCAAGGAAGACAAAAGAAAAAATAAACAAATAGGACTACATCAAACTTAGTTTTTTCACAGCAAACGAAACCGTCAACAAAACAGACATCTTACTGCGTAGGAGAAGATATTTTCCAATGATATATCTGATAAGGGGTTAATATCCAAAATCTATTTAAAAAAACTTCATACAACTCAACACCAAAACCATAAACAATCCAGGTGAAAAATGGGCAGAAGACATGAATAAACATTTCTCTAAATAAGACATACACATGGCCAGTAGACATATGAAAAGATGCTCAACAATACTAATCATCAGAGAAATTAAAAAAAAGAAAATCCCACAATGAGATACCACCACACACCTGTCAGAATGGCTATCATCAATAAATCAACAAACAATAAGTGCTGGCAAGGATGTGGAGAAAAGGGAACCCTCGTGCATTGTTGATGGGATTGCAAATTGGTGCAGCCACTATGGAAAACAGTATGGAAGTTCCTAAAAAATTATAAAATAGAACTACATTATAACCCAACAGTTACACTTCTGGGTATTTATCCAAAAAAAACCCAAACTCTAATTTGAGAAGATATATGCACCCTTATGTTCACTGCAGTGCTATTCACAAGAGCCAAGATACGGAAACAACCAAAATGCTCATCAATAGACAATTGGATAGAGAAATTGTAGTACATTTATACAATGGACTATTACTATGCCATTAAATAGAATGAAATCTTACCATTTGCAATAATGTAGATGAATCTAGAGCATATTATGCTAAGTGAAATAAGTCAGACTGAGAAAGACAAATGCCATATGATTTCACTTATATGTGAAATCTAAAGAACAGAATAAATGAGCAAACAAAACAGAAATAGACTCAGAGATACAGAGAAAAAAAACTGATGGTTGCCAGATGGGAGGGAGTTTGGGGCATGGGGGAGAAGGTGAAGGGATTCGAAAATACAAATTCATAGTCACAAAATAGTCACGGGGATGTGAAATACAGTATGGGTAATATAATCAATAATGTTGTAAAGACTATATAGGGTGTCAGATGGGTACTGGACTTATTGGGGGGATCACTTCATAGATGATATAAATGCCTAACCACTGTGCTGTACTTCTAAAAACTAATATAAAATAATATTTAACGTCTTGTTTAGTTAAATATATATATACATATATATCTGTATCTATATAGATATATAAGTATATATCTATATCTATATGTTCACAGGATATAAAATACAGCATAGGGAATATAGTCATGGTATTGTAATGGCTATGTACAGTGTGAGATGGGTAGTAGACTTGGTGGTGGTATCATTTTGTCAGGGGTGTAAATGTCTAATCATTAGGTTTTGTACACCTGAAACAAAGAACATTAATCAGTTTGCAAATGACCAAAGAGATTTTTTAAAAACAAACAAAGTACAAAGTACAAGGAAAACCCTTCACCCAAAACCCCATATAACAAAAAAACTATAGTCACCACCCAAAATAACCACTGTTATTTCCCATATATGTATATGCCTGTGCATGTGTGTATTTGTTTGTGGGGCCAGGGCTGGGAAGAGAGACTAGGCTGAATTTTAAGAGAAGGCAGGTTTAATGATCTAATTGTGCATGAAAGAGTGCTAGGCTCTAAACAGTCATGTATTCATAATTTCTACCATATTTTAACAACTGATTTATGAATAAGTACAAAGTATAAAAATAATAGAGCAAATGTTTCAAAGCATCATTGAACATGGAAATACATATAGTTACGTGGCATTGATCCTATGACATTTAAACTGCCCCTCATTCCCCTGATATGCTCACTTCTCTCCTTACCCAGCTTAATTTCCATGGTCTCTCCCATGCATACATCGTCAGTTACCTTGGCCCTTTTCTGTGTTACACTTGCTGTCAAAATCCAGCCCTGGTTAAATCCTACTTTCCACCTACTCTACCTGCTCTTTGCAAGCTGAAGTAACAGAAAAACATTGACGTATATGCAGACTGATCTCACTTTAAATTTTTGACCATAAACTCAGAGTGAGCCCATAGTGCTGCCTAACAATCATACTATGTTTTCTTATCCATTTCCTCTCCTGCTTTCCTAGGTGACTAATCATGTATGTTCCCTTCTCCTTAAACCATCAACACCTCCTGCATCTTTACTCTCAACTTGTATTTGGGATCTTATCCCAATGAGAAAATCGAAGTAATCAAAAGAGTACTTCCACAAACTCCTTCCACACCTACCATCTGTCTGCATCTATGTCTATCATATATCCTCTACCTTGTCTTCTGTTACTGTAGACACACAAGCATGCTATTATTGCTTCCATTTTGAAAAGAACTTCGCTTCACTCCAGGCCAGAAACCTTGGAGTTATTCTTTTCCCTCTTTTCTCTCACTTCCCATGTAACCTCCATAAGCAAATCCTGTTGGTTCTACCTTCATTGTATATCCAGAATCTAATTACTTCTAACCAATGCTATTGCTTCCACCCTGATGCAAGCCACCATCATTTCTTACCTCCTCCCCTTCTCAAGTATTTTCACCATAGCGATAGAGTGGTATGCCACTTCTCCAGAATGCTTAGTAGGGATTTAAAGCTTTCAGCCGATCATATAATAGGTGCAAGAATATACTTTTATGTGTACTGAGAAATTCCTCCAAAGGCAGTGAAATTCTGGCCACTTCATGCACTCTTTCTCCAATAAGCAAAGATAAACACAATTTGTTTGGGAGTGAAGGAGCAGTGAGGATTTCTTTTTTTTTTTTTTATATTAAATTTATTGGGGTGACAATTGTCAGTAAATTTACATAGATTTCAGGTGTACAATTCTGTATTACATCGTCTATAAATCCCATTGTGTGTTCACCACCCAGAGTCAGTTCTCCTTCCATCACCATATATTTGATCCCCTTTACCCTCATCACCCACCACCCACCCCCTTACCCTCTGGTAACCACTAAATTATTGTCTGTGTCTATGAGTTTTTGTTTCTCATTTGTTTGTCTTGTTCTTTTTGGTTTATATACCACATATCAGTGAAATCATAGGGTTCTCTGCTTTTTCTGTCTGACTTATTTCACTTAGCATTATACTATGGCAAGAAAGTTCATTGAATTTAGGAACAGATGAGAAATTGAAATCTTATTATAAAATCTTTATAAAGATTAGATACCCACATATGGTAATGAGTGGTGATTATCTCAATGTTTAAAATTAATTGACTTCTGTCCTCCTCAGAGAAGCAGCTTATCACATTGGTGGCAGGTTCAGCCTGTTACTAGCTGTCGTCAAAAGGATGTTCCAAATTCCTGTGCCGGGCCATTCAGTAGTTTCACACTATGTTAATATTTGACCTTCGTATATTGTGCAGTTTTTATCTCTGAGGTTGGAAAGAAATTGGTATCATGTATGAGTAACTATTCAAAGGTTATAGTTACAATGACAAGAGTATTTGGTTTGCATATGTTCATAGTGGCATTTGTATTTCTCTATTCCAGGTGCTATAATAAATCTATTAACATGGCATTAAACCCTGTCAGGAAGTAATACAGCTTGTAAAGAACTGCCTGGTGTTCTACAAGTTCCATTGTATATCTAACTTTGGTTTCATTGTTTATAAGCAATTTTCAGAGTTTATAAAATATATTTTGTAATATATTTTATGAAAATTTTATTAATATATTACATTAATTATTATTACTAAATATATTACAAATGGTAAAGAATAGAATTGAAACCTCTCACTTTTTGAGAAGGCATTTGAGAGGGCCTCTTTCACTACTTAATGGGCTATATCTGTTTATCCCTTGGTGACTAAAGGGTTAAATATATGACTGATAATCCCTTTTGCTTATAAATATTTGAAAGTGCTAGAATGCCATTTACATGTTATTTAATTTTCCTTCCTATTTATTTTAAAAGGTAGAGCTTGATGTATATGATGGCTGTAACTATCACTAAATAGTTAACTGCATTATCTCCATTTTGTGGGTAGAATATTAGGAATTCATTTGTAAATTCAGTCATTTGTAAATTCTGAGGCATTCTGATGCATACTATATAATGTCACGCAAACTGATAAATGTGTAACCATAAATTTTGATGACCAAAATGCACAAATATGACATGTCATGGTATAATGTGTAAGAACAAATGTCATCCCTGTTTTTGTGGATGGAAAGCTTTTAAACAAGATGAAAAGTATCAGTGGGTTGTGAGTGAAGATAATGTACTGGGCATTACATGGTGGATTCGTGTCCCCTCTGGGAACAACTCTAACCTGAGACAAGGAAGATTATGGGAAACCTATGGCATGTTCAAAATAAACTGAATTTGGGAGTAAACACCATACATTTGACTCTGGCATAGGACACCTGGCATTTGTAGGTACACTGCATGTATCCTAACCGTACTCAAGCAATTAATACGCAGTGGCAACAAGGCAGGTGTTGGATTAAATAAACATTGGCCAGTGAAACAAAAGAGGGCTCTAGGTGAAATACAAGCAGGCCTAGGTATAATGGAACAAGCTGAATTTACTTTTAATGAAGAGTGACTTTCAGAAGAAAATAATTTGCTCTCTATAATAGATTGGAAGGAATCATCTTACAAGAGGAGGGAAACGAATGAGAATCCACTTAGAAATAAGATAAAGCCTTGATAATATACTCACACAGATCCAATGCATAATGCTAGAGAATGCTACCTCTCAAGACTGGGAAAGAGCATATACTCTGACACAACAGGGTCTGTTAACTATTTTACTGCAAACAGAGGCCCAAGTAGCCCTGGGTTAACCGCCTTCCATTTTCAGCTATGGAAGCTTAGAGAGAGCATCTATGAGACACATGCAGATCCCCAAATTTAATGAAATTTTCTAGATGAAATTGTAACTTACTTGTACATCTGATTGATCTCTGATTGATCTTCGCTGAAGGGTGGGCCAAAATAAAACTAGCTGGTAGGAATAGGAATAAAACTGAATGATACTCGTGTATCCCCCAGCAGAGGGAGATGGCCTTACCACACAACAGTCAATGGGAGCCTATAACTATATAATAATGTGAGTTGAGACAAATGATTGGCTTTGTCTTCAGCTAACATGGAAACTACAACTGACAGAATCATCGTCACTGGTGACATTTGTACATAATATCTGGTATGTGGGCAAAGAACAATTCTTCCAGGAAGGTTTAATAAACACTCTGTGATACTTCCTGATTTATGTTGTAACCAAACCAAACTGTATCATAACCATGTTGTGATATGGTGTAATACTAGTATTGCTGGTAAGATTCAACTACCTTACATAAATAAGTCACATGATAATCACATTATTGGGAAATCAAAACCTCCCCAGGATGTGATAACAGTAAAGAGGGACTGGTCTGAGGAAGAAATAGATTTAGTTCATTATTATATTAAATAGCTCTGTACAGTTGATCACAAAGTTCAAGTGGCCATAGATCAATAGAGGAGTAAACATGCTGAATAGGTATATCAGTATAAATATATTTGAAATGTTGTTATGGACTGGAAGAATTGTTTCTTTCAGCCTATTTTCACCCTTCGTTGGCTTCTAAAGTACTAGACATGCTTATGTTGTTATTACTGTACCTTATGTAGAAATGCTGTAACTAACTGTAGAAGCCCAAATAACTATGACTGTTATGTTTAAAAGACGTTGACCAAGAATGAGGGGTGGATTATGAGGAGAGAGAGAACATGGTAGATCTAGTTTCTTACTCCTTCCAAGTCTCCAAGGGACCCATGATTGGCCCTTGACCAACCCTGGAAATGTGTTCCTTAAAGTGTTCATTATGTTGGTGATTGATATTTTTTTATAGACACTTGGAGCAATGAACCATGTTGTACCAGCTTGTCAAGGTTGCTTGGCATAACAATGAAGATTGATGATATGCACCTGGTTTCATTGTTGGGGTCCTAAGTTTCAGACAGCATGGCCAGTTGCTAGCAGAATTACCTAGTGACCAGCCCTCGCCCGCATCTGAGCCTCAGACCCTGAAACTCAAATTGGCTTATGAGCAGAGATATGTCACACATGTCCATGTAGTTCATTGCCAAAGAGATAGCAGTCCTGTGTGGTCTCAGACAAGGACATTAATATCTCATTAAGGTCTCAGACATTAATATCTTAAAATTTGTCCTTGAACTTAAAGCATAACTAAAAATATCTGAAATATTTCTTAATAGTTACATTAAATTTTCTCTACTAGTACATGCAATTAACTGGAAGATTTATCAGGTGTCTACATACATTATCAATATACTATACACATTTGTAGTGGGTGTGTTTTTATGCATGTATCCGTTCCTGCCCCTATTAGAGAGTTAACACCTTTTACAAAACCATTATTTTGACTCTTATATAAGAAGAGCAGTTTAAACAAATTCTTGTCTGAGTAGGACTTAGTTTTATAGTCTTTCTCTGACTTTCTCACAGAACAAAAGGAAGCTCTTGTAATGAATGGGTCTCAGGATTTTTATATAGTCACTTACTCTAATTTTATATTTATATCACTGATTCTAAAGGTTTTGGTTGTCTTTCCTTGAAAAATGCTATGATCTGAGCAGGTCGAAATCTACCCCGGATCTACCCAATCTACTGGGTCGAAATCCCCTTTCTCTCACTGCTTTACCTTAGAGGGTATTTCCTCACACTGTTCACAGGGATCACCTTCATGCGTGTGGTCTGCATTCTTATTTATCCCCATCTCTGTAGTTCTAGTCTTGTGGGAAGCTGTTTTATAGCCCGTATCTCGTCTTTCCTTCAGGGATACTTTCATTTTAATATTATGCATATGTTTTTAATGGAAAAAAGATAGATTTATTTAAGTTCTTATGTACACATATCTTAAACAGCCACATGACTCAAACATTGATTTTGTTCACAGGAATATATCTAAAGAAAAGAATTCTCTTACTATAATTCTTGATTTTAAGTATTCTATTTTACAAATTCTGAGCCAAATTTTTATGAAAAAAAATGTTTTAAAAAGTGGTAACTTAAATGCAAGAATATCTAGTTTGCTTATATCCTCCCACCTTTCTTGCTTTTGTACACCCTGCCTCCTGTCAAGTAATTAGGTTTGACTACATGCCTAGTATTATCATGTGGGTTTCAGTTAAGCTAAAAGCTGAATGCCTTGAGACCAAAATACAGGCTGACAAATCACCAGACTGAAACATTTATTTTACTTAATTGGAAATAAAAACACAAATAAAGTAGGTAGGATATCATTTTCAGCCCAAATAAAGTCCTACTCAGAACCAAAAAAATATATGAGGTGTGATCAAACAATACAATTAAAATTATATTTAAATGAAAAAATATATTTAAGAAAATGTTTAAATTTAAAAAATATTACAGTAAAAGGCACATTGCCATTAATCCCCCTCAAAATACTACCCCTCGCTTCAAACACACTTATCCCATAGTTCTTGCCACTTTCTGAAATAGTTCTGGAAGTCCTCTTTTGTGAGTGATTTTAGTTGCACTGTCATAGATGCCTCAATGTCCTGAAACATTTTGACTTTGTGGAAGAGCCAGAAGTTGCATGGTGCCAGATCCAGTGAATAAGGTGGGTGAGGATACACCATGGTGTTTTTATTTGACAGGAATTTCCATATACCAGAAGAGATGTATGACATGGAATGTTGTCATGATGGAGGACAATTTATAGGACACTTTAAAACACACCTTCTCTCAATCGTAGCTCACACCCGCCTGACTGCATCAAACAAGTTGAAACTTCTCACACACTGTTACTAAGGTTCAACGTGCCACTTCTGGTATTGAAGATCCCTGCCTTTCCATTGAATGGCACTCAGCAGCAGCACTCACCATATTTTGTGATCACAATGGAATGGCCCCGTGTCACGCATCACTTCTGGTATGGCAATTTCAAATAAAAACATTACAGTGTGTCCTCATCCACCTTATTCACTGGCTCTGGCACTATGTGATTTCTGGTTCTTCCCCAAAGTCAAAATGACCATGAAAGGAAAACGTTTTGAATCAATTCAGGACATTAAGGCAACCATAACAGCGCAACTAAAGACACTCACAAAAGAGGACTTCCAGAAAGAACTACTTCAGAAAGTGGCAAGAACAATGGGATAAGTGTGTTCGAAGCAAGGGGAAGTATTTTGAGGGGGATTAATGGCAGTGTGTCTTTTACTGTAACAATATTTTTTAAGTTAAACATTCACCATATTTTTTTAATCGCATATAGCTGAGATTCTTCAGTGACTAGAGTGATTGCTTTTGAATGACATTAAGCTTCTGTTTAGGAAAATACTGGCCCACAACCAAACTTCTTTTTATCAGTCTTCAACTCTACTGCCAAATATTCTTAGACCAGGTATCTCTTAGGATAGGGAAGGTGGAGGGGAGAGTCTATTGGTATAAAATACTTGTTTAAAAGAGTTCCCCAAATCTCAATTAGTAAACAATTTAGAAAGGATTTGAAGATTGGATAATAGCTGACTTTGAGATTTCTTTTTTCTTATTTCTTTCATTTATCTTCTTTACAAGGAATGTGAAGTCTTTTAAAGGCTTCTTTGCTATTGGATAATGGAGACAGTGTACTGTAGTGGAGAGATCATGTGCTTCAAAGCCAGATAGAACCTGGGCTTGAATTAATTCACAGCTCTGCAACTAACCAGCTGCCTGGATTTTAGTCAAGCTTTTGAATCTTTTCTTGTCTATAAAACTTGTATATTAAAATACCCATTCCATAGGTTGTTAATGATTAAACAAGATGACACATGTAAAAAACGTCGGGTTGAACTGGACACATGGTAGGGGTCCATATAGGTATGTTCTCTAAACCTTTCTTTTCCCACGTTTAATGGAGTACAGGCTTTTACTTTTTCTTTTTACCTTTTTTATTAGTTTCTGGTGTACAAAACACCATAGTGATTAGACATTTATATAGCTCACAGAGTGATAACACCAATAAGTCTATTATCCATCTGACACTGTACATAGTTATTACAGTATTATTGACTATATTCCCTATGCCATACTATTTATTTTAGTTATAGTTGACATTCAATGTTATTTTATATTAGTTTCAGGTGTACAGCATAGTGGTTAGACATTTATATAATTTGTGAAGTGATCCCCTCGATCAATCTAATACCCATCTGACACAATATATATAGTTTTCACAATATTATTAACCATGTTACCCATACTGTACTTTATATCCCCATGACTCTTTTGTAACTACTTTACTCAATAAAACTATGACTTGGATAAGAAAATCATGAAAATCCGTTTTAATTTTCTAAATTCAAAAGCTATTGTTTGCACAACTGCTAGGCAGTATGGGAATTAAAAAAAATGATTGAAGCCCAGTCCTCAAGCTACTCTCGATCTAGTAGGAGAGAAAGACGTGAGTAGTACAATTACAAAATATGATAAGAGGTAGAAACAGTGTCCTATTGGAATTTATAGGGTAGGTGAGAATTCTGATACAGTGGAGAGGCATTGAAAAAGTGTCCAATGTAATTTGTTTAACAAAGTAGATATATTCTTGAAATTCTGTTTTTTAAGAAATAAAACATAAGTTACAGTTTGAATTGTGGCATATTGTCTTTAAATTTTTGAGGCATATTTGAGCACACAGAAGTTCAACTTAAGTAATTGTATCCAAACATAGGTATGCAGTATAAACTATTTGGTCTTAATGTTGTTCTCATATTTCAGTTTTTAGAGAAGTGAATGCATCTTGGAAACTCTTGCTATCAGTGTGACAGTGGAATATTTTGAGTACTTTGAGTGGAATATTTTTGAGTATTTTGAGTGGAATATTTTTGGCATTTTTGTGATTGAATTTCATTCAAACTCTAAAAATATAGTTTGTGCTTCTTACCAAAATCACATAGCTCATATCCATATTTTTTTTAAATGGCTTTTCTTTTCTTTATAAAAGCTCAGCAGGAGTTACTGGAAATATCCAAATTTCCTTTTAAAGGATTTTTTTTGTTTGTTTATTCCAGGGCTGCTTTGTTAAACATTGTTTTCTACTGTCCTGCAAATCTTTTAGAAATCCTTCATAATCAAGTCCCCTGCTTAGGATCTTCTAGCACCTTGGGTTTTACCCTGTATTTTTGTATCCCCCACTATTTTTTTTTTAACATTGGTCTGCATGTAAGTTCTGTTCTCATTGGCAAAGACTTGGCTATTTAAAGCTTCCCTTTGATACCATCCCTCAAAATCATTTGCATTAGTCTTGGATGTAATTAAAGTTATATATTTAGCATTCATTCCTAATAAATTGATAAGCACTAGCATTGGAGACTCAGCCATTTATACTGTATTGAATTGATTGTTTTGGAATGAGAAATCAGACTATACAGACTTAATCAAGTAAATATACTAGTGATCTATCACTTCCTTGTGAGTGCATTTCTCCAGTTGTGTCGTAGAACTTGTTGCTTAAACCTAAATCAGAAGTGCTCCAAAGACAAAGTGCAAAATGATTGTCAAAGACATCATCAACTACATTTTTTTTTCTTTTCCTGTTTTCTCTTCTTGGCTCTATATTTTTAATCATTTGCATTTTCCTCATCTTGGTGTCTAAATAACTTATGATCTATATGAAAAGAAAGTAGTAATGTCTGGAAGTCTAGGCCAGGGCCAGGATTCTGTGGGCATACTGGTTGTTCACTGTAAGGACTGGGTAGTATGTGACAAACCGTAGAATCCAGGAGTCGGCAAACCTTCATAAGGTAGCTAAGTTATGGATGTGTGTTGTAATGGAATCTTGGAATATGAAGAACAGAGTTTCAATAACATATCTATCATTTAGAGTCTGCATGCCCTTTTGGACAAGGTTTTTTTTTGTTCTTGATGTTTTCCAAGCCTCCATTTGCTTATCTTTAAAATGGGGGTATTATCCTCTGCTTTGTGATTTAGTCTTGGAGTCATTGTTATGACTGAAGATGTAAGTTATATTTTTTCACTGTTGTTGTTGTTAACATAGAAAGAAAGAACAAAGAATGGGTTCTGAAAACCAAGCTTCCAATACCATCCAAAATCAACTTCCCCTGAGCCCGCCAAATTCAAAATGGCGTACATCTGTTCCAGTCTGAATTCAGAGCAAAGTTGAGAAGGAAAACCAGTGTTCTCTTTGTTTCTTTGCTTCAGCCTCTGAAGTATTCAGTTAATGTTCTCTGCCATAAAAAAAAAAAAAATGAAATGGTTGGTCTCCTTTCCCTAACTATGCTGTCTCTCTGATTTAAGTATTTTTCACCTGTGAATGTCCTTGGTTACTCCTGAACTGTATTCTGTCCTATAACAGGCACTAAATTAAAGACTGCTTTGGCTCTGTGAAAAATAAATAAATAAATAAATAAAAAATAAAAAAATGGGGGTATTATCTCCTTAGATAGTTATGATGATTAAATGAGGTAAGATATATAAAAACATTTTATATTATATAATAATTATATAAACATAAGGAAGTAGTAGTACTAGCTTCCTGGCCCAAGCCTACATCAAAAAAAAAAAAAAGATCTCAGCAGGAACACTTAACTCTGGGTTTCAGTGGGACTGACACTAACCCAACTCTGAGATTTTAAGCTAGTTATTCCTCCTCTTTGAGAATCAATTTTCTTACCTGTCAGATTTCAGACTAGGTGAACTTTAAGCATTCTTCTGGCTCTAAAGATCCTAAGGGTACTTTCACTGTCACTCTACTATTAACTTATGACACAAGTAACAAAATAAAAGGAAAATATTTGTGCTCAAAATAGAGTACTATCATAGAATCCCCCTTGTGAGTTAACTCACAATAAAGTCCCTAAGTGGGAGTGAAAGGACCTCAGTTAGCACCTTTTTCCCTCTGAGGACTGGGCCTTCCTTTTAACTGTTTCTGATAAGCTGTATTTGCTAGTCAGGTAACAATCTGAGAAGTTTCTGCTGTTACTGTGACAGCAAAGAAATAGATTGACTAGTTATCTCTTTGGAATTAAGCCAAATACCTTTCACAAAATGATATATAGGAGGTAGGTTTGGGCGTTAAGGAACTTCCTCACGTACCTATGCTCATGGATTATTCCCTTCCAAAATCTATTTGCTACAGACATGTATATACATGTTACAAGAACCTGCAAGGCTTATTGATGAACGGTACTTCATATATTCACCTAATAAATATTTTCTCGAGTTCTCGAGTGTCTGCTATATGCCAGACATTATGCTGGATGCTTTACTTATATTATCTTTAGTTTTCACATAACCTAGATGTCAGGTGTGGGTCTCCCTGCTAGTGATCTACATATAGTGGGATGAGGAAGCTGTTTACATTCTCACAGTGACCTTTGGTTCTGAGTGCCTAATTTTTACTGAATTTCTACCAAGTTTTTTCTTTTTCTTTTCATTTTGCAGTTCAAAATAAGAAGACTGCTTATTATCTTGGCATGTTGCACATGCTACATCTCTCTATTCCAAACAGCATCCATCCAGGTGTAAAATCTAGCCTTTTCCTCAATTTACACATAAATTATATTCACTTGAAGTATTTCAGTATGTGCTAGATTTTAATGAAAGGGCCAAAGGAACTTTTTGTGGCATTACAAATAACTTCAAATTAACATCGAATATCACATACCATCTGGGATTTTTTTCCTTTAGCCAGTTCACCCCACAAAGGACAGTCTCTCATTGATTACTATAGTTCTTATCTTTCCCTCACTTCTTAGATTTCCCCCTATACCCTTCTGATTCAATTATGTATAATATTTTAGTTCTTATTCCCTAAGTGAGCCTGGGGCTTGCCTTTGCATGTCCAGACTCATCTAGGTATATGCTCAGTGGGGAAAAAACAGTCCTACCACTTGCAGAATCTACCCTCCTCATAAGGCGATAGTGACTATAAACAGTATTTCCCCCCAATACCAAATAACACTGTCAGAGTTGGTATTAATCCTCATTTTATAGATGAGTAAACAAACTCAAAGAAGTAAATGATTTATCCAAGATTATTAATTTAGCAAGTGACAAAGTCACATTTTGAATCTAGGTCCATTTGAAGCCAAATTCTGTGCATTTTCTACCAAGCAAAAAACAGTTTAAAAAAAAATGGGAAAGACATCCTTTAAGGTTCTCTGAGCTTGAAAACGGGAAAATTGCTTTGAAAATTCATAGCATCTGAATTCATTTGTAACAGGGACATGTAGCTTTACCACTGTAGCCAAAAGATACTATTTAAGAAGGTAGGGAAATATAAGTGAAAAATTTCGGTAATTTGAAAACTCCTGCCTGATATCAGATAAATGGGATATTATGGATTTTTCTGATACCTGTTTTTTTGTTTGTTTTTTTATTACAGAGACAATTAAAGGCTGATGCTAAAAAAGCTATTGGAAGGCTTCAACTACGCACACTGAAACAAGGAGACAAGGTACATTTATGACTTGAAAAGGCTTTTTGTTTTAAAGCAGTGCTTAGCAAGCCATTGTGAAAGCTGAATATTTTTTCCAAGTAGTATTCTCATTGCCATTTATAAACCTTATTGACTTTTTAAAATTTATTTGATGCTGGAAGTAGACTGAATAATGGCCCCCAAAGATATCTAGGTCTTAATTCCTGGAACCTGCGAATATTACCTTATATGGCAAAAAAGGACTTTAGAGGTGTGATTAAATTCAGGATTCTGAGATGGGGAGATTATTCAGGGTTATAAATGGGTACTAAATGTAATCACAATGGCCTTATAAGTGGGAGGAATAAGGAGATTTGACAGTAGGAGATGTGACAATGGAAGCAACAGGTTAGAGTGAGGCAAGAAAGGGGCCACGAGACAAGGAATGCAGACAGTCTCTAGAAGCTGGAAAAGGTAAAGAAAGGGATTCTTCCCTGAAGCCTTCAGAAGGAGTCCAGCACTGCCAACACCTTGATTTTTAGAATTCTGATTTGCAGGACAAGAAGAGAATAAATTGTATTATTTTAAACTACTAAGTAATGGTAATGTGTTACAGCAACAACAGGAAACTAATACAGTACACTTCAGTATAACTTTACCTGAACATCAATGTTCAGATTTAGTACAGTTGAAAACTACCATCAATGTGTAAAACACGTATCAAAAAATGTCTATAGAATGTATTGAAATTAAAAAGTGCCATTTATAATAGCACTAAAACTATTAAATGCATAGGTATAAATCTTAAAAAAATATGTGCAAGATCTATGTACTGAAAACTGCAAAACACCAAAGAAAGAGAGAAATCAAAGAAGACCTAAATAAGTGGAGAGATATGCATGGTTCAGAAGACTCAGTATTGTCAAAATATCAATTGCTCCAAAACTGATCTATAGATTCGATGCAGTTTCATTCAAAATCCTCGTTGGAGCTTTTGTAGAAATTGAAAAGTTGATTCTAAGCTTACAAGGAAAATCAAAATAATTAAAATAACCAAAACAATTTTGATAAAGAACAAATTTAGATGACTCACATTACCTGATTTCCAGGGTTGTTTTAAAGCTACAGTAGTCAAAATATTACGGTATTGAGAAAGGATAGACCTTTAGATCAATGGAACAGAAGAGAGAGTCCAGAAATAGACATATGTGGTCAATTGATTTTTGTCAAAGGTACAAAGGCAATTCAATGAAAATTATAGCCAGTTGTTGGCTCTTCATGTGCAATGATTGGCTATCCATATGCAAAAAATGAAACTTAATCCATACTTTATGTTCTTTGTAAACATTAACTCAAAATGGATCACAGACTTAACTATAAAACCTAGAATTAAAAAAAAAAATTAGAAGAAAACTTTGGAGAAAAATATCTTCATAACTTGGGTTAGGCAAAGATTACTTAGATGTGCCACCAAAAACATGTCCATTAAAGAAAATAATGAGAAATTTAACTTTGTGAAAATTAAGAATTTTTGCTCTTTGAAAGACACTATTAAGAGACTGAAAAGACAAGTGACAGAACGGGAGAAAATATTTCCAAATCCCATATCTGATAAAGAGCTGTACCCAGAATACATAAAGAACACTCAAAAGTCAACAGTAAGAAAACAATCTAGTGAAAAAACTGGGAAAAACTGGACATTTTACTGAGGAATATATATGGATGGCAAAAAGGCACATAAAACAACACTCATCATCATTAGTCATTAGGGAAATGCAAATAAAAAACACATGAGATACCACAGCACATTCATGATTTGGACTGTACCAGAGAATGAGAATGGCTAAAAATAATACAACTGACAATACCAACAGCTGGCCAAGATGTGGAATACCTGGAATTCTCATGCATTCCCTGGTAAGAATACAATATATAGTCAATCTGGAAAACAGGCAGTTTTTTTATGAAGTTAAACATACACTTTCCAAAGAACCCAGCAATCTCAATACTAGATAGTTACCCTAGAGGAGGAAAAATATATTCACATAAAAACCTGTACATAATTGTTCAGCTTTATTCATAATTACTGAAAACTGGAAAGAACCCAAATGCCTTTCAACTGGTGAATGGATAAACAATGGTGGTATATCCATATCATGGAAAACTATTTAGCAATATAAAGGGGGACTCTGCTGAAACACACAACAACATGGATGAATCTCAAATGTATTATGTAAAGTGAAAGAAGCCAGACTCAAAGGTTAGGTAATGTATGATTCCATTTATATGACATTCTGGAAAAGCCAAAACTATAGGAGCTTAAAATGTTTGTCCAAACTTGCAAAACTATATACTAAAAAGAGTGACTTTTACTGTATGTGAATTATATCTTGATTTTCTTTAAATGGAAAAACATAGCTATAGAATTTATACAAATGACATTTTGTAAATTGAAAAACAGTTTAAATCAATGTTCCATGTTTCCTTTGTCCTGTTCCCCTTTTGGTTGACTTTATTCTTTTAACTTTTTAAGTCTAAATAATTTTATTTTAAATTTCAATTTATATAATACAGTGTTATCAACTATAGTCACCATGTTTTACAGTAGATCCTCAGACCCTATTCATGTTGTAGCTGAAACTTTTTACTCTTATACCAAATTCTCCCTATTTTCTCTAACCCTCATCTCTGGCAACCACTTTTCTGGTCTCTGTTTGCATAAGTTTGACTTTTTTTTCAGATTCCAATTAACTCTAAATAATTTTAAAGTGTTATTGAAACATAGTCATTTAGTGATATGACACCCCTCCTTCTATAGGAATTTATGCAATTTAAGTATGTGTATATTCTGATCTTTCTCTGTAGCTTAATGTACTTTTCTTATCCATCAGTGTAACAATAACTATTTTCTCATAGGAAATTGGCCCTGATGGAGATAGTTGTGCTGTGTGTATTGAACTGTATAAACCAAATGATTTGGTGCGCATCTTAACCTGCAAGTAAGTTTGATTTTCATATATATCATCAATAAGAATTGCTGATTTACAAAAATGATTGTAATGGGGGGAAACTATTTTGAATGTTTCCAAATTGATGTGAATGAAGTATTTATTTTTAAGTTATTTTCATTTAAATATAAGAGAATGCTTTAATTTTTTAATATCATTGAAATTGGTATAAGACTAATTACATAAAGTTTTCAAAATCTGGTACAATTTGGAAACTAGTTCCATATGAAACTTAGAAGCTAGCCAACACAACAATTTTACATATATATACTGGATTATTTAATTAAAATTCATTCTAACAATCCTATTAAGGAAAAAACAAAATCAAGTTATTAGCACTTATTTGAAAGTCTTCATTCTTTTGGTTTTTTATTATCCCTCTCCGAAAAGTTGTTCATAATAGTCTTTCTTTCAGCTATTAAATAGTGGTGCTCTTGGAATGTATCACATTGTCTAAAGTATCACTACGATATTGTGCTCAGTAGGGAATGACAAGAGAATTAAGATCTGAAATACTGAGCAAAGTCTTAGGTCAGGTAGCATCTTGGCCATTTTTCAAGTAATGAGTACTAAAACTATATCTTTTGAAGCTAGAGAAATAGGGCTTTTATATTTAAAAATACCACGTTATGAAATTCCAAAATTTTGCTTGCATGTCTCCTTCTTAGCATTTATGCTGCAATAATATGTTTAAAAGCGGGGAAAAGCATCTGTTAAAAGACTAAGTAAAATTACAGGGTAACCTGTAGTATTAGGCAAAGTGTTGCTGTTTCATAACTGATAACTAAAGTATGTGTTGTTTTTTTCCTTCATTAGCCATATTTTCCATAAGACATGTGTTGACCCATGGCTGTTAGAACATAGGACTTGCCCCATGTGCAAATGTGACATACTCAAAGCTTTGGGAATTGAGGTAAACATTGCTAAACTATTTATGTGAAGGAACTCAAGCTATGTGTTATTTATCTACCTGGGCTTTTGGGAAACTAACATCCTTATTTTTTAGCTGTGTAAACGTGCCAGATTTAGAGTTTGTAACAAAAGTTTGACCTATTTATATCATAGTCACAGTGAGGTACCATGTTGGATCACCTCCATTTTCCTTCTTCCTCCTTTTCCTCAAATGTACTTTTTTTTTGGTCAGATTTTGAAGTAATAATCATTTAAAATACCAACTGGTTTCTGATACCCTATTCTGTTTTTTATTCTCTTACTATTGCATAGCAACCAAACTTAGGAGAATGTATTATTTCAGAAAGTACAATAAATATTAAATTATATTTGGTAAATGAAAAAAAACTACCTTTTTCATATACAACAGAAAGTCAAGCTCAACAAAATCTTCCCGATTTGAGGAGCTATATAGAAGACAGTGATTCTCAATTCCCCTGGGGAATAACATGTTGTGTTTTTTTTTTTTGATTGCCTACCTTTGACCAGGCATTATATTATGAAGTGCTGGGACCACCCAGATGAACATGTCAGATGCGGTGACAATCTATCTGCTTGTAACATCTTTTGCCTCTTTGGTGGACCCAACTGCTCTGGCAGGGACCAGAAAGAGATTTTTGTAATTGTCAAAAGGGATTATAGGTTTACAAGGCTAAAAGCATTGCTGATATGAGTCACCTAGGAAGAAACTTTGTAGTGATATGGCAAGGAAAAGTGTGTACTCTGACAGTTTTTTAATTTGTTCAAATGCTTTCCAAAGGTGAGTGTTGAAGATGGATCGGTGTCCTTACAAGTCCCTGTGTCCACTGACACATCCAGCAGTGTCTCTCCTCATGAAGAGGATGATCGCAGTGAGACTGCGTCATCCGGATATGCTTCAGTTCAGGGAGCAGACGAACCACCTTTGGAGGAACATGTACAGTCAGCAAGTAAGCACCATGCTGAGGGGCCAGTGCCCCACAAAGGATCCGTTGTGGGTCATAGTCCTGCTTCGTAGCATTTGTTCCATTCATCCATTAACACATTTCAGATTTTTTTCTATAAACAACAATGCACTGCAGGACGCACCCCTACCTTAAGTTAATATACGCATATTCAAATGTACCTGAACCAGATAAAATGCATCAGGAGTGGGTATTATTCACCGAAGAAAAAGATTTATTGGAAAGTTTCCCTCTGATGCATTTAAGTGTTGGCTTATTAATATACAAAGGCCAAGGAGAAACTTTAAACTTTTGAAGCTGTTGTTTATTGCAGATCAATCAGAAGTTAAGATAAAGGAGTTCTGAAACGATAAGATATAATTCAGTTTACAAAAGCTTGATTTATACACTACTTCTCAGGAACCCATCTTTTGCACAGATCAAAACTAAGAGTGCTGTGTGCTGCCACCTGTTGATTACTTACCATGAAATGAACAAACCTCGGAAACTAAAATTGAATATGGTAGTGTCCCCTTATCCTCCATTTTGCTTCCCATGGTTTCAGTTGCCACAGTCAACCACAGTCTGAAAATATTAAACGGAAAATTCCAGAAATAAATGGTTCATAAGTTTTAAACTGTGTGCCGTTCTAAGTAGCAGGATGAAAGCTCATGCTGTATATGCTCCCCACCCATTAGTCACTCAGTAGCCACTTTGGTTGTCAGATCAACTATCGTGGCATCACAGTGCTTGTGTTAAGGTAACCCTTATAGTAGCCTAATGCTATATGACAATACCTATGTCATTCACCTCACTTCATCTGATCACATAGGCATTGTATTGTCTCACATCATGACAAGAAGGGTGAGTACAGTACAATAAGATACTTTGAGAGAACACATTCACATGACTTTTACAGTATATTGTTATAATTGTTCTATTTTTTCTTAGTGATTATTGTTAACCTCTTACTGTACTTAATTTACAAATTATCATAGGTATGTATGCATAGGGGGAAAAAACACCATCGTATATATAAGGTTCGGTAGTATCCACAGTTTCGGGTATCTCTGGGGGTCTTGGAACGTATCCTGTGTGGATACTATATATTATTTTCAAATTCATGTAAATCAGTATTGCAACATAGTCATGTCATAGCAGTAAATAAATTTTAGGGAATTATGTTACTTTTTTCCTTAGAAAGAGAAAACCCCTATAACAAATTATTTTCCTTTCTTTGACTTCTACCATTTTCCTGGTTTTTGATGGTGTGAACATTTTTTCTCAATCCTCATTTTGAGATAACCTAATTCTGGCATACAAGTAGGAAAAAAACTAAATGTCATCATGACTTATGAAATGTCAAATGTCAGCTTCCTGTAACATAAACCTTTGTCCTCTGTAGGCCTATCAGTGCCATAAATACCATTTCTGAAGATGTCATGAGAAATACTGTCATGCAAATGCAAACTTTGTGTTGCGTGTAATCTAATCTTCAGACATATCCTAGAGTATAAAGTCGTCAAAGAATCTTAATAATCTCTGGTTTATTATACCTATGATAGAGAATCATTGTCTATTTGCCCCAGACGAGATTTTGTTCCTGTAACTGTATGGTAATAGAATTCAGAGAAGATAAAGGAGAGTGTACAAGATAATGTAGTTTATTGCTAGGCTTGTTTAAATAAAGTTCCAACCTACTTTTTGTGCTCTGTTCTTATGGAGGACGGTGGTAAGTAGAAGTTTTTGTAGAGAATTTGAGAAGCAAGTGAAATGATGATCCATGTTCCTGTTCCTGTATTATTTATCTGCATGAACGATAGTAACACCCACCCAGGTACCTCAAACCAGAAACTAAGGAGATCCTTGATTCTTCCCTCTCCCGCTTCCAGTTGATTCAACATCCTTTTTCTCTAATCCATCCCCTAATTTCCAACCTTAATTTTACAGTCATAGTTTGAGCCACTATCTTCTCTCTGCCCATTCCATTCCTTCCGCTCTTTCTCCACCAATAAATTGGGGAAACTCACTTTAACTCCTATTCCTCTTTTAAAACTAAACCCCCTTTGAGAAGCCTCCCTTGACTCACATGAGTGGCCCTACTGTCTGCTTCCATAGAACTTCTATCATTGTACTTATTATACTCAATTATATTAAAACTTTTAAAAGTTCCTTTGGGTAGGGACAGTATCCTATTATTTATTATTGTATACCCAGCACCTAGCACAGCCTACCACATAATAGATATGCAAATAAGTGTTGAATAAATGACCACCTAGAATAGATTTATCTGTGATTATGTATTACTAGTTTGGGAAACTTGCCTATTAACCATTGATTATTATGGTGATAGTTGATTTAAATAATTCTGTAAACATATAATTGATTAGTTCATGTCTGTGTGTCTTATCATTGTGCTAAGTTCTATTGGAGCACTGGTTTTCAAACCTAAGCACCCATCAGAACACCTGGAGGGCTTGTTAAAATAGAGAAGCTACCAATTTCTGACTCAGTAGATCTGGGCTGGGGCCTGAGAATTTTCATTTCTAAAAAATTCCCAGGTGATAATGATGCTACTGGTCCAGGGACCACACTTTGAGAACCACTGAATAAGGCCCTTAGTTCATAACACTGGCTGCACATTAGAATCACTCAAAAAAACTTTAAACATTAGCAATGCCTGGGCTCTACTCCAGAATAGTTAAATCAGAATCCATAAGGGGTGGGACCAAGACCAGGTTTTTTTGAATTTTATTAATTGTAATTTCAAGTAATTTCAGGCTGACTCAAAAAAAAGTTTCAAAAATAATAAAAAGAATGGCCATGTACCCATCACCCAACTTTTCAAAATGTTAACATCTTATATAAACATATACAGTGATCAAAACCAGGAAATTAACTGATAAAATATCAACTAAACTACAGATGTTACTCAAATTTCACCAATTAACATACCAATGTCCTTTTTCTATCCCAGGATCCCACGTTGCATTTCCTTCCCCGCCCCCGCCAGGTTTATTGAGATATACATGCCTGACATGCAACATTGTGTAAGTTTAAGGTGTACAACATGATGATTCGATGCACATATATATTGCAAAATGATTACCACACTACTGTTAGTTTAAAAAATAATCATCTCACATAGTTATAAAAATTTTGTGTGTGATGAAAATATTTAAGATCTACTCTCTTAGCTACTTTCAAGTATATAATACAGTATTAACTGTAGTCACTCTGTAGTACATTAGATCCCCAGAACTTATTTATCGTTTTTTTAAAATGTATCTCCATGTTTTGTTCGATAGTTTATACTTTTTTTATTGGGGAAGGGGAACAGGACTTTATTGGGGAACAGTGCGTACTTCCAGGACTTTTTTCCAAGTCAAGTTGTTGTCCTTTCAGTCTTAGTTGTGGAGGGCGCAGCTCAGCTCCAGGTCCAGTTGCCATTGCTAGCTGCAGGGGGTGCAGCCCACCATTCCTTGCGGGAGTCAAATCGGCAAGCTTTGTGGTTGAGAGGACACTCTCCAACCAACTGAGCCATCCGGGAGCTCAGAGGCAGCTCAGCTCAAGGTGCCATGTTCAATTTTAGTTTCAGGGGGCGCTGCCCACCATCTCTTGCGGGAGTTGAGGAATTGAACTGGCAACCTTGTGGTTGAGAGGACACGCTCCAAACAACTGAGCCATCCGGGAGCTCAGCGGCAGCTCAGCGGCAGCTCAGCGGCAGCTCAGCTCAAGGGGCCGTGTTCAATTTTAGTTGCAGGGGGCGCTGCCCACCATCCCTTGCGGGACTCAAGGAATTGAACTGGCAGCCTTGTGGTTGAGAGCCCACTGGCCCATGTGGGAATCAAACCGGCAGGCTTCGGAGTTAGGAGCATGGAGCTCTAACCGCCTGAGCCACCGGGCCGGCCCTTATTTATCTTATAACCTGAAGCTTTGACCAACATCTCCCCATTTTCCCTACCCTCCAGCCCCCAGCAATCATCATCATACTCTCCGTTTCTATGAGTTCAGCTTTTTTTTTTCAGATTCGACATATAAGTGAGATATAATATTTGTCTTTCTCTGTTTGAGTTATTTCACTTAGCAGAATGCCCTCAAGTTCCATCCATGTTGTTGTCAACAGCAGGATTTCCTTGTTTCTCATAGCTGAACAATATTCTGTATTCCAGGGGTGCCAAAAAATGTATACACATGACCTGTATTCATCTTTTGTTATCAATATATATTGAGTATTACAATTTTAATACAGCTTTTTCCTTTCTTAAAATATGGATACACTTTTTGGCACCCTCTGTATATAATCACATTTTTTTTATCCATTCATTCGTCAGTGGACACAGGTTGTTTCCATGTCTTGGCTATAATGAATAATGCTGCAGTGAACATGGAGATGCAGATATTGCTTTGAGATAGTGATTTCATTTCCTTCAGATATATACCCAGAAATGGAATTGCTGGATCATGTGGTAGTTCTGTTTTTAATATTTTGAGGAACCTCCATACTGTTTTCCATAGTGGCTACACCAATTTACATTCCTACCAATAGTGCCTTAAGATTTTCTTTTCTCTCCATTTTTGCCAACACTTATCTCTTGTCTGTTTGATAATAGCTATCCTAACAAGTGTGAGGAGAAATCTCATTTTGATTTTGATTTGCATTTCCCTGATAATTAGTGATGTTGAGCATCTTTTCATGTAACTGTTGGCCATTTGTATGTGTGCTTTGGAAAAAATATCTGTTCAGTTCCTCTGACCATTTTTTTAAATGGATTATTTGTTTTTTTGCTATTGAGTTGTGTGAGTTCCTTATATATTTTGGATGTTAACCCCTTATCTAATACATGGTTTGCAGACAATTTTTCCCATCCTGTAAGTTCCTTCTCCATTCTGTTGATTGTTTCTTTGCTGTGCAGAAGCTTTTTCGTTTGATATAGCCCCAGTTTTTGATTTCTGGTGGTGTTGCTTACCAAAAACATTGTTGGTAAGACCAATGTCAAGGAACTTTTTCACTATGTTTTCATTTAGGAGTTTTATGGTTTCAGTTCTTGTGTTTAAATCCTTAATCCATTTTGAGTTCATTTTTGTGAATGGTGTTAGGTAGGGGTCCAATTTCATTCTACTGCATGTGAATATCCGGTTTACCCAATACTATTTATTAAAAATACTATCTTTTTCGCATTGAGTACTTGGTTCCCTTGTCAAATATTAGTTGACTGCATGTCCATGGGTTTATGTCTGGGCTCTCAGTTCTGTTTTATTGATCTATGTGTTTGTTTCTATGCCAGTGCTGTTTTGATTACTGTAGCTTTGTAGTATAGTTTGAAATCAGGAAATGTGATGCCTCCCACTTTGCACTTCTTTCTCAGGATTGCTTTGCCTATCTGGGGTCTTTTATCATTCCATATAAATTTTAGGATAGTTTTTTTTCTATTTCTGTGAAAAATGCCATTGGAATTTTGATAGGGATTACATTGAATCTATAATGGCTTTGGGTAGTGTGGACATTTTAACAATATTAATTAATCTGATACATGAACAGGGGATTTTTCCGTTTATTTGTGTTTTCTTCAGTATCATCAATGTCTTACAGTTTTCATTATACAGGTTTTTCACCTTCTTGGTTATATTTATTCATAGTATTTTATTGTTTTTGATGCTATTGTAAATGGAATTTTCTTTATTTTGCTTTAGATATTTCATTGTTAGTATATAGAAATGCGACTGATTTTTGCATGTTGATTTTGTATCCTGCAATAGTCTTGTGGTGGAGTCTTTAGCATTTTCTCTATATAAGGTCATATCATCTGGATATGACAGTTTTACTTCTTCCTTTCTGATTTTAAGGGCTCTTACTTCTTTTTCTTGACTAATCGTTTTGGCTATGACTTCCAGTACTATGTTGAATAGAAGTGGTGAGAGTGAGTACCCTTGTCTTATTCCTGATTTTAGGGGGAAAGCTTGCAGCTTTTCATCATTGAGTAAGATATTAGCATTTGTTATACATGGCCTTTATTATGGGTATGTTCCTTCTGTAACCAATTTGTTGAGAGGTCCACATTGTATTTCATTGTAATGTCTTCTTAGTTTCTAATCTTAGTTTCAAAGACTAAAGACTATTCCTTAGTCTTTGTCTTTCATGACCTTGACACTTTTGAAGACTACTAGTCAGTTATTTTGTACAATGTCCCTCAATTTCAATTCCTCTGCCATTTCCCAATGGTTAAATTCCTTGTCCTTTTCTATATGGGGCAAGAATATCACAGAAATTATGTCATGCCCTTCTCTGCCTCTTATCATATAATGAGACACATGATGTCCATTTATTACTGATGGTTTTAACTTTGCTCAATTGGTTAAGGTGGTATCTGTCAAGATTCTCCTTTCAAAGTTACTATTTTTTTTCCTTTAGAATTATCAATTATCGTATAGAGAGACACTTGAAGACTATGCAAATATCCTGTTTCTTATCATACTTTTACTCACTAATTTTAGCAATCATTGATGCTCCTTGATTGCAATAATTACTATGGAAGTGTGTGCCAATGGTGATTTTTTTTTATTTCCATCCTTCTTTCTACATTAAGTTTCTATTTTAAGGAAGAGCTATCCTTTTTTCATTTATTTATTCAATTATTTATTTATAATAGTATAGATTCATAGGTTTTTTTATTCTATAATGTTATTCTCATGATTTATTCATTGCTTAAATTATCCTTGACTTGGTCATTGAGAACTCCCTCAAGTTGGTTTCTGTTTTCTTTTAACACACTCCATCTTTTTTCTTTTTTCTTTTTTCTTTTTCTTTTTTTTTTTTTTTTGAGCACTTCCTTACTTTCTGGCACCACAAAATGTTCTAGGCCAGGGATTAGCAAACTTGTTCTGTAAAGGGCAACATAGTAAGCATTTTAGGCTTTCAAGGCCATAAGTCCCTCTTGCGTTTTTTGTTTGTCTTACAGCCTTTTAAAAGTATGAAAACCACTATTAGCTATGGATTTGGCTTGCAAGCTATAGTTTGCTGACCTCTAGGCTAGAATCTAGGTTAATCTTATACTCTTCTTGCCCTAGCCCTTGAATGAGTCATTTTTTCAAGGGGCCTTTTATGTATTTCAAAGCCAAGATCTAGGCACTAGGTATGCTCATTGCTATTGGGGTGTCATTGCTGTTAGTCCTTTTAATGAACAAAGGTAGGAAATATGTGTATATACTCACACAAATATACACACACCTGCATACCGTGTTTCCCTGAAAATAAGACCTAGCCGAACAATCAGCTCTAATGCGTCTTTTGGAGCAAAAATTAATATAAGACTCGGTGATATGATATGATATGATATGATATGATATGATATGGCATGATATGACATGATATGACATGACATGACATGACACCCTGTCTTATAATAAAATAAGACCTGGTCTTATATTAATTTTTTCTCCAAAAGATGCATTAGAGCTGATTGTCCGGCTAGGTCTTATTTTCGGGGAAGCATGGTACATAATTCAATCAATCAATCTATCTATCTATCTATGTATCATCTATATTATCTATCTATCTATCTGAAAAACAGTGAGCACATACTGAGACATCTGATTCCAATCCAACAACACAGAGTTTATTCTAGCCTTCCCTTTTCTATATTTGTAATTTCCCTCTCACTGACAGTGAGAAACCTGGCTTTCATTATCTACAATACAGTTACTTATTTGTTCAATCCTAGAACACACATAAAATAATTTCAATATTGCTAACTCGCAACCCTGTAAAAAACAATTTCACTAACTAGTGTACAGTTCTTTTTGTTTTTAGCCTTATAGGATGTAGTCAGAATACTGTTTCCAAAGTTACTTAAGTTAATTATTTTTTTCAAGTTTATTGGGGTGACAATTGTTAGTAAAGTTACATAAATTTCAGGTATACAATTCTTTTCTTCAAAATGGTTATACAGTTGTAAAGATTTTGTAGGGTATCCGATGGACATGTGTCCCATTTGGGAGACCACCTCAGGGATGATGTAGATACCTGATCCCTGCACTGTACACCTGAAGCTGAACAATAATGAATGCCAACTATAATTTTACATATATATGTATATATCTGTATGTATATACTTACAAGAAGCGGAGTACAGCATTAGGAATGGAGACAGTGGAAATGTAATGGCTCTGTGCGATGTCAGAGGGATAGTGGATGGGGGGGCTCACATAGTGTGAGGGATATAAATGATAAATGTCTAAGTATTACTTTGTCTTGTGCACCTGAAACTAATAAAAAAATGGTTATACATTTAATGGTTATGTTATATAATTATGTTCATTTATTACGGTTTGTATTCCATTTGGGGCACTCTCCACAACTTTCTGGTTTTGTTTTTTTGATCTGTCTGCCTATCTATCTATGCACTTAAAAAAGCATAGGTAATTTTTTATAGTGCTCATATGATTGAAATGTGAAACTAGGTTTAAGAACTTGTGTTTAGGACAGAGAAGAAGCAGGAAGTGTAACTTTTGTTCTTAAGGAGGCTATAATCTAGCAAGATGTTAGCACACATGTGAATTTTAAAAAGACTAATTGTAAATATAATAATGCCGTATTTGCTTTATGTAAGACATGGCATAAATCATATAATTATTAAAGGAACAGGGAATGAATGTAGTAATCAGGGTATGGTGGAATTAGACAAGAAAGGCTTCTTAGACTTGAGTGTTGAATATTGTTTGAAAGAAGAGAAAGGTAATAATATCATCCTAAAATTGCTATTTCTTTCTAAAGATGAAAATCTACAGCTGGTAAACCATGAAGCAAGTTCCGTGGCGGTGGATGTTGTTCCTCATATTGACAACCCAACCTTTGAAGAAGATGAAACTCCCGATCAAGTGACTGCTGTTCGAGAAATTAAATCATAAAATCTGTGTCAATAGAAAACTTGAACCTTTAGTCATAACAGAACTGCCAATCAGGGCCTAGTTTACTATTAATGAACTGGATAAATGTAATAAAATAAGAATGATACTGAAAGTGCTGAGATGACTAATATTATGCTATAGTTAAATGGCTTAAAATATTTAACCTATTAATTTTTTCCCACAAACTCATCTTTTTCATAGGCAAGTTTCTTCTCAATAGTGATAGCAAGATTTTTAAACATTCAAAACTCTCTTCAAGGAGTCATGTTTTTCATTTATAAAAATTTTCTTATAAAAACCTGTTGCTTTTAAAATGTGAAGTAGCTATAATCACTTTATTTTATGATAGTATCTTAATTAGAAATACTACTACTTTAGCTTGGGCTGTATGTGTCAGGGTTTTTCTCCAGGTGCTTATATTGATCTGGAATTGTATTGTAAGAAGCAATGCAAACTTAGGTTAGTACTTCATGAAATGTCTATTTAAGCTACATTAAGTTGATAGAACAAGATTAAAGGAAAATATTCATTTTAACTATTTCTTGTTTTTAAAATTAGGCTAAATATACTTCATGTAAGTGTCAAGCATAGTTTATCAGAGAATATGGACTGGACTGAATTGATTGGTATATTAGTGACACAGATTTGACAAGTTTCCTTACTAAAATGCTGTATAACTATTTCTCAAACTTTACTTATGTGATTTTCAAAAGCAGAGTATGTAAATTATACTATTTGAAAATAAGTCACACAAAATTGGTCATTGATCTTTGTGTATGAGTTAGCCTGAAGAAATCAGTCTAGAGAAAATGTTTTCCAAACAATGTTGACTTTGAAAATTGGGTTTACATTCTACCTTAATGTGCTAAAATTATATTAGGTAAACTAAAATTCTGTCCATGTAGCTATAAATTTCGTGAATGCATTTTCTTGGTGTTTGAAAAAGAATTGGGGGACGGGAGAATTCCAGGTGCCTTAATATAAAGTTTGAAGCTTCATCCACCAAAGTTAAATAGAACTATTTAAAATGCACTTTATTTTTATTCTGTGTGGCTTATCTTTGGTTTAAGAGTTTTGTTTCCAGTACAAATTCCAGCAGAATTTAGGTAAAGACACAATAGACGTGTATTTTTGTTTGCTAAATGTAGAATGGATGAAACCATTGCATTCTTGTACACTGATTTGAAATGCTGTAAATATATCCCGATTTGTATTGATTCTATTTAAATATAAAATGTAAATAAAATATTCCAATAAAAGTTTGTGTCTGGTGTTAAGTTTAGTGATCATATACTAACTTTTAACATATGCTTGGATTTGGGAGTAAAAAATTGGTTGCATATAAATGGTAATTGATATATTTGATCAATAAAAACTAAAACTTTAGTATGATATACATTTATATATTTCATTACATAGAAACTGCTGCCATTGTAATATAAAAGCACCTACCATGAATTATTTTTTAAGTGTCAGTCAGGTAAATAATAAGATTGACCACGGATAATATAAGGTTAAAAAAGACCTTGATGCCAGGCCATCTTTATCCCTCCTAAGACTTAAGGCCATTTTATTACTTTAAAGTTTTATTTACCTTCAGCCTGCTCTTTAGAGGTGTGATTGTTGGGATGCTGTTAAAGAGTTAAGCACATCTCCTTCTTTTATCAAATATGTTAAGAATAAACAGATACTTGGAATGCCTCAGAACCATGATTTTCAAACCAGGGTACACGTATGTCTTATTTGGCAATATGCCAGGTGTATAAGTGTCTGCTGCTATACAAGGCCTATAGTCTTAGAGAGTTAATTATTTTAAGTTTTATGGGGTTCTTTTGGGAGGGAATTTATAATCTTTTTAAATTTTAACAGCCGTATTCAAGTATAATTTACATACCAAAAATTCAGCCATTGTAAATGTACAGTTCTGTGATGTTGAGCAAATGCATAGAGTTGTGCACCTTTCCCTATGATCCAGTTTTGGAACATTATATCACCCCAAAAAGTTCCCTCATGATCCAATTGCTGTCAATTTCTGCTACCATTCCCAGCCCCAGACAACCACTAATCTGCTTTCTGTCTCTATAGATTTGCCAATACTGGACATTTCATGTAAATGGAATCATACAATATGTGGTCTTTTGTGACTGGTTTCTTCCACTTAGCATAATACTTTCAAGGTCCCTCCATGTTGACGTGTGCATCAGTGCTTCACTCCTTTTCATTTGCTGAGTAATACGTATATCCCATGGTATGGATATTCCACGTTTGGTTATCCATTCATCAGTTAATGAACACTTGGTCATTCTCACTTTTGGGCCATGATGGATAACGGTGCTATTAACATTTACAAACAAGTCTTTGTGTATGTTTTTTATTCTCTTGGGTATATACAAAGGAAAGGAATTCCGTGTAACTTGTGAATTTTCTTCTAGCTATTAATCCTTTGACAATAAAAAAAGATAGTTTGACCAACAGACTTTATTACTCTTGTATAATAAAAATATAAGTGGATTCCTTTAAGTGGCAGTAGCTATATTTGTATGTATCGGGAGTGTCTAACTTAAGAAAGGAGAGTTTTCTGAGGGTTTATTTGTAAGTTTAGCAGAAGTCAGGTTGTATAATCTCATAAATAGGAATATATGAGTTCTGATAATTAAGTTCACGAACTCATCCTAGAAAAAAGTGTTACATGCCTCATTGCTGAATATCACTATGGTCACTTTTGAAGTACTCCCTTTGGGAAGCTATGCGCCAAGAACACTGCCTAGTCCACCCTTCAAAGCAATTTTACAACTCTTTTTCTGGAGTCGCCATCAGAGCTGTCACTGTATTACCCTTGATGTCCTGAATGTCATCAAAATGTCTTCCTTTCAATATTTCCTTTATCTTCGGGTAAAGAAAGAAGTCACTGGGGGCCAGATCAGGTGAGTAGGGAGAGTGTTCCAATACACTTATGTGTTTACTGGCTACAAATTCACTCACAGACAGTGCCCTGTGAGCTGGTGCATTGTCGTGATGCAAGAGCCATGAATTATTGGCAAAAAGTTCAGGTCGTCTGTTTTCACACAGCCTTGTCTGCACTTCCATATAGTAAACTTGCTTAACTGTTTGTCCAGTTGGTACAAATTCATAATGAATAATCCCTCTGATAGCAAAAGAAAGTTAGCAACATCGTTGCAACAAGTTCTCAAACTTAATTGTCTGACCTCATACATGGTTCCCAGGTAAATCACTAAAAATACATTTAAGGATACAATTGGAATGCTAGGAACATTCATTCTCCGTCCCCCCATATCTTGCTTTTGTTCATTTACGAAATATTTTAATTAAGTTCTATAACATCTGGAGAAATTTTATCAATGTAGGCTATAATAAATTTTGAGTTATTTACCTTACCTCTTCTTCTGGAGTGGATTTTAAAAATATTTTAAAACATACTAATGCAAAATTTAGGTTTACATAAGACTTAGATTCATGATTATGGTGGGTCCTTCGACCTCCAGAGATAAATGTTCATTGTTCTCTACCGTATAGCTAATTCAGTTAAAAGTTTGAAAAACCGTACCCACTAGTTCTGAACTTTTTTTTGTACAGAAACATACAATCTCATGAATGTGAGACACTTGTGGACATACCTAGATTTTAATGGTTAGAAAGTAGTATATATAAATAAATAGGATTTAGCATGGATAGTGGCAATTTCTTCTCTGATATTTCAGTTCTCAACCACTGCCTTAGAAAATTTTAATTGGCCTGTCCTGGTATAAACTTTTCTTAGAAAAGCAATTCAGTCACCTAAAATTCATTAACAGCTTATTTTTAAAAACATGCCTGTGTAGTTCTTAATGGAAACGTGAGTAATCACCTCCGATTTGTTGTAGTTTGATTTTCAAATACCTAATTTGCTTTAAATTAGTGTGTTTAAAATTTTAATGTGCCTACATATTACCTGGGGGCCTTGGTAAAATGCACACTCTGATTCAGCAGCTGTGGAATGGGGTCTGAGACTCTGAATTTATACCACGCTCCTGGGTGATGCAGGCGTTGCTGGTCCATGGTCTGCATTTTGAGTAGCAAAGCCTTAAAAGGTTCTTCTCTAACAGTGCTCTTCCCGTTTTGATTCCTACTGCTTCCAAACCTGCTTTAGACTGTACAGCATCAAGTAAGCTTGTGAAATTCATTTCAAATAAGAAGCCAGTAAAATCTTGAGAGACATCCTCAGCTTTTCCATGGCACAGTGTTAGGAATTGCTATTTGGGGTTTCCTAGTATCTTTTTATATAGTTGTTTGAGGCTATAATTTACAAGCCTGGGTCAGCTGAAAGACTGACCTCTGGATAAATGAGGTATTATTCATCTCTGTATGGTACAATATTGTATCAATAAGTATGTGACTGACATATATCAGAAAACAAAATTGGAAACAGAAAGATGAGTTGGGAAGCTAGCATAATAGTATAGCCAGAAAGTGAGGGGCTAATCTGAAGTGGTAATAGGAGAATGGGATGGGCTTTTGAAAAAGAATTAGAAGAGTGTGCGCATATGTGACAGTGGAGGTGGTAAGACTAAGAAGTTTAAGATTATTCCAAATTTCTTAGCTTGAACATCTTGGTAAACAGTGGTGCTCTGAACTATGAGAACCTAGTAGAAGGAACAACCCTGGGCACAAGGAATATTGGGGAAATAAGTCTGGCTTTGGACATGTTGTATTTGAGGTATTTACAGATCATACGCATAGGTAGTATAGTGTCATGGTTTGTAGTCAGACAAATCGAGGTTCAAATCCCAGCTGTGCTATTTATTTAGCTATGTGACCTTAAGCAAGTTACTGAACTTCTCTGAACCTCATGTTTTTCATCTGTAAAGTAAGGATGTAAAAATGTAGTCTCTCTCTCTCTCTCTCTTTCACACACACACACACACACACACACACACACACACACACAATATAGTACCAGCAATGATATCCAAAGCAGTTTGTAATTCCACTCCTTTCCTAAAACCAACTTATATTAGCATGTACAATTGAATATTGAATAGTGACATGATCTATTTTTAAGGTGTTTTCAGAAAAACACTTTTATTTGCAAAGGCTTAAATACAGTTTATGATCAAGCCAAAATTTATATCACAGGAGCAATTTACTTTCAAAAAATTTTTCTTCACAGGATGTGGAGTACAGCATAGGGAATAGAGTCAATGGAATTGTAACAGCTATATAGGATGTCAGAGGGGTAGTAGATTGGGGGAGAGGGTTATCACTTTGTGAGGAGTGTAAATGTCTGTTACATTGTTTTGTACACCTGAAACTAATAAAAAGTTTCTTTACATAATCAGTGAAATGTTTACTAAAGCGGGAGGTCTCTAAATGCCCCTGCTGAGCCAACAGTGGGTCTGCTTCTATAACAGGAAACATGTGGGCATATCTGGATGGAGTTGCCATAAAGAGGCAGAGGAACCATCCAGTTCTAAATAGCCCTTGCACAACTCTAACCTGTAGGATATTGGAAAACAATGTGGTTTGATGGGGAAGGAGATTTTAAAAAAGGGAAGGAAAGGTGAAAAAGAAGGGCATCTCACATCTCTCTACATTTGCTACATTTACTGATCTTTCACCAGGAAAAGAAATTATCTTCCTTAATACACATCCAAATTGGGAAGGTGTTTCCCAGGGATGCATTGCAGTTTGGGCCCTGGGAGGATTGCCTCTTATCCTCTCCAGAAAGCTGCCTTGGGACTATTTGTGACAATTGCAAATTGACCCATTTCTCACCCAAGAAACTTCTCTGCTTTTAGCACATCTGCCTCCCTTGACCTAGTCCCACATCTTGAGGTGTAAGCCAGAGACACTGCTCCAAGGGAGAGTTCTTTGGCTCTATGACTTGGCATTTGGGTGTGTCCCATCACCCCCCTTTTTAGCCAAATGGCCTTGAGACTTCATTCTCAACGTAGCTTGTCAAGAGCCCCTTGTTTATTGTACATTGCCTCCCAATTCCTTCCTTCTTATAAACCTAACTTCACTTTAGTTCAATCTTTGATTTTGGTGGGTTTAATTATTGCAATAAATAAAAACATCCCTCAAATAATTCCTCACTGCAATGTCATGCAAATCACTGACCTCATTCACCTTAAGGTGTAAGCAGCTGTGTATCATTGGCAAGGTACAAAGAGGTGAAGGCTGCACTGAAAGGGATTTTTTTTCGTAAAGAGCTTGAGAAAGAAAAAAAAAATTGCTCATAAATTGTTTAGATCCTGAAAAGGAAAGTCAGACGTTTTCTGTGGCTGAGTACAGTAATTAAGTAAACAGATGGGGGGGAGGGTAGCGGGAGAAAGAAAGGGCTCACACCATGAAGAAAACTGTGTGGCTTCTGCAGATTTTATATTCTTCCTGTAAGAGCAGAAAGAGCTTAATCTAAGGAAGGTTTTGAATTGGGCAAGAAATCGTATCAGACTCCACTTACTGTGTGAACCTGGGTAAGTCAATTCACCCGTCTGCACTTTCGTTTATTTACGTGCAAAATTGGGGAGATCTACTTCGCAAGACTTCTGTAAGGATCACGTTAGATAATGTACACGAAATCACTTTAGTACATAGTAGTAAAAGCTCATTAAATGTTAGTTGGTGGTACTGTTGCTTCCCCGAACGGGCCATTTGCTACTCCAAAATTCCAGAAACTTTGTTTTCTACAGTTTAACACCCTTGGCTGTAAAACAATGAGAAGAAGCAACTTTTATACCTGGGGCTCACTTATTTAAATAAAATCCCTCTTTAAACTTTAGATAGCCAAAATACACTTAACTGGTGGCGGGACCCACTTTGAAAGCACCCCTCCCAGTTCTCACTCCAGTGGATTGTGGGAAGTGTAGTCCCACACTCCAGTGCCTTGAGCACAGAAATGCTGGTAGGAAACTACAATTCCCAGGAGGTGAAGAAGCGGGACTATTTTCCAGTCGGGCGGTAGCGCCGTGGGAGGGAATTGGCAATCTCTCTGCCTACGTGGGAGAGAAGGGAGGGTTGGGGGAAGTGTGGAAAACCTGAACCTGAGCCGCTGCCGCCTGAGGAAGATTTGGTGGCAGGAGAAGTAGAGGGGAAAAGATAGGTGGAGGGTGAGGTGAGGAGGGCATCTGGGGCGCTGCTCGCAGGCGGCACAAAGTTCTTGGCGATGTGGCTGAAGCCCGAGGAAGTGCTCTTGAAAAATGCCCTGAAGCTGTGGCTGATGGAAAGGTCCAACGACTACTTCGTGCTGCAACGGCGCCGGGGCTACGGGGAGGAAGGCGGAGGGGGGCTCACAGGTAAGCTGTGACCACCTCCACCCCTCAGGGCTGGGGTCGCTGGTACTTAAAAGGTGGTGCGAACAGCCGTCGCCACCCGCCGCCCGAACCAGCCTAAACCCTGGGCGGAGGGACAGGGGTTCTTCTCCTGCCACCACTTTTGCGTTGCCCTCCCCGAGTCCTGAGAATGTCTCACTGGACCAGCAGTTTTTGCTTGGGACAGGAAAAGGGAGATGTTCTTTCTGAGGCAAAGTACTAACCCTGTCGCTTCCCTTGGGGGAGGGGACTGATGACGAGTGTTAGACCTCGACCTTTCGCATTTAGACTGGTGACTGGGGCCAGTTCGCAACTGTGGATTTAACTTCTTTCACAAGACCCACTATGGATAATCACCACCCTAAGGAGTGTAAGTGGTGGGCAGGGACGACGGTGAGCAATTACCGCAATTACATCCTGAGGGATAGGCTTCAAGTGAGAGATTAGGGAGGTTGTGGGGGAGGACGAAGGAGAGGTCCCAGAATTTCTGATCTCTTCCAATTTAGCATCTTTTACTTTATCTCCAAGTTTTCATTCCTTGGGATCCCCTCTCAGAGTAACTGTCGTAATTTATTTCTGTTTTGAGTGGCGTTGCCCTTTCTTTCAAAGCCATGGTTGTAAGCAAACCAATTAAACAAACGGAGGTTTAACTCTTCCAGCTTAATCCATCCTGCCTTCAATTCTTTGATTTACAAATCAAAACTGTTCCTTGGTCAAGTGTTTTGAAGCCATGAAATAATTTTATTTTGAGACCACTCGTCTCAAGCAGGGCATTCAAACTTTTGGACAGTGGGGAGACCAGATCTCTTTTTTGTGACAATTTCTAGTTTGGTGTTGTGGCCTTGAAGTGCTGGATCAGGCTTAATTTAGGCAGCGTGATGTAGCAGGAAGAGGGACGAAGAATAGGAAACCCTGCATTTTAGTCCCACTCTCATTACTTGTTGAATGACATTTGACAATTTTTTTTACTTATTCAACTGTAAGTGCCTACTATCTGCCACATGGCATGCTGAGGTACAAAGACAATTAAGAATAAGTTCCCTGCAATGAAGTGCCCATATGATCGCCTAAGAGGGAGAAGGTGGGGTTAGGGGGAAGTAACCAGTACAACAGGCAAATTATAATTATAATCAGTAACTAGTGACAGGTAAATTATAATTAGAACCAAATAACTGAAGGATTGGATAAAGATTCATGGAAGAGGAGATTACATTGCTTGTCCGCTTCTGTGAAATGATGTCTACCTCATAGAGTTGAGAGGACAAAATGAAAGCTATAAGTGCCAAAGCAATGTGTGTTGTTAAGATGTGGTAATAAACGTGTGCTTCCTTTTTTTTCAAGCCGCCCCAGGGTGGAGAAAATTCTGAGGTTCTACAGGACATTTTTTTTTTAAATCTTGTAAGACCTATTCATCTTATCCAGCTTCTAAACAGGCCCTTTTGAAAATATTGCAGTGAAAAATTGTCTTGTTAATATTGACATTTTGTTATTTTCTGATTTTTAAAACTTGCAAGTGCTATTTTGCAGAGGAATTTTCCATTTAATAGATGCATATATTTTCCAAATTAAAATTTGAGGATCAATGTTCGTAATTACCCAGTGATCTAATTTATCTTCTTGAGTCCATTGAGAACAGGGCAGGATATATTTAAAACAGATTTTATAGCCCCATGTTACAGCATAATATTTTGGTTCCCCATAATTTTATTTGATCAGAATTTTTCTGGTGCTCTTGCCCACATTTACCCACATTTGCCCACATTAAGAAGTGTATTTCACTTTGTACAACAGTGTTCCTGAAAAATAATAGGCAAATCAGATTCTTGAGAATCAAATCACTGTGATGTATTAAATGGTTTTTTTTTTGTTGTTTTACTTGTTGCACATTTCCTTTAAATAATCACTCCTTGTTTTCTGTGGTTTTTCGTTTGAGATTCTTTCTTAAAGCATGGACCAATTGCCACCAGTTTCTTCTCTCTATCCCACCCACTCCCATGAGATATGCCTGAAGAAATAAACCAAGATTTCTACCACATGTGTATGTTGAGAATATCCATAGGCCCATTTTTGTGGTCAGTTTATATCTCTGCATGATTGTTTTACTTATGGTATTATCAAGATGCTTCAAATTACCATGTGAGAACTGCCACTATATTTCATGTAAATTAAACAATGGATAAGAAAGGAGCAAAGATGTTTTTAAAGTTTGGGGGTGTTTTTGTTTGTTTTTGTTTTGGTCTAGAACTAAAGTGTGTGCTGATTTTCATGGCTACTCAATTACTATATTCTTACTTAAAATTGTGAAGCCAAGAGCTTTGCTCTTCTTTACCACAAATCCACATTTGGATTATCTCTCACGGAGTTTGTGTACCAGCATAAGCTTGCCTTTGCCCATTTTGTTTTCTAAAATCTAATGTTATGTTCTATTCCTTTAAAAGATTCGTTTGTATATTTTGTTTAATGAAGAAAAGATAATGACCATCTAGAAGTGTTAATAGTTGTACTTTCTTTAAGATTTCATTTCTTTGCCATGTGATAATTACCAATAACCACTAGCAATGTAATGACTTTCACTGTGGAGTTGGTGACTCTAGTTTGTAGTTTGTTTTTTGTTTTGTTTTTTTTTCTAATAATGGAAATGGGCAAAAGAACCCTAGTATAGTTATAGCAGGAGACTCGTTTGTAAGTTAGAATTCTCAGGTCCATTTCTAAATTCTGAAACACTTCTAGTGGCTATCTGGTAGATTACTTACCATTTGCCTAACTTTATTTTACTTAATTGTCCTTCACAGCAGGGGGAATATCTTGTGAAAAAATTGTTATACATAAGATTATTTTACAGATAAAGTAATTTCTTTCATTTAGAGAAGTAATTTCACCATTCTGCATTTTTGTAGTTACCTTACATCATTCCTTGTTCCCCCGGCCTGATTAAGGGTAATGACTCTTCTGTGGCATCTAAATTTAGGACCAGATTTTACATGATTAAAATAATTTATGCATATTTGGCTTATTAAGTACAAATCAATTTGTTCTGCTTGGCAAATGAGAGCTACTACATGAGTGGAATTATGGGGCTACATTCTATTAAGCACTCTAGTATACAGGATTTAGGAAGATCTGCTAGTTGGGGACACAGTGTGATTTGCCCTCTCCAGGGGTTACCCTATGAGAGTTTTTTTTTTAATAAGTTAACTATAAGCCACCATCCACAAATACATAAATATATCACCAAGTCCAGTGACTCCACTTACCCCATTAACCCTTTATCTTCCCTGATTCTTTAATATCTGTATGCCTCTATTCAGTTGTAATTGTTTTATAATGGCTTTGTTTCCTCATCTATTAAATGGGAACAAAACTTATCTTCCCTACCACACAGCATAGTTATGTGAGTCAAATGAGTTTTGAAAACTGTGAACAAATATATAAATGTTTGATATTAATTTATGTATTAAAGAAGGAATAAGATTGTAAGTGCCATTTTCTGTATCTGAAGACCAAATGAGGATCTATATTTATACCATTTGCTCTAGTAATTTCTTTTCCTATGTTGTATATAGAAATTGATTTGGAGTAGTAATATTGAGTATGTCCAGTATGCAATGATATCACTACCAAAGCAAAACACTGGTAGTTAGTCATTCAAGAATTTTGGTATGATAGTGATTGTGCATTTATGGTTTATAATCAGAACAATGCACAAGAATTAGAATAAAATATCACAGCAACATTTCTTTTTGTTCTATGATTGCCCCAAACCTAGAAATTCTCAAATAGAGCTTCTGTAGATATAAATAGCACTTGTTGTCTTAATGAGTGCTATTGAAGAGAACATGTAACTTTAGTTGTCTTAGTTACATTTTTCGAAACATAATACTTGAAGAAGAAACGATGATTCCACTGGTGAAAGTCTATGATTCTGGTGGACAGTTGTGGAAGGACTGTGGATGTAAGATAAGCCAAAAGTTAATAAAATAAAGGGCACTATAATGTTTCCCATGCAGTTATATACAAGTACAGCTATGACATGGATTTTATATTACCTTTACGTTAGAAAATTTACCCAGTTTTCTCCTTTTTGCTGCCACTATGTAAGCACAAAAGGAAATGTGATGGTACAAGATATATTCATTTAACAGATAATTACAAGTGCCGTCTAAAACCAAGCACTGTTTCAGGTACTGGAGATAACAGCAGTGAGCAAAACAAAATCCCTGTTCTCGTGGGGCTAACATTTAAATATTTGCTCATTTAAATGAGCAAATAATATGTATGGCTGGTGGTAATGAGTGATATCAAGAGGGAAAAAGTAAGGTATAATTATGGTAGAGAGGGGAGGGGGCTGGCATTTTATATGAATTTGGTCTGGGAAGGTCTCTTTAAGGTGACCTAGCATGTTTCCCCATAAATAAGACCTAACCGGAAAATAAGCCCTAATATAAGATCCGGTCTTATTTTCGGGGAAACATGGTATGAGCAGAGACCAGAAGGACTAGAGTGTACGAGCCAAGCAGATATTTGGGGTCAGAGTGAATATACATAATTCTTTCTAGGGATTTTACTGCGAAGGGAAGCAGAGAAGTAGGGGAGGTAGCTGGCTATGGTGCTGGATGTTGGGTATACAGTGGTAATAAAACAGAAGTAGTCCTGCCCTCACAGTTTATAATCTGATGGAACAGACAGATAATAAACAAGTAAGCAAACAAATATATAATTACTATGGTCGTCAATAATATCAGCCTGGTTTTGATGGCTTCTAAATAGTCATGAATAAGGGCCATTTCAAACCTCCAAAGCGATTTTCCAAGGCCAGCTCTGGTGTAAGTTCTCGTCAGATGTCCTGTTAAATGATACAAAGATTTCCTAGAAGCAGTGATTAATAACATAGGTGGTATTCTGCTGGCAGAATTCCTGTGTGACATCTGTGGTGCAACTTGCCAAAAACCAGTTTGGATTTTTTTTTTAAATCAATCATCTGTGAGCACGAACAGTATCTGGGATGCGGTGGACAGGACATCCTAAGTGGGAGGAATAATATGATACTATAAAAGCAAAAGAAAATTGCAGTTGTTGGGGACTTAGCAAGTATTCCAGATTCCTTTATTTATGTTTGAAAATATGAGACTCAGGATATAGTGCCCTTAGCAACTAGAAAATGTTCAAGAGCAATGACCTCATCTATGGAAGATGAAAACCTGAGATAGAGCATCAAAGGGACCTGAAAATTAAACCTTTGTTATTTGTTCTCTCCACTGCTCTTTCAATTCCAGCCTACTCTTTTTTCTCTCTTACTTCAGTATAAAGAAGTGAAGTTTTAAAACAAGGGATAATCACATTTGTTGATTTTTATCATTGTGTTAGTTACCCTCTTGTTTTTTTTTTTTAGTATTAAAATTTTTAAAAGATTTTATTTTTTAAAACAGTTTTAGGTTTACAGAAAAATTGAGCAGATAATACAGACAGTTCCCATATACCTGCCCCTCACCTAGTTTTCCCTTTATTGACATCTTCCATTAATGTGGTACATTTGTTA
This sequence comes from Rhinolophus hipposideros, assembly GCF_964194185.1. NCBI lineage: Eukaryota > Metazoa > Chordata > Mammalia > Chiroptera > Rhinolophidae > Rhinolophus > Rhinolophus hipposideros. The sequence continues at coordinate 50,883,452 of NC_138046.1, read as the reverse complement.
CAGTGAGTGAACCAATATTGATATATTACTAAAGCCTACAGTTTACCTTAAGGTTCTCTCTTTGTGTTACATAGTTCTATGGATTTTGACAAATGCGTATTCATGTGTCCACCATGCACAGTATCACGTAGAATCATTTCACTGCCCTAAAAATCCTGTGCTTCACCTATCATCCTCATCCCCCAACTCCTAGAAACTGATTTTTCAAATTGTCTACCTACAGTTTTCTTTTCCAGAATGCCATATGGTTGGAATCATATAGCCTTTCAGACTGGTTTCTTTAACTTAGCAATAAGCATTTAGGATTCCTCCATGTCTTTATGGTGGTTTGATAGGTCATTTCTTTTTTTGCTGAATAATTCACTGTATGGATGTAACAGTTTGTTCATTTACCCTGAAAGACATCTTGGCTGCCTCCAGTTTTTGCCAATTATGAATATAGCCGCTGTAAACAATGGCATACACAGGTTTTTGTGTGGACAATACGTTTTCAATTCATTTGGGTTTAAATACCTATGAGTACAATTGTTCGATGGTATGGTAAGAGTACATTTATAATAGCAAACTAACCTCCAAAGCAGATGTACAATTTTGCATTCGCACTAGAATGGACGAGGTTCCTCTCGCTCCAGTTACCAGCATTTGGTAATTGTCAGTCTTGTTTTGAACTAAACAAAATAATAGCCAGCTTTACTTCTTCTAGATGTTTTTAAAGTACTGTGCTGATTAATTTATTCACTTGCTGCCACACTTGCTTGTTGCTTTGCACCGACCTAGGAACTCAGATATTGTATTTTCTTTAATTTTCTGTGGACTACTCTTTTTGTACATTGATGCATACTTTTTAAAGTATAAGAAGGTGCTATAAATAAAGATGGTGACAATTCTCATAGTTCCCTGTTTTTTTGTTTTTTTGTTTGTTTTTTTTTATTAAATTTATTGGGGTGACAATTGTTAGTAAATTTACATAGATTTCAGGTGTACAATTCTGTATTACATCATCTATAAATCCCATTGTGTGTTCACCACCCAGAGTCAGTTCTCCTTCCATCACCATATATTTGATCCCCCTTAACTTCATCTCCCACCATCCCACCCGCTTACCCTCTGGTAATAGTTCCCTGTTTTAATCTTTAGAAATGTAGCTGGGTTTGATCGGTAAGTCATGTATTTTTTTTCCCACATGCCATTGTAATCTGCTGTTTTGTGGCATCGGTTACTTCCCTAAAAAAATTTTTAAATCCTTTAATGAGCAAATATTTCAATTATGGAAGGAAATGAGTTCTTACGTATTTCCAGTTTCCAAGTAAATGTCTTTAAAAGAATATAGAGAGAGGGAAAACAGGACAAAAGAAGAATTAATATTAACTGTTTTCCAAAGCTTTTACTATAAAGTTGGCAGCTTTCAAAATGCCAACTGTGGATATTTGATTATTCTAACATAAGCATTCACCGTCCTGTTTTAAGGACCTAGATCTGGTAGCAAAAGCAATGGATTTAGGAAAACCTACAACCTCTACTGAGAACACTACTTTCTCCTATTTGAATTTATTTCCTACTAAGTGTGTTGGCAGTTTACTAATTAGTTTGTTTATTAACATTTAATGCAGTCGAGATTATAAAAATTCAGTAAAGATATACTTGTTTGACTTTGTAAACATGGCAATTTATGACAAGACACAGAATTGACTGTAAAGTTCCAGCAATCATTTCTATAGCCAGAATTTATAACAGAACATTTTACTTAGAATGGAAATAAATCTTGTTTGTAATTAGCAAGTTCATTTCAATGATTCTTCTGTGGCTAGAGTAGTGTTGCCTTACGCAGTGCCCTCAATCTAGTTTACAAGCAGAAAGAACCACTTGTCAAACTAAAGTGTACTAAACTAGCACATTGATAATAAGTGCCATTTTCAAATCATGCTGTTTTATTGGCTTCTTCTCCAACACTCAGCCCTAGGTCCTGCCTGATTATCATTTTCATTGGCCAATGCAAAAAAATAAATGTTTACCAAATTGGCAGGTGTGTGAAAATTGAAAGGAACAATGAATACCATAGATCAGTTTTCTCAACACTGGCTGCATGTTAGATTGGACTGAGAACCTTTTAAAACAAACTAAATGATACTAGAGAATTCACAGGTAGAATGATATGATGTCTGGGATTTACTGTGAAATATTCTAGGAGAGGTAAATGACAGAAGACTAACAAAATGTTGGTAATTATTAAAGTTCGATTATGGACACATAGAAGATTCAATGTATTATTCTCTATTTTATATATGTTTGAATTTTTTAATTAAAGTTTATTGGGGTGAGAATTGTTAGGAAAATTACATAGATTTCAGGTGTACAATTCTGTATTACATCATCTATATCTCACATTGTGTGTTCACCACCCAGAGTCAGTTCTTCCATCACCATATATTTGACCCTGCTTACCTTCTTCTAGAACCTCCTTCCCCCTTACTCTGGTAACCACTAAACTGTTGTCTATGTGTATGACTTTTTGTTTCTTCACTTTTTGTCTTGTTCTTTTGTTCGTTTCAGTTTTATATCCCACATGTCAGTGAAATCATATGGTTCTCCACTTTTCCTGTCTGATTTATTTCGCTTAGCATTATAATATCAAGATCCATCCATGTTGTCACAAATGATACTATTTCATCTTATGGCCGAATAGTATTCCATTGTGTATATATACCACAACTTTTTTATCCATTCATCTATCTAAGAATACTTTGGTTGTTTCCATGTCTTGGCCACCGTAAACAAAGCTGCAATGAACATTGGAGCACACATATCTTTATGGATAAACGTTTTCAGATTTTTTGAGTAGATACGCAGGAGAGGGATTGCTGGGCCATGGGGTAATTCTATTCTTAATTTTTTGAGGAACCTCCACACTTTCGGTAGTGGCTGCACCAATCTGCATTCCCACCAGCAGTGTATGAGGGTTCCTTTTTCTTCACAGCCTCTCCAACACTTATTATTTCTCTTGTTGATGATAGCCATTCTGACTGGTGTGAGGTGATATCTCATTGAGCTTTTCTTTGCATTTCTCTGATGATTACTGATGTTGAGCATTTTTTCATATGTCTGTTGGCCATTTGTATGTTGTCTTTGGAGAAATGTCTTTTCAGGTCCTCTGCCCATATTTCAATTGGGTTGTGTTTTTTTTGTTGTTGTTGTTGTTGAGTTGCATGAGTTCCTTGTATATTTTGGATATTAGCCCCTTATCCGAGGCACTGTTTGCAAAAATCTTCTCCCATTCGTTTGGTTGCCTCTTTATTTTGTCGATGGTTTCTTTTGCTGTGCAAAAGCTTTTAAGTTTGATATAGTCCCATTCATTTATTTTAGCTTTTACTTCCCTTGCCTTTGGAGCCAAATTCATACAATGTTCTTTGAACCCAATGTCCATGAGTTTAGGACCTATGTTTTCTTCTATGCAGTTTATTGTTTCAGGTCTTATGTTTAGGTCTTTGATCCATTTTTTTTAATTGGGGAATATTGTGGAACAGTGTGTTTCTCCTGGACCCGTCAGCTCCATGTCATTGTCCTTCAATCTAGGAAAATGACATGGAGGGCGCAGCCCAGTCCCAAGTCCAGTCGCCGTTCTCAACTTTTAGCTGCAGGGGGCACAGCCCACCACCCCATGTGGGAACTGAACCAGCGACCCTGCTGTCGAGAGCCCACGCTCCAACCCACTGAGCCATCCGGCCGCCCCTCCGTAAGCCCAGCAGCAGCTTGCTGTCCTAAATCTAGCCGTGGAGGGCGCAACTCACTGGCCCATGTGTGAATCGAACCTGTAACCCTGTTGTTCAGAACTCGCCCTCCAACCAACTGAACCATCCAGCTGCCCTGGTCTTTGATCCATTTTGAATTAATTTGGGTACATGGTGATGGATAGCACTCTGGTTTCATTCTTTGCACATGGCTTTCCAATTCTCTCAGCAGCATTTATTGAAGAGGCTGTCTTTTCTCCAAACATTGTATGTTTTTGGCTCCTTTGTCGAAAATTCTCTGTCCATATTTATGTGGGTTTATTTCTGGGTTATCAATTATATTCCATTGGTCCGTGTGTCTGTTTTTTTGACAATACCATACTGTTTTGATTATTGTTGCCCTGTAGGACACGCTAAAGTCAGGGAGTGTGATACTTTCAGCATTGTTCTCTTTTGTTAGCATTACTTTGGCTATTCAGGGTCTTTTATGGTTCCATACAAATCTGATAAATTTTTGTTCTATTTCTTTTAAAAAAATGCCATTGGGATTTTGATAGGGATTGCATTAAATCTGTATATTGCTTTGGGTAATACAACCATTTTAACTCTATTGATTCTTCCAATCTATGAACATGGAATGACTTTCCATTTCTTTGTGTCTTCAATTTCTTTTAAAAATGTCTTACAGTTTTTAGTATATAGTTCTTTTACAAACTTGGTTAAGTTTATTCCTAGGTATTTTATTCTTTTCGTTGCAACTGCAAATGGAATTGTTTTCCGGGTTTTTTTCTTGCTTTTTCTGAGATTTCATCGTTAGTATGTAGGAATATAGTGGACTTTTTTGTAGCCGGCAACTTGACTGTATTCATGTATTGTTTCTAATAGCTTTTTTGGTGGATTCTTTAGGGTTTTCTCTATATATCACGTCATCTGCAAAAAGTGACAGTGTAACTTCTTCATTCCCAATTTGCATTCCTTTTATTTCTTCTCTTGCCTGATTGCTCTGGGTAGGACTTCCAATTCTATGTTGAAAAGCAGAGGTGATAGGGAACAGCCCTGTCCTGTTTGTGAACGTAGAGCAAAGGGCTTCAGATTTTCACCATTAGTTATGATATTAGCTGAGTGTTTGTCATATATGGCCTTTATTATGTTAAGGTAATTTTCTGTTGTACCTATTTTATTAAGTGTTTTAATCATAAATGGATGTTGTATCTTGTCAAACGCTTCTTCTGCATCAATTGATATAATCATATGATTTTTGTCCTTTCTTTTGTTTATGTGTTGTGTCACATTTTTGGTTTTGCGTATGTTGAACCATCCTTCTGCCCCTGGGATGAACCCCACTTGGTTGTGATGTGTAATCTTTTTAATGCATTGTTGCATTCAATTTATTATAATTTTGTTTAGAAATTTTGCATCTGTATTCATCAGAGTTATCAGTCTGTAATTTTCTTTTTCCTTACCAGATTTTGATATTGGGGTAATGTTGTCCTCATAAAATGAGTTAGGGAGTACTGTCTCTTCTTCAATGTTTTGGAAGAGGTTGAGCAGGATTGGTATTAGATCCTCTTTGAAGGTTTGGTAGAATTCACTGGGAAGCCATCTGGCCCAAGACTTTTGCTTTTGGGCAGGTTTCAGATGACTAATTCAATTTCCTTACTGGTGATCAGTCTATTTAGATTTTCCAATTCTTCGTGATTCAGCCTATGAAGGCTGTATGTTTCTAAGAACTTGTCCATTTCTTCTAGGTTATTGAATTTGGTGGCATATAGTCCTTCATAGTATTCTTGGATAATGCTTTGTATTTCTATGGCATCCGTGATAACTTCCCCTTTTTCATTTCTGATTTTGATTATTTGTGTGTTTTCTCTTTTTATCTTAGTGAGTCTGGCCAAGGGTTCCTCAATTTCATTAATCTTTTCAAACAACCAGCTCTTTGTCACATTAATTTTTTCTGTTGTCTTTTTCTATTCTATTTCATTTAGTTCTGCTCTGATTTTTATTATTTCCTTCCTTCTGCTGACTTTTGGTTTCATTTGTTCCTCATTTTCTAGTTCTTTAAGGTGTAACATGAGGTTATTTATCTGTGATTTTTCTTCTTTCTTGAGATAGGCTCTTAAAACTGCTTTTGCTGGATCCCAGAAATTTTGGTAGGTTCTATTTTCATTCTCATTTGTTTCTATGTATCTTTGATCTCTTATTTCTTCATTGACCCAGTCGTTCTTTAATAGTATGTTGTTTAACCTCCACATATTTGTGGTTTTTCCTGCTTTTTTTTTTGCAGTTGCTATCCAATTTCAAACCCTTGTAATCAGAGAATATGCTTAGGATGATTTCAATCTTCTGAAATTTGCTGAGGCTGATTTTATGTCCCAGGATATGGTCTGTTCTTGAGAATGTCCCATGTACACTAGAAAAGAATGTGTAGTCTTATGTTGTAGGATGAAGTGCTCTACAAATGTCAGATATGTCCATTTCATCCAATGTGTCATTTAGGGCTGATATTTTTAAATTTACTTTCTGTTTAGATGATCTGTCCATAGTTGTCAGCAATGTATTTAGGTCCCCTATTATAATTGTGTTTTGGTCAAGTTCTCCCTTTAGTTCTGTTAGTAGTTGCTTGCTATATTTCGGTGCTCCCTGGTTGGGGGAACAAATATTGATGACTGTTACGTCTTCTTGTTGTATAGTCCACTTTATCATAATGAAATGTCCATCTTTGTCTCTTATTACCTTTTTTATCCCTAAGTCTGTTTCATCTGATATCAGTGTAACTACACCTGATTTTCTCTGTATACCATTTGCTTGGAATGTCACTTTCTACCCTTTCACTTTGAGTCTATGTTTGTCTTTGTAGCTGAGATGTGTCTCTTGGAAGCAGCATATTGTTGGGTTTAGTTGTGGGGTTTTTTTGTTTTGTTTTATGTTTGTTTTTTCAATCCAGTCTGCTGCTCCGTGCCATTTTATTCGTGAGTTAAGTCCATTTACATTTAGTGCAATTATTGATATATGAGGATTTCCTATCATTCTGTCTTTGGTTTTCTGGTAAGACTGTGTCTTCATTGTTTCTTTGCCTTTTTGTTGGTGTCTATTATTTCGGTGTGCTGATATTGTATGATTTTCCCTCTGTTTCTTCTTTTACTATGTTACATATTTCAGTTCTGGATTTTTTTGAGTCATTACCATTAAGTTTACATAAAAGAAAGTGTCATATTTAGAGTATCTTTTTTCTTCAGTATGCTTGCTTTATCTTTATCCATTCCCGTATTCTGGTTCAGGCCATTACTCTTCCCCCCTTTTATGTTTTTTTTCGTCACAAATTATCCCTATTTATGCTGGTCGAATAGCCTCCTTCAGTATTTCTTGTAGTGCAGGTCCAGTGTTAGAAAATTCCCTCAGCTTCTGTATGTCTGGAAAGGTTTTTATTCCTCCTACATATCTGAAGGATGTCTTTGCTGGATATATTATTCTTGGCTCATAATTTATCTCTTTCAATAGTTTGAATAGTTGATTCCAATCCCTTCTGGCTTGTAGAGTTTCTGCTGAAAAATCTGATGATAATCTAATGGGCTTTCCTTTGTAGGTTACCGTCGTCTTTTCCCTGGCTGCCTTGAGGATTCTTTCTTTGTCGTTAATTTTAGACAGCTTCAATAGAATGTGCCTTGGAGAAGGCCTGTTGGGATAGAGTTAATTAGGTGTTCTATTTGCTTCTTGTATTTGAGGATCCAGTTCTGTCCACAAGTTTGGGAAGTTCTCATTGACAATTTGTTTGAATATATTCTCTGTTCCCTTCTCTCTTTCTTCTCCTTCTGGTATGCCCATTATTCTTATATTACTCTTTCTGATAGAGTCAGAAAGTTCTTGTAGAGTTCTTTCATTTCTTTTAACTCTCAAGTCTCTCTCTTCTTCCATCTGTTTCATTTCCAGATTTCTGTCTTCGATGTCACTGATTCTTTCCTCCATCTGGTTAACAGTATTACTTTAGCTGGCTATTTCATTCTTCATTTCTTTTATTGAGTCCTTAATCTCCAGAAATTGTATTTGGTTCTTTTTTTGAATTTCAATGCCCTTGGTAAAATGTTCATTTTTTTTCTTTGATTGTGTTTCTGAGTTCATATAACTGCCTGTGTTTTCTTGCATCTCGTTGAGTTTTTTCTGAACTGCTGTCTTGAATTCTTTGTCATTTAAGTCACATATTTACATGTCTTCAATTTCATTTTCTGGAGACTTTTCATTTTCTTTCTGAGATGTGTTGTTACCTTGATTATTCATGGCAATTAATGAATTATTATTTATCTTCTTAAGCATCTATAGGAGTAGGTTCTGCAACAGGTTGTAAGTAAGAGGTCTTTCTTTTGTATTCCTGTAGCTGTTGGTAGAATTTTTATTTTCTCTTCGACTGTAGCCTTTTATTCTCTTTCACACTGTACTGTTATATTTTCTCTGCACTGTTCCGGCTTCTCACACCATGGGAGTATTCCCTGGTAGGCAGGCTTCTCCTCTATGAACAGGCTGCTTGGATATCAGGGCACTGCCTCCGTGGGGGTGGGGGATGTGAAGAGCTTCTAACGTTCCAAAGCTCTTCCTGCACCAGATTCAGAGCCTGATTGTTTAAGTGGCTCTGTTTACTTCTGCAGGGTCTTCCCAGATAGGTGGGGACAGAGGTGGGGTGGGCTGTAAAAGGTGTCCCATAGCAATGGCATTGACCACCAACACAGCCATTCCTGCACCCAAAGCTCCCTGCCCTTTTCTGGAACTAGTTGGGCTGCAAGTCCATGGCTATGGGCCACAGTTCTCAGAACTGCAGATGTTGTGTTCTTTTGATCTGACACTGCTACTGTTCAGCTTCTAGCACCGGGCAGTGAGGGTAGGGCGGGTTCTGCAAGGGTGGGGAGGTGGTGGCTAGGCTCCGGGACTAAGTCTTCCATTTTCTGCTCTGCAGTGAGGGCTTAAACTGCTGTTTTCACCCTTCTTCCCTCAGTCTTTGCTCCGAGGTCTGTGCCATGAGCGTTGGGTTCAGCGGTGTTATATGCTGATCCCTCAGGCAAGGCCATAAATGGAACCCTAGCAGTCCAAGTTCTTCCTTTTCCCGCAACTGCAGTAGCTCTGGAATGCAGGGAACTCAGAGCTCAGAGCTCTGGGTCTGCTCCTGTGCCCGTGCTGCTCCTTTTTCCGCGCGGCCCACGTCGCCTCACTTCCTGCTTCCTTGTTCCCCTGCTCGCCCAATTTGCCCACCTTTGGGTGATTTCAGTTGTGCGCCTCTTCATCTTGCCTGTCTGCTGTGCAGGGAGTTCTTTGTGGAGTTATACTTGTTCAATTTGTTGTAAATTCCAGGAGAGATTTCAAGAGACTCATCACCTCATGCCCCCATCTTATGACTTAATCTTAACATTTTTTATAATACAAAATTAAGGGGAACATAGAATCCCCAGGCCCTATTCCAGATGAATTAAATTAGGATCTCTGGACTTTAATAGTTTGAAAACTTGAGCTTGAGTAGTTTCAAAAACTCCAAATGATTCAAATTTGCAGTTTGGGTTGAGAATCACTGTCATAGAAGATAAAATCAAGATTCAGAAATATCTGTACAAGTTAGAATTCTCAGTTGAAATCAGTGAGATAAAATTTAACATGAGTAAATAAATGTACATTGCTTTTAGGTTTTTAAAAATCAGCTGTATGGGACAGAGTACCTAGATTGGTTCTTATATTTGTGAAAATGATCAAAGTGGATTAGTTGATCACACGCTTAGTAAGATAATATGATATAGTGGCTTAAAAAGCTAGTATGATCTTAGACTGCATTGGCAGAACCGTGAAGCCCATAATAAACCTGCAGTTGTGCAGACCATACCTGGTATTCAGGTTTGAATGACATATTTTATAAGAGACTTTGACAAATAGACAAGAGAATGGTAGAAGAAATAATAAGAGGCTCAGACAGTTTCATACACCAAACAGTTAAAAGAACTGGGTGTATTTTAAGCTAGAAGAAAAGAAGAATAAGCAAGAGGAGACAACATAGCAGTAATCATATTTGAAGACCCATCATGTTGAATAGAGTATAATATGTTTTGTATTGCCCCCAAATTGCAAAGAAGTAGCATTTTATTAATCCTAAGAAAGCTCTTCATTTTTTTAAGTGTAAGAAATAGCTTTATTTTTTTCTAAAAGGTTAAAAAGTTGTTTATTGTAAAAATTTCGGAAAATATGTATAAGTATAAAAGAGAAAATAATGATTACCCATTTTCTCACTGCCCAGAGATAACCACTGTAACCAGGATCAGCTTCCTAATTTGTGGGGCCCAGTGCAAAATGAACAAGTAGGGCTTTTTGTTTGAAAATTAAGAATTTTCATATGGTGACAACAAAGCATTTAGCCAAATCATGGGGGCCCTTGTGGGCATGGGGCACTATGGGCAGGTCACAAGCCCATGAAGCCAGCCCTGACTATAACATTTGATATATATAAATACTTTCATATTTTATAAAGGACTTTCTGATTAATAGAAATTCCCACCAATATATGCTGCCATGGGAGAAATAAATTCGAGTTCTGAAGGAAAATAAAAGCGAGGCTATCAGGGGTAATATAGGGTAGATGAATGTGCGGGAGATTGGACTACATGCCCTGTCAGGATATCTTTCATCTCAAAGTCAGTGGTGCTGTATCTCCAGCCATTGGTCCATGGACAGTAATCATTACCTGAAAGTTGCCTGTTTGGTTTTTTTTAAATCATAGAACCTTGCTTTCTTATTATCTTGCTGTGCCATTTAGTAAATGTATTTCACATCAATCATGGTGGTGAATTTCCTTAAGAAGTTTCATGTTACTGGTATGGCAGGATGCTCCTGAAACCCTATAGATCTTTAATAAGGCCTAGAGCATTGGTACCTTACTCAGTTACAGACATTCAACTGATGGCTTGAATTTCTTTATCTTTTTAAATCTCTTCTTTTCTCACGCAGCTGAAAGACGGTATCTATTCTTTTCAATTTACTGTAGCTATAGCACTTCCCATGGGTAGGCTGATGCATGACCTTGGATGTTCAGGCAGTCAGATGATAAACCTCTGTGTATATGGAAAAGCAAACCAAGATTGTCAGCTTGTTTTTTCTGTACTTTTAGAACCCAGACATTGGCACATATTAATTCCTGAATGACTTGCAAAGACTTGATGATTATAGCTTAATGAGCTGGAAGAGTTCCCCAAGTGACTAGAAAATGTATTCTAGAACTAGCTTCCAAATTATTTGTTGCATAGTTTTATACTAATTGCCTGATTTAATACACTTACAAAAACTGAACAATTTTCTTTCTACACAGTGTATGGCAGTTACCTTGTAAACCTTTCTGCTTCCAAAAGAAATGACCTTTCCTGCCAGTGATTTTGACCCCTTTGTCCCCAGTCTCAAAACTTTCTATCAGAGAACTAATTGTTATGATACTACTCAGGAGTGATTATCTGTGACCTCTCCTTTCCTCTCTGCTCCTCACATGTCCACACTCCCACTAGCATCTTTCAGTCAAACTTTTCTTTATCTCTGTTCTTTCTCCTGTTCTTCTAATACTACTTTTTTTCTAGTGTATGTAAATAAGGAAATCGGATTAGAGCTAGTTTTATTTCAAATGTGGTAAAATTAAATTATTTTCTTCACTAATTTGAAAATACTTCTTTTTTTTTTTTTAAATTAATTTTATTGGGGTGACAATTGTTAGTAAATTTACATAGATTTCAGGTGTACAATTCTGTATTACATCGTCTATAAATCCCATTGTGTGTTCACCACCCAGAGTCAGTTCTCCTTCCATCACCATATATTTGATCCCCTTTACCCTCATCACCCACCCCCCACCCCCTTACCCTCTGGTAACCACTAAATTATTGTCTGTGTCTATGAGTTTTTGTTTCTCATTTGTTTGTCTTGTTCTTTTTGGTTTATATACCACATATCAGTGAAATCATAGGGTTCTCTGCTTTTTCTGTCTGACTTGTTTCACTTAGCATTATTCTCTCGAGATCCATCCATGTTGTCACAAATGTTCCTATATCATCTTTCCTTAACGCCGAATAGTATTCCATTGTGTATATGTACCACAACTTCTTTATCCATTCATCTATCGAAGGACATTTTGGTTGTTTCCATGTCTTGGCCACCGTAAACAAAGCTGCAATGAACATTGGCGTACACGTGTCTCTATAGAGAAATGCTTTTATATTTTTGGGGTAGATACCCAGGAGAGCGATTGCTGGGTCATATGGTAATTCTATTCGTAATTTCTTGAGGAACCTCCACACTGCCTTCCATAGCGGCTGCACCAGTCTGCATTCGAAAATACTTTTTTGAAACCTTTTTTAGAATTTAAGTTCTTGGAAAGCAAATCTAGCAGATAAAACAGTGCTGTGTTTAATAAATGATTTTATTTGAAGTTATAATTGCTTTATTTTGACAATTTTGTCGAGTTATGTGTACATTTATATGCGAAGTCAGACAACTAAGTTCACGAACTCATCCTAGAAAAAGTGCTACATACCTCTTTGCTGAATATCACTACAGTCACCTTCGAAGTACTCCCCTTGGGAAGCTATGCACTGACGCCAGTGCCTAGTTTACCCTTCAAAGCAATTTTGGAACTCTTTCTGGAATGGCCATCAGAGCTGTCATCATATTACCTTGATGTCCTGAATGTCATCAAAATGTCTACCTTTCAATATTTCCTTTATCTTCGGGTAAAGAAAGAAGTCATTGGGGGCCAGATCAGGTGAGTAGGGAGGGTGTTCCAATACAGTTATTTATTTACTGGTGCATTGTTGTGATGCAAGAGTCACAAATTGTTGGTGAAAAGTTCAGGTCATCTAACTTTTTTCACACAGCCTTTTCAGCACTTCCAAATAGTAAACTTGGTTAACTGTTTGTCCAGTTGGTACAAATGCACAATGAATAATCTCTCTGATATCAAAAAAAGGTAAGCGACATCATTGCAACAAGTTCACGAACTTAATTGGCAGACCTCATACACAGTCATACACTTGATTTCTGTTTTCAACCTGAAGAAAGTTAACCTCTTTTGGTTCTGTTCTTTTAAACAAAAATTCATACAGTAACTTTTTTCTATCAGATAACTTCTTTTCTCTATCATCTTTACATGTTGCCATTGCCAAATCTTTTTTCTTAATACTTTACCACTATCAAAACCCTCTGTCAGGTTGCTGATTGATATTATGCTGCTTTTGTGACCCCTATTTTTACTTCTTACCAATTCCTATATCCACTCTCCCACCCTTTCCTTTTAGCTGAGCCAAATTTCTCTTTATCTCTTTCTTCTATCTCCTACTCTTCTAATTTACCTCCCGCTATGCTTACGATAACTTCCTCACATTTGCCAACCTACCTATATTCTCATTCAAAGCCCGCTTGAAATCGTAACTCCTTTTAAGTGGGTAAAGACAGCAAAATAGCCAAAAACCTGCTTTATAATTGACTTAATTTTTTTCTCAAAAATCTGTATGCTAAATTAAAGAGTAATGCCTCATGAAGCAAAACCAACACTCAACCAATCAAATCTTCCAGAAAAGGGAGGTAGATTTATATATTTCAGCCATCCCATTGATAGAGTTAAAGTCAACAAATTTTGCTCCTGTTGTGCTCAGCAATATGTTAAAAGTTAGAGATACAAACCTAGAGGTAGAAGATGTGGTTATTGTCCTCAGAGAATTGATAATCTAGGTAAGAAGATAAGATTAATACACCTGAAACATTTAGCAAGTAGTTGTTATAACTAGCCTAATAATCAAAATGATAGGTTGTGTTGTATAGACTTTAAGTTCTGTAAGTAATCAGAGAAAAGGAAGGCATTATTGCTTGAGGTTTCCAGTGAAGTCTTCATGGGGGAAATGGGTCTTGAAAAAAATGTCGAATTTGAATTAGCTGAACTGTGCTAGAAGACATGCATTAGCATTTGTAGGTAAAAAGAGAATTGCTTAGCAAAGACCCTAAGGGAAAAATTAGTTTGTTTTTCAAGAAAACAGCCAACTTTGTTTTAGGGAGGAGCAGCCAATATTATCAGATCATTAAATTGGAACTAATTGATCAAAAGCCTTGAATTCCCAATTGAATTAAGAGTTGTTAAAAAAGAAAACCGTTTTACCTATTTGTTTTTAAATTTTTATTGGGGAACAGTGTGTTTTTCCAGGACCCATCAGCTCCGAGTCAAGTCGTTGTTTTCAATCTAGTTGTGGAGGATGCAGCTCACTGGCCCATGTGGGAATCCAACTGACGACCTTGGTGTTATGAGCACTGTGCTCTAACCAACTGAGCCAACCGGCCACCCCTTTACCTAATTATTTTAATCATAGTTTCATCTTGTTTAAATATCTAAGATTTTCTTATATAATAGTATTAGCTAACATTGAGGGTTTTACTATGTGCTAAGCATTGTTCTAAATGTTTTATATGTAACAATAACTCATTTTATTTTTACAACGCCAGGATTCAAACCCAGGTAGTCTCTGGTACCAGAATCTACATTCTTATCTGCTATATACAGAACCTTGTAAAGGAGGTATATCATGAGATTTGGACAATTGAACCTGACTTATTTTATTGAAAGATCATTTTCTGAAGCACTGCTCACATCTAAACAGTATAATATCTTCATCCAGAATATATATGTGTTTTTTTTATTTAAGAAAAGCCTCTGTAAGGAAACTGAACTAGAATTTTAAAAAGTAAATCCATTATTTTTTTTTTTGTCATATGAAGTGCTATTGATATTATGTTTTGTAAAATCCTTATTTCAACAGTCTCTTTATTACAACAGGGCTTCTCGTTGGGACTCTTGATTCAGTCTTGGACTCAACTGCTAAAGTAGCTCCATTTCGCATTCTACACCAGACACCAGATTCTCAAGTTTACCTGTCAATTGCATGTGGTGAGTATGATTTTTAAGACCTATACTTCAAACAAATAAGGGTACTAATAAATTGAATCAATGTGTTTATAATCCCCAGTTGTTTTGATTTAGAAATGAGTTAAATGTACAACTCTACTTTGAGAGAATAGGAAGACTTCTAATTGTTTACTTAAGAAAGGCTACAGATTATTATGATTTTTAAAAAATCGATTAGTGTGAGGTACCTGAAGCATGTGTTGCAGCAGGGCTGCTTCTGAGCAAATTTTGGTCTTTGCTACTGCTCTATGACTCCTTTCTTCAGCTTAATTCTCCTGCTTCACTTAACTCCAGGGAAGATGACAACTTCCACATGAAATAATACTTTGTTCCATCTGTAATCACTCGGATGAGGACAATCATGCCCAAAACATAAGTGTCCTCCCCTAAGAAAGTGTAAGCCTGAAAAATTGAATCTTCTTTAGTTGCACACGTACTTTTTCACAAAAGGCATCATATTCTTGAAATACTTGAAATATGAAGGGATGTCTTTCAGGTAATGCTACATATTCATTCCTGCTGGGAGGTTCAGATCTTTCCACGTATTTATATTGTGAGTAGAAAAGGAATTAAGATAATTCTTCCTAATAAAGCAACCCCCCCCCAAAAAAAACACACAATGACAGCTTACTTTTTTTATGATGCCATTATAATGTTGGTCTAACTTAGAATCCCAGATTTTTGGCCTTTTTAATATTTAACAACTACCTTTTTCTTTTTCTCTCTCTTTTCTCCCCTTCTCTTCTCAAGTAGATACACTTTTTTAAAAAAAAATTCATGTGACTTTTCGACAGTTCATACCTGTGAACATATAGCTACAGCGTACAATTAATTTTTAAAGATGTGTGGCTTGTTTTCTGCATCTCCTTCTAAATTCCCTCAATGTTGTTGGTGAATGTTTTCTTCTGGCTCTCTTAAATTGAATGTTATTTAAACAAAATGAAGAAGACATTACACCTGCTGACATTATGAGATGTCAATAACCTCGACTTTAAATCTGGTTGGTAGAAATTGTTTAGAAAAAAATGTCCCTTCTACGTTTTATTTAAATAATGATTATATAACTTATTCCTCCAAATTGACATGGTGCAGAAATATAGTAGTTACCTACTAATGAAGCTTCTTATACATAAAGGACCAGAATAAAGGCCTTAAAAATTTCCCATGGCTTTTTTTTTAGAAATATCATAAAACATTTTGATTGTGAACACTGCTTCATACAATGAAAAACTATTTACAACGTGTTGCTTCCATACTGGTTTCTTTTACAGCGTATATACACCCTGTACATGTCTTTAGCCAGTAGCTTCAGTCCAATTGCACATTTTCCTTATACTCCATAGCCCAGCAAGGTTCCTGGAGATTCAGGAAATCTGTCCACTTACATTCTCCTTAGTAATTATGGCTCATGCCACCAGAATGTCTCTGTAACCCAGAGACTCTAGCAATCACACATATATAAAATGCATAGACTAGCTTTTTCTCCAATAAATACGAATTTGGCATTACAATCCATTTCCATCTTAAGAAATTGTTTTCGGTTAGGAAAGTATTTTTTCCCTTGGTGGAACTAGAGTGAACAGTATGTTGTTTACAATGGAACTGGGTTATGATGTCTTTGTATATAAATATAACATACTTAGACCAGGAATATAATTTCTTGTTAAAGAGTTTATTTGCCTTCACACGCCAGATTGCTACATACATTCACAGTTTTAATATACTGTAATTAGCTATTCTATTTGTGCTTTAAAATCCCAAATATTATTTTCACTAGTGCAAAGGAAATGTTCTGTTTGACTACAGTTGGTCCTAGAGTTAAAACTCCATAATGATTTCTAGGAAGTTCCCTCATTCTCCAGGTTCATTGTTTGCTTTTTCAGGTATGACTTCCAGGCTCTGGCATTTTCTATGCCTGGTTTATTCAGGCACATGAAACAGCAGCATAATGGATTTGTTTTAGGTTCCCCAAAGTCTGGTTCTTGGGGCGTATTTCAAAAGAGCTGCTTGTCCCTTTAAGATGGTAACATTCCAGGTAAAGCTCTCCACTGCTTTTGGAGTTTTCGTCCCTTCAAACCTTCCTGGATGCCTGTGCTGTGCAAGTGTTGATGGGATTCTATGGCTGCCTTCTGACACTGCAGTCTCTTCATACACAGCATCTGCATTTTCAGTCAAGGCCTTGAGGGACTGGATCATCATGTCATAAGTTGTTACAGTCTTCTTTAGAACCTCAGGCATGATTCCCTGCAACTCCATCGTGGGATACTGCTCACTGAGATTCAAGACCACCAGGGGTGTGTTACCAGGCCCCAGAAAGCGGGGGTGGGGAGGACACCACCAGCATGTACTGCATGAGACTGGCCACAGAGGAGAGGCCGCAGAGCTTGAGTGACACCACTGCATGCTGCAGTGGCATCCCATAAAGGGGGCTGGGCATTCTTGAACACCTCATCTACAGTTTTAATCCACAGTGTTCTTGAAGTTGCATATTCCCTGATTTCTTTTCAGAAAGGCCCCTTTTATGAGGTTTCCCTCCTCCTCTTTGGTTAGTAATAGCCACATGGACAAACACAGAGACATGTGCTAGGACCTCTCCAGTCAGTGACTACAGGGGGATATGGCAGTGCCTGTGTGTAAACATTCAAAGGGAATAGTGCACTAAGCAATAAATTCACCCCCAGTGTCGTCATCATCTAGTACTACAAAGCAAACCACAGCCAGTTCCGGTAGGTTGATTTGAAATTCAAAGCTTTTGTCAAAAATGGGAGCATCTCCATGCTGGTTCACAGTTTTTGTCCTTTCTTCTGCACAGTCAGCAGGGATTCCATGAACTTGCACATAGACATAATGATCCACCACGTCGTCTTTGGCACCTGATGCTTTGGGTTTGGGACAGGTTTTTTTATTGCTTGAAAACTGAACTAAAAGAAAATAGATTTCAGGTCTAGTACAAAGTCCATGGGAAAACCTCAACAAATTGTTCCTTTGTGACTTCAGTACCAGCTTTGTCCTTGAATTTGTGCAATTTTTTGAAATTAAGCTCAGTTTTGCTAGCGTTTAAATCAGGATTGAGGTTCTCGATATACTGTGCCATATTACACAGAGTTACATGTCCCAAGTTATCTACATCAATTTCACTAAACATTTGTGAAACCCAAGAAATCCTCTTGTTGTCTTAGTTACTTTCTAATATATCAAGTGTATGTTTCCTATAAGAAATTAGATACTGCAGTCTTGTGACCCAGATGTTTGCAGTATGTGGAGAGTTGGCAACCAACCCAAATGACTCTAGTGCGGTAACCAGCCGGTTTGCTCTCCTCAGGGAGGGGTCCAGCGGCCTGGCTGGGGGTCGGAGAAAGACCTCCCACAGGGTCCCCTGGCCTTGCCCTGCTCCAGCTTTGGCTTTCAGGGCTCCCATGTCACTGAGAGCTGGGCCTGAGGAGGTGGCCAGGGCAACACAAGCAGCAGCCCTTGCTGGTACCGCACTGCTGCAGTGGGTGTCCCGTTACCCGCCAGCACAAAGCCTCGTCCCCGAGTCCCCTCCCATGGTTTTTATATGTAGCTCATTAAAGAAAATTATTATACTTGGTATGGCAACTTTAATAAAGTGAACACACTTCTAACTGAATTGTAGGAAATAGGCAAGTTTGCCGTTCTAATAAATTTTTAATGTGTCACTCTCCGTATATCCTAAAACACTAAGAAGTCAAGATACTTCTTTTGCTTGAGATTTGTCCAATCCACAATGCTGGGGAAATCTTAAAGGTTTGTGGGTTCTATGGAGAGATTGATAGATATAGAAATGTTCTTCAAACGAAAGCAACCCAGAGCTAATTTATTTAATCGGACCTTCAATTACAGAATTTCTAACCTCTTTCATAAAATTTCTTTTTTTTATTCATTTTCTAATTAAAATTTATGGGGGTGACAATGGTTAGTAAAATTACATAGGTTTCAAGTGTATAATTCTGTAATATATCACGTACATATCACATAGTGTGTTCACCACCCAGAATAGTTCTCCTTCCATCACCATATAGTTGACCCCCCTTACCCTCATCTGCCACCCCCTTCACCCCCCACTCTCTGGTGTGTCTATGAGTTTTTCTTTCTTTGTTTCTCTTATTCCTTTGTTGCTTTCAGTTTTATATCCCACATATCAGTGAAATCATATGGTTCTCGACTTTTTCTGTCTGACTTATTTCGCTTAGCGTAATAATCTCAAGATCTATCCACGTTGTCACAAATGTTCCTATACCCTCTCCTGGGTATATACCCCAAAAATCTGAAAACATTTATCCGTAAAAATATATGTGCTTTAATGTTCATTGCAGTGTTATTTATGGTGGCCAAGACATGGAAACCACCAGTGTCCTTCCATAGATGACTGGATAAAGATGTGGTATATATACACAATGGAGTACTGCTCTGCCATAAGAAAAGATGAAATAGTGCCATTTGTGACAACATGGATGGATCTTGAGATTATTATGCTAAGTGAAATAATAGGGACGAAGTAGACAATAACTAATACATTTTTATGATCATAATTTTTGAAAATGAGCAAATATAATTTTTTATAATTTTATTAAACTAAGCTTGAAAATATCGAGAACACTTTCATTGTGGAGTGTTTCTTGAGTCTTTTATTCTCTTTCATTATTAATCAGGAGCCAACAGAGAAGAAATAACAAAACATTGGGATTGGTTGGAACAAAATATCATGAAGACCTTATCTGTGTTTGATTCAAATGAAGATATTACTAATTTTGTACAAGGAAAGATAAGAGTAAGTGGCATGGATATAATTTGTAGATGGAATACAAAAATCTTTCTCCCACTTATTTGAGGATCACAGGCTGCATGGAAGGTCATTGTTTTATTGGCACCGTTCAGGATTATCAGAAGCACACATATGAATGTCTTAATCAGAGCTAAAGAAAATTGTAGTCAGTGGTTAGTCTTTGGTGCCCTTGTGAGTTGTCGTAGGGATGTTTTTATTTCACTGTCTCTTGAGTTTGGCTTTGAACCCTTCACTCAATCAGTACAGTATTTAGCACCTGTATTTGTGGTAGCTGTGAGGCATTGGAAAAAACCTAATGACAAAATTAAAGAACATCTGGTCACCTCTACCCTAAGTATGTAATACACATATGTACATATGATACATGTACCTTCATAGATATATACGGTTGTGTTCAATGAACTGTTTACATATAAAATGTATTTTTGTTAGTTGGTAATTATTAATTTTCAGAAAATGTTTTGTCTCCCTTAGGGATTAATTGCTGAGGAGGGAAAACAGTCTTTTGCCAAAGAAGATGATCCTGAGAAATTTCGAGAAGCCCTTTTGAAATTTGAAAAATGTTTTGGTTTACCAGAGCAGGAGAAGTTAGTGACCTATTACTCATGCAGTTACTGGAAAGGACGGGTTCCTTGTCAGGGTTGGCTCTATCTTAGCACCAACTTTCTGAGCTTCTATTCTTTTTTGTTGGGATCAGAAAGTAAGTGGTTTCTATTGCTTACCATGACTTTGAACTTGCTGAGGACCTCTCAACTTCTTGGTGGTATTAGGTTATATATAACTAATGTGATTGATATTAAGAGTAATTGAATTCTACATTGACATTTCACTTCATCTAAAGAAAGCATCCTTTTAAGGCTGGTTGCTTAATGTAGGAATCATTAGAAATACGTATAGAATGCCTGTGATGGTGATCTGACATACGAGTATAACTCCTTTTTTCCCTTGTTCTAAACTACCTGCCTTCTTCAGTACATGTTTTAATCCTTGTTTTAAATATACAATATAAATATAGTAGCCATAATACCTAATGTCCCACAGCTACAAAGAAAAATAAAACAATACTATTGATAGTACACATGTAGCTTGTATATCAGTAATTATGTAAAGTAACAAACTTAAATATCAAATCATAATATTTTTAGAAATCTTTAAAATTACTGTATTTTGCCATGTAAAATGTGCTCCTGTGTATAATGCACACCCTCGTTTTTAGGCCAAACTTTCAGGGGGAATGAATTTTTCGTTTTAATTTTTTAATTCAAATTTTCATTTGTTTATATTTAGGTACTTGTTTTTTGTATTATAAAGGAATTATAGCATTTATTTTTTAACATATTATGGTAAAAGAAATTTTATATACCAGTAACAAATTTACGTATCATAGAAGGCCGAGAACTCTTCGTCATTGCAAGTTCGTCGTAAGTTCAACAAAACCGATCATTGTATTCCAGGGTATTATTTTGCATACAGCTATCGTTATTGATTTCTAGAGTTACACTTTTAACTCATTAGCGTAAATAAAAGAATTAAAAACATTTATATAGATACAGAATTAGTACTACCCATGTATAATTCGCATCCTTATTTTCCCTCACAAATTTGGACAAAAAAGTGTGCATTATATATGGCTAAATATGGTGTGTATCTATTCCTAGAGTTACCAATTATTGTGTGTTCATGGTTATGACTCAAAATTATAACTCATCTTGAATGCAAGTATGTTAGTTGTTCCTAGCATTTTTCAAGTAGTTAAATATTGTTTTGAAAGACCTGATTGATAAGCATTAATAAATATTGAGAAATTTAATGGTATCTGCTTATAACTCTTATTGCAGTAAAACTCATTATCTCCTGGGATGCAGTCTCAAAACTTGAAAAGACTTCAAATGTCATACTGACAGAGAGTATTCATGTGTGTTCCCAAGGGGAGAGTCACTACTTTTCAATGTTTTTGCATATTAATCAAACATACCTTCTTATGGAACAGCTGGCAAACTATGCTATAAAGAGACTTTTTGATAAGGAAACATTTGATGATGACCCAATCCTTGATGATCCTCTACAAATCACCAAAAGGTATTCAAAGCTTAATTAATTCTTACTTTTTAAAGAATTGTTTGACCAAAGAACAGTAGCATTGATTAGCGTTAAAAGTTAACTGTTCCATATTACATGATAGTTTTTCTTTGGAGTTGGTTATCAATGTGTGTGCGTGTGTGTTTTAGTTTATTCATATGCATTTCACAGATAGTATCCTCACCCTGAAATTGAATCCTAAGAAACAATAGAAGTTAGGTTTGAAAATTATTTCTTGAGATCCCAGTAGGATTTGCCCTGGAGTGCTTTGTGAAATGTAGAGATTTGTGTGTGTTAGTCTAACTCTAAATTTCTATGAGTAGTATAGATAGTTTTGGGTCTGAAATTGTTAAATGTATTATTTTCAAACATAATTTATAAAGAACATCTTTTTTGTTGTTGTTTTACTTTTGTTTTGTTTTGTTTTTTTATGAAGAGGCAAGTTAGTGGAATCAGTGGAGCCATTGGCTTTAGAATGAGAGTAGAACAACCCTTGGACAAGTCCTAATCTCTCAGCACCTCTGTTTTCTCATCTGTCATTTCTACCTCAGAGAGCACTTGTGAGGAATGAGCAATATAATGTATGAAAGCATTTTGTAAAATATAAAGCAGTAGATAAATGTTAATCGTCATTAGTGCCTGCATCAGAAGTATTTGTCCAATAGGTGTTTGCCACTCTCCTTGGTTTGCTGAAACTGACTCTTTTCTTCCTGCTCAACACTGAGAACATTTGACTGAAATGAGCATGGCAAAGAGGGGCAGAGAGAGGAGAGGATCCAGAAATAGCTAGTAAAAGCCGCTTCTGACAAGGAGAATGAGGGTATTGACTAAATGGGAAAGTGTAAGAGTAACCTAAGCCACGGTCCTATGGATAAACCAGGATAAGTGACCCGCTAGGCTGTATGATTACTATATAGTTCTAACTGGGTATAATCGTTCCTCTTGCCTATTCCTAAACCATTCCTAAACTATATGCATAAGGATTCCTTTGTGAGCCTGCCTGCTTTCCTGGAAAATAGATCATTAAGGTGAATTTTTAACACCTATTACCAAAATTAGGTCCCAGTGTGCGTGACTTATGAATAGAACTCTATAAAATTAAGAATCCTGCTTATGTTATAGTTGGGCATTTGTTTTCGTAGTTTGTTTCTTGATTGGCCACCATAAATAAACTATTTAGCCATTTTATTTCCTTAAAATGTCCTCTAAAAGGCCATCTATCCATGAGTTATTCATTAAGATGGTGATATTTAAATGAGATATAGGAAATGCATTTTTATCTCTGCATTTTTAAGAGAGCCTATTGAAAATCAAATATATCTAAATCCTTTTTTTCTAGTAAGTTGAAAGGAACAGCAGCTTATTTAGACTTAGTCTCCAGATGACATCTTTATAAAATGAAATATCTTTATTGCTTTGGCTTATTGTTTTTCCAAATATGTGTAACAACACAGAAACATAATAACAATAATTAAAATCAGTGTATATCTTTCCAAGCTTTTTAATGCATGAATTTAAAAATATTTGCAAAAAAAACCATGAATTGGGTTAAACATCATATACACTACAATTTGCTTTTTTTCACCCACTTAAATTAATATATCACGGACATCTTTTCATTGATACAAATACACCTACTCTTTTAAGAAATAGGGAAATAACCCACCAAATTACTCTTTAAGTGGGGTAAAAATTAATATGGTTGTCTCTTCATATTTATCGGAATTATTAAGAAAGACATGATGAAGTGCCTCATATTCAAATAGTATATGCTGGAAGGATAAATTTAGTTTCAACTTTGTTGGCTTTGAGTTAGAACTTGCATAATTTACTAACTACCCCAGATGGCATTGCTGCTTAGCCCAAGTGTTTACTGCCTCTAGAAAAACTGTAACTTTTTTTTAATTAGAGTTGATGGCATGAAAATTGTTAGTAAAGTTACTTAGATTTCAGGTGTACGATTCTGTGATACATCATCTATATATCACATTGTGTCTTCACCGCCCAGAATCAGTTCTACTTCCATTATGATATATTTGATCCCCTTTACCCTCATCTACCACTCCCCTCCCCCCGACCCCCTAGGAACCACTAAATTATTGTCTGTGTCTATGAGTTTGTCTTTCTTCATTGGTTTGTCTTATTTTGTTGTTGTTTTCAGTTTCATATACCACATATCAGTGAAATCATATGGTTCTGTATTTTTTCTATCTGACTTATTTCGCTCAGCATAATAATCTCAAGATCCATCCATGTTGCAAATGATACTATTTCATCTTTTCTTATGGCTGAATAGTATTCCATTGTGTATATATACCACAACTTCTTTATCCATTCATCTGTCGGAGGACAGTTTGGTTGCCTCCATGTCTTCACCACCGTAAATAAAGCTGCAATGAACATTGGAGCACATACATCTTTACGGATAAATGTTTTCAGATTTTTGGGTAGATACCCAGGAGAGGCATTTCTGGGTCAGATGTTAAGTGTGTTCTTAATTTTTTGAGGAACCACCACACTGCCTTCCATTGCAGCTGCACCAATCTGCATTCCCATCAACAATGTATGAGGGTTCCTTTTTCTCCACAGCCTCCCCAACACTTGTTACTATTTGTACTGTTGATGATAGCCGTTGTAACTGGTGTGCGGTTATACCACATTGTGCTTTTATTTGCATTTCTCTGATGATTAGTGATGTTGAGCATTTTTTCACATGTCTATTTGCCATTTGTATGTCCTCTTTGTGGAGAAATGTCTGTCCAGGTCCTCTGCCCATTTTTTAATTGGATTGTTTGGGGTTTTTTTGTTGTTGAGTTATATGAGTTCCTTATATATTTAGGATATTAGCCCCTTATCGGAGGCGTTGTTTGCAAAAGTCTTCTCCCATTCAGTTGTTTGCCTCTTTATTTTGTCAATGGTTTCTTTTGCTGTGCAGTAGCTTTTTAGTTTGATATAGTCCAATTCATTTATTTTAGCTTTTACTTCCCTCGCCTTTGGGGTCAAAATCATAAAATGTGCTTTGAACCCAGGGTTCATAAGTTTAGCACTTGTTTTCTTATTTGCGTTTTATTGTTTCAGATCTCATGTTTAGGTCTTTGATCCTTTTTGAGTTAATTTTGGCGCATGGTGACAGATAGCAGTCTAGTTTCAACTTTCGCACGTGGCTTACCAATTACCCAGCACCATTTATTGAAGAGGGTGTCTTTTCTCCATTGTATGTTTTTGGCTCCTTTGTCAAAAATTATCTGTCCGTATTTATGTGGGTTTATTTCTGGGTTCTCAGTTCTCTTCCATTGGTCTGTGTGTTTGTTTTTCTACCAATACCATACTGTTTTGATTATTATTGTCCTGTAGTGCAAGCTGAACTCAGGGAGTGTGATACTTCCAGCATTTTTCCTTTTTTTTTTTTCGGATTGCTTTGCCTATTCGAGGTCTTTTATGGTTCCATACAAGTCTGATGATTTTTTTTTTGGTTCTCTTTCTTTAAAAAATGCCATTGGGATTTTGATGGGGATTGCATTAAATCTGTACATTGCTTTGGGTAATATGGCCATTTTAACTATGTTGATTCTTCCAACCTATGAGCACAGAATGTCTTTTCATTTCTTTGTGTCTTCTTAAATTTCTTTTAAAAAATATCTTATAGTTTTCAGTGTATAAGTCTGCACATCCTTGGTGAAGTTTATTCCTAGGTATTTTATTCTTTTTGTTCCAATTGCAAACAGAATTTTTTTTTTTTTTATTTCTTTTTCTGAGATTTCATTGTTAGTATATAGGAATCAAGGGACTTTCGTAGGTTGATTTTGTAGCTGGCAACTTTACTATATTCGTTTATTGTTTCTAAAAGCTTTTTGGTGGAGTCTTTAGGGATATATATATATATCTATATATATATGTATATATATAGATATATATATATATATCTATATATATAATCATGTCATCTGCAAAAAGTGACAGTTTAACTTCTCCATTCCCAATTTAGATGCTTTTCTTCCTTTCTCTTGCCTGATTGCTCTGGGGAGGATTTCCAATACTGTGTTGAAAAGCAGAGATGATAGGAGACAGCCCTTTCGTGTTTCTGAACATAGAACATTGGGCTTCAGGTTTCACCATTAACTATAGTGATAGCTGAGGGTTTGTCCTATATGGCCTGTATAATGTTAAGGTATTTTCCTTCTATACCCATTTATTAAGTGTTTTAATCATAAATGGATGTTGTGTCTTGTGAAACGCTTTTTCTGCATCTATTGATATAATCATATAATGTGTGTCCTTTATTTTGTTTATGTGGTGTATCACATTGATGGATTTGTGTATGTTGAACCATCTTTGTACCCGTGGGATAAACCCCACTTTGTTGTGATGTACAATCCTTTTAATGCATTGTTGCATTCAATTTGCTAGAAGTTTGTTTAAGATTTTTACGTCTGTATTCATTGGAGATACCGGTCTGTAATTTTCTTTTTTTTCTGTTATCATTACCAGATTTTGGTATCGGGGTAATATTGGCCTCATAAAATGAGTTAGGGAGTATTGTCTCTTCTTCAGTTTTTTGGAAGAGTTTGAGTAGGACAGGTATTAGATCCTCTTTGAATGTTTGGTAGAATTCACTAGTGAAGCCATCTGTTCCCAGACTTTTGCTTTTCGGAAGGTTTCAGATGACTGATTCAATTTCCTTACTGGCAATCAGTCTATTTAGATTTTCCAATTCTTCGTGATTCAGCCTAGGAGGGCTATATGTTTCTAAGAACTTGCCCATTATTCTAGGTTATTGAATTTGGTGGCATATTCACAGTATTCTTGGATGATCCTTTACATTTCTGTGGTATCCGTGATAACTTCCCCTCTTTCATTTCTGATTTTATTTATTTGTGTCTTTTTTTTCTTTTTATCATAGTGACTTTAGCCAAAGGTTAGTCAGTTTATTAATCTTTTCCAAGAACCAGCACTTTGTTGCGTTATTGTTTTCTATTGTCTTTTTGTTCTCCATTTCATTTAGTCCTGCTCTGATTTTTATTATTTCCTTCCTTCTGCTGACTTTGGGTTTCATTTGTTCCTCTATTTCTAGATCTTTAAGGTGTAACGTGAGGTGATTTGTGATTTTTCTTGTTTCTTGAGATAGGCCTGTAATAATATAAATTTCCCTCTTAAAACTGCTTTCATTGTATCCCAAAAATTTTGGTAGGGTGTATTTTCATTGTCATTTGTTTCTGTGTATCTTTTAGTGTCTCCTCTCATTTTTTCTTTGACCCTGTCGTTCTTTAAAAGTGTGTTGTTTAATCTCCATGTATTTGTGGTTTTTCCTGTTTTCTTTCTGGAGTTGCTATCCAATTTCACAGTCTTGTGATCAGCAGAGAATATGCTTGGTATGGTTTCAGTCTTCTTAAATTTGTTGAGGTTAATTTTATGTCCCAATGTATGGTCTATCCTTGAGAATATTCCATTTACACTAGAAAAAAATGTATCATCTGATGTTGTAGGATGTAATGTACAATGTACTGTTGTAGGATGTAATGGTCAGTTATGTCCATTTCATCTAATGTGTCATTTAGGGCTGATATTTCATTATTTATTTTCTGTTTGGATGATCTATCCATAGCTGTCGATGATGTATTTAAGTCCCCTAGTATAATTGTGTTTTGGTCAATTTCTCCCTTTAGTTCTGTTAGTAGTTGCTTGGTATATTTCAGTGCTCCCAGATTGGGGGCATAACTATCGATGACTATTATATCTTCTTGTTGTATAGTCCCCTTTATCATTATGAAATGTCCACCTTTGTCTCTTGTTGCCTTTTTTATCCTGAAGTCTGTTTCATCTGATATCAGTATGTGTACATCTGCTTTTCTCTGGAAACCATTTGCTTGGAGTGTCAGTTCCCTCCTTTCGCTTTGAGTCTTTTATTTTTCCTTGCAGCTGAGATGTGTCTCTTGGAGGCAGCATAATGTTTGTTTAGTGTTTTGATCCAATGTGCTATTCTGTGCCTTTTTAGTTGTGAGTTCAGTCCATTTACATTTAGGGTGATTATTGATACATGAGTATTTCCTATCGATCTATCTCTGGTTTTCTGGAAAGATAGTGTCTCCATTGTTTCTTCACCTTTTTTTTTTTTTCGCTATCTGTTATGTCAGTGTGGTGGTATTCTATGATTTTTCTATCTGTTTCTTCTCTTTTTTATGTTATATATTTCAATTCTGAATGTATTTTTTGAGTGATTACCATGAAGTTTATGCAAAAGAAAATTTGATATTTAGAGTATTCCATTTTCTTCAGTATACTTGCTTTCTCCATTCCCTTGTGCCAGTTCAATCTTTACTCTCTCCTCTCTCACGTTTTTGTTGGCACCAATTATCCCTATTTATGCTGTGAGTTACTTTCCTCATTTTTACGTGTTGTTGTATTTTTTTTCCTTTTTTACCCTGTATGTTATGTGTAAGTGTATAGTGTCCTACTCGGTGTAGGGGTTGCCATTTCCTGCTTCTGTCTGTTCATAATACTACTCATGGTTTTGTATTCTTTTGTTTTTTGTTTCAGGTCGAATAGCTTCCTTCAGTTTTTCTTGTATGTAGGTCGTGTGTTACAACATGTGTTAGAAAATTCCCTCAGTTTCTGTATGTTTGGAAAGGTCTTTATTCCTCCTTCATATCTAAAGGATATCTTTGCTGGATATATTATTCTTGGTTCCTAATTTCTCTCTTTCAACAGTTTGAATATTTTATCCCATTCCCGCCTGGCTTGAAGAGTTTCTGCTGCAGAATCTGGTGATAATCTAATGGGCTTTCCTTTGTAGGTTACCGTCTTCTTTTCCCTGGCTGCCTTGAGGGTTCTTTCTTTGTCATTAATTTTTGACAGCTTCAATACAATGTGCCTTGGAGAAGGCCTGTTGGGGTTAGGTAATTAGGTGTTCTGTTTGCTTCTTGAATTCGAGGATCCAGTTCTTTCCACAAGTTTGGGAAGTTCTCCTCGACTATTTGTTTGAATATACTCTCTGTTCCCTTCAGTCTTTCTCTCCTTCTGGTATGCCCATTATTCTTATATTGCTCTTTCTGATGGAGTCAGAAAGTTCTTTTAGAGTTCTTTCATTTCTTTTAACTCTCAAGTCTATCTCTTCTTCCATCTGTGTCATTTCCAGATTTCTATCTTCAGTATCACTGATTCTTTCCTCCCTCCGGGCAACTTAGTTACCTAAGCTGGCCATTTCATTCTTCATTGCTTTTATTGAGTGCTTAATCTTCAGTAATTATGTTTGGTTGTGTTTTTTTTTTTTCTAATTTCAGTGTCTTTGGTAAATGTTCATTTTGTTCTTTGTGTTTCTGAGTTCATTAAACTGCCTGTGTTTTCTTGCATCTCGTTGAGTTTTTTCAGAACTGCAATCTTGAATTCTCTGTCCTTTAAATCACATATTTCCATGTCTTTCAGTTCATTTACTGGAGACTTTTCATTTTCTTTCTGAGCTGTCTTGTTACCTTGGTTATTCATGGCAATTAATGAATTATTATTTCTCTTCCTAGACATCTACAGGAGTGGCTTCTGCAACAGGTTGATAGGAAGATGGTTTTTTTGTTATTTGTTTCATTTTCCTGTAGCTGTTAGTAAAATGTTTTATTTTCTCTCTGACTACAGCCTTTTATTCTCTCCCATGCCATAGTGTTATATTTTCTCTGCACTGTGTCAGCTTCTCTCGCCACGGGGGGATTCCCTGGAAGGTGGGCTTCTCCTCTGTGAACAGGTTGCCTGGGTCACAGGACACCGCCTCCCTGGGATGATGTGGAGAGCTTCTGAAGTTTCAAAGCTCTTCCTGCATCAGCTTCAGGGCCAGTGTGTTTCAGTGGCTCTGTTTACTCCTGCAGGGATCCACCCAGATAGGTGGGGGCTGGGGCAGGATGGGCTGTGAGAGGTGGCCCAGAGCAATGGCAGTGACCACCAGCACAGCCAGTCCTGCACCCAAGGCTCCCTGCACTTCGCTGGAACCAGTTAGGCTGAAAGTCCATGGCTGCGGGCCTCAGTTCTCATAACTGCAAATATTCTGTTCTTTTGATCTGACACTCCTACTGTTCAGCTACTAGCACTGGTAGCGTGGGGGTCCGGCGAGCTCTTGGAGGATGGGGATGGGATGGCCAGGCTCCGAGCCTAAGCCTTCCGCCCTCTGCTAGGCAGTGAGGTCTTAAACCGCTGTTTTCACCCTTCTTCCCTCAGTCTTTACTCAGAGGTCTCTACCATGTGCATTGCGTTCAGCGGTGTTATATGCTGATCCCTCAGGCGGGACTGTGGGCCATAAACAGAGCACTAGCAGTCCGAGTTCTTCCCTCTTTGTGACTGCAGTAGCTCCGGAATGCAGGGAGCTCAGAGCACCGAACTCAGGTCTGCTCCTGCGCCCACCCAGCCCATGTGACCGCACTTCCCCCTTTCCTCCTCCTCTGCTTGTCCAGTGTGCCCACCTTTAGATGATTTCAGTTGTGTCTGTCTGCTGCACACAATGTCATTTGTGGAATTATAGTTGTTTAATTTGTTGTAAATTCCACTGGAGATTTCAAGAGGTGTACCTCACACTCCATTTTTATGAAGTACAATAAAAAATTGTACTATTTTAAGCACTTTTTCTTTATATATTTATATTTTACCGAACCACTCATCTGTTTTTATTGACACCTATCCTATGTCCTGTTCTGGTCAAGAAGTGTTGTTTTATGTTGCTTCTACTTTGGATTTTTTTAAACATTCATTTCCATTTTTGTTTCACTTAGTTTTAATATTATATTTTATGCACTATTTTTCCTGTTTAAATATTGATGCCATAAATTTTCATTATTTCGTTTCGTTTGAAATTATTAACTCTCTTGATTTTCTGATAATCAGATATAACAATTTTTGTCTGCCAAGATTGGTTTTAGCCATATCCACTTCCACATGACTATATAATAATAATATAATCTTCTAGCAAATCACCCCTGAACAGATGGTTTGAAGACCTCTGTCTTCTCTAACTTTTTGTGCATTGTAATCCACTAATAACATAAAATTGGAAAACAAAAATGAATTTTTTAGGAATCAGTGTGTTTCTTTCATTTTATAATTAGATGAAGAACATAGCACATAGTGTTTAATCTTTCTGCTTTACAGTGCATTTAGATGAATCAACGTAGGCATATGTTCACTTTAAAAGTCATTATTTAAGCTGTACCCCACCCTTTTTTTTCTTTCCTGCAGAGGTCTGGAAGATCGAGCCCACAGTGATCAGTTTAATGCTTTTTTCAGGCTGCCCAAAGAGGAAATTTTGAAAGAAGTGCATGAATGTTTCTTATGGGTACCATTCAGCCACTTCAATGCTCGTGGCAAAATGTGCATTTCTGAAAACTATATCTGCTTTGGTAGCCAGGATGGCAATCTATGTAGTGTAATCATTCCATTTCGAGAGGTAATGTAAATTTGGTTACTTATCAGTTTTTTTGTTTGAAAATATTATCATTCACAGAGTAAAATATCCTTTAATTCTGTAAGTTATTAAAAACTCAGTATGTAACATCCTTTTAGTAATTTTTAAATAATCATTTTTTGAAGTTCAGCATTATTCTTCAGGATAAGAGTACCAGTCTTCAATATAAGAATATTAGGATAAGATCCTTAATAGCTCTTGTTGAAAGTGAAAATAGAAAAAATAAAAAATTCAGAAACAATGTAAGGGTTTATTAGGATGACACAAAATGGAACATGATCACTCAGACACTTGTGGCATGAATATCAAAACTTAGACTATCACATTTGATATACACAGTCAAAAAGAATAGAATTGATAGCTTTTATGTAAGTCAGAAATACGATATTGGCAGTGCAGCACTGAATTTTTACATTTGTATTGTCATTTTTAAAGGCAACGTGTTAGTTATACCTTTTCTTTAAGAAATGAAATAATTCACACCGAGGTTACTTGTATCAGTGGTACCCAAAGTCTGTTTCTTAATTAGTCATACCAGGGACCTAAACTTTTATCCACAAAAGAGTAAGCTAAACACATTTTGCCTGAAGGTGTCAGCAACAAGGGAAAATGTGATTCATTTATACTATGTTTTATCCCCCAGGTCTTCGCTATAGAGAAGACAAATGATTCCAGCAAATCTGTCATCATTAGCGTCAAAGGAAAAACAGCTTTTCGCTTCAGTGAAGTTAAAGACTTCGAACAACTCGTGGCAAAACTCAGGCTCAAGTGCGGGGCAGCTTCAACTCAATATCATGATATTAGTACAGAGGTAATTATATATCAACCAAATCATTTTGAAATAAAGGTTTGTGTTTTTTCTGGTCCCTTGCTTCAAATGGAATTCATAGTACCTTTCCTATTGATACTTAGGTTTATTTTTTTAAAAGATTGAAACCAAAGAAATTATACCGTGTTTCCTCAAAAATAAGACCAGGTCTTATATTAATTTTTGCTCCAAAAGACTCATTAGGGCTTATGTTCAGGAGATGTCATCCGTACAAATCACGCTAAGGCTTATCTTCTGGTTAGGTCTTATTTTCGGGGAAACAAGGTATTCTCTCAGTCACATCATAAAGCAGAAGTGAAAATTAAGGTCTTTTTCCTTTTTAGGAACTTGTTCTTTATTACAGAACTGTTATTATTTGATCTTTCTTAACTGTATGTGTTGTTTATCAAATATATACATCTTGTACTTTCATACAACATGTCTTTTAACAACTCAAACTATATTTGAGAATTCAACAAGGCCTAGGAAAAGGACTCTCCTCTTACTGCTATAGAGAGACAGTAATTTTAAACCACTCTAAATATCTTTTATTTAATATCAATTGGGTCAGCCTTATTTACATAATCTAGCCCAAAGCAAAATAGTGGCATATCTGTTTACTAGTAAAATAGTAGAGGAAGCAAATATTTTTAGCAAAGGGTAGTTAAGAGCCTGATTTTGATGTTTAGTGTGTTTTTCGTGGAAACGTAGATAGTTTCAAATTAATTTTTTCAGTGCCTAGGAACCTCATGTTTTTAGTAGATTGATAAAACTTATCATATTATAAGTATTTATGTTGTAATTAAAAATTCAAAGAAAAATCAACATTGACTCTACTAGCTATATTATTTTATTTGAATTGGATTATAGAGGCTTTTACCTCTCTCTCCAGAGACTGAAAAGATTATGCTCAGTCAATTATAGATTATGCTTAAGTCAATTATAATGCAGTGTTGATAAGACTAACTTTCCCTTTGATTATAGAAACTCACAATGAACACATGTAATATACATATGTATGTGTGTGTATACACACACATACACACATACATACATCTCAGTTCCAGACACAGAACCTTCATGTTGGCCATCAAGAGTTTTATTACCCCAACTTTCTAATCTTTCCTTCTCTTCCTGTATGTACCCAGGATATTCCTTAGTTTGATATGAGGACAGAAGTAAAATTTGATCAGTCTTGCTAATTTCTCTAAAAGTTGGACCATACACAAAAAGGCACTCAAAATGGATCAAAGACATAAATAAATGTCAGAGCTGAAACTATAAAATGCTTAAAAAACAGGACTAAATCTTCATGACCTTGAATTAGGCAATGTTTTTTCTTAGCTATGACACCAAAAACACATGACAAAAGAAAAAACATAGTCAAATGGACTACATCAAAATTAAAATCTTTCATAGTACAAATGAGACCATGGTAGTCTCTTAGGATCTTTGTATTTCTGTGGTATCAGTTGTAATGTCTCCTCTTTTGTTTCTAATTTCATTTGTTGGAGTCCTGTCTCCTTTTTTCGTCATAAATCTGGCCAAAGGTTTGTCAGTTTTGTTGATCTTTTCAATAAAAAACCCTTAGTTTTGCTGATAGTTCATTTCTTTTTTTGCTGAAAAGTATTTCATGTTCTGGATATATCACAATGTTTTATTCATTCACCTACTGAAGAATGCCTTGGTTGCTTCCACGTTTTGGCAATTATGAGTAAAGCTGTTGTAAACATTTATGTGTAGGTTTTTGTGGAGACGTAACTTTTTAACTCATTTGGGTACATACCTAGGAGCACAATTGCTAAGCATATGGTAGGACTGTACATAGCTCTGTAAGAAACTGCCAAACAGTCTTCCAAAGTGACCGTACCGTTTTGCATTCCCACCAGCAATGAATGAGAGGGTTCCCGTTGTTCCACATCCTCAGGAGCACTTGGTGTTATCAGTGTTTCGGATTTGAGCCATTTTAATAGATGTGCAGTGGTATTTCATTGTTGTTTTGCAATCCCCTGAGGACATATGATGTTGAGCATCTTTTCAAATGATTATTTGTCATCTTTATATTCTTTTTGATAAGGTCTCTAATTAGATATCTTTACCTATTTTTTAACTGGATCTGTTGGGTTTTTTTTTTTTTTGAATGTAGTTTTCTTTAGTTCTTTAACATCTGCTTTACATTCTTAGTTTACAAAATCCAAGAACTATGCCCCCTCTGGGACATTTTTGTTGTTGCTTTTTTGTTTATACTTCATGTTCTCATTTTTAAGTCTGGCTTCCTTGGATCACCCAGAGTCAGTATAAATTAGTGGTCAGCCAATGATGGGTCAGAAGACTTCCTTAAATGCCTTGAACCATGAAATTTTCCACCTTTGCCAAGGGGATCTTTGTGCAAAAGTATACCTCAAACTTCCAGCAGTTTATAAATCAGCCTTAGCTTTCACTTCTTACTTCCAAAGTCGGCCAGAGTTGAGTGACTGGGACTTTCTCCTGTCCCATTTCTTTCCTGGGCAGATTCAGAGCCCTGCACATGCATGCATGCATTTAGATCCTCAAGAATATGTTGGCGCCTTTCAAAGTTCCCTATGGTCATCTGATTCTCCAGGTCTTCCTTTTCCATTTTTAGCCAGGGTCTTGTTTGCCCCATAATGAAATAGCCTTAGACAGCTGTGATGTTATCAGAAGATTGCTCTGCTTTGCTCTAATGCTGTGGGGAAGGGGCTTCTCTCTCACAGAGCTGAGCTCTGAATCAAATCAAATGATAACAGCATCCTGGGAATGGAGATTTTCCAGGGAGCTGCTAGTTTGGTCAAAATATTGACTGTGTCCTGGGCATGGGGCTTTTAATGAAGCTCCGAAGGATTCTTTGCTGTGATGATGCTGGCTTTCCTCACTACCACACCGTTGAGCTTGGGAGGGTGACAGATGGGAATAGCCTCAAGTTAAAACTTCACAGACTCTGGTGTTCCTATTGAGGTTCATCAGTTTTACTTGAATTCATGCTGTTCAGTTTGTTCTGTGCCTGTGGTTAATTTCCTACATTCTGAACTGTTGTGGTTTGTTTGTTTGTTTGTTTGTTTGTTTGTTTGTTTTTATGTTTTGCCAGTATTTTGTTGCTTTTGTAGGGGAGAGGGTTCACTGAGGTCCTGAGTTTCCTGTTCCCGACATTGATTTGTGACATCTCTAATTTTGATAGAAAAACAATGTCTCCCTGAGACATTGCTTTAGATTGTGGTTTATAAATGACAAATAAAGCATTAGCACCTTTTCTTGCAGAAACTTTTAAGCATACATTTCGGACAATTACATTCTTTCTTTTTCAGGTCCCTATAAGTTCTGATTCTGCAGACCCATCTGATAATATTGAGGTACAGTCTTTGACATGTCAAAGAGAATGCAGTAAAACTGTGAACACTGAAGCCTTAATGACGGTATTTCACCCTCAGAATTTGGAGACTCTTAATTCCAAAATGGTAGGGAAACAAAATATTTAAATCTATGGACTAAAACAGTTGATCAAAAATAAAAATCTTAGAACAGACTAGAAGGTGCTACAACTGAACACTCTTCTTTTGGGGCTTGAAAAGGTTTTACAGCAGGTACTACTGTGTATTATGGTTGGTTCCATTACACAAAAGGACTATTATGAATTAAGATAAAAGGTGAAAGTTGAGTATTGGGTTTCATTTGCATAGATTTATAATCAGTCCTAATCGAAGTGATTTGGGAAGAATGATGGTTCAAAGCTTTACCTTCTAAGTGTAATGCTTTTTCCATTTTTCTATGAGTTTAGCTAAGAATTAAAATAGTAAATTAAAGCTGTTATGTTCATGTGGATTTAAAAGATTTTTGTGATGACAGTGGTCCAGTGTTTGGCCCATGGATACTGCTTTTGATCTTCTGTTCTTGATTTCCATAGGTATTGTGTCATGGTGAAGACAGTTATCAAGTTATTTGAAAGAAGTTAATTTTTCATTATGTTTAGTTGCTTTGATTTTTTTTTATTTTATTTTACTTTATTTTTTGGTTGTAGTTAAAAGAAAAGATGAAGGAACAATCATGGAACATACTATTTGCAGAACGTGGACGTGGTGTCAGCATGTTTCGGACCAAAAAGACTCAGGATCTGGTTATAAGAGGGATTCCAGAGACCTTAAGAGGAGAGCTCTGGATGCTTTTTTCAGGTATTATATTTATTCACTTTATTTAACAGACATGAATTATGCCCCTTCGAGGGGCATATTGTACCAAGCTAAATAAAAATATTTCCAAAGATGGCTAGGGCAAAGTCTTATTCATCATGAATCCAGACCAATCAAAGAGGGTGCATTAGTTATGTGTACTTACCTATACGAGGTTTGACAATTAAGTTCGCAAACTTGTCACCATGTGCTTATGTTGGCAGCACTATACAAACAGCTCGGTAAGGTTTCATAACCTTGGTATATCAGTGTCTCACAGCTGTGTTCGTATCGATGTGTGGCGGTGTCTTGCTGAGTGGTGTTCATTGTTGTTGTGTGTTTTTGTGTGCCATCGCAAGAATGTCTGAGCTTGAATTACAGCAAGGAACAAACATTAAATTTCTTGTTAAACTTTGGCAAGAGTGGAAGTGATCTCAGGGACATGTTAGTCCAAGTTGATGGGGATGATGCCATGAGGAAAACAGCAGTGTACAAATGGATTAAACGTTTCTCTGAGGGGAGAGAACACATCACTGATGAAGAGAGGTCAGGACAGCCAGCAATGAGCAGAACTGACGATAACATTGCAAAAATTCATCAAATTGTGCATCAAAATTGTTGGCTGACTGTGAGAAGCATAGTAGACCAAGTAAACATCGATAAACAGTTTGGAAAATCTTAACCGAAAATCTTGGCATGGGAAAGGTGTGTGCTAAAATGGTCCCGAAGGAGCTCTTGCATCACAACAATGCACCACCTCACACATGGAACTGTCTGTGAGGGAGTTTTTAGTCAGTAAACAAATAACTGTATTGGAACACCCTTCCCACTCACCTGTTCAGGTCCCCAATGACTTCTTTCTTTGCCTGAAGTTAAAGGAAATATTGAAAGGAAGACATTTTGATGACATTCAGGACAGCAAGGTAATATGATGACAGCTCCGATGGCCTTTCCAGAAAAAGAGTTCCAAAATTGTTTTGAAGGGTGCACTAGGTGCTGACGTTGGTGCATAGCTTTCCAAGGGGAATACTTCAAAGGTGACCGTAGTGATATTCAGCAGTGAGCTATGTAGCACTTTTTCTAGGATGAGTTTGCGAACTTAATTGTCAGACTTCGTATATCCATCCACTGTCCGAGCAGATTAATTTATCAGGCGAGACATAACTAATTGGTGGAGGTCAGATGTCTATCTCTAGTGTCAAAAGAAAGTTAAGGGGGAAAAACAGTTCATGAAAATGTTATTCTGTTGGATAAAATTGGGGTCCTCATGTTACAGAGTCTAGTGTGATGCTTTTTCTTTTGTTTGTGCTCACATACTACTTGAGCACAAAACTAAATTTAAAGGTATTTCAATTCTTTATGTACATACACAAGTAGTAGCTTTATTACATTCCTCTTCTTTTGTATGTCAATGCAATCATCTTGACAGGAGCTGTTAATGACATGGCTGCTAATCCCGGCTATTATGCTGACGTGGTTGAGCAGTCCTTAGGGACCTGTAACTTGGCTACTGAAGAAATTGAACGTGATTTGCGTCGCTCCCTGCCTGAGCACCCAGCCTTTCAGAGTGACACTGGCATATCTGCTCTGAGGCGGGTACTCACTGCTTATGCATTCAGGAATCCCAAAATTGGATACTGCCAGGTATGACTTCGTTATGAGTCCAACTGTGTCCTTATTCCAAGTGATACAATCACATCAAATCCAGCTCTACTAGCTTAAAAATCGTGATAATAATTACAAGCGGGTGCGCGGCAATTGATAGTGGATATTATTAATCTAAGTAGAATGGTAATGGAAATACTTAGGAGAATTAATATTTCATTACTTCATTTTTCTTTTATATCTAGCATGTTTATTGAATTCCTGCTTTGTAAATTATATTGTGCTAGGTGCTGAAGAATATATAAAGATGAATCAGATAAGGGTCTTCCCTTTAAAAATATATAGACTTGTAGGTACCGTGTTTCCCCGAAAATAAGACCTAGCCAGACAGTCAGCTATAATGCATCTTTTGGAGCAAAAATTAATATAAGACCTGGTATTATATTATATTATACCCGGTCTTATATTAATTTTTGCTCCAAAAGTTGCATTAGAGCTGACTGTCTGACTAGGTCTTATTTTCGGGGAAA
Organism: Rhinolophus hipposideros; assembly: GCF_964194185.1. NCBI lineage: Eukaryota > Metazoa > Chordata > Mammalia > Chiroptera > Rhinolophidae > Rhinolophus > Rhinolophus hipposideros. The sequence goes on along the minus strand of NC_138046.1, from coordinate 50,845,339 downwards.
CAGAATATGAAAACATTCATTGGCAAATGAAAAACAATTGAGGCAGATTATTAGAGAAATATAAAGTCCCATCAGGATTTATAATAGGGATAAATTACTTTCACCTGGAGGAATCAGAGAAGGCTTCGTGGAAGAGAGAACATTTATAGATCTTGCATATTTGTGGAATTTGTATGTATGGAAAAGGAATGAAAGAACATTCCAGGTGAAGAGATCAATGTAACCAAATACAGGTAGAGGTAGATGTGGAATGTATATAGGACCATGTTCTATTTAGTAGAAGTGTATGGTGAATGAAGTGAAGTAGTTAGAGAAAAAAATCAAGATAGATAGATTGGGATAGGTCAGGAGTTTGAATTTTATTTTGTGGGCAGTAGCAGAATCACTGAAAACAATGCTATATTAGGGTATACTGGACTGCCAACACAAATAATCTCAAAACATAAAAGTTTACTTAAAAGAATAAACAGAGAAGAGCAAGTATTTATGTCAGTAGGCAGCTTTCCTCCATGAGATTATTCAGGGACTTAGGCTAATAGCAGTCTCTGTCATCTTCAAAACATGGCTTCCAAGGTGCTCTTTCATTGCCATTACTACTCAGGGGCTGGAGGAGAGAGCGTGGAGAGACAGTTGGGGGAGATTTGATCACCTAGGCCTGGAAAGTGCACGCATCATTTCACCTACATATTACTGGAGGATCTTGGTTTCATGGCCACACCTATTCATGTAGAAGTCTGCAAAATGTGTGGCTGAGCACATGTATGTGCAGATACCGTGGAAAAAGGGGAGATGGATTGTGGTGAATAGCTAGCACTCTCTGCCACAGATTCATTTATAATGGGTGGGACACCCATAAGTGTTACATATCAGTCCTATTTATTCATTGAAAGTTATTGTACACAAATATATGGTGATGGAAGAACTGACTGGGTGGTGAACATACAATGTGAGATATAAATGATGTATTACAGAATTGTACACCTGAAATTTATAAACTTTACTAACAGTTGTCACCCCAATAAACTTTAATTAAAAAAAGAAAGTTATCGATACAGAATTCTTTTTTTTTTTTGAAAAGCAGAATGGAGACATAAATGACGGGATTTATTTTTTATTTTTCTGTGAATTTTAGGCAATGAACATTTTGACTTCAGTGTTGCTTCTGTATGCAAAAGAGGAAGAAGCTTTTTGGCTTTTGGTTGCCGTGTGTGAACGAATGTTGCCTGATTATTTTAATCGTCGAATAATTGGTAAAAAAAACAAAAAAAAAAAAACACATAACAATATATAACTGTATTTCTTTTCCAAACAATTTATATGCCTGTTGTCTATCCAGTTACCTATCAAATGGAAGAACTGATCAATTAGGTTTTAAAATATACAAAATGCAAGCAATATCAAAATGTCACATTCACTGACATGCTCAAGAGAAGAGCTTTCTGTACTGAATAACAATTGGGAAAATTAATGTTACTTTTTTAAAGACTAAAGTACCTGGCCTGTTTCTTAATAAAATAGAAATTTTAAGTTTATTATCTCCATATTGTTAAAACAGTGGTGATCTGAAGCATCGAGAGATGCTGGAAATTTTTTAATAGTTTCTTGATGAGAGATAGATTTTAATCAGCTTAAAATCTCCAAATTTATATGACTTGTACAGATATTTTCAAGATTTGAAAGGTATCAAGTTCTTGTTTCCTTAATTGTATAATATTTTATTCAGTCATCAAACATTTATAGATCTATGATCACCTACCTTAAAATCATAGGTGGTCTCTCCTTTGTACCCTCATAAGCCTTCAGTATCATGGCTAGGTCATTGATTGTATTGCCTTTCATTATAGGCAGGTATTTATCTTACATTCTACTAGATATTAAGCTTTTTGAAGATGAGACCATTTCAGTAATTGGTATATCTCTTATAACACGTGCAGGTTTATACACATAATAACAATTCAATAAATAATTGTTCAAATGAATTTTAATTGACTTTCTCAAGTGCTTCTTCATACAAGACACTCTGCTACCGTGATTCCCTGAAAATAAGACCTAGCAGGACCATCAGATCTAATGCGTCTTTTGGAGCAAAAATTAATATAAGACCCGGTCTTATTTTAATATAATATAAGACCGGTTCTTATATAATATAACATAAGACCGGGTATAATATAATATAATATAATATAATATAATATAATATAATATAATATAATGAATATAATATAATACCAGATCTTATATTAATTTTTGCTCCAAAAGACACATTAGAGCTGATGGTCCGGCTTTGTCCTATTTTCGGGGAAACATGGTAGCAGATAAAGACATACGTGAAACATAGAAAAGGCGCTGAAGAGGCTCATAATTTAAGGAAGAGAAATGAGATATATCAGCATACTATAGTAATAGAAGTGGGAAATATCAGAAACAAGTCCTTTTGAAAGGTATTATATTTTTAAACTTCTTTTTATGTTCTCCAGGTGCCCTGGTGGATCAGGCCGTCTTTGAAGAACTTATTAGGGATCACCTTCCCCAGCTGACAGAACACATGACTGATATGACATTCTTTTCCTCAGTTTCTCTCTCATGGTTCCTCACACTTTTTATTAGCGTGCTACCTATTGAAAGTGCAGTGAATGTGGTGGACTGTTTTTTCTATGACGGAATAAAGGCCATTTTACAACTGGGATTGGCAATACTTGACTATAATTTAGACAAATTGCTGGCATGTAAAGATGATGCTGAAGCTGTGACAGCTTTAAACAGGTACTGTAAGAACCATACTATTTAAATCCGAAGAGCCCTTTAGATATTATGTTGTTCAGTCCCCTTATTTTACAGATGAGGAAACTGAGCCCTAGAAACTTGAAACAAGTTGCCCGAGGTCACAAAGCTAGTTGAATGAAAAGGCTAGGCGTAAGGCACTCCTCTGTTTTCAAATAGAATATAGCAAAAGTAAATGCTTTTGAAGTAAACCACTGATATTGTTGATTCATTATGCTGGAACTTTCATAGTCCCAGTTTGAGCTATAAAGTGTCTCTGTGTAAAAGTAATTTGAAGAGGGAAGGATAGTTGCTAATGTTTAATATCCAGTGGGGGAAATTGTTCTGATTTTCAAGTGGTTTCAATCAGGTTGGCTGAGCTTTACTTATGAATATTTGATTGGGTAACTGTTATAATGGTACATCAAATCCCATGATGTACAGAATAAAATATAAATACCTCACTCTATCATTTAGAACTCACTGTATTAAAGCCTACGTGTACCTATTCTTATTTTTCCTTACATGCCTCTACTTACCCTATATTGCATCCTTACTGGGCTCTATACTATTTGCCTTAAACTGAATCTGTTTGTTTCCATCACACTTTCCTCCCTAACTCTGAAATAATTTCTTCACCATCCCATCCCCCACTCCCGTGTCTTACTAATTCTGAATCATTTTCAAATTCCACTTCTTCATAAGACCGCCCTTTGTCCTCTTAGTTGAAATTAACCTCTGACTAACTAGGGAGAAATTAGCTGTCATTTTCTCTGCATTTTACTCCCACTGATTCTTGTGTTACTATCACTTTTGGATAGGTTCTTTGACAGTGTCACTAATAAGGATAGCCCATTGCCTTCAAGTGTTCAGCAAGGTTCAAATGTGAATGATGGAAAAAGTCATATTAGAGTGGATATTACAGATTTGATTAGAGAGTCAAATGAGGTAAGATTTTTAATACCTTAAATATAATTACATAGCATGTTTAAAATGATCAATACTATAGTTATGTCTCTAGTGGTATATTAAGAGTAAGATACTCATGCAAGTAAAGATATCATTTAAAATATGACTTTACTTTAAAAATGAGTTCTGTGAACTGTTCCTAGGTTATATAGCCTCCTCTGCTTCCATTTGCTTTTCATTAAATGATGGTAGATTCTCTTACTTTCACAAATTATGACCACTTTTAACTATCACTATGTAAAAAGGTGACAATTATTCTCTCCTTAGAGACTAAGAATTTTACCAGTGTTCTTGTACTTAGCCTAGACACATAGTAGATGGAATGCTCTCCAGTGAATATATGGAAAAACAAATGTGGGAGGTGAAAATTTGCATAATCACTGAACAAGTTAGAAAAATTGCTAAAAATAGAACCAAGGCCTCTGAGAATTGAATCTGATGAAATTCAGTTGTAAGAGAAGTGACTGTTTATTATGAATGTGTATCCACTGAAATCATATTTCTTACAGAAATATGGTAATATTTGTTGTGAAGATATATACAGCATGCGCTGTCGAAATAGGTTGTTTGTGATACAGACCCTTGAGGAAACAACAAAACAGAATGTGGTGAGTATTCACTCAATGAGGGAAACCCATTTGGAGTAACATTTTTTTTCTTCTACTTCCCTTAAAGTATTATCATTCTATGTAAAGAAAATAAAAATAAGTAAACTTTTGAGCTAGATTCTTGCCACAGCTTAGCTTACTATAAATTTTTTGAGAGGAAATAAGTTATTTTCTTCTGATTGAATTATGCTGGTTTCTCCAATATGTTTTGTATTATTTGACCTTCAATAGTGAATGTTATGATGCAGCCACGTAAGCATAACATATTTGTGATGTGCTCCATCAATAAGAACAGCTGACCTACATAGTAGTCAGTGTTGGTAATACATATTATTATCCTGAGATACCTAAGATAAAGTGAGAAAGGTAGAAACAGTGTGTTTGAAATTCTCTCCTTGTTAATATTTGGATGGCTACATAAGAAGCTTTTAATATTGGTTACCTCTGATGAGTAGGATTAATAGATTGCTGATCAGAAGAGGGAGAGTTTTACTTTGCTGTATATGTATCCTTCTGTACTGTTTGAGCTTTTATCATAAGTATATGTATTGCTTTTGTAAACCTACTTGTTTAAAAGCCAAGTCCTCAGAGGTACAAATCTGGGAAAGTTAACATTGCTGAAGATTCCAGGTTTAGATTTCAATTAAATCAATGATGTTGCTGTAATATAATTATAATAGCATAGAGCCTCCTTGTTTTAGTTTTTATAAATTTACTTTAAAAATAATACTGAAGTAATATATGCTCATTGTAAATTATTCAAACATTATAGAAATGTAAAACAGTAAATGTTCCCTACCCCAGTAGTAACCAGTATTAAAATGACTTGGCAGATAACCTTCCAGATCTTTTTCTGTGGATCTATAGACATAAATGTGTGTGTGTGTGTGTGTGTGTGTGTGTGTGTGTGTGTGTGTGTGTGGCAGGGGGTGCTAATACAGTTTGTTAAATGATATCATACCAGTCACTTTGTTCTGCAGCTTACTTTTTTCTTATTAAATTTATTGGGGTGACAATAATTAGTAAAATTACATAGGTTTCAAGTGTACACTTATATAATACATCATCTATATATCACATTGTGTGTTCACCACCCAGAGTGAGTTCTCCTTCCATCATGAGATATTTGATCCCATTTACCCTCATCTACCAACCCCCTTCCCCCTTCCCGTCTGGTAACCACTAAACTGTTGTCTGTGTCAATGAGTTTTTGTTTGTTTGCTTGTCTTGTTCCTTTGTTGCTTTCAGTTTTATATCCCACATATGAGTGAAGTCATATGGTTCTCAACTTTTTCTGCAGTTTACTTTTTTTCAGTCAAAAAATATATGCTCATTGTATATCAGTACATACAGAGCTACCTCACTTTCTTTAATGTACTGAATAGTATACCATAGTATGGATATGCTGTACTTTATTTAACTATATATGTGGATATGCATTTAGTATGACATTTTTTGCTCTTATAATACCTTATCTAAACATCCTTGCATAGCTATTCTTACACATTTATAATTTCTGTAAGGTAGATTACTGGAAGTGAAGCTGGGTCAAAGGGTATACCCGTTTTAAAATGACATGTCCTGCCAAATTGTCCTCCAAAAATTTGTACCGAATATAATCCCACCAACAGTGTGTAATGATTCCCCTTTTCCCACACTCCCACTAACATCAGATATTAAAAATCTTTTAATTTGCACCGATTTGATAGATTAAAAAATAAAATTGTACTTTTTATTTCACTGATCAGATAGCCTCTTTCATTTCTTAATTGCCTATTTATAAGCTTTGCCCATTTTTCTGTGAGATTGTTTGTCTTTTTCTTATTGATTTGTAGGAACTCTTTATATATTAATGGTATTCTTTATCAGTTATGTTTGTGACTAATATTTTCCTTCAATCTTTATTTTTAATTTTCTTTAGTGTATGTTTCAGAGTATATGTTTCAAATTTTTACATAGTTCAATCTTTTATTTTTTGCATGTTGTGTTGGTTTTATGTCAAGCTTAGCAAGTGGCCTTTCCTATTTTAAATTGCATAATTTGTAAACATATTTTGTCATATTGGCTTATGGTACTGGTATTACTTTGATTTTTTAAAAAACATTTAGCTCTGTAATACACATAAAGTATCTTTTGTTTACAATGTGAGATAGGACTCTAATGGTATTTTTTTCCAACTGAAGCAACTCATTGTTTAAATGCCATTTATTGAGTAGTCCATTCCTACTGTACTGTACTGTAATCTACCTTTTTTATGTGCTAAATACTTATATACATACATGGGTTTATGCCTGGAGTCTCTTTTATTCCTGTAACAGCACCATGCTGTTTTAACTACTATGGCTTTATAGTCCATTTTGAAATCTGGTGAGGCTTTTAAAAAGTTTTTAATATCCATTTCAATGATGTCTTTTTAAAGGTTCTTTAGTATTTATAGTTTTCATAAATGGGTCTTACACATTTCTTGTTGGGTTTATCTGCTTGTATGCATTTGAGGTTTTGTTGCTAAATATGAATGAGATCTTTTTTCCTTTAGGTTTTCTAATTTGTTTATCGCTGTGTATGTAAAAGCTATGGATTTGCATATGTTGTTTATTAAGTGGCTGTGTTAGTGACTCTCATTAGTTCTAATATTTTTTGGTTTAATTTCTCAAATTTTTTGAATAGGCAAGCATATCATGTCTAGTCTTAGAGTTTTGACCTTTCCTGATATTCATACTTTTTTTAGGTTGGGGTTTCTTTTTGTTCGTGTGTGTGTGTGTGTGTGTGTGTGTGTGTGTGTGTGTGTTACTATATTGGGTATCATCTTTAGAGAAGAATTAAATAATAGCAGTGAGAGTAGACTTTCTTATCTTACTGCTGAATTTCATAGGAATGCCTCTAGCATTTTATTGTTAAGTGTGATGTTTGCTGTTGATTTCTAAAGGATGTCCTTTGTCAAATTGAGGAGTTTCATTCAGTTTCTAGGTTAAAAGATTTTGGATATTTCTTAAAAATCAGTATTGACTGTTAACTTTGATCAAATGACTTTTCCATATCTTGAGATTATGTCTTTTTCTACTTTATTAATGGAGTAAATTATATTAAAGAACTCCTAATATTAGACTTCTGTTGGATCTTGAATGAATCCTATTTGGTCATGTTGTTGATAATTTCGGTAAATAGTTTAGCTAGATTCTATACATTTATGTTAAAGTGACATTGGCGTATTTTTCTCTTTGTGTGTGTGTGCTAACTTTAGTTTTCATCTAAGAGTTGTACTCTCAGAATGAATTTTGGAATAAGTCACATTTTTCTATATTCTGGAATAGACTAGATCACATAGGAATTATCTGTTACCTGAAAGTTTGAAGAAATGAGCCTTTAAAACCATCTGGATCTGCTACCTTTTGATGGGAGGCAGGTCTTTGATTACCTTTTTAACTCTATCTATTCAGAGTTTCCTATTCTTGAGTTAATTTTGATCATTTATGTTTTCCTACAGAATTATCCATTTCATATAAAGATTATGGAATTCATTCAACAGATATTTAATACCACCTTCTGTGTGCTGGACACTTTTAATAACCCCTGTATCTGTGTTTATGTTATCATTTTCCTTCTCAAAGATATTTATTTGTACTTTTATCTCACTTGCCAGGTATTTGTCTATTTTACTTATTTTTTCCATTAACCAGTTATTGAGTCTACTGTTTTTTTTTTATTTCCCCTTTCATTAATTTTAGCCTTTTTACCCTCACTTTTAAATTTCTTAAATACCAAAATCATTGTACCATTATACTTATTTTTCATGGGGTAGGTTAAAGTTATATATTTTCTAAGCTTGTTGCTTCTTGGATTACGTTTTTTTGGCCCAGAGAGGGAATGTACATCTCCCAATGCCTTTGAAGTGTTTAGTGACATCCCCTCGTGATGAATTGACAAATTACTTATGTGGCAAGTGAGGAATATACGGAATGAGACTTCGAATACTGTTGCTTATGTTTATAGACATTAAGTGGCTGTCCTTCGGCAGTGATACTGGTATGAAAAGGTGAAGGTCAAAGTACATAATAGTAGAATTCAACTGTAGTCTATATACAACCTTTTTACAGCGCAAAATAGGTTCATTTACTTTTGTTGTTCCTTTTTAAAGTTAGAATAAAAATATTCTGGTAGAGGGAGATTTCTAAATGGATTCAAAGAGAATTTATATACTGAAGTGTTAAATTCTAAATTGATTTTAATCTTTTTAAAGTTACGTGTTGTATCTCAAGATGTGAAATTGAGCCTTCATGAATTGGATGAACTTTATGTCATCTTTAAGGTATTATTTTTCTTTAAATAAAAATAATACTCTTTTAGTAGAGTTTTACCACAATCATGCTTAAATATTTCATCTTTAATTAATTTAATAAACATGTTTAAAAGAAAGTTAGGAAATTACTTTTTCTGATTTAATGACTCCTTTTTTGTTTGTTTTTAATAGAAAGAGCTGTTTTTTACTTATTACTGGTGTTTGAGTTATCCAGTATTAAAGCACCATGACCCCAGTCTGCCGTATTTGGAACAGTATCAGATTGACTGCCAGCAATTCAGAGTGTTGTATCACTTGTTGAGTCCCTGGGCTCATTCTGCCAACAGAGACTCATTAGCTTTATGGACATTCAGATTGTTGGATGAAAACTCGGACTGCCTTATAAACTTCAAAGAATTCTCCTCTGCAATTGGTAGGATGGTGTCCAATAATTTACTTTTTCAAAGCAAGCATAAAGGTACCCCTAGAAATACTTAGGACTACCTATTATTGCAGATTTAGTCGGATTTTTATCATCCTGAGTTACATTGTGTCCAGCGTTAGCAATAACTGGACAGTTTATGTGTTTGTTGCTAAACCTACATACATTGGTCTCATTTTGCCCCTACCTTTCCAGAAAAGCAAGCTGATAAATATGGATGTTTTAACGGTTAACATGAAGAAAGAGAATGTCCCAGTTTTCCCACACTCAGGCAAATGGATATACTTCAGGAGGATATCCCCCCCCCAGTAAAAATCCAACCGTATAGCCTAGGAAAGTGGTAGAGAAATATCCAACAAACATGTTGTGCTTGTAGATGGGCCACCAGTTCTATCATTCCTTTCTTTTCCAGACACCCCAGCATGCTTTCTTATCAGGGACTGCCCCTTGAAGAGGAGTTTTCTCCTCAAATGAGGCATAAGGTTGCATTCAAAAGAAAAAAGAAATCTGCAGTTGGGGAAAGGGAGATCAGCAGAAGAGCATTTTATCCCTCTGAAAAAGGGTGTTTTGCTTATACACTAGGAGAAGAGAATCTGGCTAAATGGGTGGTTGTTTAACTGTTAGCTTAAGTAACAAAATGTTTCTGAATTCTAATTTCTGGTTAATATCCGCACCTTAATTAATCTGTGTTGCTGGAACTGATTGAATGTTCTTTGGATATGTGACTATTCTCTATTGAATTTTATTGAACAGACATAATGTATAATGGAAGTTTTACTGAGAAGCTTAAGCTGCTTTTTAAGCTGCATATTCCTCCAGGTAAGAGTTTAACAGTCTTTAATGATGTACAGGAGTTGATTCCATTTTAAGAAGTATAATTACAGATATAATTCCATTTTAACAAATAACAAAATGTTCTTTGTTTCTCCTTAATCCCTTCACCTTTTCACCTAACCCCCCCAACCCCTCCTCCCGGCTGGCAACCACCAGTTTGTTCTTTGTATCTATGAGTCTGTTTCTGTTTTGTTTGTTCATTTTGTTCTTTTTAGGTTTCACATATAAGTGAGGTCATAGGGTATTTGTCTTTCTTGATCTGACTTATTTCACTTAGCATATTAACATAATCTTCAGTATGACATGAGGTTATTCCCTTATTGTGGCCCGTGAATTGTACTACCAGTACTTTTGCTGAGGTGTAAGTACAGTGAAATCTATGGAAGAGAGGCTGTGTAACAGAAGGGTTCACAGCTTTCCTTCCTGATAGTGGTCAATCGATTTAGTGATCAATAGTTTGTATGTAAGAGCTACGTATCATTTAAATATTGGTATAATGTTGAAATTTTATTGTCGTTGTTGTCATTAGAGAATAGAATTTAACTTTAGACAAACTGCCAAACTTGTGACATACTACAAATTATTCAGAAAAATGAGACCAGGCAGCAGGGATAGTAAAAATTTGGAAAAGGAAACAAAATAAAAGCTACCATTTGTTCAGCACCAGCTCTGTCAAGGCATTTACTTCACATGCATTCTTTTTTTGAATACTTATGAATTTATTTATTTGAGCCAAACTGATGACATATTCTGGGGAGCAAGATCTCAAATGCTCCCTGCTTCACATGCACTCTTATATTTAGTTCTTACAATATCCCTGAAAAGTGGTATTATACTTCCAGTTTAGACAATAAAAAAACTGTCAGAAATATTAAATTATTTGCCAAAGATCACACAGTTAATAAATTGCATAGCTGGGATTCAAACTGAGGTCTGACTCCAAAGCTCAGGTTTCCTTTTATTCTACCATGCTGCCTCAGTGTTACCACACCATTCCAGTTTACTTAAGTGTTTCCCACTCACCTTAAGAGGCTGCCTTTTCCAGGCCTGATCCATATTTTTGGAAAACAGTCTTGGGCTTTAAACTAAAGGAACATTGCAAAAGTACCTTTTAGCTTAGATAAAGCAATTTACAAAACAAACAGCTTTGTGTAAAGCTACACCTGGGCTCTCTTTTAAGAGTCTTCCCAGGATAGCCAGGAACCATTCTTTACGGGACGGAAAATGTAAAAGCCATCTTTAACTCTTCACACTCTCAGATCACAAACACAGCATTAAAAAACAAAAGACAAACTACCTAGTAATTTAATTATAAAGGCCTTTTCATTGTCAAATCAAATTGCTATTAAAAAGTCTAATATTGTCATGGAATGAATGTGCTTTCAGTCGAAGAATCAAAAATAAAAAAGAAAACACCACGTATTTGTTAGAGCACTCAACTTCATGTTTTTTCTTATTATTGAACATGTTTTTAAATGTGACTGAAGTCACATTTTCAGAGATTTCCAAATGCCAGATTTTCTTATTTCAATTTGTAATGGCTCTCGGAAATCTATTAAAAAGCAAGTAGGAGAAATAATGGAACTCAAAGAGATCAGTACTTTTGCTATTTGCTATACAGTAAAGTAGTACCACTTCCACATTTCTTTATGTGTCTTTCTTTTACAGAAACTCTTTGTTTAACTCTCTGCCCTCAGATTTACTTGACCTATTACAGGGCCTATGTCTGTTCCTAATTATTAGTAAATGTGATATGTGGGTTATCTGTTTTCAGCTTATACTGAGGTGAAATCTAAGGACCCTTCAAAAGGAGATGAACTTTCCGAGGAAGAATTACTTTATCTCAGTCAGCTCCATGGTAAATATCTGTTCAAAAATGTGTCTGTTTTGATGATCAGTCACTCATAGAGATCTTCCTGGCTTAAATATTCTTTACCCAGCTACCTCTAGTAAAATTTGTGTTAATTAGACCTTGTTTCTTCTGCGCTACCAGAGCACTAAGCACAGTACTAAATGCATGGCAAATACGCCATAAATGTTTGATTGACTAAACTGCATTTTGGGTTTTGATGTATGGAATTTTTTGTTTACTGGAGAATTAGAAAGAAAATGCATTTTGTTCCTACTTATGTTGCAGAAATTTCTAAAATGTATCAGATCATTTTCATGCCTTGTTAAAAATGCACTGAAGACAATGGAATCTTTGATAATTGAAGGTCATAGCTGTTATTCAAACAGTGAATACTTATTATACATTACTGTAGGTGTAAGAGACAGGGATGAATCTGTCTCCAGGACATAATTTGTAAGTGTTATGAACTTATTTTTGTGTCCTTTGTTTCTTTTCCATGAATATGAATGTCTTATAGAGAGGCAAGTCCTGACTAATATATGTTTATGGATACTTATGTTAGTGTTTGAACAGTAAGTTTGACGAGACCTTACAGATCATCTAGTCAACACTTAATTATAATAGATGAGGACACTGAGGCCCAGGAAGGAGTATAGGATTTCACGATGAGTTATTGCCATGGTCAGGACTATTATTAGCACAGTCTTCTGGCGTCCAGTATGTGTTTTTTTTTCCCTAATAGTGAAAGCAATACAATTGAATTTGAGGAAAGTCACCAAGAAGGAAATACCATGCAGAAATAAATACTTAACATTTGGTATACTTCCCTCTAGGATTTTTTTCCCTATGGATGTTCTTTTTACTATGAAAGTTCTTCAGTACTTTGTCTTCTAATGACAGGAGGTCACGTCAATTAAAATTTGTTTGCTGAATTAAAGGAAAGAACATGTACTTATAAGTCTTTATATGAAAACTTATTTTACTTTCCAAAGGTATTTGTTAAATATTTTACGAAATGCAGTTGTCCTCTTTTCCTCTAGTTTCCAAGCTTGAAAATGAGAAGGAAGCAGAAGCAGTAAACAACAGCCCTGAAAAAGGTACTATGATCTAGAAATATTTAGTTTATGAAGTTACTGTTTTTGTACATAGGGTTAACTACACACAGGGGAAAAGCAGATTCCCTTAAAAGGCTATTGATTTGTCCTGAAAGCTTTTTCAGTTCCTTCATGTTAGTTTAACAATTTATTCTTTCTTATCTTGGTACTTAAGTCTCAGAAGTTATAAAACTATAATAGTAAATGACCCATAATTGCTTAATTTTATTATTTTAAAGATAACTGTTTTTAATTGCAAAAGTAATAGGTAATCCTTGTAAAAGAAATTTAAACAGTACGGAAGTTTTCATACCCCCACCAATACCACCCTAAAGTAAATGTGAAAACATTTTGGTTTATATCCTTTCCAGACATATTTACACACAAGCATATATAGACATCTCTCTTGTTTTAAAAAAAGAAACATTCCGTAAATACTGTTCTACAATTTGCTTTTTTTGATTTTGCGATAGATCATGGACAACTCACTGAGCCATCCTCTTTAAACTAGAGGAACATTGCAGGCGTACATTTTAGCTTAATACAGTTGGGTCCATCTTATTCTTTTTAATGGTTGCAGTTTTCCATTGTTTCGTTGTACCATAATTTATTTTAATAATAGCCTACTACTGATGGACATTTAAGTTGTTTCTAATGATTTATGTTGCAAACTATGGTGCAACAAACCTTTTTATACTTAAATTTTAGCATACTTATACACATATTTCTTTAGGATGGGGTAAATTCATAGAGGTGTGAGAATGCTGGGTCACCAAGAATATGCTCATTTAATATTTTAATAGAGGCTGTCAAATTGCTTTCGAAAAGTCCATCATTTTTATGTTTTTGAGTAACAGTTACAAAATAATTGCTGAAGATCTCTTTATTTATGACAACTTACCCAGGTTGTTCAGTACCCCCATCTAATTGTCTAAGGAATCTTAAATTATTATTAATAAAGTTACATTAATATCATCTTGATTAAACTCTTCAAAGGAATGAATGAATAAGTAATGTTTTGAATTTTTGACAAAGAGCCACCATAGACCACTTCAGTATTTGCATATTAAGAACATCATAGTAGTATGTATGAGAATGTCTGCATGAAATTTGCATCATCATTCCAGGGTGCACTGTTTAATCAAAAATGCATCCTTCTCAATCTCTCCTCACATCTTCCCTAGCCCCAGCCTTCCCAAAGTAAAAGTTTTAGTTTAGTGAAAATGGCGAAGTATCCTGAGAACCAGTAGGTGAAGTAAAAGGTAAATTCAGATCATTTCCTGAATTCAAAATGGTAGAATCTTATAACTCAATGAAATATCTTTCAATTACAACTATTCTTTTTGAGTTTGGGGAAATACAGTGAACTGTTTATTATGAAATGGTTTTGTTCCCTTCATTCAGGCAAAGGAAAAACTGATATTCAAGCATATCTAAGTCAGTGGCAAGATGAGCTTTTCAAAAAAGAAGAAAACATTAAAGATTTACCAAGAATGAATCAGGTATAGTACTTTCAAAGAAAAGATTCTAGGTTCTTGTGTTTTACTTTTATGAATGTGGGTGTATACAACTCTAAAATAATTAACATGCTATTACAAAAATAGTTAAGTAATCTATGTATCATCTCTGTAAGTTTTACAGGAGCACAGAAGAGGGAGATCAAATATGTTTAACATTGAAATGCATCTAGTGTTTCAGTGTAGTTCCTCTGCTGTGACAACATTTGTACCTGTAGAAAAGATGGGTATATATCAGGGTGCCAAAAAAAGGTAAACACATTTTAAGAGATCTCATACGTTTTTTGGCACCCTCTGTGTGTGTGTGTGTGTGTGTGTGTGTGTATTTCAGTGTTTTCTATTTCCAGCTTTATTAGAAATGTACATTTATTCAGTGAAACCTTTTAGTGCCTACGAGATGACACACCAGTGCTGGGTACTAGGAATAAGAAATTACTGAAATAGCTCATACTCTGGTTCTTAAGCATGTGTTTGAACCTGCTCAAACTACACTAATGACTAGTACTGACGAGATTCTAAACCTGTCTCTTTCTTACACAGTATTCAGTTAGTTGGTCTTTGTTCTTTTTTTTTTTAATGAAAATCTGTTGGTATAGATACTAAGGATTCCCAGAACTTTACCAAAATGAGAACTATCAAATAGCTTAGTATTTCTCAGTAGAATAGGTAATTTGGCAGTTGAATAAGTACTTTTTAAAATGAATCAATAAGGTGTATTTATTCTAAAATTTTTATAAATAGTACTACAGACTCAAGAAAAGAGAAATAAAACTTGTAGGTTTGGTACAGTATATTTTTATGAAGTATGTCCTTTCGTATTTGCTTTGTATTTACAGATAAACTTTTCTGGTAGGATTGACTTACAGGACTCCTGTGTTGGAATCTTTTTTTTTTTTAACTGACAGATATCTTCTAGGAATGTCTGTGGATTAGCCAGGGGAAATTAGCAAACAATCCAGTTTATTTCTGCACATGGGCCTCACCTCAGCCTTTATAAAGAGAAACATGTACAAATGGGCCCAGCCCCTTGGAGCTACCTTGTACTACTAGATAGTTCCCAAAACATTCTTTCCTAAATTTTAAGTCATTCCTGTTGAGCTGCCTGCTCTAGCCCTTTGAGAAGATCAAGGGGATCTCATCTTAACACTTTCATTAAGATTGGTTAATGAATGAATGATCTACATGTAGGGAAAAATGGGACTTCACCTAATTAAAAGTACCACCTAACACTGAAGGAATGCTGGCAGGTAAACTGTACAGAAGTTATTAAATATGTAATATATGTATATAATATACTGCTTTTAGGCAACAAATGAGATGACTTAAATGAAATTTTCTTCCATGGTTGATACTCATCTTTCTAGAACCAAGGTTTATTGAGGATTTATCAGGTCTCTTAACTTCTGTGGTGAAGGTTAAACAGTACAAATTCTAAATAGGAGACTATTCACTTTTAAGTTCTCTTTATATTTGCTAAATTTAATATCTAATGTGATATTTCTAACTTGTGTCTTCTAGTCACAATTTATTCAGTTTTCAAAGACCCTTTATAACTTATTTCATGGGGACCGTGAAGAAGAGTCGTTATATCAAGCCATTGCTGTTGTGACCAGCCTTTTGCTCAGGATGGAAGAAGTTGGAAGGAAGCTACATAGCCCTATATCATCAGCCAAAGGATTCTCTGGTACAGTTTGTGCCTCTAGAGGAGCCAGTGAGGAGAAAACAGAGAGAAGCTTGGAGAAAGATCCCTTCTTGCTCAGGGAAGAACCTCAGTGGTCATTTGCATTTGAACAGATTCTTGCATCTTTGTTGAATGAACCAGCGTTGGTGAGGTTTTTTGAGAAACCCACAGATGTAGAAGCCAAACTAGAAAATGCAAAAATCTCTCAGTTAAGCTCTAGAACCAAGATGAAAATCTCTTAACAGGAATTGCCTATCAGACAAGTTTACTAAGATGCCGGTAGCTGTCAGCTTAATTCCTGGGAGTAGAAATCAGGGGTTTATCTTGTTACCAATGTGATCAAAGGTTTAAAAAAGTTATTTGGAAGAACGGTGATTCATTCCTTTGCGGTAATCTCTAATTTTGATATTCTCCAATACCAGTGTACTTTTTATTTTGTATTTCACATGATATGCAATATCAGGGGAATATGCTAAATGGTACCACCAGATGGCGCCACCATATCGCTTTAGTAAGAAATTACTTGTTTGTGCTGCTATTTACATATGAATTGACCAATAATTTTGAAAATGTGTGTTATGTTTGAGTATTAGCGATGATGATATGTCATATTGATAAATGCTGCTTTCCAAATTGCCTCAGTCTTATTAGAATGCTTTAGAAAACCAGGCTCTTGGATTTATAGTCTTAATTATCTACAATATTACCATTTGGGGGGGCTCATTTTCAAGTTACCTAACTGAAATAGTATTACCTTTTTAAAGTTAATCTCATTTGGTCTTCTAATAATAATTTTTTAGTAACTTCTGAATTCTCCCTATCTGAGCAGTTCAGAAGCTGCTGACTCACTCTTCTAACTGTTACTGATAAAAACGAAAAACGAAGCAAGAACTCAGAACTCTGGCAGGGCTAATATAAGGGAAAACAATATTAGATTTAGATTTAAGCAGGATAAACCAATCTTTTCAGAAGGATTAAGAAGCTATTCAATTAACTGTATAGGTCTCATGAAACTGAGAAATTACTTGAAATGCTTCAGAGCACTGTGGTTTCTGGCATTTGTCTCAGAATAGCCTGTGACTGCTTTGGTTCTAGCTTTAGATTTTGGACTTTCACCAGTTATATTTTAAGTTACGTTAGATAGACTGAATTATTGTATTAGTCTGGCAAGTTCATAAAGTATACTTGTCTATAATGATTGTTAAGGTCACGTATAGAATTGCTGGTATCTATCTAAAAAGTTCTGACTATCTGATTTAGATGTATAATGTCTATATACTTTATGCTGCTTATGTATTAGTCATTACCATTACAATGAAAGTCCATGTAGAAATAATAGGGCTCGTTAGCAGTTAAAAACAAAAAAGCAAATCACATACCTGTCTAAACTTCTGTGCTGTTTCTGACAAGAGCAATTTATTAATCAATTGATTTCAGAATTGTGGGGAGAAATCCATTGCAGCTTCTTTCTTCACAAAAGACTTTGGTTTTAATCCCATTGACTTTTTGGATGTGAAACAGTGAAAGGGTAGACATCCTTTAGAGTGACCCAACAAGTCTCCCTTTCTGGAAAGAAATTGCTATACAAGTGGTCTGCCTTTCGCAGGACTCCACTGTGAACAAGGCCTAACACAGAAGGCTTTGTCACCATAGAATATGTTCTTTTCAGAGAGACTCAAGAATTTATAAGTAGACCCTTTCAAAATGTCATTAATTGGGCTCAGCCAAACACTTACTAGTAGTGTCTTTAAAATGATTTGCTCAACCTTGTCTTTTCAAGGAAAATACCACCTAAAGAGATAGTTGGTAAATAAGCATCTATTCGTTTTCTCAGAAATGATTTGCTAAAACATGTGCACATTTTAGAGATAATAGTTTATGTGTAAACTACCACATATCTACCATTATGCAATGATTGATAAATTAGACTGCAGTAGCTCTAAGGAAGACACGAGGCTCTGTGCTTATGTACAAAGGCACTATTGCACATACTTTGTTGACTATTTTGTCAATTGTGTTTACAGAAAAGATTCTTTCTTAAGAGCATATGTTATTAATATTTAGTATGATTTTAAAGTCATAACATTGAAGATTACCTAAGTACTGTAGTCTAGATTAATTACAGTTGGATACTTAAAGAGATTTTTGAGTTGCAAAAAGATTATACATACAAGTTAAAGAGACAAACATTTATTTTCTGAGTCTGCAGGAGAAATAAGCTAAACACGTAGTTTTATAGTTGCTACCTTTTTAAGCAAATGGGTTCTTAATATTAAAAATCTTATCTGTGTCAAGTTGAACCAGTACATTATACCTTATACATTAAATTAAATATGTTATAAGGTGGCTTTACTTGTCTTTATAAAACTACATATTGTAAATCTATTATAATAAATGTGAAAAACGGTTTACATATCACTATTTGTTACGATAAACTTTTATTTACACTTAACTCAGTTATCACTTGAGGACTTCCATCTTATGTTAGTTAAGATTCAGTTGCAGAGAACAGAATTCACTCTAATTAGTTTAGTCAGGAAAGGATGTATTGCCAGACATTAAGTAGCTTACAAAATTATCAAGAGGACTGACTCTAAATTGAGCTTTCAAGAACAACTTCCAAAGCGGCACCACAGAACCAGGCCACCAAGGGAGTTGCTAATTCTTCTACAATTAGGAAACTGCTACTTCCCACTGCTATGATGAAAAGCCAACATTACAGCTGCTACCTCCAGATGCATGCTCCAACTGCTATGATTTACATCAGCAAAATAGATGCCAAGCCTCCCAATACCCATGGCTAGCGACTACATTGCAGTTACACAGCCAAGCATCTTCACAACCACATTTACCAGCAGAAATGTCAGTAGCTTAGCCTTCAACTCCCGTCTGTCGTTCAAGTCTCACGAGTATACATCTGATTGGCCAGTAATATATCCAGAATCCTAGTTGCAAGGGAATCTGGGAAACATCCTTTTAGGTTTTTAGCCTCAGTCGTACAGGAAGGCACACTAAGAGGCTGGAATGAACATCAGACACTTTGTTTGCTATTGCTGTGTAACATTACCACACACACGTTTATTATCTCACCCTTTCACTTGATCAGGACTCTGGGCTCAGTTTAGCTGGCTCCTGTGCTTAGCATCTCACATGGCTGCAACCAAGGTGTCAGCCAAGCTGGTTCTCATATCGAGGGTCAACTGGGGAAGAATCCACTTCCAAGTTCACTCAGGCTGTTGGCAGAATTTATTTTATTATGGTTGTGGTCCGGAGGCCCCAGCTTTCTGCTGGTAGTCAACTGGAAGCCATCCGCAGTTCCTGGAGGCTTCACTCAACTCCTACCAGCTGCCCTTAGCTTCCTCAGGCTGCCCAAGGTTCCTTGCCAAGTGGGCTTCCCCAAATTGGCCACTTACTTCATCAATCCAGCAAGGAGTCTCTAGAGCAAGTCTGCTGGCAAGACAGTGTTTTACATAACGTAACATAATCTCACGGTGGTGATCTCGTCCCCTTTGCCATATTCTGTTGGTTAAAAGCAACTCACAGGTCGCGGTCACTCTCAAGGGGACAGACTTACACAATAGCGTGAATGAACTTAAGGAGGCAGGGATCATAGATGCCAAGTGGTATTTCAAATGGCTGTGCCAACTGACATCCCAGTCAATTCAACAGTTCTGGTAGCTCTGCGTGCTCACCCACATTTGGAATGCTCTACCTCTTTTCATCTTAGTCACCCTGGTGGGTGTATGATGGTATCTCATTGCAGATTTGACTTGCAGTTCTCTGATTTTCTTTAAAATAAACTATTGAGGTATAATTTACATACAAATCAATGCACTCATTTAAAGTGTACATTTTGATGAGTTTGGCATGTGGTGTATCCAACCTCACCACAGTCAAGGTATAGAACATTTTCAACACCCAATAAAGTTCCCTTATTCCCCAACCAGGTCCCGCCCTTACCCCCAGGCCCAAGCAACCCTAGATCTGCTTTCTGTCATGTTAATTTCATCTTTACTCGAGTTTCATAGAAATTGAGTCACAGTTTGTTCTCTTTTATGTCTGCCATTTCTTGCTCAGTATAATGCCTGTAAGATTCAGCTATTCTGTGGCCCATATCGGAAGTTTATTCTTTGTAGTATTTCATTAGTATGAGTGTAACACAATTTGTATATCCATTCACCTGTGCATTGTCATTTGAGTTGTATCCAGGTTTGGCTATTATGAATAATGTTGCTAGGAACATTTGCATACAAATCTTTTTGTGAATATGTTTTCATTTCTCTAGGATAAATGCCCAGGAATGGGATTGATGGGACATGTAAATGTATTTTTAACCTCTTAAGGAACTTCCACACTGTTTTCTAGATTATTGAATCATTTTGCATTCGCATCAGCAATATATGAGAGCTCCAGTTGCACCACATTCTCACCAGCACTGAGCGTTCTTAAATTTTGACTTTTTAATTTTGGCCATTATGTAGGGTGTGTAGTAGAATTTCATATTGTGGTTTTAATTTGTATTTCACTGATGTCTAATGCAGTTCAGCATCATTTAATGTACGTATGGGCCATTCTTACGTCTTTTACGAAGAGTTTTAGCATCTTCACTGATTTTTTAATTTTTTTCCAGTTTTATTGAGAAATAATTTGCTTAGATCACTGTATAAGTTTAAGGTATATACCAAGATGGTTTGATTTACATATATTGTGAAATGATTACCCCAATAGGTTTAGTGAACGTCCATCATCTCATACAGATATGATAAAAACAAAAGAAAAAAAATTCTTTGTGATGAGAACTCTTAGGATCTACTCTCTTAACTTTCCTATGTATTACAGAACAGTGTTAACTATAGCCATTATGCTGTACATTATTACATCCCAAGTATTTATTTATCTTATAACTGGAAGTTTGTACCTTCTGACCCCCTTCTTCCAATTCCCCCTCCCCCCACCCTCTGCCTCTAGTAACAACAAATCTGATCTCTTTTTTTGTGTGTGTGTGGGGGTTTTGTTTTGTTTAGATTCCGCATATAAGGGAGATCATGCAGTACTTGTTTTTCTCTGACTTATTTCACTTAGCATAATACCTTCAAGGTCCATGCAAATGGTAGGATTTCCTCATTTTTTATGACTGAATAATATCCTATTGTGTGTATATGTGCATACACACCCCAAATGTATATTATAAGAGATGTTATTAGCATTTTGGTCAATGTTGCTCAAGCCGTAGTTCGCAGTCATTAGAAGTGCCTGGACGCTGATGGTAAGTAACCACTTTGAGGCACCTCTTGTAATTGCAGGAGTCAAATGTGACTTGTATTCATCTTTTGGTATCAGTATATATTGAGTATTATGATTTTAATACAGTTTTTTTTCTTTTCTTAAAATGTGTATACATTTTTTGGCACCCTCTGTGTGTGTGTGTGTGTGTGTGTGTGTGTGTGTGCGCGCATACATATATACATACCATGGCTTCTTTATCCATTCATCCAGAAATGGACACTTAAGTTCTTTCCATATCTTGGCTGTTGTAAGTAATGCTGCTATGAGCATGAGGCTGCACATGTATTTTTGAATTAGAGTTTTTGTTTCCTTTGGATATATTCCCAGAACCAGAATTGCTGGACCATATGGTAGTTCTCTTTATAATTTTTGAGGAACCTCCATACTGTTTTCCATAGTGACCGTGCCAATTTACATTCCCATCAACAGGGCACAAGGGTTCTCTTTTCTTCACATCTTGGCCCGTATTTGTTATCTCCTTTTGTTTTGATGATGGCCTATTAAGGTGTGAGGTGATATCTCATTAATTTGCGTTTCCCTAGTGACTAATGATGTTGACCATCTTTTCATGTACCTGTTTGTCATTTGTATATCTTTTTTAGTGAAATGTGTAATTAGGTCCTTTGCTCTTTCTTTTTTTTTTTTTTTGCTATTGTATGAGTTGTTTATATATTTTGGAAATTAACCCCTTAACATATAGATTGTTTGCAAATATGTTTTTTTTCCCCATTCCATGGGTTGTCTTTTCATTTTGTTGTCGGTTTCCTTCGCTGTGTAGAAGCTTTTTAGTTTCGTGGAGTCCCAATTGTTTATTGTTTATTTCGTTGCTTGTGTTTTAGGTGTGATTTCCAAATCATCACCAAGACCCGTGTCAATGAGCCTTTTTGCCTTTTTCCTCTGTTTTCTTCTAGGAGTTTCATGGTTTTAGATCTTATATTTAAGTCTTTAATCCATTTTTAGTTAATTTTTGTGAGTGGTATGAGATAGAGGTCAAGTTTTGTTCATTTCCATGTGAATATCCAAGTCCCTTTCACTGTCTATATCAGTTTATCTTTCCTTGTCATTTCATATAAAGAGAATCATACAATGTTTGGTCCTTTGCATCTGGCTGCTTTCACTTATAATGTTTTTGAGGTTCACACATGTGGTAGCTAACTATCAGCAGTTAGTTCCTTTTCGTTGTTGAGTAGTATTCCATTGTGTGGATGTATCACAATCTGTATCAGTTCAACAACTAATCTACATTTGGATCGTTTCCACCTTTGGGCTATTCTCAGTAATGCTGCTGTGAACATTTGTGGTACAAGTTTTTGTGCGGCCATGTGTTTTAATTTCTCTTAAGTATGTACCTAGGAGTGGAATTTCTGGATTATATGGCAACTCTCTTTAATATTTTGAGGAACTGCCAAATTGTTTTCCAAAGTGGCTGCACTATTTTACATTTTCACCAGCAATGT
The DNA here is from genome assembly GCF_964194185.1 of Rhinolophus hipposideros. Taxonomy (NCBI): domain Eukaryota; kingdom Metazoa; phylum Chordata; class Mammalia; order Chiroptera; family Rhinolophidae; genus Rhinolophus; species Rhinolophus hipposideros. The sequence goes on along the minus strand of NC_138046.1, from coordinate 50,822,563 downwards.
ATGAGGTTTCCAATTTATCCACATTCTTGTCGACACTGTTTATTGTCTGTCTTTTTTTATTGTAGCTACCCTAAGTAATACTTCATCGAAGTTTTGATTTGTATTTCCCTGATGTCTGTTGATGTGAAGCTTACTTCTATGTTCTTATTAGCTGTTATGGGCTGAATTGTGCCTTCCCACCCCCAAATTCATGAGGTGGGGTCTTGTCCAAATGAGACACAGCAGTCACCCCAGGTGCAGGATCTGCATGCCTCTGTGGCCTGAAAAAGGGGCTGAGCTTGGGTCCACAGAGACCCTCCTTATTGAGCCCTTGAAGTCCCTAGTGGCCTTCTGTGGTATTTTGGTAGCCATCATTCTTTTCACCCTGCCATACCAGACAGCATCCTTGGTAGCTTGGTGAGAGCTTCCTTGAGGCCTGGCAGTCAGGCGTGAAGACCCTGAGACCAGCCAGTCTGGCTTGGAGTGGCCACCACCATTACCATCAGATCATGGAGGCAGGTGTGGTTTACTGCTTCTTCTAAGTCTGGGCCCGGCCAGTGGCAGCAGTGGACAGGGCTCTGGGTCTCTGCAGCACAGGAGCTGCAACCCGCTCCTGACCTCCTCCCCTGTCCAGTTCATCTGTCTCTACTTCTCACTGCCCATTCTTTTCTTCATACTACATCTTTGAAATCTAATGTGTATGTTACAGAAAATATCAACTTGGACCAACCACATTTCAATTACTCAGTCATTCCACATGGCCAGTGGCTACCGTATTGGACAGTACAGTTCTATAGCTTGACTTATTTTTGTCTGCTTGCTCTGTCATTTACAGAAAGAGGTATGATAAAATCATCCTATGACTATGGCTATATCGACTTTTATTTCTATCAAATTTTTCTTTATTTTTTTATTTAAGTCTAGTTGGTAAACAATATTATATTAGTTATAATAGATTCAGGTATACAATATAAAGGTTTGACTTTTTTTTACCTTGCAATGTGATCACCCCACTAATTCTAGTAGTCAACAAGTGAGACCATGTGGCATTTGCCTTTTTCTGCCTGCCTTGCTTCACTTAGCATAATACCCTCTAGATCCATCCATGTTAGTTTTGCTTTAAAATTTTTGAGTCTTAAGTTTTATCGTGTATGTTAAAATTTTTTTAAAAAGCTTATCTCTTGCTGGTGGATCGAATCATTGTCATTATGAATGATTCTTTTTATCTTTAATCTTTAGGTCATGCTTCTTGCATCAGCCCTTTAACCTGATTTATTCTCCTCATGACTTACTTGCTACTGTTGCTGTGTAATTGAATTCTCTGTATATATTGACTTTACATGACATTATTGTTGATTCATACAGTCAATATTTACTTGGATTTACCAACAGATTTACTGCTTTTATTGTTCTTCATTACTTGCATCTGTAAGCTGCCATCTTGGATTGTTTGTATTTAATGTTTCTTTTATAGTGGGAGTCTGCTCATAACAGATTTTCCTAGTTTTTGTTTGAAAAAATCTTTAGTTCACCTTTTTCTAAAATTTGTCTTATGAGATAATTTTAGATTCACATGCAGTTCTAAGAAATGACATAGAAAGATCCCATATACTTTTTACCCGGTTCCCCCCCCAATGATAACATCTTGCATAAATATAATGCAATATTAAAACTAGGAAATTGACATTGGTTCAGTACACTGACCTTACTAAAATGTCCCCAGTTTTAATTGTATTTGTATGTGACCATATCTTGTTCTATGCAATTTTATCATTTGTATACATTTGTTTGACCACTACCACCTCCAAAGTACAGGGCAGTCCTCTATCACAAGGCACTCTGGTACCACCCTTTCACAGCCACATCCATCTCCCTCCCACCCGCCACAACTCCTGGAAACTAGTAACCTAGTCTCCTTTTATCCTTTCAAACATTATATAAATGGAATCATACAGTACGTGACCTCTGAGGATTGGCTTTTTTCATTTACCACAATTCTCTGGAGCTTCATCCAAGCTGTTGTGTGTATCTTTGTATTGTTGAGTAGTATTCCATGGTATGGGTGTGCCCCAGTGTGTTTAACCATTCTGCCACTGAAGTACATCAGGAATGTTCCCAATTTTTGGATATTATGAATAAAGCTGCTATAAACATTCATATACAAGTTTTTGTGTGAACAAAAGTTTTCATTTATCTGGAATAAATGACCAAGAATGCAGTTGCTAGGTTGTATGGCATGTGCATGTTTAGTTGTGTGAAAAACTGCCATACTCTTTTCCCAGGGTGGCTGTACCATTTTATATTCCCACCAACAATGTAGAAAGTGATCCAGCTTCTCTGAAATCTCTCTAGCATTAGATGTCGTCTATATTTTAGCCAATATGATAGGCATGTCATGGTATTTCATAGTGGTTTTAATTTACATCTCCATGGTGGTTAGTGTTATGGCTTGAATTGTGTGCCCCCAAAACTCATGTTGGAAGTCCCAACTCCCAGTACCTCAGAATTTAACTATTGGGAGATAAGGTCTTAAAGAGGTGACTAAGTTGGAATGAGGCTGTTAGGGTGGGAACCTCATCCAACACACTTGGTGTCTTTATAAGAAGAGAAAGAGACACCAGGGACACGTGTGCATTGATGGACGACCATGTAAATAGGCTTCAAGAGAGCAGCCAACACCTTGATCTTCTGGAGACTTTCAGCTCCAGAAGTTGAAACGTTTGTGTTTAAGCCAGTCTGTGGTATTTTGTTACGGCAGCCTTAGCAAACTGATATACGAAATGATGTTGAACATCTTTGCATGTGCTTGTTTACCATGTGTACCTCCTCTCCAGTGAAATGTCTGTTCATGTCTTTTGACCATTTTTTAATTGGATTTTTTTTTACTGTTGAGTTTTGAGATTTCTTTTTATATTTGAGATCCGAGCCCTTTGTCAGCTATGTATTTTTCAACTATTTTCTATCAGTATATAGTTTGAGTTTTCATATAATTCATAGGATTTTGATGAGGTCCAGTTTATCAATTTTCCCTTTATAGTATGGTGATTTTGGTGTCAAGTCTAAAAATTATTTGACTAGTTATACATCCCAAAGATTTACTGCTATGGTTTTTCTCTGAACGTTTTTATAATTTATATTTTACATTTGTCTGTTATCCATTTTGAGTCAATTTTTGTAGAAGATACAAACTTTAGGTCAAGGTTCATTTTTTTTTTTTAAGGAGGGCGCAGCTCACAGTGGCCCATGCAGGGATCGAACTGGCAGCCTTGGTGGTATTAGTACGATGCTCTAACCAACTTAGATAACTGGCCACCTGCAAGGTTCACTTTTTGCCTCTGCGTGTCCAATTGTTCCAGCACCATTTTCTGAAAAGGCTTTCTCCATTGAATTGCTTTTGCACCTTGTCAAAAATCAATTGGATGTATTCGTGTCAGTATGTCCACTTTGATTTTTGAAAGATTTTTTTGGTGGATATAAAATTCTAGATTGCTCTTTTGGTATTCTTTTTTCCAGCAATTTGACAATATTATCGCATTGCAGTTTCATTGTTGCTCTTTTTAAGTTAATCATTCTTTTTTTCTCTGACTGCCTTAACCCTTAACTTAAAAGAAAAATCTAAAAACAATGTAAGCCCTTTAAGGAGCATTTGCAAAAAAGAAAAAGAGTAAAATCATGTCTAATGTTATCATCCTAACACAACCAAAGATTTGTACTTTTGTATTCTAGTTTCTGGAAGCATTTTCAAGATGGTTAATTCTTTAATCTTCTGCCCATTTCTCTCTTTTTAATCATACTCTCTTCTATCTGGTTTCAGTTGTGGTGTGTCCAACTGCATGTACTATTCATGGATTCATAAAAATAGATATAAGAAAGCTTTGAAACATCAACATTTATAATTTGTACCCTCTAGTGATAGTAAAAGAAAATTTCTACTAACTCCTCACCAACCTATTTATGGTTTTCTTTATGTTTAAGGGGGAAGAGTACACAAAAAGTATATAATAGATTACATCAACACTCGTATCTTCACCGTTCCCTTTCTTAAAAGTAAAAAGGAACTCTCTTAATAATTTTATTTGTATTCCCATGACTCTGTCTTCATTTTACTTTTTTATATTCAGCAATCGTTTTGGAATTCCTCCTGCCATTTTTAGTGTTGTTCTTATGTCTGTGGTATTGCTTTTATGGATTATTTGTAAGTTTGCCCATGATTTTAGAGAACTTATTTTTTCAATTTTCCTCATCTTTTTGGAATTTAAATAGTATGAATCCTTAAAGTGATTTCTAGGGGGGAAATCCATTTTCTTAGCATGCTGAGTACATTCACAGTGGCATAACATGTTCATTGTACTCAAACACACAGGCAGCCTGTCTTTGTAGCAATAGCATGAACTGAAGGTTTTGTAAGCCATTGCCAATGGCAACTACAAAAGGCATCACTCCCAGCAACTCAAGCAAAGCTACTGCTCATATATTCACAGTTTGGTATATACAGAGCCTTGTGGGCAGCTTCCCTGAGTTGATTAGGAAATGGAGTATCCAGGAAAGCTGGGAAAACAAAAAAAAAAAATGGAAATAATTCGGTTACCTCTAGGAATAGCCACACATATATGTACCTCACATCTATAATGGGCCAAATACTCTACTAAGTCCTTTACATGTACTATCTCATTTAATTCTTAAGATAACCCTGTGAAATTAGTGTGATTATTATCCCTATCTTATAAATGAAGAAACTGGTCTTAGAGACTATTTTCCTGTTTTGCCCATGGCTATTTAGCTAGTAAGGAGGAGAACCAATATTTGAACCCAGTTCTGATGTGACTCCAAAGACTGTTCCCATAACCACCAGGCACCAAATTGCTGGCCATAGAATCCTCTGGGAGGATGGGCCTCCTGATGCTTTCCCCAGTGCTATAGGTCCAGGCTCAGTCTAGAGCTCAGCTACTAGGGGGCGCAGCCTCTCTTGCTGTGAATGGACACCAGTTGAATTGCTAGGGACTTTGGGGAGCTAACAGGCTGTTCTTTCCAAGGAGCAGAAAACTTCTCAAAGAACCCAGAGCTTGGTACTGCCTTGTTGTTGGGCTGACCCTCAACCCCTTTTAATTCCCACTTGGTCCCAGGCCCCAAGTGTCCCCGATGATGAGGACAGAAATACCTTTGCATGACAGTTGATGTGCTTTTCGTCCAGGTAAGCCACAGGAGACCAGATGAACTGTCGGCCCTTACGGGACTCTCAGGCCTTCTTTGTAAGAATGGGTAGAGGGGTAGGAAGAGCCTAGTAGTTAAGAGCCAGGACTCTGGGGTCTCCCCACAGCCTCCCCTTTCCTCGCTGTCACTTCATCTCTCTGAGCTTGTTTCCTATCTCTAAACAAGGATAGCACCACCATCCCTGCTGGGTGTTGGTGAGTCTTGCTTGGGATAAAATGTGCCGAGCTTAGTGCCTGGCACACCATGGGAGAGCTGGGCAATTGTTCGTTCCTCCCACTGGGCCCAGACTCTTCCGAAGAAGGTAGCACCACACCCAGCCAGGGCCCATTCCACTCAGAGGCTGCAGAGCACTGAGGGGCGGGAACAGAAGTCCCTCATTGGTTCCTTGGCTCTGGTGGCCTTGTCCCTGCAGCCCAGCCTCTGTGAGAGACTGCTACTACCCTGCAGGAGGCCCGCAAACATCTTTCCCTTGGTGACGCCTCTGCTTTTCCTGGCCCAGGATTGTTTCTATCCTCTGACTCACTTCCCTCCAGCCAGAACTGAAACCTTTTCTCTCTTGCCCTCCCATAGATTTAATTCTTCACTGTAGATTCTACCTCCAGAATGTGTTGAGCCTGAATCCTTTCGTGCTTCTTAGTGGTGTAACCTGGGGCAAGTGCTGTCGCCTCTCAAATCTTGGCTCAGCCATTTGTGCACTGTGTGACCTTAAGCAGATTCCTTAACCTTGCTGAACCTCAGTCTCCTCATCTATAAAATGAAAATAATAGTACTTATGTCTCAGGGTTGTTGTAAGGATTAAATGAGGTAATATGTGTAAAGTGCCTTGCACTTACTAGAAGGTGCCATAGATTACAAGCTGTGTGATTTTGCACAAAGTTTTCTAAAAACCACTCAAAGCTTCAGTTTCCCTAATTGTATACCTATCCCTCAGGGTTGTTATATTAAAGGAGTTAATCCATGTAAGTTTCCTTGCTATAGACCCAGTCCATAGTAAGAATTCAATAATTACCAGCTGTTGTAACTTTTATCCTCCTAGCCACCCTATTATTGCCTAATATTCTCTGGAGAGGGAAAGCCCCCACTTCCACCCCAGTGGGTGTCGCCACCTCCTACCCACCCACCCCCAACTGTTGCCTGTGTGGGTTTTTCTTCTGTCCTCCCCAGCCCCCTGTTGTCAAATGGTAGCCCAAGTTCACTGTTCTGACCTGTCAGAGGCCTGGTGTCAGTTACTGTGTTTTTGGTTTACTCCCAGTTGGCAAGGCTTATAGCCACCTCCATGCAAGCACACAAGCCCACATACAAAAAACTTTGCTAACTCTTAGTTTTATCATTCATAAATGGACATAATAATTGTGCCTATCTTTTAGATCATTGTGATTATAGTACCATAGAAGATCATGGCTGTAACACGAGTAGCAAGTGCGTGGCAAAGCGTGCTGTGGCTACTGCTTGCTGAGTACTCACTTCACCAGGCTTTTGTACCTGGGTTTGTGTGCTTGCGTGGAGGTTGCCACAAGCGTTGCCAGCTCTGAGTAAGCTAAAAACTCAGTAACCAACACCAGGCCCCTGACAGGTCAAAACAGTGAACTCAGGCCACCCAACAAACTTGTTTGGGAAGAGGATTGGCAACAATTTTACAACAGGGGCCTGGGGTGGAAGGCAGACAAACTGCCCACTAGATAACCACACAGGTACAGTTGGGGGCAGGAGTGAGAGATGGGTGTTGGTAATACCCATTGGGGTGGGCGTGGGGGGCTTTCCTTACCCAGAGACAGAGGAGAATAGGCAACTTTTAATGAGCATATGCTGTGTGTGTGTGTGTGTGTGTGTGTGTGTGTGTGTGTGTGTGTTAATGAGACTGCTGAGGTAGTAAGAGGGCTGACAGCACAGGGGTGACGTTGACACCAGAGGGGAGTAGATAAAGCTAGCATGTGGCAGATATGGGATTTGAACCCAGGTACTTCTGCCTCCAAAGCCCATGCTCATAATCATTACAAAATTAAAACCTGCCACAGAGTAGATGCTCAAAAAAATTTCTTTAATTAATTCATATTGCTGCCTCTTTCTGGAAAGTTTTCTCCCTCTATCTCTACCTGGTCTCATCCTTCAAGACCCAGCTTGAATGCAGCCTTACGCTCAACCGATGTGCCCCTCTCTCTGTTGCTGTGGGGTGGGGGAAATGGGACATCAGTGCTGGGGTGAGGAAGCATGGGGCACTAGGATGGACTAGCTGGGATGGAGCCAGAGGAAGGACTCCGGGTTTTGCACACAGATTTTTCTCTTGAGTTTGTGTGCTGGCTTTGAAGTTGCTTTGGACTGGATACACCCAGCACAAAGTAACTCACACTAGCTCTGATTAGTCAGAACAGTGAATTCCAATCAAAGCAACCATGTGTGCTGAGGAGCACTGGACGTCAGGCGGCAGAGAGGAAAGCGATGCCAAGTGTCTTCCACTGACCAACAGCAGGGGTGTAGTAAGGGAGAAGAGAGGAGAGAGAGTGAGAGGAGCTCATTCTAGTGGAGAATTACTGCTCCAAGTGTTTTGGGGTCTTTAAGCCCCTAAGGATTTAGGGGTTTGTAGTACTGTGCTATATAACACCCTAAAACTGAGCATATTGGGATTCCAAGGATTTTAAACCCCAACAACCTATGGTACAAGGACACAAGCTATTTTTGAGCTATGAAATGCTGGGAACTTAGGACCCAAACCAGGATTTTAAACGGAACACTGAGCATGTTGAAATATTAGTCCCCCTTAGACTTCAAGTCAATGTTGTTTTAACCCTTGGGACAGTGGTTTCCAAATAGTTTTTCCCACAATCTCGGAAACCTGCAGGTGTCTCACAGAAGGGGAGGACACCAGGGTAGGAATTCGGTGTCCCCCATTGTGGCTTCCACCAGGATAGCTCCAACTTTATTTGCTTTATATACTGGGCTTCTGCATTTGATTCAAAAGAAGGGTGTTCCTGCTAAAGCACAGAAAAACATGTTTTGAAACCTCTGTCCTTGGCATTTCATGTTTTTTTTTCTTTTTTAAGTGGGGGACAAACCCTGCAAAGATGCTTTGACTGGTAAACCATCAAGTGATGCGAGGGAGATAAGTGGAGGTGACGGACAAATCAGTTATTAGTTGAGTAAACAAGTCATTAGCTGACTTTAGCCTATAAGCTCACTTCTGTTACAAAATTAAGAATAAGCACTACTACAACTACTATTACTCTGACGATTACTACTTTTTGAGTGTGTTTACTGTGTGCTAGGGCTGTGCTAAGTACTTTTCATATATTCTTTCATTGAATCCTCACAGCAACCCTGAGAGGAAGTAATATCGTTTTCCCCATTTTACAGATGAGGAGACTGAGGCTTAGAGTAGATAAGTGATTTTCTCAAGATCATGCAGCTAGCACATGGTAGATTCCACCTTACTTACAAGCCGAAACAGAATGGACTAAAGGAATTATAGTCGTCAAAAGTCAATTAATTGTCTGGTATATTAATTAAAGAACAAGGTTAAATTTTGACCAGTAGATGGCACCGGTGTGTGAGTTTGGTGGCCTGCTCAAGGCTGTGATGAATTCAGGGAAGTCCCTGCAGGCTCGGAAGTGAAGCAGCCTGTCTCATGTTGAGTGAGGAGGGAAAGAAAGATGGCCGGCATTTTGCTCCTGAATCAGATGACGTTACTCTGTCCTGTTTGCAGCTAAGCAAAGATATGGGAAGCCAGCAAGTGGGGGGACAGAGGCGGTTCTACCAAGAACTGCTTTAAGAAGACCTGAGACTCCTTTCTTCAACATTCCTGAGTACCTCTTTCATGCCAGGCAGTGTGCTGTGTGATATCAAACGTCCCCATCGTACTTCATAAGAAGGGGGGCAGATGCTATGGAAGGGGAGGCGCTGAGTGTGATGTGGGCACCCAACCTGGAGGTTATCAGACATGTAAAAGTGGAAAGGCATTCCACACAGAGATTTAAAGCTACAGAGGATAAAAAGCATGCCACATTCAAGGACAGGCAGCGTAGGCTTCAAGTGTTGAGAAATGAGTCTGAAGAGACAGGCAAATGAAGGGGAATAAAAGGTACCAATGTCCAGTTATAAAACAACTTATGGGATATAACAGACAGCATAGGGGAAATAGTCAATATAACAATAACTTTGTACATTGACAGATGGTTACTAGACTTATTGTGGCCATCACATTGTAAGGTAGATAGCCAAATCATTATGTTGTACACCTGAAACTAATATAATATTGTATGTCAACTACATATATTTTAATAAAGCATAAATTTTCAAAAAAGAGAGACAGTCAAGGACCAACCAATTGGACAGCTTGGAATACCAAGTTAAGGGCTCGATTCGTGAATATATGAGTAGAGAAGCCATAGATTCTCAAGAGGATCTGTGATAAAAAATAAACAATTGCAGCTGTTGATGACGCAATGAGAACCCATAGTATGGCCTTGAGCAGGGGCGCAACATGATCTTATCTGGTGGCCAGTGTGGAGGAGGAATTGCAAGGGGACATGCTGGAGGCACAAAAATTAGTCAAGGAGTAATTGGCGCAGGGGTAAGGCATGAGGGCCTGAGCTGTGGTAGATACAAAGGGAATTGAAGAAGTAAAATTGGTAGGACTTAGTAACCCCGAAGCGCCCCTCCACACATGCGCACACTCATCTCCAAGGCTCAACTGAGGCTGCCCCTCTTACCCCCCACCCCAACCCACAGCCCTACTACCAACTTTCAAGCTACACTTTGGAGGCCTTTTTGCTCCCTTTCCAAGTGGTCTTTGAAGTTTAATCTAGTGATTTCACAAGTTACCAGAGAGGACCTGGCCCTGCGCTGGCCCGCTGGCCCTACATCCCCATCTGTCAACTGACCTCTGGGAGGCCTTCAGCTGGTCTCTGACCCTGTGCCCATGGCTTCACAACATGGACAGAGTTCAGTTAAGAAATCAGCACAGTTCCAGGAAAAAGGCAACTATCATCTAGTTTATTTTTCTCCTGAGTCATCTCATGCCAAGACAGACCCCGATGGATAGTAGGCAAAATGGGAGGAGTTCCCCAAAGCAAGCTGATTGTCTAGATGCCCTCTTTTCTTCCTGCCAGGTTCATCAGAAGGGCATCCCAACTTTGCTTGGATCTGGTGTTGGTATCCCTGAAGGGAAGCCAGAAATCAGGCTATCCATGGAGAGACGAGACTTTGTGGCTATCTGGAAAGCTGGGGAGTCAAGGAGCCCCGAAGAGTGACTGCTCCCCTCTACATGGGCATGCTTTGTCCTGATCTGCTTTCTGGGGGCTTCAGAAAGCATGTCTTCCTTCCCCTAAAGCCCCTAGGACTCTCCTACTGTCAACACAACAACAACCCAGACAATGAGATGTCAGAGGCCTGGACTCACAGGCCAGTTGGGTACAGCCAGTGTGAGTTGCTGACTCAAGGACCCAACTTTCAATCCAGAGAGCTGTGCCTGGACATTCCTGGCTAATCGATGCCCTGGAGCCTTGCCAGGTGTACAGAATGCTAATCTGACTCTGACCGGCTCAGTTTGGACAGGGCAGGGGCGGGGAAGGAAGATGAATTGCGGCCCTGTGTGGTGCTCGCCCTGGTACCCTCACACACCCTTCTGGCCCCTTTTCATCTGCCTCCTTTTTCTCCTCCTCTTCTTCGTCCTCTTCCTTCTCGTCCTCCTCCTCTTCGCTGTCTGAGTCCTCGTACAGATTGATGGTTGCCTGGACAGGGAAGTTCTGCAGTAAAATCTCCCCATCACTATACAGGTAGTCAAAGAAGCGGGATTTGGGCCAGAAGAGCCTGTGGACACAGAAGAAACTTAGACAGGTCTCATATGTGCAGAGGGGTCAGTAGGGCCAAGAAGGAAGCCAGCCCCTAAACTCCTTCTCCTACCTACAGTAATGGGGTGAGAGGTAAAGAAAGAAAGAGAGCTTTGTAACAGAACGTTCTGAATTGTTACAAAATGGCCCCAGGCAGGACGGTAATATGTGGTGGACCTATAACTGCGGGGAGCTCCAGCCTTAGCATGTATGAATCCTGATGCTGATCCCACCCCCACCTAAGAAGACCTCTAGCCAAGAATTCTCTAGAACTCCCCTGTGTCCTCCATCTCCTACTAAGGCTTCTTTCACTGACCTGTCCATAGGGGCTCGTTCTTAGGGGCCATAGACAATGCCTCCAGGGAAGACAAACTTGGTCAAGTCCCTTAACCTCTCTGAGCTTCACTTTTCTGGTCTATGAATTAGTGATCATAGCAGTGCCCCGCCCCCACCACCAATTCTGTTTCACAGGGCTTTTGTGAGGATTTAAAGAGCCAATGAATCTGTGTAACATTCTGAGCTTGGTGCCAGAAGCTTACCTGACGGGGTGATGGAACTCAGAGTCAGCTTTGGTGACCTCAGCACTTGTTGCCCCACCAGTGGCCTGTTCAAAGCAAAAGCTAGCATGTGGCTCAAAGTACACGGCCAGATAACTGCCTCCTCTGTATCTGGGGTCAGCAACCTGCAGATAAGATGATCTAGAAGAGACCTCAGACATCTCTGGGGTCCCCAACCCAACAAAGGGGTCTGTCCTGTTTCTGGTTGAAAAACAAGTGGATAGAGTCCTGGGGATCGTTGGCTTGCCTGCCCCCATTGTAACACCTGTTTGGAGACTATCCAGGGGACAGAATTTTACTGGAGCAGCAAAGATTCGGGGGTGACCGTGGTGGAAAAGCACTGGGTCTCGGTGCCAGGAGACCAGGATTCTAGCACCAGTGCTACTACAGGCGAGCTGTGGGGCCTGCCCAAATCCTCCCCTCTTTTGGGCCTCAGTCCCCTCATCTTTCAAATTGCACAGAAACCTCGTGTCTGTCCTGATCCTAGAGCTGTTGTAAGAATCAAACGTGAGCAAGGCTGTGAAGATGGTTTCCCAGATCTGCAGCCCTGGATTGACGTCAGAGGCTCTCTGGGAAGGGACATGGTCAGTGTGAACACAAATGGCTGCATGTGAACATGGGTAACGGGCTCAAACTCACCAAAGTCACAAGTGTCCTCACCTTCCTTGTGGAGTCGTTTGTAGAGCACAGCCAGGGCCTCCAAAGACAAGCCCGTCTAGGACAGAGAGGGGCGATCCAACAGGGGGAGGAAGAAGACACAAGGACATGGACTCCCGGAGACAACCACAGAGGTCTCTAAAACACCTGGCTTGGATGTCATCTACTTCAGGAATTCTCTGCAAAGGACCCTGAGCCTGGGTCAGGACAGATGCCATTCCTCTCTGCTTCAACAATGTTATCATTGTTCTTATCGCAGTTTTGTAACTGTCTGTTTACTTGCCTCTGAGCTTCTTAAGGGCAGATTTCAGTTTGATCAGGTCTTATTCTCCAACAGCTAGCACAATGTCTGGTACACAGTAGGCATGTCAGTAAATATTTGTTGAATGTGTTAAGTGTTTGGAGGAATGAATGAGGGTTGGGTGCAGATATTTTGCCCTCTACCTCCTGCTCAAGAAGCTCAGAATCCTACCATCTTCCTGGGCTGGGGAAAGGGGCCAGAAATATTCCTGGGCCCATTGCTCCCCCACTAGACTTCCAGAGGTAGGGAAAAAGCAAACGAAATCTTATGGTGTGGTCAGGAAAGAGACAGTGCCCTAGTCAAAGGCCTCTTGGGACGTTGGCCCTCTCTCCCTCCCTCCCCCGTGCAGCCTAGGCCATGGGTAACCCAGGTTTCATGGCATCCCCCCTGTGCCTCTCAGTGGACTGAGCAACTTAGCCCATGAGGGCCTGGCTGCTCAGCTTTCAGCTTTGGCAATGCCTACTGTCCCCAAGTCCCCTCTTGTCACTCAGAGCGATTGATGAGATGGAAAGCCAATTGAGATATTCCAGCCCGATACATGGAGGGGACACTCTTTGAGGGTTGTGAGACCTCCCCACCCCCTTCACAGAGAACAGGGGCACCCTGGACATCTCATTTTCCTTCCTTTCCCACAAACCCCACAAAACCAGAGTTCAGGTTGCCAAAGGCCAAGTACCACTTACCTTTCACTCCCGTCTACTTCTTGTCCAGAGGAGAGAGGGGGCAATGGGCTTAACAGGTCAGGGAGTGCCAGAGGGCCCTGAGCTACAGCTGGGACTACGCTTAGGGCCAGGGCTGAGACAGGGGCAGCAGCAGTGGCGGGAGCAGCAGGATCCATCCTTAGAGTGTCTAGACCAAGCAGGCTGCGAGGGCTCCTATTTCTCAGAGCCTGCTGCACTCTTGGCCTTTCCTGGGAGACCCTTTATAAGACCTGCCTGGACTCATAAATTATTCAGGGAAGTGCAAGGTTGGGGGAGCTGGGAGGTGGAATGAAGACTTAAGAAACGGGGCTCAAGGAGGGAGAGCTGGATTCCTGGGTGTGAAATCTCTCCCAGTTGAATAAACAGAGCGTCAGTGGGGGGTAAGAGGTTATCATTACCTCCAAGTCAGAAAGGAAAACACAGAAGGGGCAAATCACACACCATTTGTGCAAATTCCCCAGGCAGTAGCAAAGCTGGAAGGAGGAAAGGTGGAAAGCTCATTAGTACCCGAAACCACAGAAAGCTGTCAGGCACTGGGGGCTGGACAGACAGGCCTTTAGCAAAGCCAGTTCCCAGCAAGAAATGACAGCTGACCTAGCTAAGAAGAGTGAGGGACTCGTACACTATTTCATCTCAAACCCGAAATATATTTGCCAGGCAGTCCTGACATATAAGATGACTGCCGTAAGCATAACACCTCGGTGAAGAAAAAGAGGAGGTTCTGGGTGGAGAAGGTTTAGGTGCCTGTGGGGTAAACCTCAAGTCTTCTTTTCATGCCTTCCCCTTTACTGGTCAGTTCATTTGTAAAAGAATGTCCTCTCCAGCCTCAGCAGTAAAGGGTCCAGTAAAGGGACGCAGGCAGCGTTCTCAGGGCTACCAGATCAGATTCCAAATCTCAGAACTCAGCTTCCAGTCCAGGAGCCAGGGTGCTGGGGGAAGGCAGAGTTGTGTCCAGCCGCTAACCTGCTGAAGATCACCCCTGGCCCTGGGGCTTCAGTTCCCTCACATGTAAGAGGAGGGTGCAAGCCCAGCAGTACCCAATGGCCCTGTAGCCTAAACACGCTGTGACAGAGGCTGTGTAAATGGGTACTGACCCAGGGCAAGCCCAGGGGCTACAGCACAGCCCTTAGCCATAGCCAGTCTCCTGGGCTTTTGCCAGAAAGCTTCCAGTTACAACTACTGGCAGGCTCCTTATGCTTTAGAAGTCCTGGAAATATGCTTCCTGAACTCAGTGTCCAGCATCAGAGTGCATTTAGCTTCCTGGACGTTCATCACAGTCGGGTTTGGGGTGGTCAGAAATTAGAAACAACCTCGAGTGTCCAATGATAGAAAACCAGTTGCAATTAGGGTAAGTCCTTGCAACCAAATACTAAGTAGACACACAATCACCTTCTAGGATGTATAATTATCAACACAGAAAGTGAGGGGAAAAAAATTACTCATACTCAAAAGAATATGAGTAATTTGCCTCCAGGGCTCCTCTTTTTTCCATGCACTTACCCCCTACCTCCACAGCATTTCAAATTCCAGCCCCACTGTGTTCTTTGCAGCAAAAGAAAATTGGAAACAACCTAAATGTCTCACTTTAGAAAGCTGGTTAAATAAATCATTGAACAGTTATACAATTTTGTATTAAAATTAGTTTGGTAGAAGATTGGGGGAAAGTCAATATATTGAAGAGTGAAAAAAAGAAGCCTCTACAATATAACTTAGAGGACAATCCCATTTTGGTAAGAAAAAATGAATAGAATATACAGTATGCAGAAAAAAAAGACTTGCTAAGAAGAAAAGAGAATTGTTACAGTGGTCGGTTCTGGGAATAATAGCATGATAAATTTCTTCCTTCCTTGTGCTTTTCTGAATTTTCTAAAAAGCACTACAAGACCTGATATACTTTGGGTAATGAAAAGCCATGAGAGGGCCGGACTGGTGGCTCAGGCGATTGGAGTTCCTGTGCTCCTAACTCCGAAGGCTGCCTGTTCGATTCCCACATGGGCCAGTGGGCTCTCAACCACAAGGTTGCCGGTTCAACTCCTACAAGGGATGGTGGGCTGCCCCCCACTGTAACTAACCACAGCAACTGGACCTGGAGCTGAGCTGCGCCCTCCACAACTATGTTTGAAAGGACACAACTTGACTTGGGAAAAAATCCTGGAAGTACACACTGTTCCCCAATAAAGTCCTGTTCCCCTGCCCCAATAAAATCTTTAAAAAAAAAGAATAAAAAGAAAGAATTGCTTATCTGTGGAGGAGAGACAACTCTTGGGGGGGGGAATGACAGCCATTTTCAAGTGTCTGAGGATTAGACTGCAATGAGATTACACTAGTTCTGTGTGACTTCAAAGGACAGGGCTGTGGCCCATGGGTGGAAGCTACAGGGAGACATATTTGGGCTCAAAGGAAAACTTTCTAATAGCCCAGCCACCACCTAACCCAAGGGCTTGGCACTGCACTGGCCCTCAATAAAACAGGTTTATTACCTGTGGTGAAATGAGTGGTGCAGTGGAATGTGCTGCCTTGGTAAGCTCTCTGTCCCTGATTGTGTAAGTGCAGGCTGGATCCTGGATCCTGGATCCTGGAGAGGAAAAGCTCTCTGAGTATTCTTGCTAAATTTTTACCTCCAGAAAATGAGAATTTGCTTACACTGCCTCACTGACTCAAATGAGGAGTGAAGGAGCGAGAGAAGGAGCCAGGTTGAAGAGACTGGGTTGGAAGGAGATGGCGTGTGAAGAAAGAAGCAGACTTACTATCATACCCTGGGATCTTTTTGACCTCTAGGTGACTGTGATCTCTGAAAATAGGCAGGAGGGAAGAAGGAAAGGGAGAGGAGAGCATTCCTACTGAGCCCCTGGCTCATGGCCAGCCACACATGGCCATGTCACCTCCCACCCTGAACTTGTGTTCATTCAGCCATAATCCTCCATGATCTTCACTGCCCTGAGCAGCAGACCTGGGAGTTGCTCTCACCCCAGCTCCCAGTGTGCTCTCTGGGAGCCCGGATAGCCTTCAGGCCTGTCTCCATGGCTCTTTGTTCTCCACACAACTGCTCTATCTTGCTACTTTCTAAGAATTGCTTCAGCTTCATTCAGCTTGTGGGATATGAAGCCATTGGCCTCTCCCCAGCCTGAAAGATTAAAGCCCACAAGTGCTGCTGGATAAAAGCAGGAGCCTGGCTGTTCTCCTTTGCATTCAGCACGGAAGACGAGTAAAGTGGCCAGGATGGTGGCAGGAAAGATCTGGAACAACCAAAATGAAGAAATTCATGTGAAGATAATTACGATCCAACCTCAGCGATTACTTTGACAGATCTTTCCGAGAGAGCTAAGTGCCTCCTCTCAGCCAGACACTGCTGGGCATTGCCTGGAAAGGGAGTGGACTAGAAAAAGGCAAGTGCTACAGACACTGCCTCAAGGTGCTTATAGATCATGGAGGGAGACAAGACCCACACATGGGAAGACAGACTCAGTCAACGTCAGCTGGACCCCAGTGCCCCTCAGCCACCCTTGAGCATGTTCCCTGGTCAAGTCCCCAGCTCCAGCCGCCACATTTCCCTGGGCCACATTCCAAATTTCAGCTCCCTACCATGTGCTTGCCCCACCCATCTGCCTACATGGAATAACCTCTCTTCTCACTTCCCTGAGAAAACAGAGACCGTCAAGCATGAATTACCTCAGTGTCCTGCCCCCCCAAAAAAACAATTGGCCTGCCTCTCCAACTTCTCCTCCAGCCCTCCCCTTTTAAAGGACAAGGTGCCCCTCTCTCGTTAAAGGCTAATCCTTTCGCCTGGGCCTCGGTCTCATCTACCCTCCTTCTCCGGGCCCTTCCTTCAGACCTTATGCCCCTTCTCTTCAGGAAAGTTCAGCTTCTTTACGCCAGATCTTTGTCTTCTGATTATAAAATGCCTATGTCTGTCATCCCCCAAAACAAACCCCCTCCCTCCTCAGATGTGTTCTCTTGCTCCGCTAACTTGCTCTCTTTCTCTCTCTGTCCACCTCCTCCCTTCCCTCTCTTTTCTTTCTTTTGCCCTCAAATTTGTTGAAAGTAGAGTCTACACTGTAAACTACCACTTTTCCCAATTTCCCACTTGCACCTCAACCTACTGCAATTTGGCCCCAGCCCCATCCTTCTAGTGAAAGGGCACTACCAAAGGTCACCAATAGCCTCCTAATTGCCAAATTCAATGATCTATTTGAACTCTGGGTGGCAAAAGACACTGCTGGCCAAGTCCTCATTTCTGAAACTCTCCTTCCTCTCTTGGCCTCCATGATCACTCTCTCCTGGTTTTTCCCCTACTTCTGGAACCATTCCTCTTGGCCTCTTCCGCTGACCTCGCTTGCTCTGCCCGTTCCTCAGATCTGTGTCCCTCAATTATAGTCCACAGATCAGGTTGAGACACAGTGATGTTTTCAATGTGTCCCAGCAAAATGGGAAAAAACATCAAATGTAGAGCTTTTCAATAATCTAAATGTATTCAATTATAAAGGACTGCCCTTTATTCTGCGATTATGCACTCCTTATTTTTTTATGGCAAAACATTCTCTTTTTTGAAATGACGGCAATGGTGGATGTTAGCTTACTTCTTTAATGTCAAAATCAAATGTTAGTTTCTCTATGTCGGTCCCATTAATGTTTATTGAACGAAAGATTGAGAATTATATTTCCAGCCTGAAATTCTCCCCATAGGTGTGTCATACTCATTCCAAAATGGAACCATTTTCTCCCTTCACAAACCTCTTCTGTACCTGCCTCAGTAACCAGCATCATATTGGCCCAGTCACTCAAGCTAAATACCTCAGCCACCAAGCCACATTGATTGTAGTCTTCACCATTTCTCACATCTGTCTCCTTTGTGCTCCCCATTCTCCCAGTTGTTTCTTCAATGATGGCCTCATCTGTCCTCTCTCATTGGGATGCCTGAAAGAGCTTCCAGATTGGTTCCCCTGTCCTTCACTTGGCCTTTCTAACCCATCTGCCTCACAGCCACCCCAGTGATTTTTCTAAAACACAGAACTGAGAAGGGTCCTCCTACATTTAATTAAAATCCTCCAATGAGTCCTAAATGCCTATAGGAAATGCCCAAACTCCTTTGTGTGGCAATCGAAGCCTTTTGCTGCCTAAGCCCAGCTTGTCTCTCCAGTCTTCTGCCTCCAATGCCCTCCACACATCCTCTACTGCAGCTCCCCTTGACTTTATCTCCATTTTGTAAACAGGCCATGGCCTTTCACCTGTAATCTCTTCAGGGTTTAGGGCCTCTGAAAGTCTTAAGCCCACCCCGTACGGGGTTTATCACAGAGAACATTGTGGGTTCTAACCGATGGCAGGGCTTCACATCAGTTTAGTGGGTTGTAACCCACATTTAACAAGACGAATGATTAGCAAATAGAAGAGTGAATTACATGTGGTAAGGGCATATGTTGTTCTGTGAAACTTTTGTTTTAGTCATATATCTAGATCTAGATTTAAAGATACACAAATGCATATACTAGGATATGCTATAAAATATATTTCTTACTGTGGGTCCCAGTTGCAAAATTTGACTGCATTGATGGGACTAAATGTTATTTTGTGATTCATTTAATCAGTGTTGTTCCTGTCACAAAATGGGTCTAGTCTCACTGTGGAGTATAAGAGGTCAGGAGAACAAGTAATGCCAGGGAGACATCATGGAGGAGGAGGTAACTGAGCTGAGCTGGGCTTAAGGAGGCAGTGAGAAGGGGAAATGTAATCCTGGCAGGGAGAACTGGCACAGAAATGGATAGTAAGAGGAAAGAACATTTGTTAAACATTTATGCACCAAGCACTGTTCTAAGCATTTTGCATGGATTAATTTAAGTCTCACAAACAACCCTCTGAAGAAGATATTATTACAAGCCTCATTTTATAGATGAGACTAAGGCCAAGGTCACAGAGTTAAAAGTGACAAGGCTGGGATTTGAACTCAGATAATCTCTAGCCTTTTAACCACTACACTGCACAGCCCTGCACTGTACTGCCCCTGGGGCCAGTGAAGAGAAGAGGCTGTCCAGGGAACAGTGAGAGCCTAGACCAGCAGGAAATGTGCTCTAGAATGCCAGGTTGAAAGCCCCAGAACAGGTTCTGCTCTCACCTCAGGGAAGAGAATCTTTCCCTCCAGCGTCTGCCTTTTGAGCCAGGGCCCTCATGGTTGGAGGCAGGAAGCCTAAAGGGCCACTGTGGGGGCCAGGAGGAGACGAGAAGCAAGGCAGGATCTGCTCTGAGAAAGGAGTAAAGGGGAAGAATCTCTCTGACACCCAAGCCTGTCCCCAAAACAAAAATAGCAAATGGTACCTGGGACCTCTGCCCTCAAATCCAAATGTCCCAAATGTGCCAAGTCTTGGACCCAGCCCTTTGGGTTTCTGGGACAGGGGGTCCCCTCTGGAGAACAGTTTGTTACTAGGTTAGCTCTCCTCCCGCACCCTCTGCCATTTGAGCCAGGGCTGTGGCCCATGTGGTGCAGGGGTCTCTTGGCAGAACCCCTCACAGCTCCCCATTTGCTCCTCATTTGGACTGCAGAGGCCTAGAAAAACAGAGCTCTGAGGCAGCAGGAGGGGTGGGAGGGAGGGCGCCTGGGAAGGTCACTCTCAGCCAGCCTCCTTCCCTGCCCCATTTAATTTAGTCAGCTTCATCCCTGGCTCCTCTAGCCAGCCTCTCCAGCCCTTCTTCTCCAAGGCAGCCTCCTTTCTCAGCCTGGCCTGAAGCCATGGGAAGACACAGCGATGCTGAATTCTCAGTACATTCTCTTTTCTTTCTAGTCTTGGCATCCTGCTGATCCTGCCTAAGTAAATGACAGATATGGATAACTAGTGTGGGCTATCTTCCTGGGAGGTAGATCCTAACAAATTAACAAGAATGGCCACAAGCACAACAAAAATAGGTAACATGTATTGAGTGCTTACAATATGCCAGGCCCTGTTTATTGCTTTATTATTTCATTCACTGCTTATGGAAGTCCTACGAGGTGGGAATCACTCACATTTAAAGATGAGCAGGAAACTAAGGCACAGAGAGATTGAGTGATTTACCAAATACCTACCGAGTAACAGATCTGAGATTGGAATTCAGTTCTGTCTTGTTTCAGCACTCTGAGATTTTAGAATACAGCTGTGTGGAGGGTCTGATCCATTTGGTAATTGCTCCAGGTGCCTGACTCAGGGGCCTGTGTACTGCTATGGAGTTAGGCAGCTTGTAGAAGGGCTCAATGGAAGTGGGTGACTGGTGCCACAACCTGAGCAAGTCTCCACCATAGCCATCGCCAGTGCTCTGGGACTGGGCCTGATCTGTCAACGGCACCACTTCCCGACTACCAAATGGGGACAGCGGGAAGTTGTGTCAGTGCTTCCTCCATGACAGCTCTTCCGTCAGTCCTCACGAGCCGCGTCACACAGTGGTTTGGCTAGCTCAGGTCCTCAGCATACAATGTCTGTATTTCTGTAGTAGATCTTAAAGTGGAAAAACTTGGGCTCTAGAGTTAAACTTGGATGTGTGTCTCAGGCCTGGGGCAAATGACACAACCTCTCATTTCTTAGTTTTCCCATTTGTGAAATGAGATAATAATGGTCCCTACCTCACAGGGTTGTAGTGAAGGTTTAATGAAATAGTGTATGGATTGTTCAGCTTGTCACATATTTAGCACTCCATGTGGCTGTTATCATTATTATAATTATTCCTTTTTTCCCCCTTGATCACTGGTTATTCGGAGCAGAGGTTTTGGAAGAAGGCATGAGTTGAAATCCCTCTTCAGTAGCTCACCATCCAGGTAATCTCGGGTAAGTTACCCAATCTCTGTAAGCCTCAATTTTGGGGGGATGAAAACAATAGAACCCATCTCACAGGGCTGGAGTGAAGCTGAAATGAAACCCTGCAGGTAAATTGTTATTCGTACATTTTGTCCCACACACTTTCAAGTGTTTTCTACATGTTTGTCCAGATTCAGCTTCCTAACACATAGCTACCATACTGCTCACACAACTGTACTGGCAACTCATGACTGACGCGATAAGTCAGCCATTCACAATTTTTCCCCTATGTCTTCAGCTTTACCTCTGACTCCACCCAGCTCTCCATCTCACTTCCAGCAGACTTGTTACTACACTGGATTTGCACATGATCATTTCCAGGTCTACAATGCTTTCTCTCTCCCCCATTACTCAAAAAGCTGTTGTGCAATTCTACTTCTCCCTTCCAGGCCGTTCTTGAAACCACACTTACTCCAGAAAGCCTCCAAGACTTTCTAATATCTGCCTTCTTCCACTGTCCTTTCATCTGCACTCCCTTTTCAGATGTGAAGCAAGCTTCTCTGTTGAAGTGATCACAGAAGGGGCTATGGTTTTGTCATCCCTCCTCTTTCCCATCAGCATTTGGCACAGGACTAGGTACATAATAGGTGCTCATTCCATGCACATGGAATGTCATTTGACACAGAGTAGTTGGTCTGAAAAGACTAATAAGATTCAGTCTAGCAGAGCCTTGGAGCTTTAGGGTAGGGTGTCAGAGAGCCATGGGCCAGGATGAAATTCTCTTAGTATTTTGGCCTGGCAAGACCGAGATCCAAGATCCTAGGATGAGAGAGGTTTAGCTGTTGACTTGGCTGGGACAGCACAGGAGCAAGTCAGGTCAGAATTAGGAAGGGGCACAGCCGAAGTCTTTGGGGGAAGGAATCTCTTCTTTTTTCCCAGCTGCCTCCTCTATTGACAAGATGTTTCTAAGCATAATTAAATTTTCATCTCCAGCCTCCCCCATTCCTCCTCTTCCAGCCTTGGCCTTGACCAGCTAAAAGTGTGGGCCAAAGGCCCCTGGGAACCCCTAAGGTTCATTCAGGGAGTTCAGTCAAAACTGCTTTCATGATAATGCTTAGATATAATGTGGTGTTTTCACTGTGTTGGTATTTGCATTGATGAAGCAAAAACAATAATGGGTAAAAATGCTGGCACTTTAGCGTGGATCAACACAGTGGCTCCAGACTGTATTCATATTCATGAGCAATGTATTCTTGGTAGAAGAAATGTCAGTTTCATTTAAGAATGTTTTGATGAAACAGTAAAGATTATTAATTTTTAAACCAACCCTTTGAATACATGTACTTTTTCTTAATAGTCTGTGTGACAAAGAAGGAAGGATGTATAAAGCACTTCTACTAAATACTGAAAAAATGACATTGGTCGTGAAGAAAAGAGCACTTGCGTGATTGAATTGCAAGCTAAACTAGCCAGTTTTGTATGGAACACCTTGCTTTAATTGAAAGAACGAATACAGACAAACTATGGGTATTCAGACTTGGGTATATTTGGCCAGCATTTTGTTGAAAATGAATAAAGTGATCCTGTTATCGCAAGGAAAATGACGATAGTATTTGTTGTCAATAATAACATTTAAGCTTTCAGGTAGAAAAACAGAATTTTGGAAAATCTGTGTCTGCCACTGTGAGATTGAGAGTTTTTCAAAACCCTAAAGACATTTCTGATAAGCATAGTAGTCATATTAATGAATGTATTTTTTTATATTCTATAATCATGAAATGAGTCAACAATTGGAAGATCTATATAACTGCTTGGGACAATATTTTCCAAATGACTAATGCATGATGTTACAAAACCATGCATGGATAATAGATCCATTCAAAGTTCAAGATAGACCAATGGATTTTAATGTCACAGAGTACAAAAGGTTCATTGATAGGGTTTCAAATTCAACATTGCAAATAATCATTAAGAAACTACAATTTGTGAAGTTTAGGTGTAGTATCGAAGAAGAATATCCACAAGGTATTAGTTTTCTATTGCTGTCATAACAAATTACCACAAACTTAACAACTTTAACAGAATGCCCATTTATTAGTTTACAGTTCTGTAGATCAGAAGTCCAGATGGGTTCACCTGAGTTCACTGCTGAGGGTTTCACAAAGCTGAAGTCAAGTTGTTGGCTGAACTGGGATCCTATCCGAGCTCACTCAGAATGCTAAAAAAAAAATAATAAAAAATATCATAAAAAAAATTTCCTTCCATCACCATAAAAAAAAGAGAAAAAAAAAGTCCAGATTCTGCAAGTGGTAGGCCTGAGCTCCCCGTTTCCTTGCTGGCTGTCATCCAAACGCCACTCTGTGCTCCTAGGGGCTGCCCACATCCCTTCTCATGTGGCCCCTTCCCTTTTTGATTCATCAATGACAAGTCAAGTACTTCTCACACTTCGGATCTCTCTGACTTCCTTTTCTGCCACTAGACAGAGAAAGCACTCAGCTTTGAAAAGACTCACATGAGTACATTAGGTCCACCTGGGTAATTTCTCTTTGCCAATTAAGTAACATAATCATGGGGGTACCCCGATAAACATCATAAACACTCTCAAAGAAGAAATTTACTGTACACAGGTGAGGGTCATTTGGGGTCATTCTTAGAATTCTGACAAAATAGCTATTAAATAACCCCTTCTTCAACAACATTTCTTTGTGAGGCTAGATTTTCTTCATGTACTTTAACCAAAACAACATATTGTAACAGATTGAATGCAAGAGCAGATATGAGAATTTGGCTGCCTTTTATTCATCCAGATATTAAGAGATTGGCAAAAATGCAATACAATGCCACTTTTCTTGATAATTTTTTGTTTGTTTTGGAAAAGGTATTTTTTCATAATTATGTTATTTATTTTAACATGCAATGTGTTTTTCATTGTGATTTAAATTTAAAAAATAGTTTTTCATTTATCAGTTTTGATTTCTAGTATGGTAAATATCAATAGACATAACCCGTAAAAATGAAAGCCCTTCAGAATCTTTAATCATTTTTGATGAATACCTTTTATTTATTTATTTTTAAATATACATACATGTCATTTTAATATTGTGTGATGAAATGTGGAAAAGCACATAAAATTCATTCTTTTGGATGTACAGTTCCATGAATTTTGACAAATAGTAGAGTTATGCACCAAACATTACAGTCTCAACACCCAAAATAATTCCCTGTGCCATGCATGGATAGGGATGTAGTCAACTCCTTCTACCATCCCCAACCCCTGGCAACCACTCATCTGTTCTCTATCCCTATAGTTTTGGCATTTCAAGGATGTCATGTAATTGGAATCACACAGTAGACAGCCTTTTAAATCTGGCTTCTTTCACTCTGCATAATATCTTTGAGCTTCATCTATGTAGTTATCTGCATCAATGGTCCATCCCTCTTCATTGCTGAGTAGTGTTCCATTGGGCAGATGTGCTGTACTTTAACCATTCACTAGTTGAAGGACACTGGCCTGTTTCCTAAATAACTTTTAAAAGCGTGAAGTGGTCCTGATGCCACAAATTTTGAGACATGATGGTAATGGAGGTATCATGTTTACATGGGAAATTATTAGATGGATGAAAGAGCTTTATTTTGGAAGCAGGATTGAAAAGATTTACACATCAAATGAGATGGGGAGTGGAGGGCCAAAGAAAGAGAAAAGAGTGAAATTAAGTCTAACGCTGAGGTTTCTGGTTTAAACAACTGGCTTTTGCAAATGAAGAAGACTGAAGAAGAATTGGTCTTAGTTCCAAAGGAATCAACAATATAATTTTGGACATGTTGAGTCTCAGATGCTTTTGATTTCTCCAAATGGAGATGTCTATATATAAGCAGTCTGGGCTGAAAATGACAACTTGGAAGTCATCGGAGTATACAGGGTGATTGAAACCATGAGGGATAAATGAGACTTCCAAGAGTGGGAATGCAGAGTAAGAAGGGAAGAAGACCTAGGTCAGGCTCCTGAGAAACACCTATATTGAAGGATCTGACTGAGGAGGAATAGGCAATGAAAAATATCCAGAGAGATCGGAGGACCATGAGGGGAGAGTTGTATCACAGAGGTCAAGAGAAGAAAACATTTCAAGAAGGGCAAAGTTATCGAGGGCATTGAATGCTGCAACAGAGAGAGGTCAAGGAAGTTAACGACTGAAAAGCAGCCACTGGATTTGGTGACATGGGTGTCATTTGTGACTCTGACAAGAACTTCTTGGTGGCGATGGAGTACTCATACCTCTAATCCTCTCTCTGCCCTAGACCCTAGCTCCTTTTTCCATAGCCCTCTCATCCTTGTTCCTTTGCCCCTAGAATCTCTCTTATTTCTCTTTCTAAACTCTTTTCATAGCACCATCTCCTCCCTCCCCCTCAAGATCTTGCTTTCTATAGACTTCTCTTAGACTTTCTTCCTCAAAGGCCTCTCCTGCTCTCTTCCCTAACCCATTTCTTCCCAGACCCTCCTTTTCCTCCCTTTATTCTCTCACTGCTCACTCCTCTCCTTAACCAGATATTGCTTTTCTCAGACTGCTGTCCTTTCCTCCCTTCTTTCAGACTCCTCTCCATTCCCCCACCTACCCAGGCTCTCTGGATGTCGGCAAGGGTCTCAGCAGGTTACTAAGGAGCTTCCCAGCTTGAACACTGAGGAGTCATAGTCTTTGGCATGATTCCACCAGGATCTGACAGTGCCAACCTATAGGAAAGCCCGTGTTAGAACCTAGGCCTTGAGTGCCTGCCAGCCTGGTAACCACATCCTGCCAACGCAGTACCCTCATCCGTCCTGGCACCTGCTCCGAACATTCTGCCTTTTCCTATTCTAAATTGCAGAGAGTCACTGTGAGCTGATAATTCTATTTTGCACTCACCAGCATTTTTTACTTGTGAAAATGCTGTCATATTCATTAGCCCAGCCGCGGGAAGTCAGCTGGATGAAGCCTGGAGACGGAAGACGTGAAGACTTGCCCCAGTTCACACAGCTGGTTAGAGGGTTAGCCTGCTATGCTTCCCACTCCTTCAGTCTTGCTTGTTTCCATGCCTAAAGAATCCCCAGGTCTGAACTCAGACATGGCTTCCCTTTTAGCTTGTCCCAGCTTGCCAAGTGTTAGCACCCTGGGAGCACTGCCAGGGGTCAGTACCCAATTCTCACCTGCAAAACAGTTATGGGCCACGTTGGAAAGGACAATGATTTTTTTATTTGCTTCATTGAATTCACATTAGGCAACGTTCTGCCTGTTTGCTTTGATATTACTTCAAAAATGGATTAGAGCATAATGATTAAGAACCAAGCTACAGAGATAGCCAGGTTTGGTGCCTAGGCCTGGCTCTGCAGCATCTCAGTGAGACAATGTATAGAAAACCCTCAGCACACTGCCTGGCACATAGGAAGTGTCCAATGAATAGTGGCCACTAGTCTTATCATTTTTACATAGGAATCCTTGGGAGGGAGTCAGCGAGGTACACTGGAAAGTTTATTCAACCCGACATTTGAAGACCTAGATTCCAGGTCTCACTATTACTGCCCAGCTGGGGATGCTGAGTAACTCACTCATTTCATTTCACTGGGCCTAGGCTTTCTCATCTGGAAATAGTAATAGCAGCCCTACTTTTCTAATGTGCTGTTTTAGCCTTTAAAGTATGCATACTCTTTGCCCTCGCTACTCTATTCCTAGGAATTATCCATATTGTGTGTAAAGATTCTAAGTTACATTAGTAAAAAAAAATGGAAATAACAAAAATGTCTATTAGTTATTGGTTTAATAGATTATATTTCTATATAATAGAATACAGTTCAGTCATAAGAGATGATCCAGATTCATTTTTTTAATTGACATGGAAATATGATCATGTCAGTGGACCATGTCAATATCATATGATCACATTATTTATAAATGATAGGTTACAGAATTGCAGGATATAATGTGATTCAATTTTGTAAAAATATTTCTACTCATGTCTCTACAGTACATCAAAATGTTAACAATGATTAACATTACACCTCTTGCTGGTAGTATTATCAAGACCTCTATTTTCTTCTTCATATTTTATTTTCTGAATTCTTTGCAATAGCATCTAGTATTTTTTTAATCAGTAAAAAAGGAAAGCTTTTTTTTCCGGTTAGAGAGGAAACCCAGTCTCTGCACTCTACTCCACAGACCTCGTGGGAGACTGAAATGACACAGGTACTCCTGTGTGTGGTACAAAGGGGAGGCCTATGGTTACTATGGACATCTCAGTCCGACCTTGTAGGGACCTGCTCTTTAAACCCAACAGAGTCTGAAGCTGTAATACACATTTGCCCTTGTACCTTGGGGTCGCTCAGCCTTAGGATTGGCATAGGGCAGGGGGCTTTGCTGGAGAACAAATATGGGTGGAACAATCTGCCCGGCTTTAGGCAGTGCAGGGCTGCTTGGGCACCAGCTCACTGGGCTGTGTTTGAGGCTTTCTTCCTGCTGGGCTGGAAGGCTGCTAGCCAGGAACACCGCATGGGCATAAGAGACCCCCCCTCCTCTCCCTATTCCCAAAGCTGAAATGTTCCGAATTCCTCCTTGGGCCACACCACTCTCCCCCAAGTCCTCTCCTGGGCTCACAGAGGTCACCACACAAAAGCCCAGCTGGAGTTTTTGACAGGAAAAACACAAACTTTGCCAAACTTTTTTAAGCACCTCAATCTTCCATAGCCTCCAAGGGTTTAATTCTGATCTGTAATAAGTCTCTGACCTGAGGCTGAGATTTGCAGATGGATTTTGCAAAGCTGCTGCAAACAATTAGAAATCCTTTATCACCTCAGCCTGGGCCCCTTGCACCTTGTTCCCCTCCCTCAGGATCTTCTCCAGAGCCATACATCTCTTCCAAGGCTCTCCAAAGGAACTGCTTCGTAAGTGTCTCAATTTTCATTTATTTGCTGCCTTTTAAACTCACTTAGGTGGGCTCTGGCTTCTTAGTTGTTGTCAATTCGGCCCACCTTGGGTTTCTGAGGGAAGGACACTGGAGGCAAAATTCAGGTAGGTCGGTAGTATTTGTTTCTTCAAGGCTACCACAAAGGTTCCAGTCTTTGAATCTACAGGACTAGAGGAAGCATTCTCCAAATCTGATCATAATCTCTGACTGGAGCTTTTGAAGGCAAAAGGACTGAGATAAAAAGGATGGGAGGAAAGGAACTACAGTTTACCCCTCTAACTAAGGGGCCTAAGGACGATCAGAAGGGGTGTTTCCTCACAGCCAGCTCCAGTGCCTTCCTTAGCATGAAGGCTCAGGGAGTCAGCAGAAGGAGGAATTTGTTTTTAATTTATTTTTTATTTATTAGTTTCATGTGTACAAAACACTGTAATAGTTAGACATTCATCATTTATACCCCTCACAATGTGATAACCCCCCTCCCCCAATCTACTACCCCTCTGACATCGCACACAGCCGTTACACTGCCACTGTCTATTCCTTATGCTATACTCCGCTTCTTGTGAATGTATATGTATATATGTATGTATGTGTATATATATATATATATATATGTATATATATATATATATATATACAAATTATAGTTGGCATTCATTATTATTCAGCTTCGGCTTCAGGTGTGCAGTGCAGTGATCAGGCATCTACATCTTCCCTGAGGTGGTCTCCCTAATGAGAGAAGTGTACATCGGGTACCCTAGAAAATCTTTACAACATTACTGATTACATTCCCCAAATTGACTTTCATATCCCCGTGGCAGTCTTGTGGTTACAGATTGTGCTTTCTAATCCCCTCACCTTCCCCCTTGTCAAACCCCCCTACCATCGAAGAAGGAGGATTTTTGAGTGAAGTCATGAAGTCTCCCCTTCAAGCCCTTAAATAACTCCTCCACTGGTCTGCATGTCTGTCATTAGAAATTACCCTTTGAAGGAAATCCTGCCATTTTGGACAACTTGGATGAACCTTGAGGGCATTATGCCAAGTGAAATGAGTCAGACAGAAAAAGACAAATATATAATCTCACTTACATGTGGAATATAAAACAAATCTGAGTTCATAGATACAGAGAACAGATTATTGGTTGCCAGCTGCAGGGGTGGGGTGGGGATGGGTGGATGAAACAGGTGAAGGGGGTCAAAAGGTACAAACTTCCAGTTACAAGATAAATAAATCCTGGGGATGTAATGTACAGCATGGTGACTTTAGTTAATAACACTGTACTGTATATTTGAAAGTTGCCAACACAGTAGATCTTAAAAGTTCTCATCACAAGAAAAAAGGAAAAACTTGTGATTATATGGTGATGGATGTTAACTAGATTTATTATTGTGATCATTTCACAATATATACATATGTCAAATCATTGTGTTGTACACCTAAAACTAATGCCATGTTATATGTCAATTATATATCAATAAAAACGAAAGAAATTCCTTCTTTGGACTGAGACATTATTCTCTTGAAGTGTCCTCTTTGAAACAGAGTTGGAACCAAAACATTAACAGCATTTTAGTTGGGGAGATTGTAGGTAATATCTGTTTTCTAAAGGCTGCCTTTCTGCATTTTCTAGCTTTCTAAAATGAGAGTGATTTACTTCGATGTTCAGGACAAAAATAAACTTCTTTTTAAAGCAATTAGAAAAATCTCTCAATCCAGTTGTAGTTCCCCAAGCTGTCATCAATCAACTGATGCAAAGGAAAGGTGAACTGCTCCAAGGACAAACTTTCCAGAAAGTGGGGCTTCAAAGGAATGGCTTTGCCACTTACTGGAACCCTAAGAGCCTGGGTCTCAGATTCCTGTGAGGGGCTGGAAGGTCAACACATGGAGAAATGAAGCTGACTGGCAGAAGAGAGCCGTGGTGGCCCTCATTACCCCCAGGATGCCACATGAGGTCCTTCCTTGAGTGTGTGAACCCCACCTGTCTTGCCCCACTCAGTCTTCTGAGGGTGCTCCCAAAGAAGGGGTTCTGTGCACAAGCCTCTCAGACCAAAAAATCAGGGGGACTAGCAGGGCAAGAAGGGGTTAATTCAGAAGCTCCTGTCACTCTTTATCCCCCCTAATCATCTCCTGCAGTTCTAATCGCCCCTCTAAGGAAGATTAGTTAA
Source organism: Rhinolophus hipposideros (assembly GCF_964194185.1). Taxonomy (NCBI): domain Eukaryota; kingdom Metazoa; phylum Chordata; class Mammalia; order Chiroptera; family Rhinolophidae; genus Rhinolophus; species Rhinolophus hipposideros. Next base: position 50,792,488 of record NC_138046.1, on the reverse strand, counting down.
GGATCCTAAATGAAGCTTTCTTGCCCAGCTCTTGGACCATGGAGTGTGTTGGTCCCATGCCCAGAAGACAAATTCAGCTGGCAAGACCTAGAGTTCTCTGTTCCTCCAAAGCAGCCAGGGCTTGATTTCTAGGATGATCCCTCAAAGAGATGAATTTCTTTCAGAGCTGCCTGCTTCTAATAATAGCTGTTTCATCTTATATATTTATCAGAGTGGCTCCTGTCCCAATTACCTTATTTGAGACTCAAAACCTTAGAGATGAGCAAACTAGGGCTTGGAGAAGTTAGGGAACTTCCTTAACATGTTCCAGGCAAAACTGAGACACACAGATTTTGATGTGACGTTGACACTACCGTTTAGGTCACCAATATGCTTTGAATACAGTTAACCATTTGTTGAGGAACGACTATCGGCCACGACCACACTGGGAGGCTGGTATCATCTCCATTTTACAGATGAGAAAACTAAATGTAAAGAATGGAAGTGACTCTCCCAAGGCCACACAGCTAGAAAGTACAGAAGCAAAATCAAATTCTTTTCTGACTCCAAAGTCCAGGTTCTTTTCCCACTACCCCATACTACCTATCTTGAAAACAATTAGCCTTGGTTTCTTCCTTTTGATAAGAATATGCTAAAGCTATCAAATATATGGTGATGGAAAGAGTTGGTGGTGTCTCTGGGTGGTGAACACACAAAGTGATATATAGATGAAGTGTTACAGAATTGTACACCTGAAATCTATGTAACTTTACTAACAATTTTCACCCCTATAAACTTTAATTAAAAAAAAAGAATATGCTAAAGCCAGCCCACACTAATAGAAATTTCCAAGGCCATTTGATTCTCAGGCTGGAACTCTTTCTCTAAACCCTCTACCATTCATCACACAAAACAAAACAGAATCTAGCCTGGCCTACCACACAACCACTTGCTATGTTGCCCACCCCTACTTTCTTGACCCTGGCTGAAAGCTGACCCCCATTGTGCCATTTCTCCCAATTGAATAAACTCCAACAACTTGTTCTTCCTCCTGCCCAGCTATGCCAAGTCAGACTCTCTAGAGATTACAAACCTCAGTGATGGCATTTCTTTTTTTACTCTGCCTTCCTCCTGCCCCAAACTACTTCCCCATGTACTCCTACTGAGTTAGGACTAGCTCTGGGGAGAAGCTTTCTTCTTGGGCACACTATTGACACCCATGGGAAACTCAAGATGGGCTCTTCTGCCACCATCCCAAGAAGGCTGGAGCAGGAGCTGCTTCTCTGGGAGGCGGAGGTCTTCTCCCCCAAAACCTCAAGGTACCTCACCAATTATCACTGAAAGCACAGATATAAATAGGGAGTACAAATTAAAAATATTTCACCCAGCCTAGGTGGGAAGAGGGGTCTAAGGAAGGTTTCAAGGATAGGATGAGTCCTGAAGGATGACTAGCAATTACCATATTTTGCCGTGTATAATGTGCTCCCATGTATACTGTGTGCCCACGTTTCTGGCCCAAACTTCCAGGCTAAAAATATTTTGTTTTAAATACATGGAGACTGAACAACATGTTACTAAATAATGAATGGCTGGGTCAACAATGAGATCAAGTAAGAAATCAAAAGATACCTCGAGAAAAACGAAAATGAAAACACAACGACACAAAATCTATGGGATGCAGTGAAAACAGTCCTAAGAGGAAAGTTTATAGCAATGCAGGCCTACCTAAAGAAACAAGAAAAATCTCAAATCAACAGATTACCTTTACACCTCAGGGAACTGGAAAAAGAACAGCAAAATAAGCCCAAAGGGACAAAGGCATGAAATAATAAAGATCAAAGTGGAAACAAACGAACTAAAAACCGAAAAAACAAAACTAAAGATCAATGAAACCAAGAGCTGTTTTTTTTTTATTAAATAAACAAAATTGACAAACTTTTAGCCAGACTCATTTTAAAATAGAGAGAGAGTACCCAAATTAATAAAATCAGAAATGAAAGAGAGAAGTGAGGACAGATACCACAGAAATAAAAAAAAAATAAAAAACTAAGAAAATACTATGAGCAATTATACGCCAACAAATTTGACACTCTAGAAGAAATGGATAGTTTTCTAGAAGCATACAACCTTCCAAGGCTAACTCAAGAAAAAATGGAAACTCTGAATAAGCTGATTACTACCAGTGAAATTGAATCAGTAATCAACAAGCTCCCAACAAACAAAAGCCATGGACCAAATGACTTTACAGGTGAATTTTACAAAACATTCAAAAAAGAATTATCACCTATTCTCCTCCAACTATTCCAAAAAATCCAGAAGGAGGGAAGGCTCTCAAACTCCCTGTACGCGGCCACTATCATCTTGATCCCAAAATCAGACAAAGACATTACAAAAAAAAGAAAACTACAGACCAAAATCCCTAACGAACATAGATGCAAAAATCCTCAGCAAAATATTAGCAAACAGAATTCAGCAATACATTAAAAAGATCATACACCACGATCAAGTGGGATTCATTCCTGATATGCAAGGTTGCCTCAGTATTTGCAAATCAATTAATGTGATGCAGCACATTAACAAATGAAAAATGAAAATCATATGGTCATATCAATAGATGCAGAAAAAGCATTTGACAAAATCCAACAGCCACTTATGATAAAAACTTTTAAGAAAGCAGGAATAGAGGGATCATATCTCAACATAATAAAGGTCATATATGGTAAACACACAGCTAACATTATACTCAATGGGGAAAAGCTAAAACCTTTCCCCTTAAGATCAGGAACAAGACAAGGTTTCTCCACTTTTATTCAATATAGTTCTGGAAGTTCCAGCCACAGCAGTCAGAAAAGCAAAAGAAATAAAAGGCATCCAAATTGGTAAGGAGGAAGTAAAATTGTCATTATATACAGATGACATGACGCTATACAAAGAGAACCCAAAGACTCCACCAAAAAACTATTAAAACTGATAAATGAATTTAGTAAAGTAGCAGGATACAAAATTAATATTCAGAAATCAGTTGCATGTGTATACACCAATAATAAACTGTCAGAAGGAGAAATTAAGAAAACACTCCCATTTACAATTACTTCAAAAATTATAAAATACTTAAAAATAAATGTAACCAAAGAAATAAAAGACCTGTACTCAGAAAATTATAAGACAATGAAAAGGGAAAGTAAAGAAGATACAAGCAAATGGAAACACACACCATGCTCATGAATAGGAAGAATTAATATAGTTAAAATGTCCATAATGCCCTGGCAATATATAGATTGAACGCAATTCCTATCAAACTACCAAGGACATTTTTCACAGAAATAAAACATATAATCCTATATGAACTATAAAAGACCCCGGATAGCCACAGCAATCTTGAGAAATAAGAACAAAGTGAGAGGTATAAGGATACCTGACATCAAATTATACTACAAGGCTATAGTAATCAAAACAGCATAAATTCAAAATGGATTAAAGACTTAAATGTAAGATCTGAAACCATAAAACTCCTAGAAGAAAATACAGGAAGTAAATTTGCAGACATTACCTTAGTAATACTTTTACTGATATTTCCCTTTGGGTAAGGGAAGTAAGAGAAAAAATAAACATATGGGATTACATCAAACTAAAAAGATTTTCACAGCAAAGGAAACCATCAATAAAATAAAAAGGCATCCTACTGAATGGGAGAAGATATTTGTCAATGATACATCTGATAAAGGGTTGATATCCAAAATTTATAAAAAAAAAACTCATTCAACTCAACACCAAAAAAACAAACAACCCAATTAAAAAATGGGCAGAGGACCTGAAGAGACATTTTCAGAAAGAGGACATACAGATGGCAAACAGACATATGAGAAAATGTTCAACCTCACTAATCATTAGAGAAATGCAAATAAAAACCACAATGAGATACCATCTCACTCCAGTCAAAATTGTTATCATCAGTAAATCAATAAATAAGTGCTGGCGAGGATGTGGAGAAAAGGGATCCCTCGTGCACTGCTGGTGGGATTGCAGATTGGTGCAGCCACTATGGAAGGCAGTGTGGAGGTATCTCTAAAAACTGGAAATGGAACTACCTTATGACCCAGCAATTCCACTCCTAGGTATCTATCCAGAGAAATCCAGAACACTGATTCAAAAAAAAAAAAATTATGCACCCCCTATGTTTATTGCAGCACTATTCACAATAGCCGGGACATGGAAACAACCGAAATGCCCATCAGTAGACGACTGAATTAAGCAACCGTGGTACATTTATACAATGGAGTATTACTCGTTCATAAAGAAGAATGAAATCTTGCCATTTGCAACAACATGGATGGACCTAGAGAACATTATGCTAAGTGAAATAAGTCCAACGGAGAAAGACAAATACCGTACAATCTCACTTATACGTGGAGACTAAATAATAGAATAAATGAACAAACTAATCAGAAACAGTCTCAGAGACATGGAGGCAAAACTGATGGTTGCTAGATGGGAGGGGGGAGGGGATAAGGGAAGTGAGGGGATTGGAAAGCACAATCGGTAACCATAAAATTGCCATGGGGATACGAAAGACAGTTTGGGAAATATAATCAATAATGTAAAGATTTTATAGGGTATCCGATGGACACTTGTCTTATTAGGGAGACCACTTCATGGATGGTGTAGATGCCTGACCACTGCAGTGTACACTTGAGGCTGAAACTGAATAATGATGAATGTCAACTATAATTATATATATATATATATATATATATATATATATATATATATATATATATATATGTATACACACACACACACACACACACACAGGATATGGAGTATAGCATAAGGACTAGAGTCAGTGGAACTGTAACTGGTATATATGATATCAGAGGGGTAGTAGATTTGGGGGAGGGAGGTTATCACTTTGTGAGGGGTATAACTGTCTGATTATTACATTGTGTTGTACACTTGAAACTGATTATTACATTGTTATTACATTGTTTTGTACACTTGAATTAATTTTTTAATTGAAAGTCTTATTTGTTTACATTTAGATACTTGTTTTTTGTATTATAAAGGAATTTCAGCATTTATTTTTTTAACATATTATGTTACAAGAAATTTTGTGTGACAAATATTACAAAACACAGGAACAGATACAAGGTACAAACAATTTTATGTACCGGTAACAAATTTATGATATTTATACATCATAGAAGGCCAAGAACTCTTCATCGTTGCAAGTTCATCATAAGTTCAACAAAACTGTTGTGGTATTCCAGGCTATTATTTTGCATACGGATATCGTTATTGATTTTTAGAGTTACATTTTTAACTCATAAGCATAAATAAAAGAATTAAAAACATCTATATAGACACGGAATTAGTACTACTCATGTATAATTCGCATCCTTATTTTTCCCTCACAAATTTGGGCAAAAAAAGTGTGCATTATACATCGCTAAATATGGTAGTTAAGCAAACGGTCGGTGGTAGAGTAGCATGCTTAAGGTTTGGAGACAGACAGAAAGGGAAATTCAGAGAAGTACATGTGTTCAGCTATGGCTGGATTTTGGTTGGAAGCTGTGGAGAAAAGAAGGAGCTGGACAATTGATGGCTTTCCTGACAGCAATTAAGAGGTCCTGAAGTTTTTTAAGCATGGCAAAGAGGTAGGATGGCACTTGTGATTTCATTTCCATTTTATAAAGATCCTTAACTACTGGATGGATAATTGATTGCAGGGGCAGGGCAGAAGTGGAACTGGAGAGATCAACTTGAGGTGCTTATGAGATTTCCAAATAGACAAGAGATAATAGTTGCATGTAGTTTGAACTAAAGTTTAGGTAATGGAGATGGGGAAAAGTGTATTTATTCAGAATATATTTTACCAGTAGATCTGATAGAACTTCATAATTGACTACATGTCAAGAAGAGGTGAGGCATCAAGGATGACTGGCTTGGGTTACTGGATTAGTGATGGTGCCATTGAAATAGGGAAGACTGTGTGAGGAATAGTTTGGGGGTAGAGAGAGAGAAGAGGGCAGATGATTTCAACTTTGCAAATGTTGAGTTTGAGGTGCCATTAAAGCATTCAGGTGGGGTCATGCCAAGTGCAGTTGAGTGTACAAATGTTGAATTCAGGAGAGAGAGCTGTGTCAGAGGTATGGATTCGGGAGTCATTGCCATGGAGACAGAGTGGATGAGATTTCCCAGAGATAACATAAAGAATAAAAAATCTAGAAGTTTAGAGAAAACCCTGGATGGAATAGTCAGATTTATAGAGTGGGAAAAAGAAGAGGAACTTATAAAGAAGACCTAAGAGAATCATTTTGAGAGGCAGGGAAAACTGGGAGTAGTGTTACAGAAAACAAGGGAGAAGACAGTTTTATGAAGGAGAGGGACAAGGTGAGATGACAGAGATATGACCCTTGAAGAAAATTGTTTCTGACCTCATTGAGACTATTTTCAGCGGAAGGCTAACAGCAGAAGCAAGACTTCAGAGGGTTGAGCAGTGAGTCGGAGGGGGGAAAAGTAGAGACTTCAATATGAAATGGCTTGTTTAAGATTCTTGGCTGCAAAGAGCATGCTATGGATACGGTAATAACTGCAGAGAGAGGAGGGTGCTCAAAAAGAGTGACAAGTATTTGAAGTAGTCACGCAGAGATATTTAGCTGGGGGAAGTAGATGGACTAGCAAGTAACCGTGAAAGCCCCACTGAGATGCAAAGTCATGAGTGGGCTAGGTAGAATTGTGCCCCATTTAGCAATAAGAAAACTAATACCTGGAAAGGACTTCTGCAGCATCACAGCTGGTAAGTGACAGAGGTGACATTCAAACTAGATTTCCCTTCCCACCTCCTATCAAATGTTTATTGGCCCTTGCTCCGCACAGCTTTGCATCAATATTGGCACTGTCATATCCACCACTGATGAATACTATTGACTATCAACCATGTGCCCAATGCTGCAGAGGCACAACAGAAGTTTAATATACGGTTTCCTCCCTCAAATTGTTTAGAATTTGGTTGAAGAGACAAAATATTCAACAATTGTAAATAAATATAAAATGGTGAAACTTTGTCTGTTTCTCTCTCTGTCTCTTTTTCTCTGTATCTCTCTCTGTCTCTCTGTTTCCATCTCTCCATCCCTATCTTCGTGTTTCTCGCTCTCGCTCTCCATTTCCCTTCTTCTTCCTCTGATTCCCTCTCTCAATCTCCTTTCCCACCACCAGGCAGCTCAGGTCCCTTACACTGAGGTGTCACTGACTCATTGAGAAAGTCTATATTTTATATCCCTCAAACCTCTTTACCACTTTTGTTCCTTCATTAAGAAGACATTTGTGGTAATGCACTGTGTAAGGCACTTGAGATACAGAGATGAATAAGGTAAAGCCTTTGGTTTCAAGTAGCTCACAGACTAATGGGGAAGAATGAGGATTTAAACAGGAAATTTAAACAGTTTCCTCATCTGTACAATAGGGATTTGGGTACCACAAAGTGTTATTGTAACATTAAAAGCATTAACATGTGTGAAGTGCTTACAATGGTCACATAGGAAACACTACATAATGTTACTATTCTTCTTATTACTATGATGGAGGTAAGTAAACACAAGACACTGTAAGAACATAGACGAGGGGCACTTCAGGCTAAAGTAAGAGACATCTGAGCTGAGTCCTAAACGATGAGAAGGCACTAAACAGGGGGAGAAAAATGCCAGGCATTCTGCACAGAAGGAACAGCCTGTACTCAGGTTTGTAAGAAAAGCCAACACGGTCTGACTGAGGAACTGAAAGTAATTTAGTTCAGCAAGAGCATAGAGTATGAGGAGGGGAATCGCAAGAGATGAAGCTTGAGAGGTCACAGAGTACAAGCAAGTTTGGACTTTATTCTTTAGCTGGTGGGGAGCCACTGGAATGTTTTTTTGTAGAGCAGTGACTTGATCAGATTAATGTGTTGAAAGATCACCTTAGCAACAGCGTGGAGAATGAATTGGAGGGGGCAAGACTGGAAGTAAGACCAGTTAGGAAGTCGTTGCTATAGTCCAGGGGAGAGAGGATGATGAAGCTCTGAACTGGGAAAGTAGCAGTAGGGATAGAAAGAAGGGTACCGTAGATTTGAGGTGTAGACAAGAGGTAGAATTGGTGAGACAGTGACCATAAAGGGTGACAGATAAGCATGGGAGAGGTGTCAAAAATCACTCCCAGGATTTTGGTCCAGTGCAAGAAGATGGATAGAGATATCATTCAGTGACCACAGGAAACCCAGGGAAGAACTGCTTGGGGAGGAGTGCAATAGGAGAGGTGGTGATTCTCTTTTAAATACATCGAATTAGAGGTTCCTATGAGATTTCCAAGTGGGCATTTTAAATAGATAATTGTTCTGGAAGTCTTGAAGCTCAGGAGGAAGGTCTATGCTGGAAATGTAGATTTGAGAATGCCAGTGAATGGGTGTGAGATTAAGTCATGGGGTGGATAAGTGTGTTCAGAGACCAGAATGTTGACTGAGAAAAGGATAGACTTCTGAAGGATATTCACATTGAAGAGATTGGTAGGGAAAGAGAAATTTTGGACAAGGCTAAAAATGGAATAGCCAGATTGTGGTGGGTTGAAAGTTAGTGGAGAGTCTTGCTGGAGAGGGGATATGCCCTTGAACCTTAGTGTTTTGAACCTTGGCAAGAGTAGGGGTCCTTGAACACTGCAAAATCCTGGACAGCGCTGAAATTCCAAAAGATTGGCTTAGATACTTGGCCTTTACAAAGCCAAGAACAGCTTCCCTTTTCTCTGTCCTCCCAGTGAAGTTCCAGGCTCCTTCTTCCAGGCCCTGGAACAGTCTCTGCTCCAGAGTTCTCCCACGTGATCTGAGAGACCTAGGGATGGCGGGGGCATCTATTAGGAGAGCAGATGGGAAATGTCTGCATGTGTTATACATGAAGGAGGCCCTAGGCTAGCCTATGGAGGGGGATTTGGGTAGGTCCGGGAGGATGTGAACCTCAGGGTGTAGACAGAAGACTGTTGCCTGCCCCAACCTGCCCTGGAGTAAATTTTCAACATGGGTTGGATGATCAAGGGCTAAACCTTTGCCTTCTACCCCCTTGAAGATTCAAGAGGCTTCTAACTTGGAGCCCAAGGCTACATCCTAAGACCTGTTCCTCTTGATCCAGTCTCCTGGAGTTTGGCCTCAGTCTGCAATTGAGGGGCCCTCTGGCATTATTGCTGGGCAATGTGTTAAACAGCAGGCCTTGGAGACAGAACCGTGCCAGCCAACAGCCTGATCTGGAGTTAACAGCCACTACAACTGCCACTGCCATACCACCTTCTGGGAAAGCAGCTGCATGTCTGGCACCCGCTTTTGTCTGGCTGCCAGCAGAAGGCATGTGCCTACGCAGGAGGTGATGACATTTTGGCTTCACTTTGAAAGTTTTTTTTTTTTCTTTCTCATGTGTTATTTCTAAAGATAACAAAGGTCAAAAGGCACCCAGCATTTTCTGGTTTCTCATAAGCTTCTGGTCAATATTTAATCTAGTTTATGGATTTTTTTTAGGTCTTCTAGATGCCTTCTTGAGCCTGTGGGTAGATGCCTTGTGGCCACCCACACACTTGTAAGGAGGAGAGAAGTTGGCCTCTCAGTGACACTCTGAAATGAGGGAATAGAGGACGGGATCCAAGGAGCAAGAGCTGCAGTCTAAAGACGAGAGAACAGGCCCTGAAGACACTTCTACTGAGAGGTCTGTCATGGCCTCTCTTGGCCTCCAAGTTATAGGCTACATTCTGGGCCTTCTGGGGCTGTTGGGCACCCTAGTTGCCATGCTGCTCCCCAGCTGGCGAACCAGTTCTTATGTCGGTGCCAGTATTGTGACAGCAGTCGGCTTCTCCAAGGGCCTCTGGATGGAGTGTGCCACACACAGCACAGGCATCACCCAGTGTGACATCTACAGCACCCTTCTAGGCCTGCCCGCTGACATCCAGGCTGCCCAAGCCATGATGGTGACATCCAGTGCAATCTCCTCGTTGGCCTGCATTGTCTCCGTGGTGGGCATGAGATGCACCGTCTTCTGCCAAGACTCCCAAGCCAAGGACAGAGTGGCAGTAGTGGGTGGAGTCTTCTTCATCCTTGGTGGTCTCCTGGGCTTCATTCCTGTTGCCTGGAATCTTCATGGGATCCTGCGGGATTTCTACTCCCCACTGGTGCCTGACAGCATGAAATTTGAGATCGGAGAGGCTCTTTACTTGGGCATTATTTCCTCCCTGTTCTCCCTCGTTGCTGGAATCATCCTCTGCTTTTCCTGTGCACCCGAGGGAAATCGCTCCAACTACTATGATGCCTACCAGGCCCAGCCCCTCACCACTAGGAGCTCTCCAAGACCCGATCAACCACCCAAAGTCAAGAACGAGTTTAACTCCTACAGCCTGACAGGGTATGTGTGAAGAACGAGGGGCCAGAAACGGGGGGTGGCTGGGTCTGTGAAAACCAGTGGACAGCCCCCCTGCCCCCCGACCCCCCGCCAGGGCCACAGGTGAGGGACATTGCCACTGGATCGTGTCAGAAGGTGCTGCTGAGGATAGACTGATTTGGGCCACTGTATGAAGAGAAGGCAGAAATGGGAGCTGGTGTGACAGCAAACAGGTTGAATTGTCAAGATGCTTGCCAAGCCAGTCTTTCTGTTTCCTTCACCTTGGTCCAACACCCCACACACTGAATTCTCCAACTCTCAACTCCAAACCCACCTTCCTACTCTAAGCCAAACCCCATGGGCTCCCTTCTGCCCTTTGGTTTACCTGGGAATCCATCCATAAACTCACTTATTACATCCTATTGACTGATGCTTTCTATGATCAAAGACCCTCCCTCTGACTGAGGTTGTCTCTGAGCTCCCTGCTGGAGGATGGGGGAAGGAGGAGTAGTGGCTTTTATGAAAATGGTTCTAACCTCCTTCTCAAACCTCCCTCCAAAGAAATGGATTGGCCAATAGTGGGCTCTGGAGCTTCCGTCCCACTCTTGTTATGTCTCCAAGTGTCCAAACTGGTTTGTGCATGAACGGAAATAGAGCCATCCCACTTGTACCGAGGGAACAGAGAGCAACTGGATGCAGGACGCGAGGAAGAGAAGGTAGCTGAGGACCCAAAAAGACCAGAACCACTGCCTAGGGCATTTCCCAGAATTCTGTCGCACTTGCAGGTTGGGGATCTAGCCCACAACTAGAGGAAAGCACAAGGAAAGAAGATACGGTGGAAAGCTCCAGGCAGCAGCAGACTGTCTCCACTGAGGAAGTGCCTCAGAAGCTGCAGCCCCACCTTTCACTGAAGCTCCTGCCTCCCTCTGGGGCATCTGACCTGGCCTCCGGCTAAACAACAAGGCTAAGGGCCCTACATGATTGTTTCCTTAGGAATGGGAAACTGATTTTTCTAGAGACAGCCCTTAGCTGGGGGATGACAGTGTGGGAGCTGTGGAGGACTGTGACAATACCTTTCCTAGATGCTGCCCAAGAGAAAAGAACTGTGGCATGTAAGAAGCTGGGTGGACATTTGTGGTGGCTCCAGTAGATATTTCTGTTGGGCCAGAGAGGCAGCTCCCTTCCCCACCACAGAGAGTCTTCAAGCCTCATAGCAAATCAGCCCAAAGGCTGACATCGGACTCTGGGGCCCACCCATAGAACACAACAGAGACTCTGACAGACTACAGCACCAGGTGGGCCTCCTGTCACCCTGCATACTCCCCCCATCATCCTTCACCAGAAATTCCAGTTGCTAGAAGTCATCCAAGGGCTTCAGCATAGAATAATCAAGCCCACGGTGGTATGGACCTGATTTGAGTGATAGATGAGCTGCTGCCTGGGATTTCAGACGAGGTCGGAGAGTATAGAGAATAGTTCCCAGGCAGACAGCTCCAAGGCCTGAAAATGTTCCATTTTCCCTGGTGTGGGGGTGGGGGAAGTCATAAACCAACCAAAGGCATTTCACCTCATCAGCCTAAGCATGAGCAACTTCTGACAAAGTCCAGTACACCCCCCCAAACCTCAGTGCCAGCACAAGGGGCCCGTTCGTTGTATCTACATGCCTTGCACATTTCCACTTCCTAGCCTGATTAAGCTGTTCTCCCGAGCTGGAAGGCCCTTTCCCCTTTCCCAAGTCTTCCTCACGCTTGAACAACTTGCTCAGCACCACCTCCTTCACTGAGCCTCCTCTGACCACTCCGTCCCTCTCCTACCCCTCCCTCAAGGTACAAATCACTTCTTCGATGCTTATCATTCATAATTTTTGATGCACAGTTATATTTTCATGTGTTTATAGCTGATTTCACAAGTACATTGTAAACTTGTGGAGGGTAAGGGCCATATCTTAGACCTCTACGTATCCTCCAGACTTACAGATAAAGACTATGTGGAAGAGCGCTGGGCACACAGTAGATGATCAATAAACACTTGTTGATTGACTAACTGTTTTATTCACTAACAGGGGCCCAGACAAGACAAGTGTGATGGAGAGAACTGGGGTAAGGAAAGGGTAGCACGGAAAATGGCCTTTCTTCCCACTGGGTGGATTGAAAATGATAGACTTTTCTGAAGATATTAAGAAAGCAAGATACCCCTCCTCCCCAGGGAAACTTTTACCTTTTCATCTTGCCCAGGGTTCCTCCCTTTTCACAACAATTCTTTCATTTTAGTTAGTTACTAAATTTGTTATGTATTTACTCCTTTCATTTTCTGAATCCTCATTGTGAGGAAGGTGAAAGAGATCTGATTATCTCCATTTGGCAGATGGGGAAACTAAGGCCCACATAACCAAACAGATTTTCCCAGAGCCACACAGCTGGTATTAGTGTCCCAGTCTCCTGATTCCCAAAATAGGATTCTGCTGATACAAATATTCACAGCCAATAGGAAGAGCCTGCCAGAGGTCCCCAAGCTGCCTAAGGAAAACAACATATGGCCAACAAGGTAACACTGGGGACACACAGGCTCTCCTGGCTGCCTGTGAGGGGGATCGGGGAGAGCAGGACCGATTCACTGAGTATGCCACCTGGAACTGCCCCACCTGTCATGCTGGCCATTTGGCCAGCCTGGACTCAGCTAACTGTCCCCACAGGGGAGAGGCCAAACTTACATTTGAAGAAGTCACAACACCTCAGTTCCAATTCCCCTAACTCTGGAGGTGTGGGAGTTTGGAAGGCCAATGAGTTGGTCCTGTTCTCACCTCCTTTGGAACTAACAAAGCCTAATTCGTAAAGGCGTTCACTGTGGCAACACTGATGACAATGGAGCCCTACAAGATTCGCCTTACCCAGTCCCCGGACCTAGTGGGCCCCAGCACACAGGAGCCTGTTACAACAGGCACTACTGCCATTGCCTTCTTTGGTGCAGAGGCTAGGACCCCGGCATCCAAGTCCATTTGGAAAGAATGGCAGCAGGCAGGAATAAGGGTGCAGAGAGAGGGCTCTCTGAACAGAAGTTTAATAAGAGTCTTTTTCAATAAGAGTTTAATTAAGTTTTAATGAGTTTAATTAAGAAGTTTAATAAGAAGTTGAATAAGAGTTCCTGGTCTGGCACCAGGAATCCAAGTACCCTTAATGGGGGGGCCACTGGAGGTTGGAAGATGGGGCTGCCTTGCTCACTCTGCTCTGCTGAGTGGGCAGCAGCCTGGTATGGGATTCAATGATCCACCACCTGGTGACCAAAGCACTTTCAGATCTACCAATTTCGTTGTGTGCTCCAAATACCCCAACGGAATGGGTCTTTTACAGGAAACAAAACGGAGGATCAGAGAGGTAAGTTTCCTGAAATCAGAGTGTCAGATTCTGAATATAAGCTTGAAAACCCTTCCCACATCAATATAGGTCTGTGATTCTGCTCGGAAGGTGTAAGAGCGCCTGTTGCTCTTCAGATTCCTGCAGCCCTCCTTTCCCATCTGCTACTGGACTCTTAAGAGCCTTTGAGGGAAACAGGGCACAGAGCTTCCCTTCATCTTAGGATGAGGATGGCCTGAGAGGTCCTCCTTCCTTTTAATCTGGGAAGAATCTATGGAAGGTGTTAGAAGTTCATCCTCAACTAGAAAAACCAGGGTAAACTCGACAAAGAGCAACTGGCTGAGTAAGAAAAGCCTTTGACTAATTTTCCCTGTGGCTCGTTGAGCAAGAAAAACCTTGATCTAGACAATTCCCTAGAAATTTCCTTGAGTCTGGTTCCATGTTAAACAGGGTTCCATTGCCTTCCATCATAAAGTAATTTAGATTAGCCATAGAGCAAAGGGATAGCGAAGGCCATTGGGTTTATGCTCCAGCCTCACAGCTCTGAACCTTGCACAAGGAGATGTTTCTGCCTCCCTCATTCCTCTGATAATAGAGTGACTCATGTTTTCTCCTTCTTGGGGCCCTAGTGACCCACTATGATGTCATCATTAATGGGGAGGTGGGGGCTGAAACTGGCTTCCTGGTGGAAAGGCAAGTTTCGGAGATACCTTAATCCAACCAGTTAAACAGTCATTCCAGCAGCTCGCTAGCCAACCAGCCCACACTCACTGCGCTCTGTGTCTGTGTCAGGAAATGTGGTAAAGGCTTTGAGGGCTACGAGGGTAAACCAGGGTAGTTTTTGCCTTGCAGGAACTGACAGCTGATCTAGGGAAGATAAGACATGCACACCTAAGTGTGGTCCAAGGCACAATATAGTTTGTCCTGTGAGGGGGGGTGGAAAGTGCCATAAGATAGGGGTGTCAGGGGGCTAGTTCAAAAATATGTGTAAGTCACCTCAAATCCCAATCCATATGAAACGAGGCTCTGGCACTGCTTGAGCTTCTGGGGGAAGGATGATCGAAAGAAACTGCTTCCTCCAGTGGAAGGACAATGGAAAATTGAGAAATAGGGAGGGTGAGAGCAATACTGAGGAGGGGACAGGGAGACACTGCTAGCTAACCCAGAACACCTCTGAATGTGCCACAGGACCCGCAAATGGCTCTAACGGAGACAGTGACCCTGATGCTCAGCCTCTTCGCCCTCATCCCTTTCTCTGGGGCATGTCTCCAGAAATTGCTGGGGGCCGCAGACAGTGCCCATCTGGGTAACCTGGGGCCTTCTGGCTCTGGACTAGAGCAGAAACACAGATGTGGGAGAAGGTGCCCAGTGCTAAAGGAAGTCAAATGAGGCCTTGCAGGGTTAAGTGTTCCCTCCCACTCAGCCCTGGGCCCATAGACAGTGGATCCTTTCATGCCTCCAGCAGCCCACTCTGGGACGTAGAGGCCCCAGGCTGGGAAGTGCTTGTGCTTGTCCTCAGCTGGCTGAAGCCTGGCCTTCACGCAGCCTGGTCTCCCTGCCCAAGCGGCTCCTAGCTTTGATGAGAAATTCTGTTATCTCAACAGGAGGGGGAAAGCCTCAAACAAGAAGTCCAGTAGGTTATCTCTCTTTTGCCCCAAGTGGTGGCTTACTATGCACTGTGATGTGATCACTGATAAAATATTAACAGGCTGTTTGTTACCAGGCACAGCAATACAGAAGCTAATTTGACCACAGCTGCCCCCCACACACGCACTTCACAAAACCTGCCACTTTCCTAGGAATTGCAGCTCATTCCTAGTTAAGTCTTGCCTACTATTCCACGTTCTGGGCCTCATTTCTCCACAAGGCAAGCAGGAGCGTCTTAGGGCTTCACAAAGCAGAAAGTCACCACACAAGGGCAAATCATCAGGTCCTGCTTTCCTGTCATCCATGAAGTCCCATTCCTCCAGAATGGCACCCTTACCACTTCATAAGTCACTTCCTAGGAGGGCTTTGAAGCACTTTCTATTTGAAAACATGGCCTTGTGGCGATAACATTGAGAAAACTCACACGCTTTCAGATATTACAAAGTATGATGGGATGTAGAACCAGATGCCAAGTGAGTATGAGTACTGCGGCAGGCGACCCAGCATTTCAGTGGTAGCTCCTTTTCTCCAATAGCACTTTGGAGTCTGTGATATTTTGACCAAGTGCTGTATGGGTTGCTCAGGACAAAGGTCAGTCACACCAGAAGTACAAAGAGAAGATGCTCTTTGCAGCCTTTCAGTTGGATGTATTTCTGGGATTACCCAATGGGGTGCAAAAGGGTGGGTCAGCATCTCCCACAAAAGATACCTGATGATACTGTGAAGACTTTACCCCCTTAGGTTAAAGGCACTGACTGTCTTCATTAAAAACAAGTATATTTTATGGGACAGAAAACGCATTCAGCCAAAGATTGGCCATCAACACCAGAATTTCTACTAGTTTCTTGCTTTGGCCCTAAAGAGCCAGAATGAGAAGATGAGTTCAATGATATTTTAAAAACAGAATACTGATTCAGAGACAATGGCCACTGGAATTTTGGGCAGCAGGGGACTTCCCTGAGTAACTTATGCACCCTTCAACTAAATGATTCAACAACTTCGGAAATGGAGTCGAAGTAGAAACCAAGAAAAAGGCAGACGAGATGAAAAAGGTGGTGCCTTCTTCCCCTTGGCAATTTGAGGCAGCTCGGGTGGTTAATTTTACTCCTCTGAGTGTAATAATAAACCAATATGTTCTCAAGTGTCACTTTCTCACTCCCCAAGAGACTTGCCCAACTAGGCATTCTCGGGGGTGGGGGTGGGGGATGAAGGTGGAGGGGTGGTGCAAAGGAGCTAGTGGGAACATTCACAGGCAGAGGCCAAGTCCAAGACCTCCTGGACTGTAAGAATAGCATCTGAAGGGCTGTTTTGATTATCTGGAAAGCTGCCAAGTGACAGCCCTGAGTGAAAAACCCAGTCAAGAGGAAAAATAAATTTCCATGTTGTTTGGAGGGATATTCATTACATAAGTGAACAATTTCCTGATCATGAGGTCAGTTAAACATTGTGTGGGATTGTGGAACTTTATTCCTTGGAAATTCCAATTAGTGTGGGCTGGCTTTAGCATTGTCTTATCAAAAGGAAGAAGCCAAGGCTAATCATTTTCAAGATAGGCAGTATGGGGTAGCGGGAAAAGAACCTGGGCTTTGGAGTCAGAGAAGGGTTTGGTTTTGCCTCTGCACTCTCTAGCTGTGTGGCCTTGGAAGAGTCACTTCCACTCTTTACACTTCATTTCCTCATCTGTAGAACGGGGATGATACCTGCTTCTCAGTGTGGTCGTGGTAGATAGAAGGTCCTCAACAAATGCTTAACTGTATTCAAAGCATATTGGTGACTTAAAGGGTAGTGCCAACATCACACCAAAATCTGTGTGTCTTTGGGGAATGGGTGCAGATGACAAAGTATATTTTCTACCATAGATCTGAATCTACATTAGCAAGGGAATATTCTTTTCCAAGAAAAATTTCTCAGTATTGTTTCTGAAAGTCTGAATACTTTGAAGACCTTCAATAGGCTTCTATTTATCAGACTCCATTAACAGAACCCAGAGAAAAAGCAGACTTGAAAAGTTGGAGAGGAAAGGGGTGGCCATCATGGCTCGTTAACCTTCATCCAGATCTGTGAAAATCTGCGGTGGAAAAGAACCATCATCAATCAGGTCGCACTGCTAGAGAAAAGTTTAGTTCAAGGGAACTGCAAACTGGGGTTAATTTCCCAAACTCAGGGACAACTGGGAGATTTCAGCAGCCGCCTTCTATCTCATAGCCTAACGGGCTCCATTGTTAGCGTAGCGCAGATTTAGCGTAGCCTCCCTCTTGCTGGCATTCCCAAGCCCTTGGTCCATTCTGTTCCTTACACTCCAAATTGAGTAATTCACTATCCCTCACACCCTCTTGGGTGTTATTCACTCCCCTCCACCCAGTCTTATGGCTTTGCTTATACTATTCCTACATTTTGGAAACTCTCCCCATACACCCCCACCTTTCCAATCCTTACAAGTTTCCATACCCCATCTGGAAGATCAGGTATTTGGGGAACACTTTCCCGACCTAAAGTTATCTTGCCTGCCCCTGAGGTCTCAATGGGCAGATGAATGGAATATGTTTGGCATGTAGAAAGCACCCAAAACATTTCACCTGATTTTATCTAGAAGTGGGTTGGGGATTTCTGGTGATTCACATGAAAACTTTGGGGTTGGGGATGGAGACACATAACAAAACACATTTCTTCTGCAGATTTGATTTTCCATTAATGCTGTGTGTCTCACTTAATGAGACTAAAGCTTTAATATACCCAAAACTTTTTAAGTCAGTTCTTTCAAATTGTCTAGTTTATTAACTATGTACCCTAACTGTAGATTCAGTAAGTCTGGTTCCTCAAGGTCCCTTCTGCCTAAGGTAAGTCGTGAGTTAGGAATGTCCTTGTCACCAAGCACAAGTTATTCTTTTGGGGAACTTAACACTTGACTTAGCCTGCACTCACCCCCTGAAGCTTTCCTGAGCGTACCTCCATGCTTCACTCTTAACACTGCACTAAAGAAAGAGGCTTTCATTCACAGCACAGAGCTGACACATGTTCTATCTGGAGATTGCCCTTGGGAACTCAGAGCCTGACAATCAAGCCTCTAATTGTTCCCCCAGATTATATGCAATCACTAGACATGGGCAAGCAAATCTTCCTGTTCCCAGGGGCTACAGCGGCTCTGACCTAGTCCTCTGCTAGGTGCCGATTTGTTCATCCAACAAGTACATACTGACTTCCTAACATGTGCCGGGAACTTACTTCCTTGAAGCTTGTTCCGTCTGTTCTTGGCTTATGAATAGCTCCTCTTTCTTCTCTTGAAATAAACTGTCACTACTCTTGGAAAAAGTGAACAGAAGACTGCTCAGAAATGTGTTTTTCTCCTTTTAGTTTCTACTCTTATGATCTGGTCTCTATAGACTTCTCCTGATTATATTCTGTAATTCTTACTATTTCAAAACTGTATGCTAGGGAGCTTCCCTTTTGATAATTCAGAAAGTCTGAGGTCAAGAACACCCATATTTCCCTTGTCCTTTGGTGACCTAATTATGCAAATCAAAGATCAGCTGAAGAGAAACACTAGGCCACTCCAGCTCCCACTGATTTTCCCCGTAACCTGCAGCACTTACTGTCTCAGTCCTTCATTTTCAGAGTTAAGGATCTGGGATAATCTACCTTACTCACACTGCATGTATCCAACCCCTTCTATGAACGAGGTACTGTTTCAGGGTCTTGAGGGAGATGGAAATTTGAACAAAACACAGTTCTCACCACTAACAATTACTTATTGATTACCTGCTATGTACCAAGTCCCACAATAAGCTCTGGGATACAGTGACTGGCAAAAACAGGTATGGCGGGCCCTTCCCCTTATGTAACTTATTAGTGAAAGAGGCAGACAGAGACCATGTGTCTTGTGTTCACCACTGTGTATCATAAAGCATATAGTAGGCATTCAATAAATATTTGCTGAATGAAAGTAAACAGCCAAATATATAATTGCAAATTGTGAGGCGTTATGAATTCAACACAGCAGGAACTAGTGACAGAATAGGGTAGATAGAGAAAAAACGTTGCCAGGAAGGCCTGAGAAAGTTGACACTTACACTAAGACCTGAAGGATGAGGAATAGCAAGCCATGCCGAGACTGGGGATACGAGCATTACAGGACAGCGCACAGTATGGATGGACTCTGCCGTAAGTCAGAGCCGGACATGTTTCAGTGGCAAGACCAGTGAGCAAGGGGAAAAGTGGCATATGGTGAAGGTACAAGAACCAAAGGAGAAGTAGGCAGGGGTCTTGAAGGATATTGTAAGGAGTATGGATTTTATTCTAAGTGCAATGAGAAGCCATTGAAGGGCTTTAAGAAGGGAGTCACGTGGTCTGACTTCTATTTAAAAAAAAATCACTCTGGCTGTAATGATGAGACCGTTGTGGGAATAAGAATGAAAGCATGGACAGGACACCAGTTAGGAGTTGCAGTTATCTATACGAGATGATGGTGGCCTGGACTAACGTAGCTGTAGTAGAAGTGAGTGAAGTCGACAACTTTGGAGGTAGAATCGACAGACTTTCCGACAGACTGTATGTGAGGGACTAGCGAAGAGAGTTAAAGGTAAGTTCCCTGACACGTGGGGCATACGCCAAACAACGAAGGAACAAGACAAAGGAGAAACAAAAACGCATAGACACAGACAATAGGTTAGTGGTTACCAGAGGGTAAGGGGGTGGGGGGAGGGAGATGAGGGTAAGGGGGATCAAATATATGGTGATGGAAGGAGAACTGACTCTGGGTGCTGAACACACAGTGGGATACATAGATGATGTAATACAGAATTGTACACCTGACATCTATGTTACTTTACTAACAATTGTCACCCCAATACATTTTAATAAATAAAAAAAAGGAAACCAGTTCCATGTTTCTACCTCTTGTGAATGGGTGGGTGGAGGTGCCATTTTTTTAAATGAGGAAAATTGAGGGAAGGAGCAGTCCTGGGGTATGTGTCACTGTTTATCTTTAACATGTTTTATTTCAAATGCCTGTGAGACATGTAAGTGCAAATATCAAGTAGGCAGCTGAATATTTGAATTGGAGGTTTCTAATAGGAAAGACAGGACAAGGAAGTTTATGGTTAAGTGCTTTGTAAGTGACGCAAAACTGACATGCTCAAAGAAAATGTCAGGTCTGGCTGGGTTATTCAGAGGAATTTTCAGGAAAAAAGTTGACATTTGCGCCAAGGGAAAGATGATAAGAGAGAACCTTCGAGGCAGAGGAAATAGAATAGCAAAGATAGAGAAAAATCTCAAGGAAGGTTCAGAAACTAATAGTTTATTTTGGACGGATGCAGTTTGTGTTTGAAATGTTGGAAGCTGAGTCTAGAGAGCAACGCTAAAGTCAGATGGGAATTTGTACTGCACTGGGCGGGCAATGGGAGCCTCACCGAGCCTCTGAGCAGAGACACAACCTGGTGAGATCATGAAAAGCCTTTTAGTGACAGAGAGTACGATGGACTGAAGCAGCGAGAACAGGAGACAATGGAGGCCAATTAAGAATCTATTTCAATTACCAAGGTATGAGGGAATAGCAACCCAAACGTTGATTGTGGAAGTAGAAAGTTAAAAGGCAAATGTGAGAGGCATTTGAAAGGAGAATTATGATTACGTTAAGCTAACAGGATAGCCAGGAGGAACAGCCCACTTTCTTCTTCTGAATGTCTTTTGCCTCCACACTTGATCATAAGCTCTGGTAAAGCTGGTTGATACTTTTCAATCTCTCCACTGTGGCATTTAACATGAGTTAAAGGGATCTCATCTGGTATGGCTTCATTGTAAGTAGGTCACAAAGGTTAACTCTAGTACTGTGGTAAACGGATACACACAGGTAACTTGCTGTAAGAAGCAATATGGGGTTGGGACTCGGAAATGAGCTGAGAATAAGCACTAGTAAAGATGAGTTATAATTTTCTACCTTTCTATTTTTAAAGCCTATACTCCTTCCTACTCTGCCCCTTGTTCACTCACACACACCTCTCTCTCTCACACACACACTCACACACACACACACGCACACGCACACACACACGCTGAACCTTCAAGACTGAAGTTTCCCTATACCACCTTCTCGTCCATATCGTCCGTATCTGTGCTAAGCCCCACCAGTTCACAGCCCCCATCTGAAGAACAAGTATTACTGAGACAATAGATGGATATGTTTCCTCCCTTCTCTGAGTCTCTGAGTAATATTTAGACAACTGGAGCCCTCGATATCATAGTCCAAATGTCTGACGTGAGAAATAATCACAAGGCAGGCTAGAGCTACAATGAGGTGAAGGAAAGGGGGCAGGGGACACCTTTCAATACCCATTCCAGTGGTGAAGCCTGGCTCTGGTCTCCCCCATTCCTTGCAGTGTCACTGGAATATCTATGATGGGCCTCCTTTCAAAGGAGGTAAAATAAGTTTGGGAAGAGTCTTCTGAAGTAACTCTGCAGAGGAGAAACAGAAAGAACATCCAAAACATTCTCCTGGACTAACTAATCCTTTGGCAATTGCTTGATACCACCTCCCTTTTATTATTTCTCCTTTACTTGATATTTTTCACTGTCACTATGTTTTCACGTGTTCACTGTCCAACATCTTTTGAATAGTACCTTGAACTCTTTGGAGCATGAGCTATATAAACACAATAAAGCAATGAATAAACAAAATATCTACTTTACAAGAGTGTAAGTTTTACTGTTTCTGATAATACGAGATCTACCCCTCACTCTGCACTATTCTGAGGAGTAGATAGGTGGTGAATTCTGAGGGATATCAAATACATCTCCCTGCTCTAAAACAGCACCCCTACTACCTGAAATCCCAGTTTGGCGATACATATCTTTTGGATATGAGCCTCGAAGATTTCTTTTTCAAGAATTCCTTATTAAAATGCAAACACCACAGAGGGAGGTGCTCAGATGGGTCACGACTGAACCTTAGTTTCCTTTACATTAACCCATTATTTCTACCAAACACGTATTTCACATACCAGCTTTTTCCACGCCTCTGTTCATGCTATTCTTCCAGAGGTAATGCTAAATATAAATTATAAATATAAAATTAACTTACATTTTCACACACTCTCTGATTTGATATCTAAATCCAAGCCTACTCATTCTTAAAAAAAAAACAATTTATTTTTTCCAACATAAGAATAACAACAGGTTTATTATAGAAAACTTGAAAAAGGCAGGAAGATAGCAAGAAGAAAAAATATCAACCATATTTCTACCACCTAAAGAACTACTGTTAAGTGTGGTCATACTTGTTCTTTAAACAAACCTTAGTTTAGGTCCCATTTCTGCTATGATGCATTCCTTGAACTTCCTTTCCCAGAAATTCCCTGTTTGCACAAGTCAGTTAACTTGGTGTGTGTCTTGTGTTTCCAACTAGATTGTTAGATCCTTGGTGGCTGAAACCATGAGTTATACTTCTTAATTTATCCTCAAATGCCTAATACATTGGACCCAATATTTGCTGACTGATTCAACTTAAATGAATACAAACCATTTCAGAAAGGATATACAATAGACCAAGTATCTAAGTCACGAAAGTTAAAGCTCTCAAGGTCACCTGGTTTGGTGACTATTGCTTTCTTGTTCCTGAAACTCTTGAAAGCCTACTGAACTAGTCTCTTTCTCACAGCACACTGAATAAGAAGCAGGCTGGTTAAGAGCCAGGATTTACTCAAAGATTCTCTATAAAAGGCATAAAGGTGTGAGAGAGAGAGAGAGAGAACGAGAGAGAAGAGGGGGAGGGAGGGAGGAAAGGAGAGAGAAAGGAAGAGACAGGCAGAGAAGGGCACATAGAGCATATAGTCTAGTGCTCAATCCAGTATGTGATTTGCCTCCAGCACCGTATACAGGATCCCATCCACTTGTTCTGAGTCAAACCCGATCTCACGAAGCTCCAAGTGAGGGAGGACAGAAGTAAGGAGATAGCTGACGTGGATACGCAGCCGCGTAAGCTTTGCCAAAGCCCTGTATGATGGAGTGAGGGGGGCAGGAGAAGAGATGACATGAAGTCATTAGCCAACAGACAAAAATGAAGCTCTTTAAAAATGGGCCTACATTTCTCAACAATTATGTTTCCAGTAGCTACAAAGAAAGAAGAAAGTACACCACCACCAAGCACAGGGGAAACTGGCTGCAGCTCTCTAAGAAGTAACTCCTAAATCCTTGTGGCCAGTGAATTGATTAAGGCTTCTTCCCTTAGCAGTGACCAGTAACTGGGGTCCTAACGGCTGCTTCCCATTAGCGCTCACAAGCTGATAACTAAACCCTAGGAATTAACCTTTCTAGGTCATCTCCCTCTGGGGTCCGGTAGGAGACCTGAGCCTTCTGCAGCACTTCCAGGTGCGTCTCTGTCTCCTTCAGTTTCTCTTTTAGTTCTTGCTTTTCCTCTTTGGTTCTTTCCAGCTCAGCTTTCAGAATCTGGAATTCAGCTTGGCGATAGCCCATGTGTTTCTTGCTCCAATACAAGCCTTCCGTCTCCTGGGCACTGTAGGTCACCAATTCATGCTGGACTTTCTTGAATTCAGAATGCCAGTGATTCCTCTCCTGTTCCAGCTCCTCCACCTGCAGTCCAAGAAATAGAAATTCCATGACCCCACATGCTACAAGTGCCATAAACTGTCCCTAGTTTCACTCTGTGATGCCTCTGTACATATTCCGCTGCTTATGGACCTTTTCAATCCCAAAATATGGGTGGGAACCCATTAGGGTGCACCCAATCAAGATATACCACAGAATGATTCAATGGCTTATTTTGCTTAAAGGCCTCAGAACAGGAAATCATCAGAGCTCCAACTCCCTGGTCCCTTGGTTACAAGGATCTCTTATTCCTAGTGGTAAGATGCAGCCCTAACCTTTTGCTGGAATAAATTCCTTTCAGCCAGAACACGTTCCAATTTTTCTGTGGTTCTTTTCAGCTCTTCCAGCTCTCTCTGGTTCTTCATCTTTGGCGTATTATGACCTCCACTCTCCTCATAACCTCTTCCCTTTCCCCCAGCGGCTGCAGCAGGGGTTGTAGCAGAGGCTGCAGAAGCATAAGGCACTGGGTTCCAGGATTCAACTGCTTTTCTTCTCTCAGCAAGCTCCTCTCGGTTAAAAGGGATCAGCTGAATGGGAGCTCCTGAATCTCGAACACCTTTTGCAACACCAACAACAGCTACAAAAGGCCCCTTGTTTACTTCTTCCTTGTTTATGTTTCTGCTGTCTCTGTTAGATTCTTCTGCTACCAATCTTGGCATCTGATCTAATTCTTCAGGGAGCAGGGACACCTGGTGTTGGTCTTGGGCTCCTGAATACAGAACTGAAACCTCCCTACTTTGAATGGTATTCTTGCTTGCTTCTGGGTATTCTGGGGAAAGGTATGGTGGTGTGCTTCTCTCAGAACTGGACTTCTCGTGGCTGTTTTCCCCTTCTGGGTAGGCGACAGCTGCCTCTACCCTCCTGTAAGACCCAGGCATGGAATAATCTAGAGGAGGTGTCATCTCATTCTGGAGCCTTCTTCGTTTCTCCACAGGTTCCTCACCTAGGATCCATTTGTGCTTACTGTAAGAAGAAGAGGAAATTACATTTTAAGCTGCCAAAACATAGGCTAAGTGTATTCTTATCCTATGGAGCCCCTCTTCAAATTCCCCATATTAAAACTTACTCTAGCTGTTATCCACAGCTCATTTCAGGTTCACAATACAACTTTACCCCCAAACTCCAACCCCTTCACTTATGCAATTTCCTGAGATAGCAATTGGTCTTGAGAGATGAAACTAAAAGGTATGAAGAGTCAGCATCTGTATAAAACCGGACCAGGTTGACCTTGGTAAGAATTCTGAAAATAGGATTGAAATCAGCCTGACTTAGAAGCTTCTGAAATGCAAGTAAAGGGAGAAAAACAAAAAAAAATACACATGCAAAATCCTCTCATACAAGAATGAAAAAAAAAAAGAAAAAGTTCTTAAAAAGCCTGGTGGAGTATGCAGAGGAGAACCGAGCCAGCTTGTTAATTTTAAAGTGTCACAAAAACCAAAGACTTAAGTCACTACCAAAGACTTATGCACATTTTTTTCATATTGCAATGAACACCATACTATTTGCCAGCCAACAGGATTGTAGCTATTGTCTATTATTCACTTGTAAAAGTTAATTAAAACACAGGGCCCCGGTCATAAACAAAGAAACCGAAAGAGGCAATTCAAGTCATTTCACCCTTTTGGCAAAAGCACTCCCCTCTATTGGGGTAAACAGGCACGCCTTCAGTTTTTCAGGAAAGCCCAGGACGGTGACCTCAATCACCTTCCATTTCTGGCTGCTATACGCACTAAAGGCTGAAGGAACAAACAAAACAACGGGCACCAGGGAAATCCATAGGCAATTTTATATCATGCAGCAGGACAGGACCCATTTTAATCCTTATAACTATTCTGCCGTCTCCGCAGAAAACCAAGAAATTTCAAGGTAAAAATCATCTTTCAAATTTT
Organism: Rhinolophus hipposideros; assembly: GCF_964194185.1. Taxonomy (NCBI): domain Eukaryota; kingdom Metazoa; phylum Chordata; class Mammalia; order Chiroptera; family Rhinolophidae; genus Rhinolophus; species Rhinolophus hipposideros. The sequence goes on along the minus strand of NC_138046.1, from coordinate 50,766,652 downwards.
CAATGGGAAAGAGTCAGGCTTGTAATTGGACAACTCAACAGTATTTCAAGGCTGCCCACATTCCTCCTCAATTTCTGAGAACATCTCAAACCTTAGCTTCTTTCTTTTTTATTTATTGGGGTGACAATTGTTAGTGTTTACCAGAGGGTAAGGAGGGGTGGGGGGAGGGAGATGAGGGTAAGGGGGATCAAATATATGGAGATGGAAGGAGAACTGACTCTGGGTGGTGAACACACAATGGGATATTATAGATGATGTAATACAGAATTGTACACCTGAAACCTTAGCTTCTTATAATGCCCTGAATATTCTTTAAAACTAGTGTTCACCTGGAAATAAAACTGGTCTGCCATCTAAACAGATCTTGTGTCAGCCTTGGGGGAAAGCAAAAGGACTTAGGGGCTATGTAAAAACAAATGTACCCATCTTTAAACACGTGTAAGGGCCACTGCAGATGGACCCTTTAGCCGTGGTATTGAGGAAGACAGTAAACCAGTTTGGGCATAAAGAAACAGTAAAGGATACTAGACAGCAAGAACAAAGTTTCACGAAAAGCAATGGATGTCAAATTATCCGTCTTCTCTTCATTTTCCCACCTCTAAGGGTTCTGTCCTTAATTCTCTTCTCTCCCTACATTTCTTTTTCGTTGGTAATCTCATGCAATCTCTTGGCTATAACCTCTCGAGAGTAACTTCCAAGTCATTCCCCCAGCCCTGACCTCCAGTACTGAATTTCCAACCGCCGGTCACATGTTTCTTCATGGAAGCTCCACTGGTATCACACTCAGTATGTATAAAACTCACCTTTCATTTTTCACCTTCAAACCTATCTCCCTCTCCTGTTTCCTATTTGTGCTATGACACCACTAAACTCTCAGTAATTTTATATAGTTCTCCCACCATCAATACTCAAGTTCAAGCTCTCATGACCTCTCCTGGACTACGGCAGTGGCTTCTTCCTCCAGTCTCCCGTTCTCTCACATCTGATCACCCAAGGCCAAGTTAACCTTCCTAAGGCATTGCTCTAATTATATTACTCCCCTATTTGAAATCTTTATTTATTGCTCCCATGTCTAAGTGAAATGGTACTTCTTAATTACTATAGCACTTTAGCCTTCACTTATAATATGTTATCACTTTCCACCATGTGTGTCTGTGCGTGCAAGTGTGCGTACCTGTGTCTCACAGGTTCCAAACTCAAGTATGAGCTCCTTGACAGAAGGGATCTTGGCGAACTGTGTTTAGGGATGAGGGGAAAGAAACCCTTCACAGTAAGAGCCAATCAAAACGAAACTATCATGTGAATGAGAGAATAATAAGTGGATTTTATTTATTGGTTCTACAAATACTTACTAGTCTTCTAAGTAAAGGTCTGATTCTTTCCTCTAGGAATCGATTCTTATTACAGATGTATATTCTCTCATTTAGTAAAGATTTAGAGTTTACATACCAAGAATTCTTTTTCCAACTACATAGTTTCTACTAATTTTCTTTCTTATTTTTGTTATATTCCTCCATTGTTTGTCTGTAGAGAAGCCAGCTGACATTTTAACAGGTATTGCACTGAATCTGTAGCAGGACCTCAACAGCATTCAATCTTCTGACACACAAAGATGAAATGCCTTTCCATTTATTTATTTATTTATTTAGCTAGGTATTCTTTAATCTCTTTCAACAATATTTTGTAGTTTTTAGTACACAGTGTTGCTTGCTTGCACTTCTGTTATATGTATTCCTAAATATTTTATTTTTCAAGCAACTGTAAATGGACCTGTTTTACTTAACTTCTGTTGTTCTTTTCAAAGAGCCAACTTTTGATTTCACTGACCTTCTCTATTGTTTTTCTATTCTCTATTTCATTTCCATTCTGATCTTTATTTCCTTCTTTCTGCTTGATTTAGGTTTAACTTGCTCTTGTTTTTGTAGTTTCTTAAGGTGGGAGTTTGGGTTCTTACTCTGAGATCTTTCTTCAATTTTAACATAAGCATTTACAAATATAATTTTCCCTCTAAGTACTTCTTCAGCGTCATCCCTTAGGTTTTGGTGTATTTTCTTTTCATTTTCATCTTCCAAGACATTTTCTAATTTCCCATGCAATTTCTTCTTTTATCCATTTGTTGTTTTGGAGTGTGGTATTTAATTTCCACATCTTTGTGAAATTCCCAAATTTTCTGTTGTTGATTTCTAATCTAATTCCATTATGGTTGGAGAACATCCTTTGTACTACATCAATCCTTTTGAATTTTGTGAGGCTTGTTTTATAGTCTAATATACGTTCTATCCTGGAGAATATTCCAAGCGCAATTGAGAGGAATATATATTATGCTGCTTCGGGGTGAAGTATTCTGTATGTCTGTCAGGTTCAGTTGGCGTATAGTTGGTTTATAGTATTCTTCAACTCTTCTATTTCCTTGTTGATTTTCTACCCATTATCGAAAATGGGGCACTGACGTCTCTAACTATTATTGTGAAACTGTCTGTTTTTCCATTCAATTCTGCCTACTTTTGCTTGGTGCATTTTGGGGGCTCTGTCCATACATAGGTATAATTTTTATATCTTTCCGAAAGACTTTATCATTATGCGATATCTCTCTTTATATTTAGTAGTACTTTTTTTTAAAGTGACTTTTGTCTGATATTAGTATATATAACCACTCAAGCCCCTATGGTTGTTGTTTGCATGGTATATTTACTTTTCCATCCTTGTGTTTTCAACCTATTTGAATCTTTGAATCTAAAGCATGTTTCCCATAGACAGTATATTAGAACATTTTTTAAAAATCCAACCTGATAATCTCTGTATTTTGACTGGAGTGTTTCATCTAGTCACATTTAATGTTATTATTGATAGGACAGAATTTACATTTGCTATCTAGCTTTCTGTTTCCTATGTCATGCTTTCTTTGTTTCTTCTTCAACTGTTCCTTTTTTCATGTTATATGGATATTTCCTAGTTTAACATTTACAAATCTAACAATACATTTATATAATTATTACCATCTACAATGTTATGTCTTTTGAAAAACCTGAGTGAACCTTATTTTTCCATTTTTAATTTTCTTCATTTCTAACTGTAGATCTGAGTTACCATCTGGTGTTATTTGCTCCAACTCACCTCCTTTGGTGCTGTGACTGTCAAACATTTTACATCTTCAGATGAACCCAATGATAAAATTGTATACATATATGAAATCATATACAAATACATACATAGTTTTATGCAATTTTTTTATTAAATCTACCGGGGGTGACATTGGTTAGTAAAATTATGTAGGTTTCAAGTGTACATTTTTACAATACATCATCATATATTGCACTGTGTGTTCACCACCCAGAATCCATTCTCTTTTAAATCAGTTAAGAATAGAAAGAGGCAAAATATGCCATTGCAATACCTTTTATAATTAATTACAGTTACCACTGCCAGTACTCACTCTGTTTGTCATGTGAATTTGAATTACTACCTGGTGTCAGTTGCTTTCAGCCTAAAAATCTCCCGTCTGTATTTCTTATAGGGCAGTCTTGCCAGAAACAAATTCCATCTGCTTTTATTTATCTGGGAACGCATTTATTTCACCTTCATTTTCTGAAGATAGTTTTACTGGACTTAAGATTCTTGGTTGACAGTCTTTCTTCCAGTACTTTGAATATGTCATCACATTGCCTTCTAGTCTCCAGTGTTACTGATGAGAAGTCAGCTATTATTCTTATCAGGGTTCTCTTGCGTATGATTTCTTTTTCTCTTTCTGCCTTCGAGATTTTCTCTTTGCCTTTCAATATTTTCTCTGTGCTGAGTCTGGCTGTGAATCTCTTTGCATTTATCCTATTTTGAGTTTGGTGAGCTTCTTGGATGTGTAGATTAGTGTTTTTTAATCAAATCTGTGAGTTTTCAGGCACCATTTCTTTCAATATTTTTCTACTCCATTTCCCCCCTCTCTTCTTTTTTGTACTCCTATTTCGCATATGCTGGTGCACTTAATGGTATCCCACATTTCTCTGAGGCTCTGTTCATTTCTTTATTCTTTTTTCTCTCTGTTCTTAGCATGATCTATAACTGATATATCTCCAGGTGGCTGATTCTTTCTTCAGCCAACTTTAATGTATTGTTGAATCCTTTTTGTGAAATTTTCATGTTATTTATTGCATTTTTCACCTCCAGAATTTCCATTTGGTTCTTTTTAAAAACAATTTTGCAAAAGTCCTGGACCAGATGGCTACACCAGTGAATTCTACCAAACCTTCAAAGAGGATCTAATACCAATGCTGCTCAAACTCTTCCAAAAAATTGAAGAAGAGTCAGTACTCCCTAACTCATTTTATGAGGCCAACATTACCCTGATACCAAAACCTGGTAAGGACAACACAAAAAAAGAAAACTACAGACCTATATCTCTGATGAATACAGATGCTAAAATCCTAAACAAAATTCTAGCAAATCGAATACAACAATGCATTAAAAAGATTATTCATCACGACCAAGTGGGGTTCATCCCCGGGGCACAAGGATGGTTCAACATTCGCAAATCCATCAATGTGATACATCACATAAACAAAATAAAGGACAAAAATCATATGATTCTATCAATTGATGCAGAAAAAGCATTTGATAAGATGAAACATCCATTTATGATTAAAACACTTAATAAAATAAGTAGAGAAGGAAAATACCTCAACATAATAAAGGCCATATACGACAAACCCTCAGCTAATCTCATAATTAATGCTGAAAAGCTGAAGCCCTTTGCTCTACGTTCAGGAACACGACAAGGTTGTCCCCTATCACCTCTGCTTTTCAACATAGTGTTGGAAGTCCTCGCCAGAGCTATCAGGCAAGAGAAAGAAATAAAAGGCATCCAAATCGGGAATGAAGAAGTTAAATTGTCACTCTTTGCAGATGACATGATGCTATATATAGAAAACCCTAAAGACTCCACCAAAAAGCTATTAGAAACAATCAATGAATACAGTAAAGTTGCTGGCTACAAAATCAACGTACAAAAGTCCATTGCTTTCCTATATACCAACAATGAAATCTCAGAAAAAGAGATAGAAAAAACAATTCCTTTTGCAATTGCAGCAAAAAGAATAAAATACCTAGGAATAAACTTAACCAAGGATGTGAAGGATTTATATGCTGAAAACTATAAGACATTTTTGAAAGAAATTGAAGAAGACACAAAGAAATGGAAAGACATTCCGTGCTCATGGATTGGAAGAATCAACATAGTTAAAATGGCCATATTACCCAAAGGCATATACAGATTTAATGCAATCCCCATTAAAATCCCAATGGCATTTTTTAAAGAAATAGAACAAAAAATCATCAGATTTGTTTGGAACCACAAAAGACCCAGAATAGCCAAAGCAATATTAAAAAAAAAGAACAATACTGGAGGTATCACACTCCCTGATTTTTGCTTGTACTACCGGGCTACAATAATAAAAAAAAAATAATTTTGTCCCTTTACTGATATTGTCCACTTGATGAGACATAGTCTCCTTTTGTCTTTTGAACATATTTATAATGGCTGTTTTGAAGTCTTTGTCTACTAAATCCAACATCTGGGTCTCTTCAAGAGCATCTGAGTTTTTTTGTTTGTTTGTTTGTTGTTTGTTTTTTTGTCTCTATGTACAAGTCACACTTTCCTGTTTCTTTGCATGTCTCATAATTTTTGTTGACAGTTGGATACTTTGGATAATATAGAACAGCAATTCTGGACACTGATCCCACTTCCCTGAAGGGTTGAGATTGCTTGGTTGTTTATTTAGTGACTTGGCTGAATTGACCCCATGAAATCTATAGGTTGGTACAAACGTTATTGCTGTTTAAAAGGTTGAAAACAACTGCAAAAACCACAACTACTTTTGACCAACCTAATATTTCTCCAGCAGAATGCAGCCTCTGATGTTCCTCCTCACATTTTTCTTGCTTTTTATGGTTTACCTGGCAACCTAGGAGTCACTCTTGGGTCAGCATAAGCCATTTATTGGCCAAAGGTTGGGCCTAAGCCCTGTCAGCTAGTTAAGATTTTTACCCTTTATCACTGGATGTATGTGTGGCATAGAGGCTGCTATCATAGTTCAAGGAAGTTACGTGTTTAGCGAGGTAATGGAGTTTCCCTCTCCAGCCACTTTTGAGAGGGCACAGCCTTGAGTATGCACACAGTCTTTCAGACCACCAGGGATATGTGTAATTTTATTTTTAAGCCTTGCTTACTAGGACATGCCCCTGGGTCAAAGCAGCTTATTGTTCAGCCAGTGGTTGGTTAGCAGTTGTACTTAAACCCCCAGTGCCATTGAGGCACCTGCCCTTTGTTGTTTGATCTGTATGAGGCTTGGGGACTGCTCTGAAGTCCACCTTATATCCTAGTGCGATTGCTCCAGAGGGGGTGCGGCCTTGTGTTTATGCACAACCTTCCTAACCCCCAGGGTTGACCGGGATCCCAGAAGAGATCTTGACTATCTTTTTCCTTGGTTCTCTCTGTTACCAAACATCTGATGACTTGGCCATTTTGCTTGTATTGTAGAGCTATGAGTGCCCTCTTAATTGTTCTCCACCAAGATTTCCATTATTTTTTATGATGTCATTAGGAATAGAATATTCCATGATCTGTTCCACATAAAGTCAGTTCTCTCAGGTAGAGATTAGGAGTTCTTCATCTTTAAAGCCTGCCTCTCTCCCTAAGTAGAACCACTGTGCAAGAGATAGGGGCAGGAACAGTGGCCAACTTCTCCCAGAGTGAAATCTTATTTTTTTATGAATAGCTGCCAGGATGGTTTTCAGCTTGCTCCTTCTGGGATGAACCCCTGCCCTATAAGAAAGCTGGGGCTGGAGCAATAGGGGCCCGGGATTGTCAGCATGCTGTCCCTAAGTGAGTGTTTTCGCCCTGCGTGGGGGCTGCATGAAGAAAGAGAAAGCTGGCTGGGAGAAGAGAGACCCAGTCCTTCTTGGGTCTGCCTGGAATAGAGCTTCTGCAAGACAGAAGTGGGAGAGATGAGAAATGTTGGCGGTCTGCCCCTCCCAGGTGAAACCACAGCTCCAGACTAGGAGCTGGGGTTAGAGGGCACCTCCAACTTCTTGGCCACACCCACCTGGATTAGAGCTTGCTGCGTAGTTTTCATAAAATACAGCTTGGAGGAGGATCAGAGCAGTCTATATGCTGAGATTTAATAGATTTTTTTTGAATAAATGTTTCTCCATTTGCTGTATGCTCCTAGGACAATTTCCAGGAACTCAGAATGATTGGGTTTTTTAAAATAATTTTTTCCAGTTAAATGATTATTTATTGGTGAAAGTGTCCACTGCACTTCTCACGTCTCCATTCTGGAAGTCTCTCTCAAAGATCATATTTTAAAATGTTAATACTGGCCCCTGAATCGACTTATTCATTTTAAAAATTGCTCTTTTCTACCTCGTGTTTGTTGTTTCAAATATTCCTTTAAACATAGAATGTTTCTTCTTTCCTTCCACAGTTACAGTATAATTTGGATTTTTTTTTTTGGTTATCCTCTTAAACATGAACAAAGTAGCCTTTGACATACAGCTTACTCAAAGGGTCTCTAAATATGTAAATAAATTACAGCCACTAATTCTCTCCTTTGTCCATATGCTTATGGCTACTTTAGACCTTAGTTTGTACTACTCATAGGAAACCTAGCATGCACTGGGGATACTTACATATAAATCTTTGATTACCATAAGCTCCTTCATCTTTGATTCCATCGCTGCCTTAGAACACTGCCTTTCATACAGTAAGCACTCAAATATATATAAAATGAGTAAACAGAAAAGGATGATTTCCTTTAACATAAATAAGCTGTCTTTCCCTGAAAAGTTATGCCTGTTTCATACTGGCTGAACCTATTCTTTATTGCAGGTGCTCTCCTCCCCTTGCTCGATTTATGAGACTCACAAAGCTGTTTTCAATGACACCTCGTGAAGCCTTACTAGGTCATATAACCTACCCCACAAAAATGTTAAAAATTCTCTTGGATCGTGTAGGCTTTATTTTATCTAGAGTTAGAGAGCTGTACTACATGATCCAAGGACCCTTATCAGCTTCAGGTTTTAATAATAACAAGGGAGATCTCTGTAACTCTTAACTAAATGTATTCTTCTGTTAACATTGTTTTTATCAGGAAACCCTGTATATTTCACTGAACTCTTGAACACCTTCATTTTCCCTTATGAAAAGGCAGACTCTTTCCAATCACTCAGAATTGCCCTATATGTGTAGCTTGAAATGACATAATCATCATTTACTGACCTTACATAAAACATGATATCAGCAGTAACACCAATTATCACATATCTCTTTCGCATGAAAGAGTATTATTCTCAAATTAAAACTACACATGAACAATCAAAGTGCTTTACCTGTCTGTTATAGCCAAAACCTAACGCTGGGTACAGCAGTTCCATGAACTCACACAGAAATCTCAATAAAGACTGATGAAATATGCCACCCAAAGGATGTACTGATATACTTCCCTCATAAAATACACCCACATGCATAGGTTAGCATTTGTAATCGCCTTCAGGTTACCAAAAACCAGTACAAAGAATAAAAGAAACAGGGAAGAAAAAGGGCAAGTGGTCACAGCAGGGAACGTGTAGCATTCAAGAGCAATGACACCTTGATGCTCCAGTGGCAATTCTGATACAAGTCTATCTCAGAGACTGAGGGAAAAAGGTAGCGCTGCACTTCAAAAACATACAGCACTTTACTGTACATCCCTACCAATCCACAAAGGGAGTTGGAAAACTATAGATGGGAACAGAGTAGAATTAGGCTCAAGCCCGTGAGACTGACTAGACTGTATTTCTTATCCCTTTGTTGCACAGTTCAATCTTAGAAATTGCTCCTTCAATATGACTCAAATTCAATCATTAGTTAGTGAGTACCTCTAGATGCTGTCATACAAATTCTCACTTAATTCTTTTAGAGTTTTATTAGTTTTGTTCCTAATAGCTTACTTCCTCTTGAGACTTTTTGTTCATGTTCAGGGGGGTCATGGGGTTTTTCCAGTATCTACAGGGCTTAATTGTGGAAGAATCACTGAAAAGGGGACTTGCACAAATGTAGAGATGTTTGTCTAGATGAGAAGCTGAAAAGACCCACCTAAGAAGCAAGAAACAAGGACAAAAATCAGTAATATTGGGGGCGGAAAGGAGTCATTTTTACCCTATTATGTATTCTATTGCTTGTATCCTACAATATGTTAAGAAGATATCCAAACTGAAGAGGGTCAATGAAAAGTTCACAACCCACTATGTAACAGTCACATTACTGATAAGTATATATACTTATAAGTTTCTACTGTTAGACAGCAACTCTACCTGCCCTATGGCTTGGCTTTGCCAGAAGAAAGAAGCATAACAGAGAGGAGAAAGCAAGTCTTAGTTAAGGATCCTGAGTTTCAGTCTCATGGCAGACAGTACAGGGGCAATCATATCTTTCAGTGCTTCCAATGCTCCAGATATTTAAGAAAAAGAAAAAGTATGTTCTTTTCTGTTGATGAGAAGCTAGAAGATGAACAAGTGAGATCCAAAACTAAACTTATACTAATAATTAACTCTGGAAAACTGAACTAGAAGGCTTACTTAATGGCACACTTCTAATAGTTATTTTTGTATGTGGCCAACGTGTGCTAGGCCTATGGGGCCCCAGGGGACTTCAGTATTCCTAAACTTAAGGAGAGAAACATTGCTTATCTATGTAACTTCACCTTACATTTGCACAGCACATTATTCTTTTCAGAGTTTTCATGTCCATTATTTCATTACACAGCATAATGTGAATACATAAAAGAGCATTGGTCAGATGATCACCTCAAAAAAAAAAAAAGGACAGATTTGACATAGTAGCTGTAATGTTGAAAAACCTGGGGAGACATGCAGCACACAATTCTATTAATCTCAAATAGTGTTTCTCTTTCTGAATTTCATGTTAGGCCTTAGGAATAACATCAACATGAGAACCATACCAACTTACTTTGCAGGAAAATGGAGCCTGAGACTTGCTATTAAAGACAGATTATGTTTTCTACCCACCTGGAAAACTGAAAAACGCTGGAATCCAGAGACTTAAGTTGAAGAGGTGTTCTGCTTTCTTCTCCAACGGATGGAAGCTGGCTAGGGCTATCAATTTCCTCATATCCAATTGTTTTATTATTCAATTCATCCATACCTTGAATAGCAGGGATCTTCAGTGGATTAGTGAATACCTAGCAAAAAAAGAAATGATTTGTAAAAATCCCAATTTCAAACTAAACACCAGAGGATGAGTCAATCCTTTTGATGCTAGGAAAGAACACTTGGCCAAATAAAAAGAAACTGTTTCCTACACAAAACAAACAGCACACAGTAATGTACACTAGAACACTGAACCCAGGCACGTTCATTTATAACCTTATCAGCTGGTTGCCAACAGACCTCCCCAACTCACTTATTGGCTCCTAGAGTCATCCCACCCACAACATAACCCAGGCCCCCTAGTCAGTGTCTTATTCGCTCTTGTGACCCAGTTTAAGGCTGGGTTTTCACTCCTCTAAGATCTGTGATGAGGTTAGGGGCAGAGGAAAAAGCATTGCAGCATGTATCGGTGCTGGTTTTGGAGAAATGCATGCAAGACGTTAACATTTATTCATAGTATACACACACAGACACATGCATCTGGGAATCTTGTGGGAGAGCCAGCTTATGAAAACAGTATGAATGCTGAAGGTGAAGGAATATAAAGGGGAGGTAAACTGAATGAGGACAGGGCAGTCCTAGGAAATCTCCCAGTCTCTATATCAGACCATTAAGCCAAGACATTAGGGCACAAAACCTGAATATTCACATATGTAGGTCACGGTAGACTGTCAGAAGAATTAATATTAAATTGCCTCTATCCTCACCAGTCTGACCAACCCTGACTGAGTGGGTGGAAGGTGAATCTAACATGCGACTAGCAGATATCTCTGGGAAAGAGGGTCAACAGGAAAATCATGCAGAAAGACAGGGTCGGGTTGGGGGAAGATACATGGGTGCTATGGTGGCTGTCGGGAAAGGAGTGTCCCTGAAAGGACGGCCAACCTTATTGCACCCTTCAGCGTCCGGAGCTGGGCAACCATGTCCGAGAGACAGTGCTCCTGAAAATTCAAAACAGCAGAGTCTTTATAAAGCCAGCCAGCCTGAAAGCAGGGATAGGGTAGGGGCACAAAGAACCACCCCTTCTTCCCAAAAGGAGGGAGGAAGAATCACCCCCTGAATCCTGGAAGAAAGGAGACTGAGGAAAATCAGACACTCAACAGGAGCAGCCTGTATGAGGATGGAACAGAAGTCTGAAAATTCTGTGACACTGAAGGTGACATTCACACTGTCCAGAATCAGTACTGAATCCAAGTCTGGGAAATTAATGATTTGGCTCTTCTACTTTTGGTGATCTGAACATGAGTAACAGCAGATCAAGGCAAAATCAAAAGATTCCATGAAAAAAAAAAAGACCACCAGAAGAAATGGTTCGTTATTTCTATGCAGCTTTCAAGATTGCTGCTTCCTTCAACCTATGGCCTCTGTTGTGGAAAATTCTGTGTGAGAAAAGGAAGAGGGTGGACTGTCTCTTACCTGGTGGTCCTCATTTTCCATTGGCACCTTCTTTTTCTCAACAGTTTGATCTCTAGGAGAAGATAAAAGTGCTATTTAGTTCATTTATGAAATTTCTCAGTCTGAAATGGATTACCAATTGTAGATTTGTTATAATGTTCCTTCCAAATTAGAAATAATGTGGGCCTTCCTGAACTCAGCTACCAAAGACAGATGTCACATGCTTCATCAAAAGAGAGAAGGGCAGGAAGGGAGAGAGACTAAAGTCAAGCACTAGTTGAGACAATTAGGAGATAATTGGAAGAATAAAGAACTGGTGGGACAGCGAGGTGAGGAGGCAAATCATTGAAAACCCCAAAGGAAAAAAAAATCATTTCTCTCCTCAAAACTCCCCCATCCTATTAGAAGAGTCAGGCTCCCCTACTGTACGACCTAGAGCCCCACCTTAGGCATACTCAACTGTTTCTTAGCTTTGCTCAAGTACAGATCTTCATCAATGAGTTCTTGTTCTTCTGGAACAGAGCACCTCCTGCAGTGCAGAGAAGACATTATCTTTCAGAAACAAAATATGCCCTTCACTTTTACCCTTTACGTTCCACCCAACTATGGCAGGTTAACAACCCTCTAACATTACAGAGTCATATTCCACCCACATCACAAAACCTGTGAGAAGGTTAACATTTACCAATCCTTATTTCAAGGCATACCATCATCTAATTCTTTTTGGTGCCGAATCACCTTTCTCCCAAGACATTCAAAGTACTTAACAGCTACAAATTACCTATGATGGTGGACAGCATGAAGCATAATCTCTATGTTTATACAGTGAAGTTCAAGCACAAGAGAGACATGCTTAAGGTTCCACACAAAGACAGTATTGCTGAAACTAGAATCTACGTCTTTTGCTTCTCATTTACTAGAAAGTATTACCCAAGGTGCCATACAGAAGCATGAGAATCCCTAAACTAGGTGTTGACACCTGAAGAAAATCAGAGGTAGCAATAAGGGACTAGGAATTTACTTCATAAAAAGAACAGAACACAGACTAAAAAAGAAAAAAAAAGGAGAATTCTATAAATGAAAATATTTGCTATATGTAAAGCACGAGAAGAGAATTTGAGAGGAATAAAAACTGAAAGCAGTTTTTCAAAATATAGTCAATGGTCAAGAGTAATCCTACAAATAAATAAAAATGAGTAATAATTGGAAACATTATGCTATACGCATTTTATAAGGGGACATAGTATCCTGGAAGGCAATGTCTCCTGGACGAAGTGTAAACTGATAGGAGATATCTGACAGTGGTCATAGAAATGGTGACGTGAGATGAGCCTCTTGAAATCCCCCCTGTAATTTTCAACAAACTGAACAACTATAATTCCTCAAAGGACTCCCTGCACAGCAGACAGGCAAGACTAAGAGACATGCAACTGAAATCATCTAAAGGTGAGCAAATTGGGCGAGCAGGGAAAGAAGAAAGCAGGAAGTGCGGAGACGCCAGCCACACAAGAGCAGACAGGAGCTCGAAGCTCCCTGCCCTCCGGTGCTACCGCAGCTGAAGGAGAGGGAAGAACTCAGACTGCTAGTGCTCTGCTTATGGCCCATAGTCCCACCTGAGGGATCAGCATATAACACGGCTAAACCAACTGCTTGCGGCAGAGACCTCAGAGCAAAGACTGAGGGAAGAAAGATGAAAACGGCAGTTTAAGCCCTCACTGCCAAGAAGAGGATGGAAGCCTTAGGCTCAGAGCCTAGCCGCCCCCTCCCTACCCTCCCAGAGCTCACCAAACCTCCACCTGCCCGGTGCTAGAAGCGGAACAGCAGCAGTGTCAGATCAAATGAACAGAGTATTTGCAGTTCTGAGAACTGTGGCCCACAGCCAAGGACTCGCAGCACAACTAGTTCTGGTGAAGGGGAAGGAGCCCTGGGAGCAGGACGTGCTGTGCTGGTGGTCGCCGTCATTGCTCTGGGCCACCTCTCACAACCCCCACCACCCCGCCTCCACATGCTGACCTTTCTGAGCGGATTCCTAAAGGGGCAAACAGAGCCGCTGAAACACACAGTCCCTGAATCAGGTGCAGGAAAAGCTTCGGAACTTCAGAAGCTCTCCATATCCCCCAATGGAGGTGGTACCCTGAGACCCAGGCAACCTACTCACAGAGGAGAAACCCACCTTTCAGGGAATCCCCCCACAGTGTGAGAAATTGGAACAGTGCAGAGAAACTATAACACTACAGCGTGAATGAAAATAAAAGGCTACAGTGAGAGACAAAATAAAAAACATTCTACCAACAACTATTAGAAAACAAAAGAAAGACCTGTTCCTATAAACCTGGTGTAGAACCCACTCCTGTAGATGTCTAGGAAGAGAAATAATAATTCATTAATTGCCATGAATAACCAAGGTAACAAGGCAGCTCAGAAAGAAAGGGAAAAGTCTCCAGAAAATGAACTTAAAGACATGGAAATATGTGACTTAAATGACAGAGAATTCAAGATTGCAGTTCTGAAAAATCTCAACGAGATGCAAGAAAACACACACTGGCAGTTTAATGAACTCAGAAACACAAACAACAAAAGGAACATTTTACCAAAGAGATTAAAATTTTAAAAAAGAACCAAACAGAATTTCTGGAGATTAAGAACTCAATAGAAAAATGAAGAATGAAATAACCAGCTTAGGTAGTACAGTTGACCAGATGGAAGAAAGAATCAGTGACATCGAAGATAGAAATCTGGAAATGACACAGATTGAACAAGAGAGAGACTTGTGGGTTAAAAGAAATGAAAGTACTCTACAAGAACTTTCTGACTCCATCAGAAAGAGCAATATAAGAATAATGGGCATACCAGAAGGAGAAGAAAGGGAGAAGGGAACAGAGAGTATATTCAAACAGTCGACTAGAACTCCCCAAACTTGTGTAAATAACTGGATCCTCGAATCCAAGAAGCAAATAGAACACCTAATTATCTCAATCCCAACAGGCCTTCTCCAAGGCACATTGTACTGAAGTTGTCTAAAATCAACGACAAAGAAAGAATCCTCAAGGCAGCCAGGGAAAAGAAGATAACCATTAGGTTATCATCAGATTATTCAGCAGAAACTCTACAAGCCAGGAGGGAGTGGACTCAAATATTCAAGCTATTGAAAGACAGAAAGTATAAGCCAAGAACAATATATCAGGCAAAGATATACTTCAGATATAAAGGAAGAATAAAGATCTTTCCAGACAAAGAGAAGCTGAGGGAATTTTCTAACACACGACCTGCACTACCAGAAATAATGAAGGAGGCTATTCGAACTGAAACAAAAAACAAAAGAATACAACACCATGAGTAGTATTACAAACAAACAGACTGAAGCAGGAAATGGCAACCTCTACACCAAATAAGACAATATACACTTAAACATAACAGACAATGTAAAGAAGAAAAAAAAAACCTTAAAGAAAAAGAAGAAAAAGCCAACTTGCTACTGAGTACACCGCAGAAATCAACTCATAGCATAAACAGAGATAATTTGTGACAACCAAAACATAAAAGGGGGGAAGAGTAAAGGTCTGAACAGGTATAAGGGAATGGAGAATGTAAGTATGCTGAAGAAATTACAATACTCTAAATATAAAACTTTTTTTACATAAACTTGATGGTAACCACTCAAAAAAAATCCAGAACTGAAATATGTAACATAATAAAAGAAGAAACAAAGGGAAATATCATAGACTACTACCACACTGAAATAATAGCAGCAAGAAGGAAAAGAAACAATGGAGACACAGTCCGACCAGAAAACCAAAGATAGAATGATAGGAAATCCTCAATATCATTAATCACCCTAAATGTAAACAGACTGAACTCACCAATAAAAAGGCACAGAGTAGCAAACTGGATCAAAAAACTAAACCTAACCAAATGCTGCCTCCAAGAGATACATCTCAGCTACAAGGACAAATATAGACTCGAAGTGAAAAGGTGGAAATTGACACTCCCAGCAAATGGTATACAGAGAAAAGCAGGTGTAGTCATACTGATAACAGATGAATCAGACTTCAGGATAAAAAAAAGGTAACAAGAGACAAAGACGGACAGTTCATAACGATAAAGAGGAGTGGACAACAAGAAGACATAACAGTCATCAATATGTATGCCCCCAATCAGGGAGCACCGAAATATACCAAGCAACTACTAACAGAAAAAAACGGAGAAATCGATCAAAACACAGTTATACTAGGGGACCTAAATACATCATTGACAGCTATGGATAGATCATCCAAACAGAAAATAAATAACAAAATAGCAGCCCTAAATGACACATTAGATGAAATGGACAACTGACATTTACGGAGCACTTCATCCTAGAACATCAGCCTATACATTCTTTTCAAGTCTACATGGAATATTCTCAAGGATACACCATATATTGAGACACAAAACTAGCCTTAGCAAATTTAAGAGTGAAATCATCCGAAGTATATTCTCTGATCACAAGGCTTTGAAATTGGATAGGAACTGCAAAAAGGAAGCAGGAAAAAACATAATTATGTGGAGATTAAACAACATACTTTTAAAGAACGACTGGGTCAAAGAAGAAATAAGAGGAGAGATCAAAAGATACATAGAAACCAATGAGAATGAAAATACATCCACCAAAATTTTTCGGATGCAGTGAAAGCAGTTTAAGAGGAAAATTTACATCATTACAGGCCTATCTGAAGAAGCAACAAAAACCCCAGATAAGTAACCTCATGTTCTACCTTAAAGAACAAGAAAAACAAGACCAAATGAAACCCAATGTCAGCAGAAGTAAGGAAATAACAAAAATCAGAGCAGAACTAAATGAAATAGAGATGAAAAAGACAATAGAAATATTAATGCAACAAAGAGGTGGTTCTTTGAAAAGATTAATAAAATTCAGAAACCCGTAGCTAGACTCACTAAGATAAAAAGAGAAAAGACACAAATAAACAAAATCAGAAATGAAAGGGGGGAATTTATCACGGATGTCACAGAAATACAAAGGATCATCCAAGAATACTATGCAGAACTATATGCCACCCAATTCAGTAACATAGAAAAAATGGACAAGTTCTTAGAAACCCAGAGCCTTCCTAGGCTGAATCACAAAGAATTGGAAAATCTAAACAGACCGATCACCAGTAAGGAAATTGAATCAGTCATCCAAAACCTTCCCAAAAGCAAAAGTCTGGGACCAGATGGCTTCACTAGGGAATTCTACCAAACCTTCGAAGAGGATCTAATACCTATCCTCCTGAAACTCTTCCAAAGAATTAAAGAGAGACAATACTCCCTAACTCATTTTATGAGGCCAACATTACCCTGATACCAAAACCTGGTAAGGACAACACAAAAAAAGAAAACTACAGACCAATATCTCTGATGAATACAGATGCAAAAATCCTGAACAAAAGTCTAGCAAATCGAATACAACAATGCATTAAAAAGATTATTCATCATGACCAAGTGGGGTTCATCCCTGGGGCACAAGGATGGTTCAACATCCGCAAATCCATCAATGTGATACATCACATAAACACAATAAAGGACAAAAATCATATGATTATATCAGTAGATGCAGAAAAAATGTTTGACAAGATACAACATTCATTTACGATTAAAACACTTAATAAAATGGGTATAGAAGGAAAATACCTTAACATAATAAAGGCCATTATGACAAACCCTCAGCTAATCTCATAATTAACGTGAAAATACTGAAGCCCATTGCTCTAGTTCAGGAACACGACAGGGCTGTCCCCTATCACCTCTGCTTTTCAACATAGTGTTGGAAGTCCTTGCCAGAGCAATCAGGCAAAAGAAATAAAAGGCATCCAAATTGGGAATGAAGAAGTTAAACTGTCACTTTCTGCAGATGACATGATGCTATATATAGAAAACCCTAAAGACTCCACCAAAAAGCTGTTAGAAACAATAAACGAATACAGTAAAGTTGCCGGCTCCACAATCAACGTACAAAAGTCCATTGCATTCCTATATACTAACAATGAAATCTCAGAAAAAGAAATTAAAAAAAAACAATTCCTTTTAAAATTGCAACAGAAAGAAAGAACAGAAAGAATAAACTTAACCAAGGATGTGAAAGACCTATATACTAAAAACTGTTAAGACTTTTTAAAAGAAATTGAAGAACACACAAAGAAATGGTAAGATATTCCGTGTTCATTGTTGGAAGAATCAGCCTAGTTAAAATGGCCATATTACCAAAAGCAATATACAGATTTAACGCAATCCCCATCAAAATCCCAAAGGCATTTTTTTAAAAACAGAACAAAAAAAATCACCAGGTTTATATGGAACCACAAAAAACCCCAAATAGACAAAGCAATCCTAAGGGGGGAAGAAATGGAGGAGGTATCACACTACCTGACTTCAGCTTGTACTACAGGGCAACAATAATCAAAACAGTATGGTATTGGCAGAAAAACAGCACACAGACCAATGGAAGACACACACAAAAAATTACAAATAGAATTACCATATGACCCAGAAATCCCTCTCCTGGGTATCTACCCCAAAAATCTGAAAACATTTATCCATAAAGACAACTGTGCTCCAACGTTCATTGCAGCTTTATTTATGGTGGCCAAGACATGGAAACAACCAAAGTGTCCTTCGATAGATGAATGGGATAAAGAAGTTGTGGTATATATACACAATGGAATACTATTTGGTCATAAGAATAGATGAAATAATACTAATTGCAACAACATGGATGGATCTTGAGATTATAATGCTGAGCAAAATAAGTCAGACCGAAAAAGTAGAGAACCATATGATTTCACTTACACGTGGTATATAAAACTGAAAACAACAAAAGAACAAGACAAACAAATGAAGAAAGAAAAATCTCACAGACAGACAATAGTTTAGTGGTTACCAGAGGGTAAGGTGGGAGGGGGTGGTAGATGAGGGTAAAGGGAATGAAATATATGGTGATGGCAAGAAAACTGACCCTGAGTGGTGAACACACAGTGTGACATATATAGATGATGCATTATAGAATTGTACACCTGAAATCTATGTAACTTTACTAATAATTGTGACCCCAATAAACTTTAATTAAAAAAAACTGATAGGGGATACAGGATTCAAAAGTGAGACTTCTAAGCACTCATTCCCATATTCTAATCAAACATTCCCAGTTACTCTCACGTGGAGAGGTACTTAGGCACAGATGGAGACTGGGGGATTGCTTACTCATTACAAACCTGGATTTCATTTATTTAATTTCCTCCATTTTAAACTTTTTTTTTCCTAAAAAGCACACTGTTCTAGGACCTTGTTTTCTATCAGCATTTATCCCGAGAGGAAAAAATTACATCACAGCTGAAATGAAGCTAACTGAATTATTATTGTAGACCAATGTGACTACTGAGCCAAATAAAAAAAAATTTGTTAAATGGAAACAAATGCCCACAGATATGCCAGGCACAATCTAGATATTAGCTGCTACAAGGAACGTATGGTGCGTTAGGAAGACAAACATGAAAACAGCATTGAATGTACAATAGGTACTGCAACAGATTCAGGCACAGGAAACATGAACTCAAGCCTAAATGTAAAGCCCTTGTTCTCAAACAGCTTATAATCTCTTGAAGAGACAAAGTGAATACATGTGAAAAACATCCAAAAATACAAAACAGTATGTGAGCAAATGTCAATAATTAAGTACCTCAGGAAGCCAAAGTAAAATCACTATTGTCAACAGGAGAAGTATCACACAATACACTTAAGCATCCCAGATGGATGTGATTTGGATAGGCAGATGGAATGCATAAAGTCACTGAAAGCCAAGTGGAATGTCAAGTCATGGAGGAGGGAGTGAGGGCGGCATGTGTGGGGAACAGTGAAGCCACAGACCTGGCTAAAGCACAGGATGTGAGTTCAGGTACAGTGAGAAATAAGGCTGGAGAGATAGGGTGGGACCAGGTGGCACAGGGGCTTGAATGCCACGCTGAAGAGTGTAGACTTGAGATGTGACGTGTTTTAGAATATAAAGACAAATCTGGAGCTATCTCTGGCATAATATTGAGTCCTAACCTTACCTGTACTTTGGATGGGAATTATAGTAACAAAACCATCTTGCAGGTAACGTAGACGGATCAACCTTGCCAGGAAGCTTCCTCCATTTGAGACACTCATCACACTGCACCCATGTCTGGTCAGGAATCTTTCTGAAGGAAGGAAGGAAAACAGAAGTATGACTGTGTAGCTCTGTGTTCCGTCTCACATTAGAAAGGCATACCCTAAAAGTGAAAGAACATAATCTTATATATGCAATGCATTATTACTGTTATAGTCTAGGTGTCTAAAATGTACATATCTTGAACTTCACAGAAAAAATGACTGGACTATACCAGATATGGATATGAAAAATAGCACTAAATGTTATTAACATAGTGAGCTATCATTATTTATGGAGGTCAGTAATATGTATCCTGGAATCGCCTGTTCTAAGCAAGCAAGAGAACAATTTTAACTCTGAAATTAACTAGGAAATATTTTTTAAAAATTTTATGTATATCACAATATTATCAAGAAATAAAACCCATAGAATCCTTTTACCTGGTTCTATCCAATCCCATGACAAGTTTAAAATGCATTTGTGGGGGGCGGCCAGATGGCTCAGTTGGTTAGTGCACGAGCTACTAACAAAAAGGTTGCTGGTTCAATTCCCACATGGATGGTGGGCTGTGCCCCCTGCAACTAAGATTGAAAATGGCGACTGGACTTGGAACTGAGCTGCGCCCTTCACATCTAGGTTGAAGGACAACGACTCGGAGCTGATGGGACCTGGAGAAACACACTGTTCCCAATTATTCCACCGTCCAAAATTTTTTTTAAATAAAAATAAATAAAATGCATTTGTGGGAGTCACTGAACAATCATCAAAATATCTCCCCCATTTCCCTGCAGACTCCCTACCCCTATTTTTTTCCTTTCAAAAAAGGTATTTGTTTTATACTTCAATCAAAATTTTACTAGGATAATATTCCTAAAGTTAATCTTAAAACGTAATATAAATTTGATGAAATTTCATAACTAGAAATGGGGCTACAGTCCAACAATTTGGTTAAATTATTAAGATAAATTCTTCCAGAGTTCTATTCTTAAAACACATACCCACTCCCACCACACCACCACCCACCAGGCCGAGGAAGCATAATCCAGTCACCTACACGTTAGAGTGAATTTGTTTCTCTGTGAGAGGAGCTGGTCCATATATGACAGCTATAGTCAGCATCTAAGGTATGAAAGGGGTAGGAAGGGAAGGCTAGAGAAAAGTGAAGAGACACAGAAAGAGGGTACCTAGGACCAATTTGAAAAACACGTAATTTAGCCTAGGGCGGGTTTTCTGGTTTTGTTTTTTTTTTTTTTAAGTTTAAAGAAATCATTTATTTTAATAAAATGGAGCACTTTAACTGTATTTACTTGAAAATATAAACACTGTAATTATTTTTTGTGGATTTTTGACACATTTTGGAGAAAAAACTTGAAATCAGTTAATGCAGTGAAAGGGTTGCCAATATGGGAAAAAAAGATTCCCCTGATTTACTTGTGAATCCACGTCACAAAACTGATTAAACTCATAAACATTCACAATGAAAACTATTTGAAAACATTCATTCTCCGTGGGAAAATTTATTTAAAAGAAAATTAATTATAAAGGAAAGGGTAATCCTTTACAAAGGGTAGCTCATTATAAATGAAAACTATAATGAGCTTCATTATACTTTTCATCAGATTACCTAATATTAAAAAAAATGAAATAAACAAGTCTTCAAAGTTTTTAGAAAAAAAAATTGTGATTTTAGAATTTTCTACCAGCCAAAAAAGTAACCTACTCTAAAAGCAAAATTGTTCTTTCCCCCTAAATTTTACAAAAATGTTTTATTTATAGTAGCAAAAATATTGGCAACAAACTAAAGTCCAAGAAATCCAAGAAAAGAAAAATGACGTGGAATACAGGAAGTAGTGATTAATCATGATAGCAAACCCCTATAGACAATTACATGCTGTGAACATATAAATTTATTTAGTCTCAAAATAAATCAATAAGATGGGTAGTGATACTATCTCCATTTAAGGTGCAGAGAACTTATGTGACTTCAACAAGTTCTCTGCTGTGGTAAGTGCCAGAGCTCAGGACTACCCAGAGCTAGAGCTATATACTCTTTTTTTTTTTTTTTACTTTTACAGAGTATTTATTTTAATTTTTACCTTCTGATTCTTTTTTTTCATTTTTTTTAAGTTTCAGGTGCACAAAACAATGTAATAGTTAGACATTTATCATTTACATCCCTTACACAGTGACAACGCCCCTCCCCCCATCCACTACCCCTCCAACATTAGGGCGGGTTTTCTGTATATTGCATTTATCATGCTCTTATACTGACATTTCAACTGAGTGGTGGTTTCTTTTTATGTCTTAGTTCAATCTTTTTTCTTATGTATTAAAACAGTGCTGATTTTTAGGTGTAAAAGTAATATAAGCTCATTAAAGGAAAACTTGAAAATACAGAAATACATAAAAAGAAAATAAAAGACACTCATAATTCCACCAAATACAATGCCCTCTTCTTGTTTAAAACTCTGTTTTTTCCTTTTTCTTTTCTTTTTTTTTTAATTAAATTTATCGGGGTGACAATTGTTAGTAAATTTACATAGATTTCAGGTGTACAATTCTGTATTACATTGTCTATAAATCCCATTGTGTGTTCACCACCCAGAGTCAGTTCTCCTTCCATCACACACATTTTTGGATACATAGCTTCCTATCTACTAGCTCCAGGCTGCTCCAGCCTTGTAACCTCTAAGCTCTAAGCTCATGCCTGACATCTGGTGTCTATATATTTCCATACAGCCAGTGTTTTATTTAGAGCCAGAGCAGCAAAAGGCAATTTCAGCAGTAGTGGGAGAGGAGAGGAAAGTTTTACATGTACATGCACAGTGGAGTTTCTTGTAGAAGCATGCCAGTATTATTCTCTCGGGACAAACGCCAGCCACAGCAACTCCCTGCCTCAGGTTACATGCAGACCATGGTAGGTACTTCCACCCAGACAGATAGGAGAGGCTTTTAGTTTGTGCTTGAAATAAATAGGTAGTTAAAGGGGCTATATTATATTCTGCTCATTGCATCCTTCCAGTAGTGTGTCCGGGTTAAGAACTTGGGAGCCCAGTTGGCGATATTTGAACCTTAGATGTACCACTTTCTACCTGTCAAACCTTGAGCAAGTTAACTAAGTTCTCAGTGTATCATTCTCTACATTTATAAAGAATTAATGATGTGCCATCAAAATGGCACCGTGAGGTGAGCCTCTGTAAATCACCCCTGGAATTTACAACTAATCGAACAACAAAAACTCCACGAAGGACTCCCTGCACAGCAGACAGGCAAGACGAAGAGGCCCATTACTGAATTTACCTAAAGGTGGGCGAATCACACCATCGGGGGAGGAGAAAAGGGAGAATTTCGGAGACGGAGCCGCGCCTGTGCAGGACGCAGAACACAGACCTAGCTCAGTGCTCTGAGGTCGCTGTATCCAGGAAGCTGTGGGAGAGGGAAGAACTCGGACTTCTGGGGCTCTGCTTATGGCCCACAAAGCTGAGGAGGCAGCATATAACACGGCTGAACCCAACGCTCACGGCAGAGATGTCGGAGAAAAGACTGAGGGAAGAAGGCTGAAAACGGTGGTTTAAGCCCTCACCGCGTAGCAGAGAACGGAAGCTTTAGGCACTGAGACTACCCACCCCTCCATAACCTCCCAGAGTTCGCCCCGCCCCCACCTGTCCGGTGCTAGAAGCAGAACAGTAGCAGTGTCGAATCAAAAGAACAGAATATTTGCTGTTCTGAGAACTGTGGACCGCAGACACAGATTCGCAGCCCAACTAGTTCGGAAAAGGGGAGGGAGCTGTGGAAGCAGGACTGGCAGTGGTGGTGGTCCCTGCCATTGCTCTGGACGACCTCTCACAACTCACCCCGCCCCTAACCCCACCTATCTCGGCACATTCCTACAGGAGTAAACAGAACTGCTGAAACACACAGGCTCTGACTCTGGTACAGGAAGAGATTTGGAACTTCAAAAGCTTTCCACATACCCACACGGACACTACCCCCTGTGACCCAGGCGAACTGTTAACAGAGGAGAAGCCTGTCTCCCAGATAGTCCCCCCAATGGGTGATAAACTGGAATAGTGCAGAGAAAACATAGCACTACCTTGTGAGAGAGAAAAAAAGGCTGCACTTGGAGAGAAAATAAACCATTCTACCAACGAGTACGGGGAAACAAAAGAAAGACCTCTTCCTATCAACCTGATGGAGAGGCCACTCCTGTAGATGTCTAGTAGTAAAAATAATAAATCAGTAATTGCCATGAATAACCAAGGCAACAAGAGAGCTCAGAAAGAAAGTGAAAAATCTCCAGAAAAGCAACTTAAAGAAATGGAAATATGTGACTTAAATGACAGAGAATTCAAGATTGCAGTTCTGAAAAAAACTCAACGAAGATGCAAGAAAACACAGAAAGGCAGTTTAATGAACACAGAAAACACAATCAAAGAACAACATGAGCATTTTACGAAACAGACTGAAATTTAACAAAAAAAAAAATCACAAAGAATTTCTGGAGATTAAGAACTCAATGGAAGAAATTAAGAATGAAATAGCCAGCTTAGGTAGTAGAGTTCACCAGGTGGAGGAAAGAATCAGTGACATTGAAAATAGAAATGGATAGAAGAAGAAAGAGACTTCAGACTTAGAAGAAATGAAAGAACTCTACTAGAACTTTCGGACACCATCAGAAAGAGCAACATAAGAATAATGGGCATACCAGAAGGAGAAGAAAGAGAGAAGGGAACAGAGAATATATTCAAACAAATTGTCGACGAGAACTTCCCAAACTAGTGGACATGACTGGATCCTTGAATCCAAGAAGCAAACAGAACACCTAATTACCTCAATCCCAACAGGCCTTCTCTAAGGCACATTGTATTGAAGCTGTCTAAAATCAACGACAAAGAAAGAATACTCAAGACAGCCAGGAAAAAGAAGACGGTAAGCTACAAAGGAAAGCCCATTAGATTGTCATCAAATTTTTCAGCAGAAACACTACAAGCC
Organism: Rhinolophus hipposideros; assembly: GCF_964194185.1. Lineage (NCBI taxonomy): Eukaryota > Metazoa > Chordata > Mammalia > Chiroptera > Rhinolophidae > Rhinolophus > Rhinolophus hipposideros. The sequence goes on along the minus strand of NC_138046.1, from coordinate 50,741,907 downwards.
AGAGGGAGTGGAACCAAATATTCACACTATTTTTTTACATTTATTGGGGTGACAACTGTTAATGAAATTGCAAAATTTCAGGTGTACAATTCTGTATTACATCATCTATAAATCCCATTGTGTGTTCACCACCCAGAGTCAGTTCTCATTCCATCACCATATATTTGATCCCGCTTACCCTCATCTGTCTCCCCCCACCCCACTTACCCTCTAGTAACCACTAAACTATTGTCTGTGTCTATGAGTTTTTCTTTTTTTTTTTTAATTAATTTTATTGGGGTGACAATTGTTAGTAAATTTACATAGATTTCAGGTGTACAATTCTGTATTACATCGTCTATAAATCCCATTGTGTGTTCACCACCCAGAGTCAGTTCTCCTTCCATCACCATATATTTGATCCCCTTTACCCTCATCACCCACCCCCCACCCCCTTACCCTCTGGTAACCACTAAATTATTGTCTGTGTCTATGAGTTTTTGTTTCTCATTTGTTTGTCTTGTTCTTTTTGGTTTATATACCACATATCAGTGAAATCATAGGGTTCTCTGCTTTTTCTGTCTGACTTATTTCACTTAGCATTATACTCTCAAGATCCATCCCTGTTGTCACAAATGTTCCTATATCATCTTTCCTTAACGCCGAATAGTATTCCATTGTGTGTATATACCACACCTTCTTTATCCATTCATCTATCAGAGGACATTTTGGTTGTTTCCACGTCTTGGCCACCGTAAACAAAGCTGCAAGGAACATTGGAGCACACGTGTCTTTATGTGTAAATGATTTCAAATTCTTTGGATAGATACCCAGAAGAGGGATTGCTGGGTCATATGGTAATTCTATTCGTAATTTTTTGAGGAACCTCCACACTGCGTTCCATAGCGGCTGCACCAGTCTGCATGCCTACCAACACAGTACGAGGGTACCTTTTTCTCCACAACCTCTCCAACACTTGTTGCTATTTGTCTTGTTGATGATAGCCATTCTGACTGGGGTGACGTAATATCTCATTGTGGTTTTTATTTGAATTTCTCTGACGATTAGTGATGTTGAACATTTTTTCATATGTCTATTTGCCATTTGTTAGTCCTCTTTGGAGAAATGTCTCTTCAGGTCCTCTGCCCATTTTTCAATTGGGTTGTTTGTTTTTTTGTTGTTGTTGAGTTTCACGAGTTCCGTAAATATTTTGGATATTACACACTTATCAAAGGAACTGTTTGCAAAAATCTTCTCCCATTCAGTTGGTTGCCTCTTTATTTTCGATGGTTTCTTTTGCTGTGCAGACACTTTTAAGTTTCATATAGTCCCATTTGTTTATTTTAGCTTTTACTTCCATTGCCTTTGGAGTCAAATTCATAAAATGCTCTTTGAACCCAAGGTCCATAAGTTTAGTACCTATGTTTTCTTCTATGCAGTTTATTGTGCCAGGTCTACGCTTAAGTCTTTGATCCATTTTGAATTAATTTTGGTACATGGTGACAGATAACAGTCCAGTTTCATTCTTTTGCCCGTGGCTATCCAATTCTCCCAGCACCATATATTTAACAGGCAGTCTTTCCTTCATTGTAGGTTTTTAGCTTCTTTGTCAAAAATTGTCTGTTCATATTTATGTGGTTTTATTTCTGGATTCTCAATTCTATTCCATTGGTCTATGTGTCTGTTATTCTGCCAATACCATGCTGTTTTGATTATTGTAGCCCTGTAGTAAGCTAAAGTCAGGGAGTGTGATACCTCCACCATTGTTCCTTTTTCTTAAGATTGCTTTGGCTATTCGGGGTCTTTTGCGGTTCCAAACAAATCTGATGATTTTTTGTTCTATTTCTTTAAAAAATGCCATTGGGCTTTTGATGGGGATTGCATTAAATCTGTGTATTGCTTTGGGTAATATGGCCATTTTAACTATGTTGATTCTTCCAATCCAAAAGCATGAAATGTCTTTCCATTTCTTTGTGTCATCTCCAATTTCTTTCAAAAATGTCTTAATAGTTTTCAGCATATAAATCCTTCACATACTTCGTTAAGTTTATTCCTAGGTATTTTATTCTTTTTGCTGCAATTGCAAAAGGAATTGTTTTTTCTATTTCTTTTTGTGAGATTTCATTGTTAGTATATAGGAATGCAATGGACTTTTGTACGTTGATTTTTGTAGCCAGCAACTTTACTGTATTCGGTGATTGTTTCTAATAGTTTTTGGTGGAGTCTTTAGGGTTTTCTATATGTAGCATCATGTCATCTGCAAACAGTGATATTTTAACTTCTTCATTCCCAATATGGATGCCTTTTATTTCTTTCTCTTGCCTGATGGCTCTGGCAAGGACTTCCAACACTATGTTGAAAAGCAGAGGTGATAGGGGACGGCCCTGTCATGTTCCTGAATGTAGAGCAAAGGGCTTCAGGTTTTCACCATTAATTATGAGATTAGCTGAGGGCTTGTCATAGATGGCCTTTATTATCTTAAGGTATTTTCCTTCTACCCCTATTTTATTAAGTGTTTTTTTTTATCATAAATGGATGTTGTATCATTTCAAATGCTTTTTCCACATCAATGGATACAATCATATGATTTTTGTTCTTTATTTTGTTTGTGTGATGTATCACATTGATGGATTCGCGGATGTTGAACCATCCTTGTGCCCCAAAGATGAACCCCACTTGGTCATGATGAATAATCTTTTTAATGCATTGTTGTATTCGATTAGCTAAAAATTTTGTTTAGGATTTTTGCGTCAGTATTCATCAGAGATATAGGTCTGTAGTTTTCTTTTTTTGTGTTTTCCTTACCGGGTTTTGCTATCAGGGTAATGTTGGCCTGATAAAATGAGTTAGGGAGTACTGACTCTTCAATTTTTTTGGAAGAGTTTGAGCAGGATTGGTATTAGATCCTCTTTGAAGGTTTCCTAGAATTCACTGGTGAAGCCATCTGGTCCCGGACTTTTGCTTTTGAGGAGGTTTTGGATGACTGATTCAATTTCTTTACTGGTGATCGGTCTGCTTAGATTTTCCAGTTCTTCATGGTTCAGCCTTGGAAGGGTATATGTTTCTAAAAACTTGTCCATTTCTTCTAGGTTATTGGCATATAGTCCTTCATAGTATTCTTGCATGATCCTTTGTATTTCTGTGGTGTCCATGATAACTTCCCCCCTTTCATTTCTGATTTTGTTAATTAGTGTCTTCTCTCTTTTGATCTTAGTAAGTCTAGCCAAGGGTTTGTCGATTTTATTAATTTTTTCAAAGAACCAGCTCTTTGTCACATTAATTTTTCCTATTGTCTTTTTGTTCTCTATTTCATTGAACTCTGCTCTGATTTTTGTTATTTCCTTTCTTCTGCTGATCTTGGGTTTCACTTGTTCTTCTTTTTCTAGTTCTTTAAGGTGTAACATGAGGTTATTTATTTGGATTTTTTCTTCTTTCTTGAGATAGGCCTGTAATAATATAAATTTCCCTCTTAAAACTGCTTTCGCTGCATCCTAAAAATTTTGGTAGGATGCATTTTTATTGTCATTTGTTTCTATGTATCTTTTGGTCTCTCCTCTAATTTCTTATTTGACCCAGTCGTTCTTTAATAGTATGTTGTTTAATCTCCATTTATTTGTTTTTCCTGCTTTCTTTTTGCAGTTGATATCCAATATCAAAGTCTTGTGATCAGAGAACATTCTTGGAATGATTTCAATATTCTTAATCAATAATCACCGTAAATGTAAATGGACTGAATTCACCAATAAAAAGGCACAGAGTAGCAGATTAGATAAAAAAAAAAAACTAAACCCAACCATATGCTGTCTACAAGAGACACATCTCAGCTGCAAGAACAAGCATTAACTCAAAGTGACAGCGTGGAAATTGACACTCCAAGCAAACGGTACCCAGAGAAAATCAGGTGTAGCCATAATGATATCAGATGAAACAGACTTCAGGGTGAAAAAGGTAACAAGAGAAAAGACGGACATTTCATAAAGGTAAAGGGGACTATACAACAAGAAGACATAACATTCATCAATATTTATGCCCCCAATCGGGGAGCACCGAAATATACCAAGCAACTACTAACAGAACTAAAGAGAAATTGACCAAAACACAATATACTAGGGGACTTAAATATATCATTGACAGCTATGGATAGATCATCCAAACAAAATAAATAACGAAATTGCATCCCTAAATGACACTTTAGATGAAATGGACTTAATTGACATACATAGACCACTTCATCTTAAAACATCAGACTATACATTTTTTTCTAGTGTACATGGAACATTCTCAAGGATAGACCATATATTGGGACATAAAATTAGCTTCAGCAAATTTAAGAAGACTGAAATCATACGAAGCATATTCTCTAATCACAAGGCTTTGAAATTGGATAACAATGGCAAAAAGAAAGCAGTAAAAAACACAAATACATGGAGATTAAACAGCATACTTTTAAAGTACGACTGGATCAAAGGAGAAATTAGAGGAGAGATCAAGAGATACATAGAAACAAATGAGAATGAAAATACATCCACCAAAATTTTTGGGATGCAGCGAAAGCAGATTTAAGAGGGATATTTATATCATTACAGGTCTATCTCAAGAAACAAGAAAGATCTCAAAGAAATAACCTCATTTTAAGCCTTAAAGAACTAGAAAAAGAAGAACAAATGAAACCCAAGGTCTGTAGAAGAAAGGAAACAACAAAAATCGGAGCAGAACTAAATGAAATAGAGAACAAAAAGACAATAGAAAAAATTAATGTGACAAAGAGCTGGTTCTTTGAAAAGATTAACAAAATTGACAAATCCTTGGCTAGACTCCCGAAGATAAAAATGGAGAACACTAATTAACAAAATGAGAAATGAAGAAGGGGAAGTTATCACGGACACCACAGAAATACAAAGGATCATCCAAGAATACTATGAAGGAGTATATGCCACCAAGTTCAATAACCTAGAAGAAATGGACAAGTTCTTAGAAACATATAGCCTTCCTTGGCTGAACCATGAAGAACTGGAAAATCTTAACAGACAGATCACCAGTAAAGAAATTGAATCAGTCATCTAAACCCTTCCCAAAAGCCAAACTCTGAAACCAGATGGATTCACTAGTGAATTCTACCAAACCTTCAAAGAGGATCTATTACCAATCCTGCTCAAACTCTTCCAAAAAATTGAAGAAGAGACAGTACTCCCTAATTCATTTTATGAGGCCACCATTATCCTGATACCAAAACCTAGTAAGGACAACAGAAAAAAAGAAAACTATAGACCAATATCTCTGATAAACATAGATGCAAAAATCATAAACAAAATTCTAGCAAATGGAATGCAACAATGCATTAAAAAGATTATTCATCACAACAAAGTGGGGTTCATCCTCAGGGAACAAGGATGGTTCAACATCTGCAAATCCATCAATGTGATACATCACACAAACAAAATAAAGAACAAAAATCATATGATTAAATCAATTGATGCAGAAAAAGCATTTGACAAGATACAACATCCATTTATGATAAAAACACTTAATAAAATAGGTATAGAAGGAAAATACCTTAACATAATAAAGGCCATATATGACAAGCCCTCAGCTAATCTCATAATTAATGGTTAAAAACTGAAGCCCATTGCTCTACGTTCAGGAACACGACAGGGCTGTTCCCTATCACCTGTGCTTTTCAACAGAGTGTTGGAAGTCCTTGTCAGAGCAATCAGGCAAGAGAAAGAAATGAAAGGCATCCAAATTGGGAATGAAGAAGTTAAATGTCACTCTTTGCAGATGACAGGATGCTATATGTAAAAAAGCCTAAAGACTCCACCAAAAAGCTATTAGAAACAATCAACGAATACATTAAAGTTGCTAGCTACAAAATCAATGTACCAGCAAAAGTCCACTGCATTCCTATATACTAACAATGAAATCTCAGAAAAAGATATACAAAAAACAACTCCTTTTGAAATTGCAGCAGAAAGAATAAATACCTAGGAATAAACTTAACCAAGGATGTGAAAGACCTACATGCTAAAAATTATAAGACATTTTTAAAAGAAATTGAAGAAGACACAAAGAAATGGAAAGACATTCCTTGCTCATGGATTGGAAGAATCAATAAGCTAAAATGGCCATATTACCCAAAGCAATATACAGATTTTTTGCAATCCTCATCAAAATCCCAATGGCATTTTTTAAAGAAATACAACAAAATATCATCAGATTTGTTTGGAAAGACAAAAGACCCCGAATATCCAAAGCAATCTTAATAAAAAAGAACAATACTGGAGGTATCGCACTCCCTGACTTGAGCTTACTACAGGGCTACAATAATCAAAATAGCATGGTATTGGCAGAAAAAGAGACACATAGACCAATGGAATAGAATTGAGAACCAAGAAATAAAACCACATAAACATGGACAGATAATTTTTGACAAAGTAGCTAAACACATACAATGGAGGAAAGACAGCCTCTTCAATAAATGGTGCTGGGGGAACAGGATAGCCACGGGCAAAAGAATGAAACTGGACTGCTATCTGTCACCATGTACCAAAATTAATTCAAAATGGATGAAAGATGTAAGCATAAGACCTGACACAATAAACTGCAAAGAAGAAAACATAGGTACTAAACTTATGGACCTTGGGTTCAAAGAGCATATTATGAGTTTGACTCCAAAGGCAAGAGAAGGAAAAGCTAAAATAAACGAATGGGACTATATGAAACTCAAAAGCTTCTGCACAGCAAAAGAAACCACCGACAAAATAAAGAGGCAACCAACTGAATGGGAGAAGATTTTTGCAAATAGTGCCTCCGATAAGGGGCTAATATCCAAAGTATACAAGGAACACATGAAACTCAACAACAAAAAAACCAAACAACCCAGTTGAAAAATGGGGAGACGACCTGAAGAGACATTTCTCCAAAGAGGACATACAAATGGCAAATAGATATACGAAAAAATGTTCAACATCACTAATCATCAGAGAAATGCAAATAAAAACCACAATGAGATATCACCTCACCCCAGTCAGAATGGCTATCATCATCAAGACAAATAGTAACAAGTGTTGGAGAGGCTGTGGAGAAAAAGGAACCCTCATACACTGTTGGTGGGAATGCAGACTGGTGCAGTAGCTATGGAAGGCAGTGTGGAGGTTCCTCAAAAATTACGACTAGAATTACCATATGACCCAGGAATCCCTCTCCTGGGTATCTATCCAAAATATCTGAAAACATTTATGCATAAAGACACGTGTACTCCACTGTTCCTTGCAGCTTTGTTTACCGTGGCCAAGAAATGGAAACAACCAAAATGTCCTCCAATAGATGAATGGATAAAGAAGGTTTGGTATATATACACAATGGAATACTATTTGGTGGTAAGAAAAGATGATAACATTTGTGACAACACAGATGGATCTTGAGAGTATGATGCTAAGCGAAATAAGTCAGACAGAAAAAGCAGAGAACCATGATTTCACTGATATGTGGTATAAAAACCAAAAACAACAAAAGAACAAGACAAACAAATGAGAAACAAAAACTCATAGACACAGACAATAGTTTAGTCGTTACCAGAGGGTAAGGGGGGTGGGGTGGGTGAAAGATGAGGGTAAAGGGGATCAAATATATGGTGATGGAAGGAGAACTGACTCTGGGTGGCGAACACACAATGGGATTTATAGATGATGTAATACAGAATTGTACACCTGAAATCTATGTAATTTTACTAACAATTGTCACCCCAATAAATTTAAAAAAAGAATTAATAATACCATCTATCTCAAAGGGTTGTTGTGATAAATAAGTAAATGTAAATACAAGTAAAGAATTTAGATTAGTGCCTGGTACGTAAGTGCTCAATAAATAATAATTATTACAACTCTGCCTCCAGAAAGATTGCATAACATACATATACACATTCCAGCAGTATATGAACAGCTGTTTCATTGCATTAATCATTGCTTATTTGAATGGCCAAAAATGACATCTCATCTTAATTTGCATGTCTTTGAAAACCATAGAGATTGGATATGAGCAAGATCTTTAGAGTAAGGTAGTGATATGTATACATCCATCAGGTTGCATTTGAAACAAAATTTTATATCATACATTTTTCTAATGACTTCCATTAATAAAAAAAAAAACACAGTTGGGTGTCTACCTCAAAATGAACTTTTAACACTCTAATCTTTGTCTTGATGGTGGTGTAACTGATTGTATATGTGTTGTTACACATTCTGTCCTCTAGATTATGCTCCTTTCCTGGCCTACTGAAGCATTTCATCCGGATTCATAGTTCTGTGTGCAATTCTCTTAGATTCAATAAATTCTATCTTTTTTTTTCTGATATGCCGGGTTCTTTACTTCTACTCTCAAATTTCTTGGTACAGTTCAAACAATGTTCACTAGCAATAAAGAGAAGGGAAGTTGCTAACATTTTTGAATACCTACTATACTCCAGTCACTGTGCTAAAAATGTTGTACCATCTAATTTAATATACTCAGAAAGTTGAAGTGACTTACTTACCCAAGCTCACTCATCTTTATGAAAGAGATCCAGATTTTCAACCGTGGAATAGCTGACTTAAATGGCCATCATTTCCATTCTACCATACTACCTATCGAATTAACTGGCAACTACTGAACTCTTCATATTTATGATCCAAATCACACAAGTGTTAAACTGGAATGAAGAAGTGTAGAGAGTGACGAAATCAGTGTTAATACCTGTAATTTCCAGTTTTAGTTAATTAAATTTCCTTCTGTGAAAAGCACCATCTTATTCTTGTTGCTTCCATTTGTTCTATGGACATTTCCCCTAATACTTTTATATTCTGTATTTACTACTCACGGTATTGTCCTGGCTATGGCTGAGGTCTCAGAATTTTCTTGGGATATCTTTTCCTTCCAATAAGCATTGAGCTTCTGGGCAAGGGCATTAATTGTCAACCTGAAAGACAAACCAAGAAGCATGTCAACGCTGAGGATTTGTTGAACAACTTTGCGACTTATGAAATGCTCCCATTTAACAGAAGTCAAGAATTTAGAATATTCAGCATAGGTTTGAACACCTCCACTTACAGGAATTAGGATGGGAATCCACTGTCTTGCAAATTACGTGTCGGAATGACGAAGTCATAATGCTGAATAGTCACTTTGGGTGAAAAAGTAAAATGGTCAAAAGTCCTAAAATCTACTGTATTCTCCAAATTTTCAGGGCTTTTAGTATCATGGAGGGTGGGGAGTTGACACTAATACAATGACAGAGGACTACATTGCAGAGCCAGGACAGAGCCAAATACGGATAAGTCATTTCATTGTCAGATGACTACAGGCACACAATTCAGGACCAAGTTGCAAATCAGAGGATCAAATACTGCACCCTGTCACAAATCAAACACAAACTTAAAAATGACTTACAGCTCCTCTTCATGCAAATGCTGATCAGAGCAGTTACAGCAACAGTGGGCAAGTCCCCTTCAACCTTCTACTATATAGCTGTTAAGTGGAGGCTGTACCCCAGTTCTGGCTGGTGCTTTCTCCTTTATCTCTCTTCCCAAATAAACAACAGTAGACCCAGGGTCAAAAAGTAATGTATATAAGTGAAAAGCAGAATTTTACTTTTGAAAACTGCCAATTTCTAATAACTAATTCATGTTGAATTCTACAACTCAGGATTACAACTTAATGTAGAGCCTTATACACCTGAAATACTATAAATTTGGTATGTTTAAAACCTCTTGACTCCCTGGATCATTCCCCAAGCTGTTGCAGACCTCTTCTCTCCTTGAGAGGAATTCTTCCTTTCCTCTACCTTACTCATATTACATTAGAGTCTGACTACAGAGAGGAGATTAAAATAATCATACATGAGCTCCCCTATAAACTCCTATTCCCCTCCAACCTACCCATATTCTTACCTCTGTTTATATCCTTGCCTCAAGTCACAGATGAAGAACTATTACCTGTTTTCTCTTAAAATTCTACTTTAAATCTACTTTAAAAATAAGTAAATTGACAGGGTTCTGAAAGATGGTGGAGTAGAAAGCAGCAGGATTCTGACCCCTCAGCTAGACAACAACTGCACTTGCAGAATCTGATGTACCTACTGGGAACTGTGGAGTCTGTTGAAGGCTTACAGCTTCAAGGGGAAGTCCTGGACAGTAAATTCGCAAACTTCAGCTCTCAGCACAGTAGTGGCTATGATTCCCTACCCCCAGCCCAGGCTCCCCAGGCAGCCTGCAGGAGCTGGGTGGGAGGAAAGGACTCTGTCCTACACATATCAGGGACCTGTGCTCTGACCCCTGTTTCCTGCTTCTGATCACAGGATCATGTACTCCTCATGGCAACCACAAAGAAAATAGCCATAAAATATGCACAAAAGGAAATGAGAAGATTTAAATGTCTCACTATGAAAACTCCAATGAACACAAAAGAAGACAGTAATGCAGGAAATGAGGGTCAAAAATCTATAAAGCATATAGAAAACAAATAGAAAAATGGCAGAAGTCCCTGCTCGTCAGTAATTACTTTAAATGTAAATGGATTAAGCTCTCCTGTCAAAAGGCAGAGATTGGTAGAATGGGTAAAACAACATGAACCAAATATATGCTGTCTACAGGAGACTAACTTGAGATACAAAGACACAAACAGGTTGAACGTGAAAGGACAGAAAAGAATATTCCATGCAAAAAGTAACCAAAAGAGAACAAGGGTGGCTATACTAATATCAGGCAAAATACAGTAGTCTCCGCTTATCTGCAGTTTTGCTGTCTGCAATTTCAGTTACCTGCAGTCAACTGTGATATAAACATTAAATGAAAAATCCCAGAAACAAACAATTCTTAATTTTTAAATTGCATGCTGTTCTGAGTAGCAGGATGTAATCTCGCACTGTCCCACTCCATCCCACCAAGAACATAAATCATCCCTTTGTCCAGCATACCCACACTGTTGTGCACAGTACGAAATATTTTGAGATGACATTCACATAACTTTTATTACCGTATATTGTTATAATTGTTCTATTTTATTATTATTGTTGTTAATCTCTTTCTGTGCCTCGTTTACAAATTAAACTTTATCACAGGTATGTACGTACAGGAAAAAAATAGTATATATAGGGTTTGGTACTGTCCATGGTTTCAGGCATCCATTGGGGGTCTTGGAATCTATCTCCCATGGATAAGGGGGGACTACTGTAGACTACAAATCACAATAGCTAAAACGTGGGAGCAACCCAAATGTCCACTGATAGTTGAATGGATAAGCAAAATGTAGTACATATACACAACAGAATATTCAGCCTTAAAAAGGAAGGAAATTGAAATATGCTACAACATGGATGAAGATTGAGGACATTACATTCTGAAATAGGCTAGTTACAAAAAGACAAATACTGTATGACTTCACTTATGTGAGGTATTTAGAGTAATCAAAATCATAGAGACAGAAAGTAGAATGGTGGTTGCCAGGGGCTACTGGGGGAGAATGGGGACTATTGTTTAATCGGTATAGAGTTATCAACTTTTGCAAGATGAAAAGAGTCCTGAAGATGGATGGTGGTGATGGTTGCTTAACAATATGAATGTAGTTAATACTACTTAACAGTACACTTAAGAATGGTTAAAATGGTCATGTTAAATAACAAAAAATTGATAAAAGGAAGTAGATATGTGGTTGCCAGAGGTTGGAGACAAGGATAAATGTGGACTGACTGCTAATAAACAAGGGGTTTCTTTTGGGAGTTATGAAAATGTTTTGGAATTAGAAAGTGATGATGGTTGCACAATTTTGTGAATAAACTAAAAACCATTGAACTGCACACTTTAAAATGGTGACCTTTAAGGTATGTGAGTTATATCCCAATTGAAAAATAAAAATAAACCTCATGTACTCAGTAAAATTTAATGAGGCAGAATTTATATAGAAGAGAATTCATCTTTTGAGATGCGTAGTTCTATCAGTTTTGACAAATGCATGCAGTCACATAAGCACCACTTCAATCAAGATGTGGTTTTCATGTATTTTGAATCCCCATTCGTTCTCACAAAAATGCTGGCTTTACTCTACTGTTCTATTAATCTCCTTCCCTAGTCCTCGTATATGTGGTCTATATCCACTACCTCCTCTTCATTCTCCTGCCTCAATCCTCTACAATCTAGTTTCCACCATTGCCTCTCCAGGAAACTGTTCCTTTTCCCAACCTCATTATTCTATCAATGATCCCACCAATATCACAGTCTACTAAATTTAAGACTTTCAAGTGATCTTTGATTCTTCCATCTCCTTCATCTCCTGTACTCCATTATTGATATATCCCCAAATTCTTTTGCCCTTTTTCATAGTACCTATCATATACTTCCTTTTTCACAGATACTCTTATTTCAGACCTCCACTCACCTAGATTACTCCAACAGCCTGTAACCCTTCCTTCAATCCATCCCACATCTTGCTGCCAGATATATCAACTGACATAATTCATGGAAAGCACCTTATAAACCATAAAGCAGTATACAAGTATAATGTACAGCTGAACCTTGAACAGCTGGGTTTGAACTGTGTGGGCCCACGGATTTACGTCCAACCGGGTTTGCACGGTGCAAGTCTGCTTATACGTGGACGTACACATAAGTGGACCCACGCAGTTCACTCACATTGTTCAAGGGTCAACTGTAATTTTGATCTGCAGTTGGGAATCCGCACGTGTGGAGGGCCGACTTAAGTTATATGTGGGATTTTGACTGTGTGGATGGTCGGCGCCCCTAACCCCTTTGTTGTTCAAGAGTCAACTGCACCATGTTCTTAAGATAGTGTGTCAAGTCATTCCCCTACTCAAGAACTATGCAATGAATTCTCATTTGTAAGGTATCAACTACTTTACCCAATGTCCCTCTACAACAGAGGTTCTCAAACCTTGCTTTATGGCACCCTTAGTGTCTCAAATTTTTCATGGCACCCTTAAAAAAAAATACCAGCTCCATTAGTTAGATCCAAACAACTTAGAAAATATTTATGAACTAGAATTTAAAATCCATTTGAAAAAAATAATACATATAAGCTGAAAAACTATTTCTGTTTCATTCTTAGCCACAATTACTTACTAATGGGACGTGTATGCCTGTGGGGTACTGTACAACTTCTCAAACCTTAGAATCAAATTGGACACAACTTTCCTCATTTCTTATTTGACACTGATTTTCATGTATTACTTGCTTTGTATCACAGCAACCAGCGAAAACCCAGATTCACAAAGATATGATGTAATCAAAAGGAATGCAGCAGATTTTGGTACACGAAAGAGGGGGTGCTGCTCTAACAAATACCCAAAATTCGGAAGTGTCTTTAGAATTGGGTGATGGGCAGAAGCTGGAAGAATTTGAGGAGCATGACAGAAATAGCCTAGCTTGCTTAAAGACTGTCAGTAGAAATACGGATGTTAAACACCCCACTGGTGAGGGCTCCAAAAAAAGTGAGGAGCATGGTAGAAAAAACACCAAAATCATTGTGAACAGACTGTTAGAATTATGGATGTTAAAGGTGTTGCTGGTAAAAGCTCAGAAGGAAATGAGGAACATGTTATTGGAAAACTTGAGGGAAGGTGATCATTTTTATATAGTGGTAAAAAGCTTAGCAGAATTGTGTCCTACAATTATATGGAAAGCAGAACTTGTAAGTGATGAAACATTTAGCTGAGATTTCCAAGCCAAGTGTTGAAAGTGTGACTTGGTGTCTTCTTGATGCTTATGTAAAATATGAGAGGAAAGAGGGAAATTGAGGGAAGAACAGTTCAACAAAAAGGAAGCAGGACTTAATGATTTTAGGAATTCTCAGCCTACCCAGATTGTAAAAGATGCTAAAATTTCAAGATTCACTGTCAGGAAAGCATGCTCTAGAGAAAAAGCCAAGCCTGTGACTGAACAACCTTTTGCTAGTATATCAGAAAGATCAAATGTCAGAGTACTCAGTCACACAAAAAGCTCTTTGAAAAGATTAAACATGTGACTGAGATCTCAGCAGAAGCTAAGAATAGAAATGGATTATCTAGGAAAGACCTGTCAGGAACCTCTTATCTGGAGTGAATATCTGCAACATACATGTGAGACCCAAAAGGTTCATAGGATGGTATACTAGCACAAAAACTGCTAGATTGGACTGGAAAAGATGAAGAGAGTATAAAATGAAGGAAAGCCTTTTGATCTCCAAAACTCTAGTCGGGAAACAGGCTGATGAAACTACTCAGCTGCAATAACATGCTGCCCTTGATGATAAATGAAAGATGACTCTAAGGGTGGAGCCATGAGCCCAGAGTGCAGAACCTTAAATCCAGAGGGTGGAGCTATAAGACCCCAAAGATTATTCCCAGGCCTTGAAATTTAATGGAGTTAGCTTGTCTGGATTTTGAAATTGCTTGGGAACAGTGACTCCTTTTTCCTTCAATTTTCCTTCCTGTTCGAACTGGAGTATCTATAACTGGTACCCTATGTCTATCCCACCATTGTATTTCAGGAGAAAAATACAAAAAAGAAAGACAGGTCTACAGATGGAGAGGGATTTTACCCCAGAATGTATCAGACTCAGAGTATCACCAATACCTGATCTACATGATGAGATTTTGGAATTTTGACCTGATGACATTAACCTGAGAGTTTAGACTTTGAGTTGCTGGAATAGTTGAGACTTTTGGGGATGTTGGGATGGGGTGAATGTAGCTCGCGTGAGAGATGTAAGTGGATCTTAGGGGGCCAGAGGGCATAATGTGATAGGTGGAATAATGGTCCTTCAAAGATGTCTATGCCATAATCCCTGAAATCTATGAACATATTAGGTTACATGGCCAGTGGGAATCAGGGTTGCAGATGAAATTAAGGTTACTCATCAGCCGACCTTAAAATAGAGAGATTGTTGTGTATTATCCAATGTAATCACAAAGGTCCTTACAAGTGGAAGAGTGAGGCAGAAGAAGTCGGAAACAGAGATGTGATAATATAGAAGCAAAGTCAATGGAGCGATGCAATGTGACAAGGACTCAACCTACCGGTGCTGGCTCTGAAGATGGAGGAAGAGGGCCATAGGCCAGGGAATGAGATCGGCCTCTAGAAGCCGGAAAAGGCAAGGAGATATCCTCCCCTAGAGCCTCCAGAAAGAATGCAGCCCTGCCAACACCTTGATTTTAGCCCAGGAAGATCCATGTTGGATTTCTAACCTACAGAACTCGAAGATAATAAATTAATGTTGTCCTAAGCCACTAAGTTTGTGGTAATGTGTTACGACAGTAATGTAAAACAAATTCTATTGTTTATAAACAGAAGACAAGTATCACTGCATTGCCCTCAAAAATTTAAAATATACTATGGCTCCCCTGCGAGTCCATTATGTGCAGCTTGGCAGTAGTCTGAGAACTGTGGCTCTAGGACAGGGGTCGGCAAACTACAGCCTGTGGGCCAAATCCAGGCCACTGCCTGTTTTTGCAAACAAAATAGTACTAGACAGAGATACACTCATTCCTTTACATACTGTCTATGGTTGCTTTCGTACTAGAGCACAATTGAGTAGTTGCAACAGAAATGACATGGCCTACAAAGCCTAAAATATTTACCTTCTGGCCCTTCACAGGAGATATGTGCCAACCCCTGCCCTAGGATGTGGCCCTACTCTGTCCATCTATTTCCCTTACTCTAGTTTTATTCTTTTAATTTCACTCCCCATATTCTTACCATTCTGAGTTCCTCTCACTATCTTAGCTCATGCTATAATTCCGTCTTGGATTTCCCTCCCCTTCCTTTTCTAAATCCTGTGTCCCTTAAGCTAATCCTAAATCAACTTTCTACCTAAAAGCTTCCCTATCTGTTCTCTCAGGGCATTGTTTTTCTCTACCATACGGCTTTGGTTGTGATTGATCAGTTATTTTAGTACTCTTTAAATTGTTTCATGTATATAACAATCCATTATTACAAATAGACTATAAGCTCCTCAAAGACAGTAACCGTGTCTTGAATTTCTCTAGAAAACTTCCAAAGCCTAGCCACGGAGTCATGAAACAGCGGGCTGCTCAGTTAGGATGTGTTGATCGCATTTCTTAAGCTGAAATTTACTCTAAAAATGTTGTTAAGTTTGGGCCCTGACAGTTGCAGCTGAAATTTGATATCCACAACTATTAAAAGTGATATTACAGATGATTTATTTGTAGACATTCCAGCAGTATGAAGGCTGGTATCTCTTTTAGCATTTGCAGTTTTGATATCTATGATACTGTTAGGATGAGTTTAGTCTGTGATAGCAGACAACGTTCTCTAATCCCCCTCTGAAATTTCCTTATTTTTAAAAACTAAACATCTTTTCATTTCATATAAATTGCATAAAAAGGAAAATGATGCCAGAATTGGGATAAGAGTTATGCAAATTTTTATCCTCAAATGATTCTGTGTTCAAGACAGTATATTAGTTTTCTGTTTTTAATAACTGTGTAGCAGATATTAAACTACTTAAGACAGAAATCCTGTATGTTTAACTGAATAAACCTACCGGCAATAGAATATATCTGGATGCCCTGCAATCAACTCAAACTCATCGTACTGAAACTAAACATCACAAACCAAGGAAGGGTTTAATAGCTCTAGAAATTAAAAGATCGATGGGGGTTTGGCAAAGGTGATATAAGGAAGATGTTAAGTAATTTTTAATATCTAAAATTTGGATTTCACAAATCTTAACTATTTTCTTAATCACCAGAAAGTCACTATTCTTTTTATTCTAGAGAAACAGAATGCCTTAGCTCTGAGACTTTTGTCAAACTGAGGTCATTTCTAAACTTGCACTATTAAGAGTCAAGTCCTAGTCAAAGATCTCCATTATGGGCCAGACTCATAGTTAAAAAAACAAACAAACAAACAAACAAAAAAGCATTGTACTTAAAACTGAGGGCAGGCCGTTACCAGAACCACTGAACAGCC
This sequence comes from Rhinolophus hipposideros, assembly GCF_964194185.1. Taxonomy (NCBI): domain Eukaryota; kingdom Metazoa; phylum Chordata; class Mammalia; order Chiroptera; family Rhinolophidae; genus Rhinolophus; species Rhinolophus hipposideros. Next base: position 50,724,976 of record NC_138046.1, on the reverse strand, counting down.
CTAGTGACCAAAAACCAATCACCCTGAAATTAATTTGTGTTGCCATCCAAATAGTTGTCTCTGTGTCAAGGACTAAACCTAAAATTCTATAGTTCCAGATAAATTAAGGTATAACACTTAACTAAGTTTATTACAGTTTGGGGTGCACAAAAAAAGGAGATTTGGGGAACTACTTTTCCCCCACTCGAACACTCAAAGAAAAAAATTGCTACTGAGTCTTCATGGAAAATGACACAAAATGTCCTCATGCCTTCTTTCTCCACACTCCAAGAATATCTTCTTGCCCTTTTATGTCCTTGCATATATTAGTTTTTATTAGTTTTAGGTGTACAAAACAACGTAATAGGTAGACATTTACACCACTCAGGTAATGTTTATCTCAACTGGGCTCCATATTTCATGTATCAATAAGCTTTAATTTAAAAATAAAATCATTTTATCTCTAATTTTGGAAAATAGATTTGAAGGAATTCTCATTTAATTTATCTGCCTGGATTTTTGAGACGCTTTTATTATTTTAGAGGTTTCAGAGAATAGAATCATATCCGAACAAACTATCAGAAACACCTCAGGTTGGGAGTGACTCACCGGTACTCCTTGGTGTACTCAAAGTCTTGTTTGTTGTAGGCAGGTTTTAAGAAATTGCACTCAATGACTCCAATTACTCCCACACCTTCTCCATGAGTTGGCTTAGAAGAAAAATATTAATTTCAACACTTACATTACTGTTGACTGCCTGTAGGCATTTCCTTTTAATTCCAAACAATAATAGAAAGGTTACCTAACATTCATGGGCAAGGAAATGCTAGCAAGATCTAGAGAAATACTCATAATGTATTTCAATAGACTGCAGGTATTACATTGAACTGGAATCTGTGGCCAATTCTAGGGCAGAGATTTTCAAATTATGATCCATAGATTCCCGAGGATTTTCCAAGGATTAATAGCCATCTATACTTCGCTCACATTACCTCTACTTTCACCTGTTTTATATTCTGGGATTGCCATAAGATTTCATATGAACAAAAAATGAAACTGCTAAAAAAAATCAAGGGTTATATACTACTGTTCTAGGTACATACTTAATCTGAGAAAAAAATTTTAAGGATGCTAGGTAATCATCACACTCTATTAAAATAAACTATTTTTACATATGTAGGCCACCAAACAACTACTAAAGAGAGTCACACCTGTAGTGGTTATCAATTACAAGTTGATAGAACAGATTTTTGAACTTAAAATATTTTAAAGTATTATTTAACGGAAGGAATTGAGGCAAGGTATAATCAGGCTGGCACACAGACATAAATTGTCTAAAGATGATATAACAAGGAAAATCAACATAGGCTGAAGACTAGCTATCCTGGGTCTTATATAACTTTGTCCATCTATGTAATATAAAGCAGTTCATCGTTCTTTGTGCTTTAGCATTCTTACCTATAAAACAGGAATGAATGTGATACTTGCAGATATTTCTACATTAAATCATCATTTAAAACACTGAAGATGGTAATATTTGTGTAGTTCAGTTTATAAAGTATTTTCACACAATTTACCCCATTTAAATCTCTCAACTTTGTAAGCTGTAAGGTAGGCAGACCAGGTAAAATTATTGTTGTTTTTTCATTTTACAGGTAAGGAAAATGAGTCTCAGAAAAATTAAACAATTTAGCCAAGGTTGCACTGCTTGTAAGTGGAAAAGCCAGGACTCAAATCCTGGCCATCAACCACTAAATTTTCTGCATCTTCCACTATGCCTTATTGTCTCCCCAAGAAAATATAAAAACCTACCTTCAACATTAATAAACTTAAATACATGGCAGAGCTGCTGGTGTTCCAATTCTACCTCTTATTAACAACTACCTAGAAAATGCATCCAGTAAAGTTCCTGGGTTAACTAACTTCCATGAAGAACAAGTAGTGTTTTTCAACACATGACGGCTCAGTGCTAACACAGACTTCCAGGATCAGATTTAACAACCATCACAAGACGGGAGTAAAAGCCATTAAAGACTTTATTCCCTTTGCAAATTTTAAATCCTCTTCCAATTCTTTTCAGCTTCCCATGACAAGGGAACATTGGCCACTCACCTTCACCTGACATCCCACCTTCTCAAAGGACTTTATGAGCCGGTTGTGATGATACATCATTACTCCAAACTGCTTCTTTTTCTTGCAAGAGAACCCAAAAGTTATTCTCACCTGCTTATTCTGAGAATAAAATCATTAAGGAGACAAACGCCAGCAGCTTTAGCAGACAAAATTTTGCACTTGATCACAGCAAAGAGCATTATACACCATTGGATGTAAATCAGTACAACCTTTCTAGAGGGCATTTAAAAATTCTGTACTAAAAGCTTTAAAAATAATCTTAACCTTTGACCAAGTAGTTCTCTGTCTAGGAATTTATCCTACAGAAACAGTCAGGGAAGCCCATAAAGGTTTATGAGTTACAGAGATTTATCAACTAGTTATAACAACAGAAGAACATAAGTCATTTAAATGTCTGACATTAAGGGAATGATTAAATAAGTGTTGGTATATCCACACAGTCAATTATGCAGCTTTAAAACTATGCCCTTTAAAAATATTTGGGAATGTTAGGAAAAGGTTCAGAATATTATTAACAAGCATTACCTAAAAATATGTATATATAAACATATACATAGAAAAGACTGTGAGAAGATATACCAAAGTGCCATAAGTGATTTAAAAATTCATAAATAATTATGAAACGTTTCTTAACCTTGTTAGCTGCTCAATTTGCTGTTAGGTCTCCCAGGTCCTGATAAGAGTTGTAAATAGTACAACACAAATCTACACAATTATACGCAATTAGGTAAATCCTGCTAATCATTCAAAAGTATGAAAGCAAAAGCTCCAAGAACCAAATCACTTTTAAAGGTAAAGGATGATGAATAGTCCTGTTGTAATACATTTCATGGGAAGAAGTTAACAAGCTTGGGTAGATGAAATAAGGACTAATTATTATACATAAAGCATGAACAATGATGGGTTTTTTAAATGTCCTATTTGTAAGAAAGATAAAAGGGAGATAGATAAACTGATATCTTCATTAAAACAAATACTAAGAAATCTTCATGTCCAAATGAGTTAAATAAAAATTTATTTTTGCTACATATTCAAAAAATTCTATCCACCGCCCCCTCTAAATAACGAGCTATGTGAATAAATCTATGTGACACATGGGCCAGGCATGATACGAGGACAGTAATACAAGTGAGTACATAACACAGTAATGTCTGGCTCAGAACATACAATGTTCTGGGCCTCAGAACCTCCAATCAAACCCCAAATAAAACCCTATTCCAACGCAAAAACAAAACAGGACAAAACTCCCCCAAACAAACTAAAACTCTACCATAAAATTAATATTTTTAAGATAAATAGTCAAAAACTTTCTATTGTACACTTTTAAAATTCTAAGTTATGGGATGTGAGTACACCGGGGTCGGGGGTTCCTCAAATTAGTGTAAAGAGAGAGGACAAGAGGAGAGAAGAGGCCTTTGATAACTGAGGAATAAATAAATCAGCATCAGTGATCTTGGGGGACATTTTGTTAGGAGTTTCATTTTACTCATGCCTATAGTGAATTCTTTTAGCCCAAATTCTAATAGAGAAGGTAACTAGTTTAATGAGAAGGGGGTTTAAGAAGAGTTAAGGTACATATAGAATGCGTGCATAGGAACCCATAAAAGAAACCCATAAGAGAAAGAAGCTGGTGACAGAAGTGTGGTATACCTGAAACAGTAGCTGGAAAACAATCCTTTTGACTGGCTCTGTTAAACCAATGGCACTAAGATCCCAGCCTACATACACTGACATAACTAAGTTATCTACAGATGTTAACAATGCTAGCTCTGGCTTTGTTAAGTTGGCTTTAAAAAAATTTTCCTAGTAGACAAGGTATTGTTCCCAAAAAGGAGAAAATCAATCTGCTTATGAGATACAATTGCACAGCTTTTTAAAAAGGATACAACAATTTCTAATTATTGATCAGGGGAAGAAAGACAAAGTAAGGTAAGTAATGCCTTTGATAAAGTAAAGAGAGTGTGTTTCTTAGTCCAAGAGCTGTGCTTAGTTATTAGACAATAAATTACAAGAGCAATTTTTTATAACTGCTTATGAGTTCTCAACATTTCAAAGACGTTTTTCCTGCTCAGAAAACCATCAACAAAAAATGGACCTAATTTCCATAATCTTAAGATTTTTCTCAAGTGTCTGAAATGCATGCCTAGTGCAATGGGGGATAGAAGTGAAAATGAGTAATTACTTCTCTGAGTGGCTGCCATTATGAGAAGTATCAGGAAATCCATGTCAAACCTGTTGAAGATTTATCTCAGCCTAGAAAATCAACCTTTGATTTCCACTCTCCTAACTTCTATCAACGTAAGTCTGAACTTGTCATGACAAAAATCATACTATGTCTGAAAGACTAACAAGTTCAAGTCAACATTTTACCTATTTCAATCAATGTAATATACAACAAAATAAAATGCCAATATAAACCAAATGGTGTGGACCTTTTAGATTCTCAAACCTGGCTGCTTATTAGAATCAGCTAAGAATTTAAAAATAAATAAATGTTTTTTATTAAAAAAAGGAGATTTCAGAATCTACTGAACCACAATCTCCAAAGTCTCAGGACTCTGTATTATTTTAATAATTTCCAGGTGATTTCTGATAAAACTGATGCATAGATTGGCAATTAAGAAACACCTCTTCAGAGTACACTGTAATAGGATTTGTACTGCAACACATATTTTTGAATGAGAAAAGGAAAGGTTTTTGTTTTTCTGTGCCAGCTTTGAAATCTAATCCTGAAATGAAGAGATAAGCTTCATGTAGTTGTAAGGATACTGTGAAGGTAGGTTTATATATATCATATGCTACATTGGCCAGGCTCTTGGCAATCATCTGGGTAGTCACCTTCTTTTGACGCAGAAAAATTTTCATTCGTGGCTTCATATACAGAATACCACAAAATGCCTATGGAATAGTGAAGGGAAAGTTATTATATGATAATAACCAATTCTACTGACATCCCCATAAAACACTGCTACCAACTAAGGTCTATTCTGGACAAAGATTTGGCTCAGTTTCTATACCTTGTTATACTATCATAACTACCACACTAACATGCTGCTGACTATATTCACTAAACTGTTTTGGTGGAAACAGTGAAAAGTATTCCTAACACAGGGCTAAAAGGCTGTCATCTTTATATAACTAAAGTGAAATCTTGTTCTCTAGATGTTCTTGTTACAGCAAATCTTACCTCTCATTGTTGGAGAAAAACCACTCTTACTCACCCGTAAAGAATACTCTGTTTCTGGCAGCTCAGAGGTAACACCACCAGTCTCTTTTTCTTCTGTGCCAAAGTCTGATACCAGGATGTCATATTGATCTGTATCAAAGTCCAACTCAGACTTTCCATCTTTATTTCTGGGTAAAAGAGACAAGTACCACTCTAACAAAAACTGGCTCCAAAGGACAAAAATGCACTAGGCACCCAAGAGAAAAGAAACAATATGAGCCAAAACTCAGGTACTTATTTCTTTTCCTGACTACCAGTACTAAAGAACTACAAATTACTTGGTTTGAAGACCACACGGTATTTCCAGTCTAAACAGATCTATTGTGTTTCATAGAACTGGTAATGCCAAGTACAGAAGGAAAGGGAAAAAAAAAAAAAGGAAAGTGGCTATGTATGTGATCTGATAAATCAAATGGATGCCAGCTATCCCCTCGAAGAAGGATCTTATAATAGATCCCAACTTTCTGGGTGTTGTTGGGCAGGTCATTCAACACCATTCTCTCTAACTGAATAAATAGATGAATCAAAACCTACTTCTTCTAACTTCAGCAATAGTATAAGGACTCATGAGATACCAAGATTTCCCCAGATCTAATCATATTTCTTAAAAGGAAAAGAAGGTTGTTATAGAAACAGCATATATTTGCTAGTCCTCTATACAATCATTTATGGAATTATCATTTAAATATAATAGTACTCATTCCTTTTATAAGGACCTTTCTTCTTCTCATAACCCTTTTCGGCCACTTAGCTTTAGTCCATTCCAAGACCCTGGGCTATATCACTAACAACTGCCAGGGCAAAGAGCCAAGACCCATCTTTGTTCCTGGAAAAAACTCAAAACAAATGATGGGTTACGGAGAAAACATATATATCAGAACAGTTTCTAAAATTTGTTCTGTTGAACAGCAGTTCCCCAAAATACTCTTAAATAAGAAAGGAAGGAAAAGAGGGAAAGGGGGAGGGAAGGAGGGAAGGAGGGAGGGAGGGAGGGAGGGAGGGAGGGAGGGAGGGAGGGAGGGAGGGAATAAGGGAGGGAAGGAGGGTAGGTAAGATGGGTTGGTTGTGTGATCAAATAAAATTGAGAAACAATTCCTGGTTCTTAGAGCAATGTCAAAGGTCTAGTGATACCTCCCTCATACTCCGGGCTCTGCAAGCTCAGAGCTGCTGTGGTAAAAATGTAGCTCCTCCTTCAGGGCTGGACCAGAGCCATTAGGTGTGGAGCTTGTATAAAGCCCATGTCACTATAATAGTATACTCTGGATTTTCCAGAATAATCCTGATTGTTGCTACCCCATTCGACTCTAACACATACTCTGAGGGGGTTCCCTGTCCTCCTTGCCCCTCACCATTCACCTTCCAAGGAAAAGAGGACTGGAGAAACATTTTTTGAAACTGGGAAATACTGCATACTATATTGCTCTCTTAAATATTTTCAATGCATATTGAAATAACATTAGCATATTAAAGCCTCTTTATTGCTGAGAAGTCCTGCAATAAAGCAACATGGTAGACTTTGTTTAAGCCAGCTTTTCCCAGTTATTTGACTATGGAATCCTTTATTTACATAACACCTAGTACCGTATAACTGAGAAACAATGGATAAAGAAAAAAGTCTGCTTAATGTGTTTAAATCATTGGAAATACCTCAGAAAAAATATTATTTGAGGTTTTCCCAAGTAGGACACAGAAGATCTAAATGACCAATGTGTGAAAAATCTCCTTGTGTTTGTTTTCTTTTTAGTTAAAGTACTTTCTACACAAACCAGCATGGTTTTTCTGTAAGTTTAACCCAGCTAAGAAATGAGGTGAAACATTTGACTTAAGGAGAAAATGACGAATGAATATATCTGATACTCTGTTCTATTAGGCATAAGAGTAACACCACTATTTTATATTAAAGGTTTTTAGGTTTTAGTGGACACTGTTAAATGTATTCCATTTGACATGACAAGATTAAACATATGACGTATCCTAGAGAATTTCTAGATTGTTTTATTAGCTCTCAACACGACCTGAAGCCAGCCTCACCATAGTTCAAATTTATCTGCTTCCAAGATTTTTCTACTTCTAATCCAGCTACTCTGAAGCACTAACACTGAGGTCGTTGTTTTTAAAGATCGTGTTATGCTTTATTACCCTAATGCCTCTTTCTCATACTTCATTTTCATTGTCAAACAAGTGAAATAACTATCATTTACTTTCCTCAAAACAGTGTCCATGAATATAAAATAGAATATTCATGTTCAGAATATTCATTGAACTGTCTTGATTATTTGTGGCAATCTGGATATGCATGTCTCCACCCTACATAGCTCCACATTTTACAAATAAGAACCACTATCTCAAACAGAGTTGTGGTTCTAAGAATGTTAATGAAAAGTATACAGTGAGATACAGATATGTATCAAAAGTTACCTACTCTGTTTCTCTAGAGATTTATTAAAGTGTGCTTCAGCATACTACCTTTGCTTATTATCATCTATCACCCTTGGAATACTATACCTGCGGATGTTCCAAATGAGAACACGAGTGCCTTTTTTGCCTGGGATGGCATCAAACTGGGACAGCAGGTCATTTTCACTGTTGAAAACTGAATAGTTCAGGATGGCTTCTAGGCTGGGCAAGGAATCCTCAGTAATAATCATTTTTTGTAAAACCAAACACAGTCAAAGGAAAATTAATATTTTAAGAGGATGCTATAAGGAAGATCTGCTTTTTGGGTTGCATGTTTAGACAAAATATGGACATACAGACATAAAGCATGGGCATTACTGCTACAGAAGAAAAGAAAGGAGAAAATGAAGAAAGGCTGTAGAAACCAACACAAAAACCAGTTACCCCTGTAGACTACAGCTTCAAAGAGACAATGTAAATAAAGACAGTTCTATATTTAAAAAATAGATCAAAGCCTGCATTTTTAGACTCTTTGGAAGCAATGAGTTCAAACTTTACTGCTATAGTGCTTGGGTAAAACAGAAATAAAAGCTTGTCCAGGCATAGGGAAATGAGCTATTCTGCCATCAGATAAGCTGATGAATAGAATGTTTCTAGGAGAATGATGGAATGTAGCTACCTTCAGGCAGAAAAACAGAGAAGGCCCAGGGAACTTTACCAAAGGAATGGTGGAAGAAAGAGAGAGATCAAATCGCATAACAATGAAAATTACCATACAACAAAAACATTTCTAAGCTATGGCCAATAGTCCATTTATTTTCAAAATATTTAATGGGGGGAAATTCAAGTTAAATTTAAGACAGTCATGTACCTCTTTAAGTATGAAAATGTTTGATAGCTGGATTTGACCTGAAGAAAGAGGTTTCTATCAAAATAGTCAGATGAGACCAATTTTTAACCAACATTCTCCATTTCCAGAAAGGATATTGTTTTGCTGGTTGAATGGAACAATTGGTACAATAACTGCCTGGGCCTGGACACATTCCAGGTAGGTCTGTGATAGGAGTCCAACTGTGAGAGTACCCCCATTCTTGGTGAAGACAAGAGCGTCCTTTCCTAGCCGCATGGAGCCTGACTTGAAACCATTACCAAAGACTCCGATGGGACACTGGCTCTTCTTTATGACTTTATCTGTAAAGCCAAAGCTGTAATTACACAAGAAAAAAGAAATCAGAAGAAAGAAACCAAAAAGGTAAAAAGCATCCTAAGATAAGGGACAAGCAGAATGTTTAGCTTACAAATGAAGAACACTTGTAAAAAGCCCCCTTTTTCCTACTTTTGATCCTTCTGGGCAAAACTATTAAGTTAAAAGCATAGGAAATTACTATGGGGTAATGGGACTGATTTTGCTGTGGGGCTGTGTGTACACAAACACTTCCACTACACCAGAGTCACACTTTAGAAATGTAAAGGCAGCCTCCTTTGACTAACAGGGATAGCTGGACAAGGCCATGGGTAGCTTTCGTGTCTAGATAAAATAGCTCTGATTGCTAATGGTAAGGTTAGGGCCAGGTTAAAAGGATGGTCATCTCAGTACACCCTAGAGGTGGCAATGAAAGCACCAGATAGCAGCGTTGGTCAGAAGTACTAGACTAAGCACCCCCTAACCTGGTTATATCACCCTCTAGAAATCTGAAAGTCAGGTTACGTATCTTAACAATTTCAACTCTCCACCCAAAATATAACTCTCCAATTCTTACCCTCTGCTCCATCTGCTGGGACAGTTCATTGGAATGTGGCCAAGGGATAAAAATAGGTAGTTCTGCCTCTGAATATCAGCAAACAGCTGCAGTATAAAGTCTCTCTTGTTCTATTAAGGGCCTGTCACTGAGTCACCTCAACAATCTCTGTAGCCCCTTATGATCCGCTTAATCTGGGAGCCAGATCCTTTCCCTTTCATATATTCTCCATGCAAATACACAAAATAACAGAACCCAAAAAATTAAAGATAGGAAATTTAGAAAGTGACGATTATCTTCCTTATGTATCTTACCTCACCACAAATAAAACTATTAGGTTGGTGCAAAAGTAATTGCGGTTTTTACAATTATTTTAACCTTTTAAACCGCAATTACTTTTGCACCAACCTAATAATTTTAAGGATTCTCTCCAGATTGACTAAATTTACAATGCTGTACACTACCACTCATTCAATAAATATTTCCTGAGTACCTAGTATGTGCCATGCATTGAGCTAAGTACTGGAGATACAACAAACTGTTAATTAAAAAAAAGTGATTCTTGCCCTTGTGGTACACAGTCTAAGGAAAGATTTCATATATTACAGAGTACATGCTTCTCTAACATCGATGAAATAGACATTCTATATGCCAGATCTGAGCAGCTTGGCCTTGGCTTTCAGTCTTTTGAGCAAGGTTGAGTTGCCTGGTTTACACATCCTGAAGGCTGTGGTTTGTGTTTGCTCCCTAAGAAAGAGTACAGCCTTTTAAATTTTCTGTTTTAAACTGTTATATGATAATATCATTAAGTCTTTCTCAAGTAAATACTTTACAGGAGCTTTGTGTATCCTAGCTAAAAAAAAAAAAAAAAAAAAATCTAACCACAGAAATAGGTAATTTCTAGGGCAATTGCTATTTTGAAAATTCCAAAAGAGCACAGTTCCTGCTCTGCATGGGCCTTAGTATTCCAGGAAATAAACTTATAGAAGTTGATAAGTTTCAGGCATTCCTATTGCTCTTGTGAAGAATTGGCTAGAAAAGATGCGGTCATGAGGATTAAATTATATACCATATGTACAATATATTATAAAGTAATATTCAAATTTTAATCTTAAACTAAGTCTAGAAGTCACCCTGAGAATTGTCATGTTGCTATCCTGCAGCTCTGCTTCAGATCTGATGGCATATCTAAAACTCAGGGCTCTTCATGAACAGTAACCTACCATGTGAAATTAATCTATACGATTATTTGCACTTAAAGCTTCTGTAATGCCACAAAAGCTTCAATTAGGTGGTCAAGGGAAAGTGGTGAAAACAGGGAGACTATATCACTCTCTGAATTTCCTAGCCATCCCAGCCTCTTCTGCCATCTATTATCTCTTTTTTCCTTTGTAAGTATAAACCCTTACTGCGTTAGTTTGGGGAGACCAAATGACTAAGTTTGAGAAGACAAGTAGTAGGGCAGGGCCAGAACCAGAAATGGAAAAGGATAAGAATAATGAGCAAAGAGGAGCTGGAAGCTCTGGATGGTGTTGCTGTTAGGTTCCACTTAACTGTTCCTATGTGTTCCTTTATTCCACTTAATGTTTCCATTTTAGGTGTTCTATTTAACTGAAAATTAAAGAATGGATGCTAGATACCAATCAAGTAACTATCTAATATAAAAGCCTTTGCAATAAATAACAGTATTGTAGGAATAAATTTTATATGGTTTGGTACAGCTCATTCATTTTCCACAAAGACACTGTGGCTTAGACATGTGGTTTCTCTTCACTAAGTCCTGTTCTATCCTCTCATGTAAGAGACAACAGTGTTTACACACCAAGGGGGCCTGGATACTTGTAGCTCTTTGAGTGGAATCCAGGAATACTGCAGCTTGCTCCTGTGTGCCTTAAAATGTCAAGATTCTAGACTTGAGAGAGGTAAATTTAAATAGGGGCTCTGACCAATGAAACAAACCTTAGTAAATCCATGGACATATAAGGGCAGGCACTGCTGTTTCCTAGATATATTGGTGATATAATATGAAATATAAAAGAATGGAAGACTGCTCAGCTCAATGTTATTCCCTGGCTGTTTTAGAACAGATCTACTAGGAATGCACTTCTGAGCAGAGGTAGCAAATACCTTCAATCCACAGATCAATAGCTGCTTTTAATCCTTGACCTTTGAGAGGCTTTCTGCCTTGCTGAAAAAGGCAGCTGAACATATAGACTAACTGCTTCACACACTAACCACCGAAGTTAAAGAGAATTGTGGACCTTAAAGAAATTTAATGATAGGCTTTTCTTTTTTAATTTGATTTTCATGGGATTCTGTACTTATGGGAAAAAGTGTTGCTGCAATTACATAACTATTTTATTAGCCTGAAAATAGGAACTGTAGCATAAAAAACTGGAAAATGTGGTTAGGACTATAAGAAATGTTATAGAGCAAACAGAATTTCTATAGGCTTAAAAATTTTGCGTAACTATCTCTATTATTTTTAAATATAAAAGCAACATGCCCTCAAACCAAAAAAAAGAAATACTAATATACTTAATAATAATTTTCAAAGCTACCTCGAAAGTTCAATCCTTTGAAAAAGAAATTGTGGTAAGTGGAATCGTTGGCGAAAAGTTAGATTGGATTAAATAATCTCATCTAAATACATGGGAACTCCTAACACATTCAAGTTTAAGATTTGATCAAAAATAAAAACCAGCACATATAATATACATAATCCAGAACTCATTAAAAAATACGCTAAAATTAATTTTTACATATGAGTAAAAATTACCCAGCTCAGATTAGTGGGAAACACAGTTGGCATGATAATGCCAAAAAATGCTATGGCTAAAAAAGTTTCTGCCTGTTTTGCTCTGTTTTGTTCCTTGGGAAAGGAACCAAATTTTAAATGAATGATACTCATCCTTCATATTTCAACTCAAATGTCTTTGCTTCAGGGCAGCCTTTTTTTTTTTGATTCTATAGATTAGAACAGATCCCTCCATCATACGCACTCACAGAAACTGTACTCTTCAGAGCACTTACCACTAGGTAGGATAGCCTACTGAGATGTACTACTCGTCAGTCCTTTTCTATCTTTCCCACTAAACTGTCAGCCCTTGAGAGTGAGGACCACATCTGTCTGGTCCGCCATTTCATCTCCAGTGACATTCATATAGACGTTCAGCTAAAATTTGTTGAAGGAATCTGGAACAAAAACTGCTGCAATCATTTTGAAATCATCTTTCTTCCTCCTGCCTTGTAACTCTAAGCACCAACTTTCACCAACGTAGTTCCACAGACAAAATGGAAGGTGGTAAGATTTACTGGGCCCACTATTTGACACCTATGTCACCGGGATAAAGTGTAGAGGGAAGGAGTCATTAAGATGATTTAAGGAAAAGAAACAAACTAGTACATACAGTATTAGACACATAAACATTTTGGTTCCATCCTATCAAAACTCATATTTTTTCTTAATATAAAATATTAACTTTAGGATATAAAGTGATGCTATAAGCTAAAAGATAGGGGCAGCTCCATAACTTCACTAACATACCAGCCACGTTCTTATATCACTTCCAGAAGCTTTCCTCAAATATTCTTCTAATTATGATGGTCTAAGACACAAGATACACAATCTGCTCAGTGGTAAAACATAACAAAATCTATAATTAGTTATGCCCAAATTTCACTTCTGTTCCTTGATGGATCAAAGGGACTTCCCTCCAACCAAACAGGGTTATAGAATTAGAATACCTTCAAAGAGAACTACAATCAAATGAATGTTTTCCATTTCTATAGATTGAAACCCTTTTCCTCCCACAGAACCCCTTCATTGTTATTCATGCTTCACACATTAGGTTCAGGAAGCCATGTGAAGAATAATCAACCTCATCTGCTAAAAAAGGGAGAGAGAAGGAAGGAGTTATGGAAACACTTATCTTTGACTGAGTGACACGTGAAGATAATAAGGTACAAACTTACATTCTCAAGTACAAACTTCTCCAAGTAATTAAATGTACTGAAAGTGGCAACATAAATCGGTTTCACCAGGTTCACGCAATAGCAATCTACATCATTTAACTTCGCAATTCTACTGCTAAACCTTCAAAGATTGTATGTATGAATGCCTTCTATTGGTTCTCTTTGCCTGAACTCTTACCCTTTGGCCCTGCTCCTTTACCTTGTTAAATTTTACTACTCACCCTTAGATCTCAGCTTAAAAATCACGTCATCTACGAGGCTTTTCCTGACCTCCTGGATCGGATTGGGTTCCTGTGATGATTTACCCCATTGCATCCTATGCTTTCTTATTATTACACTTATTTTCTTCTTATTATTCCTGCTTAATTGTCTGAATTGCCAGCTAGACTGTAAGTTCTCTGAGGGCAAGAACAGTGTCTATTTCATAACCAGTACCCTGGCACATAATAGATGCTCAATAAATATCTGTTGCATGCATAAGGGGAAAGTAAAATATTAAAGAAAATCATCAAGCCTTAAATAGAGTTCACGAACTCCAGACAAGAGAAAAAGGACGCAGGCATTTTTACCTGAGCATCCGGTGTAGTTTCTGAGGCGTCATCCCGCATCCGTCATCAGTGAAGGTCAAACAAGGTTTACTCTTGACCTCCTCAACATCTATGAAGACCGTCCTGGCGGATACATCTGGATCTACAGCGTTATCTGCAAAAGGTAGAAATCTGTGATATTAGAGCTCTTTTCCTCAATATTCTATTAAAATCTCTAGTTCAGCACCCCCAAGACAGAGACACTGTCCTTTATTCCCTTCACGTGGATGTCCCAAAAGGTGAGCAGGAAGCATTAATGGTAGTGCACTTCCGAGCTTATAGAGAACAACAGATATGATGGCAGATGGGGTTATAAGCTGATTATTAGATTTCATATAACGACTAATCTGAAATCTACCTTTCTCCCTTCAAACTTCAGAGTCTGTGGGGAAAATAACTACTCCTACATACAAAGCACTTTGCTCTCTTTTCATCTCTCTTTTCATCTTATTACTTCTTGTCTTTTAGCCACTTCACTGCTCGTGAACACACACAGTAAAGGGTGGCTTTGGGCAAGAGCTGAATCGTAATTTTGGTACAAATAGATGCGTATTACACACATTACAGTTTATTTGTGAAAAATTTATTTTCTACTGTTTATACCACCTCCTCTGTTAAAGAACACAGATATTATCACCATCCTTGTTTATAGTCTAAGAGGTGTTGAAAGAATTAGAGGTTAAAATAAAAACTAACTGCCCACCTAGGTCCCTGTGATGGTAACAAGCTTGCTTAGAGAGAAGGAGTGATTCTGCTTAGGTACACTGCAATAGTCTTAAAGGTGAGGCAGCCCAACCCTCACTAAATGGAGAACATAGAATTAAAGTTAAAAAGGGGGAGAGTTCCACGATTCTTCCTGAGTTAGGTCTTCCTAATGGGTTAATTATTTAAGACTCCAAAAACATCAAATTTGCCCATATTCTAACATATGCGCATGTCCATAACCCCAGGGGATGTTGTTGTCTAGTGGCCACATCTTTTAGCCAGAAGTTCCGTTTACATAATTGTCAGTGTAAAAGTCTCATTAGGACTCATGGGTCCGAGTGGGAGGGCAGTTTGTGCAATCCGTTGGCTAGGTTCCTTCAGCGCTCCTGTCTCTACTAGCTCTTTAATCAAGACTGAGACCTTCCCTTCCACCCTCTACCCTTTCCCTGTCATCCTATACTGCTTTCCTGATACCACGTGGCTAGGCTGAGAGATCCAGGTGGGGGACTGTCTCTAAACTGGTCCCACTACCACTGTTCAAATTGTGACATTTATACCTTACAAGCAAAAGAAGTATTACACGTATTCAAAATATCAATTTTTACAATATAATTAACAGTATCAGTTATAACCACTTGGATGTATGGAATGTCCATCAAATAAAACAAGACAAATTAATTTCAAGGGCCACAATGATGCTGCCAGAATCAGTGATAAAACTGTCAATGATTGTAACCCGAAAAAGTCTTAACAGCAGTAAGGTATCACCAATAGCCCCAGAAGGGGGTTAAGAGGTCTGATATGGCAATCTTTAAGGACTGGGTGGGGCCAAAACCGTGTGTCATGTGGTAAATCAAGTGGGCCAACTTTTGGCAGGAATTATAAATTTGACATGCAAGAGTGGCTTTATCAGAAATACATGTTTTACTTTGTATAAGAGGCAGCAGTTGTTTTTTCGGTTGTTGTTTTTTTTTTTTTTTGGTTGTTGTTTTTGTTTGTTTATTTGTTTGTTTTTAACTGACAGGATTCAGCATTGTGAAGCTGCATCCATTGTTTCAAGAAACTACTTGGCAAGCAGACCCTGAATTGTTTTACAACCTATCAGTCACTCCTGCTGGCAGAAAGCCAGGGCCATTGAGACTGATTCTTTTAACTTGTCAACCAACAAGACATCACTTCTACTTTGAAAATTTTGGATGTAGAGAAATTGTTTTCTAATACTTTATGAACATTCACAATTCAACACATAACACATACCAATTCCAACTCCATGTTTATACAGCAGTGAATTCAATGAACCAGCTCACAGGCCTCTCACAAAATCACTTTTACTTTTTTCCACTTTACTCCAAATTTTGCCCAAACTTTACTAGGTGATTTTTCACAGGAACACACCAAAGAGTTTAAATACAGGTGCTTGAGGAGTTACAAAGCAGCTAGCTAGACATTTTATCTCCTTGGCTGAAAGCTAGGGGAAAGGGGCATGCAAGAGGCCAGGGACAGCTGGAGCAGCAAGCAGCAAGAAAACAGCAGGCAGGCTGCAGCAGTAAGTAGAGCTTTGCACTTAATGTTGATTCTAAGCAGTCTTTCACTTGGCCTCAACAAATAAAATTATAGTAACAACAAGACCAGCTTCCACAAATGAATTTACAGTAAAGTACCAATCTGGCAGTCGGCTTCAATCCTACCTCTTGATGCTTAAACTTTCTAAAAATTTATCAACACTTAGCATATGCTACCAGATGCCAGGAAAGCTATTTTCTCCTGTGGCCCAGCCCACCCAGCCTTATGAACAGGTAGGGCAACCAGAGAACCCCTACTCCTCTCCCCTCGTCCACCACTTAGAAAACAGCTGCACTAGCAGATCCTGGGATGTGTTTATCCCCCAACCTGGCCCACAATCTCATGTGCTACCAGATCCCAAAGAGTTTTCTCTCTCCTAACCTGCTGGCCCACACTACCCTTGGTAGGAGGACCCTATCTCTACCTCCCCTCGCCTACCACTTAGGCAAGAGCATGAAAAACCAGATCACAGGCAAGCTACCTTAGCCCGTGACCCAGTCCATCTGACCCCTGCTTGGTCTTCTAACAAAGCATTGTAACTGAAGCCTCATACCTCATCAGAACCTGGAAAGCAATGAAAACCTATCCTTATGACAGCCTCACTGGAGAGAGAGGGTGGCGAGTGGGGATGTGGCTTTGAGGTAGCACTTCACAAGCCTCCCATCTTCTTCTGTCCCAGAATGGCCTATGTGGATTCCTGCAAGTTTGCCACAACCAAGTTGCTGCCCTACGGACATCTTTCAAGTATCTAAAAATATTATCTCAAACTAACGCCATCATATTCCAACACAAGCTATTGTGCTTCCTCTGTCCCCTATATACACACATAGTATCAGCATTCAAATGACCAAAAGTTTTAAATTCGAAGGTCATTTTTTTATCCCGCCCTCTCTCTTACCTTATGCATTCCCTAGGCTCTCTCACATCTTGCTATTTCTATTCCCATTGTCACTTTCTTAGTTTACAGCATTTATTCCCTCTCACCTGGATGATTGTGATAACCTCCTCCTAACCACTCTTTCAAAGCCATGTCTCTCCCTTCTCCTACCCATTTTATTTAGTGCTGCAAGATTGTCTTTTCCGGAGCACAGCTCTGATCATAACATTCCCCTGTTGAGAAAACTTCAGACTAAAAGGCCAAATCCCCAAATCCCCAGTCACATCCTGGTCCCAGTCCACCATTCTACCCTCATTCCCTACTTGGTACTTGGAGTAAAAAGACCTGTGTTTGAGTCCTGGATGTGCCACTCACTGGACATGTAACCTTGGAAAAGTCAATTAAATGCTCTGAGCCTCTGTATCCTCATCTGCATGATAATAATAACAACAATAATAATGCCATTTACCTCAAAGAGTAAAGTTAAAAACGTATTTGTGAAAGCTCTTTGTAAACTCTCTAAGGACATAGAATTTTGACTATTTGTGAATTCCATGCTCTAATTAAAGTCACTACTCAGTATTCTTCATGCTTTTGTTCACAGTTGTTCCTTTTGCCTGGCATGCCCTCCCCTCCCCTCACCCCTATCCACATGTCCCAATCCTTCAAATCTCAGCTCAAATGTCACTTCATCTACAAAGCCTTTCCTAACCCTCTTCTTCCTGGTAAGCTGGTAGTCTTCCCTCCTTCCTGTAAACTCCCACAGCACGGGATGTGTGGATCTTTGCTGATACATCACTCTCTATTTTGTTGTTATACAAAGCATGAACCTTCTTTACATATTTTATGTCCCCTACCGTACTAGGAGAGTGAATTGTTTTTACCTACCATGGTAGCCTTGCCCAGTGAGTACTCAATAAATACTGAATGAATGATTCACTAGAAAATTAATGCATAAGTGGAGGTGAAAACTGTTGAAGGGAAACCTAAAATGAAAGCTTTGGATTACCAGTTAATGTTTTGCTCTCCATTTTCCCTATTATTAATATGACCACAAATAGTTGGGATTTGGTTTTCAAAATCTGTGTTTGCATATATGTGTGCAGGTTTGTGTGTATGTGTGTGTGTGCATATATATATGTATATGTATACATATACATATATATATATAAAATACATACATAAATACTTGCACTCATATGGGATGTGTTAGGCCAGGCTTAGGTTCTTTAAAGTTAATGCTTAAGAAAAAAACTATATATCCAGAATTACAAATGGAACACTCTTTAAATCACCCATACAATTCAGTACACAGTATAGCATAGATGCATATGGTTTTGCATGGTATCACTATGAGCTAACAACACATTTGTTTTCCACCTCCCACCAAGTAAATTGTTATTTTTTCCCTTTTTCTTTTTGTACGCTACATGCACATAGATCTCACTCCACCATGCAGAGTTTTACTCAAAGCATGGTACAAAACCTTAAAGACATAATTTCTGTTCTCTAGGATTCAAAATGTGTTAATGTCACTTTTTCCCCTGCACCTTCTAATGAAATCATACATAGTTATTGTAAGCATTCTGTGTTATGGTCAGATTAATTAAAGTTCCCTGTTACCCTTGCAAATAACTCTCCTGACCATCTCCTCCAGCTGCCCACTGACTTCTAGCCCAAGACAACTCCCACTGCATGGCCACAGTGAATGCTTAAGTAGGGACAGGGCTCATTTGGGGAGCTTTGAAAGCATTTTCTAGATTTTGTTGTGTACTACCCTGCCCCATAAATATCTCTCCCTTCTTTCGATTTTTGAAACATTGATAATGTGCAACTGTATGCTGCTGCCTTTTGTCCAGGAATGCTTTCCTTCTTTACTTTCCACACAGTATTTAGCACACCACTGCAAAAGCTGGGGTACTTGGCTTCAAGGGATCAACTGAAAACGCTTTAAAAGCAAACACCAGTGGAGCGAGAGGTTAAGTGCTCAGTATTCATTCCAGCGGTGTGAGGGCGCTCGTGGACCACGGATCCAGCCCTCCGCAGTACAGGGAGCCAAATGCACTCGTGTCATCTTTTAAGAGATGTCCCATCATTCCCAGATTCTCTGGTCCCCAAAGTTAAAGAACTCCGTTTTCCAGACCTTTCCTCATGACTCTACCGGCTCTACTATGATGCCCCTTTGCAAGCTTGGCGCCTTCTGTCGGTCGCCAGTTCTGTGGATCCCAGCTGCCTTGGGGCCAAAGAGTTTCATGCATCTCCTTTCGGTTATTAACTCAGCTATTCTAAAGTGGCCGGGACATCATGAGCCAGAGAGGAAAACCACACAGAAGTCCTAACTCTTCAGACACACCTTGTTTCCTCAGCTTTATTCGTGGAACCTAGTCCCTGGAGAGAGCGCCGTCCCCGTCCTCCGCCTGCAAAGCTGAGGCCAGTCCCCACGCCCCCACCCCAGCCCCGGCCCACCCCGCGCGGCTCCGCACATTCCTCTCGCGTCCGCGGCACCACGGTGGCACCACTGCCTTGGGCGAACGCGCCAGGCCCGCCCTCGCCACTCACCTAGCAGCTCCGCGATGGCACTGAAGGGTCGCGTGTGACTGCTGGAGTTGCTCTGTAGGTAGCGGGGGCTCATCTGGGGGCGAGAGAAGGTCCCGTCCCGCGTGAGGCCTCAGCCCGCTGGGCCCTCCCCGCGCGCCACCCGCAGCCCCGGGGTCCGCGCGCGCGCGCGTCCGCCCCCTCGGGCCCCCTACCTACCGTGCTCAGGCGGATCCCAAAGGCCTGAGGGCCGCCGCCCGGCCGGACCAGCCCGCTGCCCGGCGCACCAGGGCCCGCGAGGGCCCCTCGGTACAGGAGCATTTTTTTGGCCGCCACGGTACTCGGTTGCTGCCGCCGGACTCCTCTCCCGGCCGTCCCGGGCTGGCCCTCACGCACTCGCAGCTGGAGGCGACCGTGCGGGACCCGCCCTCCCTCGATCCCACCCTCAGCTGGCGGGGGCGGAGCGTGCTCCAGCCACCTGTCCCGGGCGGGAGGGGTGAGGCAGGCAGAGCCGAGCGACGGCCCCGCCCTGTCAGCACCTCTCCCGACCCACCGAGTGCCAGGGCGGCCTCCGGGCCGTACAGAAATATGGCGACCTCCTGACAGCCGCTCCTTGATCCCCGCCCCTAATTAATTCTTGGCGCTTGCCATAGGCCAGGCCGCCGAGCGGGAAAGCGCGGGGGAGGGGGGAGGGGAAGGGGGCGGGTGTGGAGGGGAGGGGGTGAGTGTGGGGGGAAGGGGGCGGGTGCGTGGGGAAGGGCGGGAATGAGCGACAGGAGGGAGAGGGTGTAGGGATTTTTGGAACAGAGTTCCAGTTAGACTGCATGACTAACGGGCAGGATAAGACAAGTCTTGCAAGTTCTAAAGACCACAGTTGTGCTATCTGGGAAGATAGCAGGCTTGGGTGATGGGAAAGAATTCTGATTACTCTGGCTTAAATGTCTCCAGAAGCACCCAGAACTTTCTAGAACGCAATTGGTAAATCTTTAAAGCTTTGCAAGTCTGCATGGAGGCTATTTATAAAACGAGAAATTGGAATGCACTTAAATACCCCAAAATAGGAATTGGTTAAGTTATGGAGTATCCATAAACTGGAATACTATTCAGTTCTTAAAGGTCATGTTTGTAGATGAATATTGATGTGGAAAATATTCATGAGGGAATGAAGGAAACAAGAGGTTACAACATACTCTGTAATGTGATACCTTTTTATTGGAAAAACAAGTATACATACATATGCATGTGTACACACACACACACTTCACATGATTTTGAGGTTTTTTTCTTATTTGTACTTTCTACTTTCTGTGCTATTAAACATATATTGATTATACACAAAAAAAGATTTTTAGTGTTTTTTAACTATAACTTTCCCTGGTATGGATAAAGCATAATTTATTTGACCATTCCTCTATGATAATTCCGGTTTTCTTTCTCTCTTTCATCTTTTTTTTGGTAATACAAAAAATCCCACTTCAGACATCTTCACTACATATCATTAATTTCTGACACTAGCCTCCCCCCTCCCCACCCCAGTTCAAGCCAGTGTTTCTCAGTCTAGTTGTATAGGACACAGCTCCCTGGCCCATGTTGGTATTATGAGACTTGCGCTCTCCCCCACTCCCGCACCCCCTCTCCCCCCGCTGAGGCAGTCAGTCTCTGGTCATCAGTCGGCTGCTCACAGCAGCTCACAGCAGCTCTGGCCAGCTGCTGGCCACTCACGCTGGCCACCGGCCGCTCATGGCAGCACAGGGTAGCCCATGTCGACCTCCGGCTGCTCATGGCAGCCCAGCTCCAGGGAGAGCTGTTGTTCACAATCTTAGCTGTAGAGGGTGCAGCTCACTGGCCCATGTGGGAATCAAACCAGCGACCTCGGTGTTAGGAGCACTGCGCTCCAACCACCTGAGCCATCGGGCTAGTTCCATGTTTACTTTTAATAAACACTGTAAGATGGAGGCAATTTGCCCTCCCAGCTATGGTTTGAAGTAGATCATTCTGATCCTTTAACTTTTTACCAATAAAGGTTGAATAAAAAATAGTATCTTCTTATTGTTTTAATTTGCATTTGCCTGACTACCAGTGAAACTGAATATCTTCTCAAATCTTTATTGTACATTTGTTTCTCCTCTTCTGTAAATAACTAGTTGTATCCTTTGAGCCTCGTTTTTCCCTTTGGGTCCTTTGCATTTCTCTTTCTTTATTTTTTAGTATCTTTAAACAAAATTAAATACAAAAGAAGTACAGAGAATAGTATAGCAAATCCCCAAATACGTATTACTTAGATTCAAAAATTATCAAGACTAACATACCTACTTTACATATTCTTTTCCTCTTCTTTTTTTATTTCTGTGAATATTTGAGAGCAAATCTCAAACATCATGTCATTTTACCCTATGTAGTTTTGTCCTCTAAAAATATGGAAATTTTCTTAGAAACATAACCATATTGCCACATTCACACTAAACAAAATTCTTAACAATTATTTGATATCTTTTAATACCCAGTCCATATTCTTATTTCCACAGAATATAACTTTTTACATTTGGTTTGTTTAAAATCTAGATCCAAACAAGATGCACACGTCGTACTTTGTTATGTGTCTTCAATCTATTTTAATCTAAAACAGTCTCCCTTTGTTTTTCTTCATGCTATTGAGTTGTTGAAGAAACTAAGTCACTTGTACTGTTGAATGCCTATATTCTCATTTGTCTGTTGGCATCTTCATGTTGTCACTTAGTTTGCTCCTCATATTGGAGGCATATTCATAAGTGTAACTTAACTATAAACTGTAAGTTGGCTCTAAAGGCTTTATTAGATTCCAGTACAATGGTTTGTTGTTGTTGTTGTTGTTGTTGTTCTTGTTTTTTGTTTGTTTTTTTAAGCAGGGATGTTCATAGATGGTGCTGTATATTGCCTATTGCATCAAATCAGGAGGTACATACTGTTCAACAGTTGACGATGATCAGTGGGTTCAGGTGGACGTAGCCTGAATATTCCACTACAGGGATACTTCAGAGATATTGTGGGTTCAGTTCCAGACCACCCCAATAAAGTGAATATCACAGTCACACAAATTTGTTGGTATCCCAGTGCATGTAAAAGTTACGTCCACACTATACTGTAGTCTATTAAGTATGCAAAACATTACATCTAAAAAAGCAATATACATACCTTAGTTTAAAAATACTTTATTACTAAAAGATGTTAGCCCTCATTTGAGCCTTTAGCAAGTCATAATCTTTTTGCTGGTGGAGGGTCTTCCCTTTCTGCTGACTGATCAGGGTGGTAGTTACTGAAGGTTGAGGTGGCTGTGGCAATTTTTTAAGTAAAACAACAATCAAGTTTGCCTCATTGATTGATTCTTCCTTTCAGGAATGAATTCTCTGGAGCACGTACTGCTCTTTAGTAACATTTTACCTACAGTAGAACTCCTTTTAAAATTGAAGTCAATCTTCTCAAACCTTGCCACTGCTTTATCAACAAAGTTTATGTAATATTCTAAATCCTGTGTTGTCATTTCAACAATCTTCACAACATCTTCACCAGAAGTAGATTCCATCTTAAGAAACAACTTTCTTAGCTCGTCCATAAAAAAGCAACTCCTCATCTGTTAAAGTTTTATCCTGAGATTGTAGCAATTCAGTCACATCTTCAGGCTCCACTTCTAATTCAAGTTATCTTCTTATTCCACCACATCTGCAGTTACTTCCTTCACTGAAGACTTGAACTCCTCAAACTCATCCATGAAGGTCGGAATGAACTTCTTCCAAACTCCTGTTAATGTTAATATTTTAACCACTTCCCATGAATCACAAATGTTCTTAATGGCATCTAGAATAGTGAATCATCTACAGGTTTTCAATTTACTTTGCCCAGATCCATCAGAGGAATCACCATCTTTGTCAGTGATAGCCTTACAAAAGCTATTTTTTTTAATTTATTTATTTTTTTATTAGTTTCAGGTGTACAAGACAAGGTAATACTTAGACGCCCACCATCTACATCCCTCACACTGTGAACCCCCCTCCCCCCACCCACCATCCCTTCGACCTCACACCCAGCCATCACATCACACACATAAAATTATAGTTGGCATTCATTAATGTTTAGCCTCTGGTGCACAACGCCACGATCAGGCATCCACACCATCCCTGAGGTGGTCTCCCAAATAGGACGCATGCCCATCGGATACCCAACAAAACCCCTACAACATTATTGAATAAGTTCCCCAAATTAATTTCCAGAAAACCCTGAGGCCATCTTGCGGCCACCAGCCGCCTCCCAATCCCTTCACCTTTCCCCTTATCCCCACCCCCCCTCGCCCCCGCCCATCTAACAACTCTCGGTTTTTTCTTAGTGTCCTCAAAACTGTCTCTGATTAGTTCATTCACCTATTCTTTTCTTTAGATTCCGCATATAAGTGAGATCATATGGTACTTGTCTTTCTCTTTCTGACTTATTTCACTTAACATAATGTTCTCTAGATCCATCCATGTTGTTGCAAATGATGAGATTTCTTTCTTCTTTATGGCTGCGTAATACACCATTGTATAAATGTACCACAGCTTCTTAATCCAGTCATCTACCGATGGGCATTTCGGTTGTTTCCACGTCTTAGCTATTGTGTATAGTGCTGCAATAAACATAGGAGTGCATACTGATTTTTGAATTGGAGTTTTGGATTTCTCCGGGTAGATGCCTAGGAGTGGAATTACTGGATCATAGGGTAGTTCCATTTTCAGATTCCTGAGCAAAAGCTATTTTTTAGATAATAAGACTTGAAAGTAGAAATTACTCCTTGATTCATGGGCTACAGAATGGATATTGTGTTGGTAGGCATGAAAACAATATTAATCTCATTGTACATCTCCATCAGAGCTCTTAGGTGACCAGGTCCATTGTCAATGAGCAGTAATATTTTGACAGACATCTTTTCTTTTTCTCAGCAGCAGGTTTAACAGTAGGCTTAAAATATTTAGTAAACCTTGTTGTTATCCAGGCTTTGTTGTTCCATTTATGGAGCACAGGCAGAGTAGATTTAGCATAATTCTTAAGGACCCTAGAATTTTGGGAATGGAAAATAAGCATTGGCTTCAACTTAAAGTCAACAGCTGTATTAGCCCCTAACAAGAAAGTCAGCCTGTCTTTTGAAGCTTTGAAGCCAGACACTGACTTCTCCTCTCTAACTATAAAAGTCCTAGATAGCGTTTTTCAATATAAGACTGTTTAGTCTGCATTAAAAACAGCCTTAGTTTATGAGGCCAACATTACCCTGATACCAAAACCTGGTAAGGATAACACAAAAAAAGAAAACTACAGACCTATATCTCTGATGAATACAGATGCTAAAATCCTAAAGAAAATTCTAGCAAATCGAATACAACAATGCATTAAAAAGATTATTCATCACGACCAAGTGGGGTTCATCCTCGGGGCACAAGGATGGTTCAACATTTGCAAATCCATCAATCTGATACATCACATAAACAAAATAAAGGACAAAAATCATATGATTCTATCAATTGATGCAGAAAAAGCATTTGATAAGATACAACATTCATTTATGATTAAAACACTTACTAAAATTGGTATAGAAGGAAAATACCTCAACATAATAAAGGCCATATACGACAAACCCTCAGCTAATCTCATAATTAATGGTGAAAAGCTGAAGCCCTTTGCTCTACATTCAGGAACACGACAAGGTTGTCCCGTATCACCTCTGCTTTTCAACATAGTGTTGGAAGTCCTCGCCAGAGCTATCAGGCAAGAGAAAGAAATAAAAGGCATCCAAATTGGGAATGAAGAAGTTAAATTGTCACTCTTTGCAGATGACATGGTGCTATATATAGAAAACCCTAAAGACTCCACCAAAAAGCTATTAGAAACAATCAATGAATACAGTAAAGTTGCTGGCTACAAAATCAACGTACAAAAGTCCATTGCTTTCCTATATACCAACAATGAAATCTCAGAAAAAGAGATAGAAAAAACAATTCCTTTTGCAATTGCAGCAAAAAGAATAAAATACCTAGGAATAAACTTAACCAAGGATGTGAAGGATTTATATGCTGAAAACTATAAGACATTTTTGAAAGAAATTGAGGAAGACACAAAGAAATGGAAAGACATTCCGTGCTCATGGATTGGAAGAATCAACATAGTTAAAATGGCCATATTACCCAAAGGCATATACAGATTTAATGCAATCCCCATTAAAATCCCAATGGCATTTTTTAAAGAAATAGAACAAAAAATCATCAGATTTGTTTGGAACCACAAAAGACCCAGAATAGCCAAAGCAATATTAAAAAAAAGAACAATACTGGAGGTCTCACACTCCCTGATTTTTGCTTGTACTACAGGGCTACAATAATCAAAACAGCTTGGTATTGGCGGAAAAACAGACACATAGACCAATGGAATAGAATTGAGAACCCAGAAATAAAACCACATAAATATGGACAGATAATTTTTGACAAAGAAGCTAAAAAGATACAATGGAGGAAAGACAGCCTCTTCAATAAATGGTGCTGGCAGAATTGGATAGCTACGTGCAAAAGAATGAAACTGGATTGCTATCTGTCACCATGTACCAAACTTAATTCAAAATGGATCAAAGACTTAAGCATAAGACCTGACACAATAAACTGCATTGAAGAAAGCATAGGTACTAAACTTATGGACCTTGGGTTCAAAGAGCATTTTATGAATTTGACTCCAAAGGCAATGGAAGTAAAAACTAAAATAAACGAATGGGATTATATGAAACTGAAAAGCTTCTGCACAGCAAAAGAAACTATTGACAAAATAATGAGGCAACCAACTGAATGGGAGAAGATTTTCGCAAACAGTGCCTCTGATAAGGGGCTAATATCCAAAATATACAAGAAACTCATGAAACTCAACAACAAAAAAACAAACAACCCAATTGAAAAATGGACAGAGGACCTGAAGAGACATTTCTCCAAAGAGGATATACAAATGGCAAATAGACATATGAAAAAATGCTCAACATCGCTAATCATCAGAGAAATGCAAATGAAAACCACAATGAGATATCACCTCACCCCAGTCAGAATGGCTTTCATCAATAAGACAAATAGTAACAAGTGTTGGAGAGGCTGTGGAGAAAAAGGAACCCTCATACACTGTTGGTGGGAATGCAGACTGGTGCAGCTGCTATGGAAGGCAGTGTGGAGGTTTCTCAAGAAATTACGAATAGAATTACCATATGACCCAGCAATCGCTCTCCTGGGTATCTACCCAAAAAATGTGAAAGCATTTCTCTATAGAGACACGTGTACTCCAATGTTCATTGCAGCTTTGTTTACGGTGGCCAAGACATGGAAACAACCAAAATGTCCTCCAATAGATGAATGGATAAAGAAGTTGTGGTATATATACACAATGGAATACTATTCCGCGTTAAGGAAAGATGATATAGGAGCATTTGTGACAACATGGATGGATCTTGAGAGTATAATGCTAAGTGAAATAAGTCAGACAGATAAAGCAGAGAACCCTATGATTTCACTGATATGTGGTATATAAACCAAAAAGAACAAGACAAACAAATGAGAAAGAAAAACTCATAGACACAGACAATAATTTAGTGGTTACCAGAGGGTAAGGGGGTGGGGGGTGGGTGATGAGGGTAAAGGGGATCAAATATATGGTGATGGAAGGAGAAACTGACTCTGGGTGGTGAACACACAATGGGATTTATAGACGATGTAATACAGAATTGTACACCTGAAATCTATGTAAATTTACTAACAATTGTCACCCCAATAAATTTAATTTAAAAAAATCCTTAAAAAAAAAAGAAAACAGCCTTAGTGTAGCTACCTTCATTAATTATCTTATCTTTTAGATAACTTGCTATAGCTTCTACCTTAGCACTTGCTGCTTCACCTTGCACTTTAATGGTCTGAAGAAGTCTTCTTTCCTTAAACCTCATCAACCAACCTCTGCTACCTTCAGACTTTTCTTCTGCAGCTTTCTCAACCTTCACAGAATTGAAGAGAGTTAGGGCCTTGCTCTGTATTAGGCTTTGGCTTAGGGGAATGTTGTGGCTGGTTTGATGTTCTATCCAGGCTGCTAAGACTTTCTCTATATCAGCAATAAGCCTGTTTCATTTTCTTATCATTTGTGTGTTTGCAGGAGTAGCACTTTTAATTTCCTTCAAGAACTTTTCCTTTGTATTCATAAGTTGGATAACTGTTTGGTTCAAGAGGCCTAAGTTTTGGTCTATCTTGACTTTCGACATACCTTCCTCACTAAGCTTAATCATTTCTAGCTTTTGATTTAAAGTGAGAGGTTCACAACTCTTTCTTTCATTTGAACACTTAGAGGCCAGTGTACGGTTGTTAACTGGACTAATTTCAATACTGTTCTGTTTCAGGGAATAGGAAGGGAGAACTAGAGGGACAGCCAGTCAGTGGATCAGTCAAAAAACACACAACATTTATTAAGTTCTCTGTTTTATATGGGTGTAGTTCATGGTGTCTCAAAAAATTACAATAGTAGTATCAAAGATCACTCATCACAGATAACTATAACAAATACAATAATAATGAAAAAGTTTAAAATATTGCAATAATTACCAAAATGTGACACAGAGACACAAAGTGAGGAAATGCTGTTGGAAAAATGGCACCAACCAACTTGCTCAAGGCAGGTTTGCCACAAACCTTTAACTTGTAAATTAATACAACATCTGCGAATAAAGCAAAGCACAATAAAACAAAGCATGCCTGTATAAAGTTCCCATTCAACCTTTTACGCTGTTGTTTTATCAATTTATGTTCATTGTCTGAAAATAATTTATTGGGGTTACAAAATAATGATAGTCTAACTCCGTCATTGCTTATAATGCATTCACTGGATCCTTCTGTATAGAACTTACCCTCATCAACCAAGCATATTTGATTAAAGCCTCAGATATGGTGCCCATCTGCACCTGCCTGTACAGGCTGGGTGGTGGGAAGGCTCAACAAAGAAACAATGGCTTTTGCTAGCACTTCTGTCTGGGAGAAAGCTACCCTTCCAGCTCTCGTCCTGCAGCCAGGGATTCACTTCCTCCCCATGTGTCCCTGGCACCTTTTGAGCTGCTACCCCAGTGCTGGAGCTCAGAGCAAGTGATTCTGTCAGTGAGTAAGTCCATGCATGGGCCCTTTATGAGGAAAGCCTGGGACTCCGGTTGCCCTCTGTCTCACCCAGCCACAATGTCCGCTGGTTTTCACAGCCAAAGGTTGTGGGGACTCCTCTTTCTGTCACTGGAACCCTGGGTTGGGAAGCCTGTTGTGGGGCTGGGACCCCTCGCTCCTCAGGGGTCTTCCACAGCTTTGATATTTCTCCCACTTTTTAACAATCCCTCATGGGTGTGAGTCTAGCCCGTTCCGTGTCTCTACCTCTCCTACCAGTCTCAAGGTGTCTTCTTCTATATATCCTTAGTTATAGGATTTCTGTTCAGCCAGACTTAAGGTTGTTCTCAATGATGGTTGTTCTATAGTTTAGTTGTAATGTTGATGTGGTTGTGAGAGGAGGAAAGCACAGCATTTACCTACTCTGCCATGTTGACCCAGAAG
Source organism: Rhinolophus hipposideros (assembly GCF_964194185.1). NCBI lineage: Eukaryota > Metazoa > Chordata > Mammalia > Chiroptera > Rhinolophidae > Rhinolophus > Rhinolophus hipposideros. Next base: position 50,695,667 of record NC_138046.1, on the reverse strand, counting down.
CTCCTCAATTCTTTGCTTTTAATTGACAATTTTGAGACTAAAGAGTTGGTGCCTGTGGTGGATACTGTAATGTGCCAGCCCATCTCCCATTTCAATAAAGGACATTTTGGATGAGCTGCTGAGAGAACTGTTGGCAAGCTTCCTTCAGCTGTTAGCCCCTTCAGGGACTGCCTCAGGTACAGAGAATTGCCTCACTCAAGGTTACAAAGTTTTCTGGGGCAGCCCACAGTGACTGAGTAATAAAGGGGTATAAAGGCTTGACCATCTCAGCCCAACTTAGTATAGTTCTGAAGGGTCATTCTAACTCCAGCTCTCCCTGTGGGGTTGGCTGAGGCTACTGTTCAGCTTGCAATGCAGCTCAACATCCCCCTCTGTCTATACTGCACGCTTCCGTAGGTGTTAACCTGAAAGACACTTCTTCATAAGCATCCTGCATGCTACATTCTGTCTTGGAGTCAACTTCCTGGGGAAATCAAATTATGACATTTGAACTGAGAGCAATCTAAGAAATTAATCACTTAGATAGAATTTGGAGCTAGATTACTCACTGCACAGTTGGCAATGAGGACCACATACCAAAGGGTAGGTATAGCACAGATAGCCTCTACCACCAAGTGGCAGTCCTATTATTGTTAAGACCTTAACCAGGTGGTGAATTATGATGGCATATTTGTAGAAGGGAATGTATGGTCTGGTGTGATGTATCAAGTGTTTGGGAAATATGGGGGAAACAGTAGCTATAAGACTAAGAGAATGTGGTAGTTACCGAGCTCCAAAAAAGAATAAACTCCCAATGGAAACAGGTTTGTTACACCAAAATCAGATGCTTCCTGGGAAGAAATAGGACACTGACATAAAGTTTGGGGATATCTAGGTTGATGCCACCAAAATCATGATTCCCCAGATTTTCCTGAATCCTACTAGCCTGAAGAATTAGTCCGACTTTCCTACAGATAGTCCCCTCACCTCTTGCTTGGAGATGATGCAAAGCTTCTCCCCAACAAGACGATATGTGCACTTGCTTCCCCTCCTGGCCAGTAGACCTATAACAAGGGTTAAGGCACAGCATGAACATGTTAGGCCTGATAAGGGAGGAAAGTGACTATACTGCCAAGATTTGCAAACCTAGACAGTGTGGACTGGCAAGAGCTGGGAGAGTTCACATGAAATTGGATTTTGAAAGTGCTTGATCAAGGAGCTAAACTATAAGAATGAATAAAGGGGAGTTTATTGATGTGGGAACACTCTCCTGGAATACAGGATTTTACTCCCTGGCAAGGACCACAAGAAATGGTGCAAACTCACTACAAGGATGGCTCCTAGAAGTATAGAAAGTGATGATCTACATTAAGTGAGGTCGGAATGCCAGCATTGTTGTGGCAGTAGTAGAAGAAGGGATGAAAAGATTCAGAAGTGAGCATACCAAAGTGGATATACTGAGCTAGTCTGGAAAACTCAAACAGAAAGGCACAGGACATACCACTTACCAAGAATGAGGAACATACTGGTAGAGGGACACCAACACCACCAACAAATTCACCAGTGGCTATCCTCTGTAGGTTATGCCTGACAGTGGGAGAGGCTGTTACAGAACTAGGCTCACAATAGCAGTGGGGAGTGTAGGGCTCTGAAAAGATAGAGATCCTATGGCTGAGTGTAACCATCAAAACTCAGGTGGGTGCAATTATCATAAGGCGTGACAAGGGTGGGAAAGCCAGAGGAGCCAGTAGTGTAATTATAGAGATGGTAAATAGAACATGGCATTAGTAGGGGACAGATAGATGGGCAGGAACAATAAATATCTATTCTGGCAATGTTTTAACCAGAAGCCTTATGTCTGGGTTGAGGATTCATCATCTTCCTTGCAGAGTGACCCACAGCTTTTTCTTCCTCTCAGCACAACACATTGTTTGGCCTTCACTCTTATTTGACTCAAGACTTGGAACCTCTAAAATGCCCATTTACTGCTTTCTAAGGTGTGTAATCCATCTGTCTCATTCACTTTGGGACACTGTGAATGCTGCACTAAGTATTGGCGTGTTTACTACTTGCTGGACTTGGTATATAAACAAACGCTTTGCTTCCTCCCAGGTATTTGGCCTCTTGGTTGGCAACTGATATGGGGGGGGGGTGGTAAGAGGAGGCGAAGGCCTCCTCTCAGTCTTTCTCCAGCTCCCCAAGACAGAGAAGCAATCCTGAGGGGCCAAAGGAGCTGCTGAAAATCTAGGGTTTGGCATCCTCCAGGCCTTGCAGCTACTGTGCACCAATAAGCAAAAGCAGCAAATGAATCCATACAAATTCTATCACTGTGGCTCCACAGAGCCATAAAAGGCCATAGCACGAGGTTCCACATACTTCACCACCAAACAGAGCTGCAGCGGCAGCTGGCACATTGTGAGTGAGGACTCCAGTGAACACAGCACGGGTGCCAGTTGTGAAACCCTGGGTCTCACTGCAAAACGAGGAGCAGAGAAGCATTTCAGCAGGGGGCACGTATGTGTGTGTGGAGGGGGGGTGTCTCCAAGAATCCCTAGCCTGCCTCTGCCTTGGGGCAGAATTTAGATCTCAAGGCCAGCCTTGGTCTGATCCAGGGCCTTGGGTCCAAAGCCCTGAGCCATCTACATGATCCTTTTTATTTCAGCCTGGTCCAGACTAAGTTTCCCTAGCCACTGTCCCAGGCAAGTGGAGTGGCCAAGGGGAGCCAGAGAGGCACCTGACCTTTCCTCCTGTAATAAGAAGCTCAACAACACGTATCCATTAGCATGCAGGGAGCTCCCTGGAAGAGGAGAGGGGTTTCTCCTGGAAGCTTTGATCCAGTCTCTAAGGTCACTTGTCCCAAGCTCCTGGATGGAGTCAGTATGGGAGGTCACTTGTCACAAGTTCCTAAGAGGAATCAGTGTGGGAGGTCAGCCAGATGTGGTAGAAAGGTCAAGAGTCTGAAGACACAGGTTCCTGTCCTGACAACACAGAATTGGCCGGGGACCTTGGGGAAGTGTCACAAGCCATGTAATCAGGCAAACAGACTATGAGACAGAGCTTTGTAGGCAGGCAGGAGGTTTCTTGGGGAGCGCTCCCAGGATCAACACCTTCTGGAGGTGAAAAAAGCAGGACTGGGCAAGGGAAGAAGTTGAACTGTGATTCAGCCACAACAAAGGCTCCCACATAGAGCTCTGGAGCCAGTGTGGACCCTCAGAGTTGTTCTAAATTTTGTCCTAAAGGGGCCAGGGTTTTATGTTCCTGCATTTACCAGTCCCCTGGGATGCATGCACACACTTGGGCATGGGGGCTCTCTTCAGCCCAGAGCCATTACTGGCGATGGGCTCACCTATACACTGGCCATCACCAATGCTTCCTGCAACTGTGGAAATGAGAGCTTCAGTAGGAAAGAGTAGGAGTGGAGTTGAGCAGTGCCCAACAGCATCCTTTCAGCAAGCTTCTTCCCCTCTCCAGGCCCCAGTTTTCTCATCTGTCACATGAGTGACAAGGATGAGCTCTAGGATCCCTTCCAGCTCCAGAGCTCTATGATTCCACCAGCCCATGCTTCTGCTCTCACCACCACCTCCCTTTCTCTTAGGCTACACCTAATTTAACCTCCTATCTCTTTTTAACTTTTGGTAGCAGCTCCTTGTTGACTACGAAAAAGTACAAATTCCTTAGGTGATTTCCAAGGCCCTGCATGATCTGGCTGTGACGTATCCCTTCAGCCTCCTTTCCCGTTGCTTACTCTTCATGGTAAACATTTGGTTTCTATCATGTTTTCCCTGAAAACATTCTCCCTACTTTCCTCTGCTCTTTCAATAAGGATGTGTCCTTTAAGCATTCATGAGCAGGATATAGTGGAAAGGGCTTCAGCGGTCCAGCTCTTATCAACTGTGTGACCTTAAGCAGGTCACTTAAGCTCTGTGGGGCTCAGTTTCCTCATCTGAAGAATTGGGGGTGTCTTTTTTCAATTGATGTTTTTTCATACGGTTGTTGAGAAAAGCAAATGAGGTAACAGATGTAACGTATCTACTGTGAAGCTTAACAGAGCTCCATAAATGTTGGTTCTCTTCTCTTTGTTATAATAACTGAACCTAAATAATATCATCCAATGATTTGTTTCAACAATATTTAGAATAAATAAATGCTATATATAATTTGGTACTTTTCTCACTAAACTTTAACCCAAGAGAAATCAAGTCACTCAGAATTTTTAGTCTGGTGTCAAATAAATTCCCAGTCTCTGTTCAAGCTGCTCCCTCTCAGCATCCAAAGCCTCTCTGCCTCAGTCATAAGAACATACAAACACAGACACCTTTTTATTCCCTTGACCAAGAGGCATCGGTCAGCATCACAAAGAAACTTGTTGGAAATGCACAATCTCAGCCACCACTATCCCAGAACTACTGACCAGAAGTTCCAAGGTGGGCCCAGCAATCTGGGTTTTACCAAGCACTCCTGCCCCAGGTGACTGATGCAAATTCAGTTTGAGAACCACCTCCGCTCCAAACATGGGGTCCATCTTGGGCCATGTGCCTTGGGGTTTATCGTTGCCTCAGTTCCCTCCACCCCCCAGGAAGAAGAAGGCATGTTGGCAGGGGTTAGACAACTCCAGTAGAGACTGGGCCTTTGATAGGAGGTCCCAGGTATAACCCACCTCTTTGGCCACTGTAGGAGCCCCAGGAGTGGGTTGCTGGGCTCTGTCCAAGGCCTGGCCTCACTGAGCTAGAACCTCCTCCAGGTCACACGGTCCCTGCCTCTGGGCCAGTTCTCCCAGAATCAGAGACTCCTGACCTTCAAGCCTACTTAGCATCCCTCCTAAAACAATGGTTCTCAAAGTTTGGTCCTCATAACTACTGACCTTAGAGAAATAGAAAAGATTATGAGAAATACTATTAACAACTATATGCCAATAAATTAGATAACTTAGGTTAAATAGACAAATTTGTAGAAAAACACAAACTACAGCAAGTGACTCAAGAAAAAAGAGATAATCTGAATAGACTTTAACAAGTGAAGAGATTTAAGAGATTGAATTAGTAATTCCAAAAATACCCACAAAGGAAAGCCCAGTAAGAGCTGGTTTGACTGGTGAATTCCATTAAACATTTACATAAGAGTTAACACCAATTCTTCACAAACTCCTCCAAAAATAGGAGGGCCCACTACACAACTCCATCTATGAGGCCAGCAATACCTGTTACCAAAACCAAAGACAACAAAAGAAAAGTACAGACCAATAAGTCTTATGAATATGGAGGCAAAATATATGCAACAAAATACTAGCAAGGAAAATCCACTAAAATGTTAGAAATATTTAGATACCAAAACCAACTGGAATTTACCCCAACAATGTAAAGTTGGTTTAAAATCTGAAAGTCAATGAATGCAATAAAGCATATTAATAGAATAAAATCTGAAAACTAAATGATTATCTCAGTAGACAATCATTTGAAAAAAATCTAACACTTTTTCATGGTAAAAACACGCAACAAAGTTAGAAGAGAAAGAAACGTCCTCAACCTGATTAAGCATATCTACAAAATACCCACAGCTAGCATCATGCTTAATGGTGAGAGACTGATGCCTAACCCCTAAGATCAGGGACAAGACAAGAATGTCCGCTCTCATCACTTCTGTTCAATATTGTACTGGAGGCTCTGGCCAAGGCAATTAAACAAGAAACAGAAATAAAAGGCATTCAGATTAGAAAGGTGGAGAACAACCTCTATTTGCAGATGACGTGATCTCACATATAGAAAACCCTAAAAAATACACACATACACACAAATACACACATGCACACACACACTATTAGAGCTAATAAATTAATTCAGCAAAGGTACTGGATGCAAGATCAATACATAAAAATCAATTGCATTTCTATACATTTACAAGAACAATCGGAAAATAAAAGTAAGAAAAATTGATTTACAATAATATTTAAAAATAAAATACTCGGGAATAAGTTTAACAAAAAGAAGTACAAAACATTGTTGGAAGATATTAAAGAAGCTCTAAATAAATAGCACGTTCATGGATTGGAAGGTTTAATGTTGTTAAGATGGCAATACTCCCCAAACTGGTCTACAGATTCAACACAATCTCTATCAGAATCCCAGCTGACTTCTTTGTAGCAATTGACAAGCTGGTTCTAAAATTCACATGGGATTGCAAGGGATCGAGAATGGCTGAAACAAACTTGAAAAGGAAGAACAAAGTAAGAGGACTCACGATCTCTAATTTCAAAGTGTGATCCCCAGGGAACAGCATCAGTATCACCTGGGAAGATGTTAGAAACACAAATTCTCAGTTCCTGCCCCACACCTACTACATACAGGTGATTCTGATACAGGCTCAAATTGGAGAATCACCACTGGCCTAGACTGCAAACTAGATTAACGGTACAGGATGGATTTAATTTGCTTTTTGAACCTCCCATTCTCTGGATACTTTTTTCTTCCTTACTATAAACAAGATAAAAAGGAAGACAAAAACATACTGATGGAGAGGATATATAAAGCCCTGTTTCCTAATTCGAAGGAACTCCCTTTCCACTTTACCCTTTGCATTTATCTGTTCTGACCAGACATTTCAAATAGGACCTATCGTTGCTCTAACTTGTTTACATTGAGTACTTATTTCTCTCATGGCTTATTGCTACTGGTAAAAGCCTCAGCACAGAAAACAGAACATTTGGAATACAATATGAATACGCATTTTGAACAGAGATTTAGTTTCATTACAGTCATTGACACGGTTTGTTCTACAGCTCTAATTTCAGTCCCAATTGTGAAGACTCAGGGAAAGCAAACTGATTTCAAAAAATAAAGAAAATAAAGGGTGAAGGAGGGGGAGAGATACACACTCCACGTGGCAGGTCAAAGCCAAAGAGCTAAATTAGCCAGGCGGTTTATAGCAAGGGGAGCAGGGGAACACAGAAAGCATAATTAAGTTGTGGAGCCCTCACCAGGGAAGGAGGAGACTGGGGGTCAGCAGGGCTGGCTGAGGGTCTGGATAGGAGACCACAAATGGGAAGAAGCTCTGCGGGAGAAGCCCAGAGGGCATAGCAGGGCCCAGGGCTCAGCCTCCGGGCTGGTGGCATAGACAGCTAAAGGACTTCCCAGCCAGAGAGATGGCTCCATAAAAGGCTTGCTGGGAGAGGATTCGGCACTCACTTACCCACCAACCCACCCGTGTACCTGCCAGTCTGAGGGAGATGGAGGGAACAAAGTGTTGAATGAGCCTCCTGCTCACCCTCACAGCGCCCCAACAAGGCCCGCATGAGGCTCGCTTCCTTTCCCCAGCTTTCCTCCAGCTCAATGCTAGTCACAAAGGCTTCCTAGAAAAAGGCACTATCTTTTCTGGGCTTCGCTGGCTTCTTTTTACTTATTTATTTAAATTAAAGTCTATTGGGGTGACAATTGTTAGCAAAGTTACATAGATTTCACGTGTGAAAGTCTGTAATACATTGTCTATATATGACGTTGTGTGTTCACCACCCAGAGTCAGTTTACCTTACATCACCATATATTTGATACCTTTTACTATCATCTACCACCCTGACACCCATGCTGGGTGTCGTGCGGGGTCTGTGGTCCCGCTCCCCACATAAGAATGCAGGACATGGTGAGGCCAAAAAGGAACCCCCACGGAGCCATAGATAGGGGAGTCATACCACTATAGTCTCGCTGGCGGCTGGGTTGAAGACACGGGAAGCAGAAGCCACACGATCTGCATCCTGCCGTCCACTTCTCTCTCTGCCTACCAACCTCACTTGCTAACTGCAATACGCTCTTGGTAGCTCAGCCACCACCTTCTTGCTAGCCCCCATTTTCTGCTAGCATAGCCACAACAGTTACATTAGTGGCCAATGGCTCACTGGTTACAGCTAACGGCCAATTAGCACAGCTGATGGCCATCCAATCACAGCTGATGGCCATTTACTACCCGAGTGAGCACCTTTCCACGTGAGGCCGAGAGCCTGGAAACTGCACTCCTGGATCTGTCGTCACACACCCTCCACCCCCTTACCCTCTGGTAACCACTAATCTATTGTCTGTGTCTATGAGTTTTTCTTTCTCATTTGTTTGTCTTGTTCTTTTGTTGTTTTCAGTTTTATATACCACATATCAGTGAAACCATATGGATCTCTACTTTTTGTCTGACTTATTTTGCTTAGCCTTATAATCTCAAGATCCATCCATGTTGTCACAAATAGTACTATTTCATCTATTCTTATGGCCAAATAGTATTCCATTGTGTATATACAACTTCTTTATCCATTCATCTATCAAAGGACACTTTGGTTGTTTCTATGTCTTGGCCACCATAAATAAAGCTGCAATGAATATTGGAGCACATATGTCTTTATGGATAAATGTTTTCAGATTTTTGGGGTAGATACTCAGGAGAGGGATTGCTGGGTCATACAGTAATTCTATTCTTCACTTTTTGAGGAACCTCCACACTGCCTTCCATAGTGGCTGCACCAATCTGCATTCCCATCAGCAGTGTATGAGGGTTCCTTTTTCTCCACAGCTTCTCCAACACTTGTTACTATCTGTCTTGTTGATGATAGCCATTCTAACTGGTGTGAGGTGATATCTCATTGTGGTTTTTATTTACATTTCTCTGATGATAGATGTTGAGAATTTTTTCATATATCTATTTGCCATTTGTATGTCCTCTTTGGAGAAATGTCTCTTCAGGTCCTCTGCCCATTTTTTAATTGGATTATTTGTTTTTTGTTGTTGAGTTGCATGAGTTCCTTATATATTTTGGATATTAGCCCCTTATCTGAGACGTTGTGGGGACAAAGCCCCAAAAACAGTTTCCAGGCTCTCGGCCTCACATAGAAAGGTGCTGGCTCGGGTAGTAAATGGCCATCAACTGTGATCAGATGGCCAGCAGCTGTGGCTAGTTGGCCGTCAGCTGTAACCCGTAAGCCATTGGCCATTAATATAACCGCTGTGGCTACGCTAGCAGAGAGAGAAGATGGGGGCTAGCAAGAGTGGATTGCAGAGAGGCAGATGCCGCCAGCAAGAATATATTGGTTTGACTCCCCTACTTATGGCTCCATGGGTGTTCCTTTTTGGCCTTACTGTGTCCTGCATTCTTATGTGGGGAGCGAGACCAGAGACCCTGCCGGACGCCCTGCACGACAGACGTTTTTCACAAAAATATTTTCCCATTCGGTTGGTTGTCTCTTTATTTTGTCGATGGTTTCTTTTGCTGTGCAGAAGCTTTTTAGTTTGATATAGTCCCATTCATTTACTTTAGCTTTTACTTCCCTTGCCTTTGTCGTCAAATTCATAAAATGCTCTGTGGGGACAGAGCCAGGAGTGCAGTTTCCAGGCTCTCGGCCGCCAGTTAGAAAGATGCTGGCTCAGGTAGTAGATGGTCATCAGCTGTGACTAGTTGGCCATCAGCTGTTACCGGTTAGTCATTAGCCGTAGATATAACTGCCGTGGCTAAGCTAAGAAGGTGGTGGTGTAGTGGTGGCGTGGTGTGGCGTGGCGGCGTGTGGCTTACGGATCGCAGAGAGGCTGATTGCAGCTAGCAAGTGAGGTTAGTTGGCAGAGACAAGTGGACTGCGGGTTGCGGATCTTATGGCTCCTGCTTCTTGCGTCTCCAACCCAGCCGTCAGTGAGACTATAGTGGTATGATTCCCCTATCTATGGCTCTGTGGGTGTTCCTTTTTGGCCTCACCATATCCTGCGTTCTTATGTGGGGAGTGGGACTAGAGACCCCGCTGGACGCCCCACATGACACATGGCACAGCTAGCAGGGTATGGTGCCAGCCAAAACTTTCTGAAGGATAGTGGAGCAGTTTGTGCATGTGAAAGCTCAGCTTCAGGAGGCCCATGATGAGTGGCACCGGGAACGGGAAGCACAGTGCCTGGGAGACTCAAGCCTCCAGATAGCACACCACCCTCTCGGCCATGGAAGGTGTTGCCTTCCTTTTGGTGATCTGCTGCTGCCTTAGGCTCCGAGGATTATGGACATCTTACACCAAGGCCACCACTCACTTGGACACCTGGAGTGGCGAGCAAGATTCCGGTCAGGTAGAAATGGCGTCTGACTCTGGGCAGGAGAACAGACGGCGCCCACAAACTGTGTGGTGCCTGGTGGCCACTGTTCTCAGGAGTTGGAGCCCCCAGGAGCGGTGGGAGGACATGGACGGCTCTCCGGCCAGTGTGGAGAGGGCCCTGCAGGCTCTGGCTGAGTGGTCACTGGAGGAGGAGAAGGCTACAGCCGGCCGTGTGGGCTAGATTTTCCTCACTGACTTGCGTTGTAACATGGAATAGCTCAGCTGCTGGACCAGGTGTCCCGGTTGGAAGCGCTGGAAGCTCGGGTCCGCCTGTTAGAAGAGGGGCCCCACAGTGGAGACTCTGAGGCAGAGGCGGAGGAAGCAAGTGGAGACAATGTAGCTCCCAACCCCCAAGCCCAGTCAATCTTGAAGCAAAGGGTAAAAACGTGAACAACCTTTGGGCCCCGGGGGCATTGCTGCAGGCAACCCAGCTGTGACTGAGTTCACAACCTACACCCCATACACTCCCACTGAGTTGCAGGAGCTGGGGAGGCGGTACCGACAGCGCCCTGGAGAGCCAGTCGGGGCTTGGCTATTACGTTTATGGGATGAGGGAGCAGACAACATTCCCTGCTCCCCAGGCGAGACGGAAAAGCTAGCCTTCGTGACAGTGCATCCATCCCTGCGACAAAGGTTACAGAACTGCCATACGTTGGCCCAAGACCAGGGCAACCATTCTCTAATGGAGTGGCTCACTGCTGCAGTACGCACAGTATGGGGACAGGCTGGCGAGCTGCCAGACACTGTGAGTAAATGGCAATCGTATACTGAACTTACTCAGATCATCCTTGAAATGGGTATGAGACATGCTATGTTCAACCCTAATATGTGGGGGCCAGATGATGAGCTTTTTACAGCCAGCATGAGAGATCTGGTTTTGGATACTGCACCTGCGAGTGCTTTTGAATACTTGGTTGCCATTCTTATGCCTTATGTGGGGCAGGGGATCCATGAAGTGACTGTTGCCATGGTCACCCTAGGGGGTGTTGAAAGCCAGCAGGCAAAGGAAGTTAAGACAGGAGGTCTGAGCAGTGGAGACATGGAAGCCCAAATCAAAAGTAAGGGGGCGAGGTCGCGGGCCTCAGAGAGTAACACACACGTGATCTCATGGTAGCAGGGGTTGATCGGGAAAAAATAGACCTAGACCGACAACTCCAAGCACTCTTGTTGGAACTTTGGAAACAGTTGCATCTGGAACAGCAATTCCGGCAAAGCCTAGAAGAGAAGTCTGGGAAAACGCGACCCATGTCCCTCCAGGACTTCAGGCAGCTGCTTGAGGCCGACTCCTTTCAGCTTGATTAGGGGTGGGACCAATGTACCCGATCAGAGGGCACAAGCGGGGACCGGAGGCCCCACGTGGAACTGTCCATACACTGGTCCCCTTCTAATGTGCCCAGAGAGACAGACAGTACCCTGAGAGCCCTGACTGAGTACAGGAAGTCTTGCTGTGCACAGAGAGAGTGGCAGTGCCCTGAGAGGCCCTGGCTGTGCCCGGGAAGACTGGTGGTACCCTAAGAAGCCCAGGAAGTCTGGGCTTTTTGAGAAACGCTGGCTGTGCCCAGAGAGCCTGGCTGTGTCCAGGATATTGCATTCACCTCCAGGCTCCTCTCACAGGGCCCCTGGTGGAAGACGCTTGTCGCATAGATTGTGAGGTGAGACCCTGTAGGGGTGAAGTGTGGTGGCAGAGCCAGGAGTGCAGTTTCCAGGCTCTCAGCCTCACGTGGAAAGGTGCTGGCTCAGGTAGTAAATGGCCATCAACTGTGATTGGATGGCCACCAGCTGTGGCTAGTTGGCCGTCAGCTGTAACCAGTGAGCCATTGGCCACTAATAAACTGTTGTGGCTACGCTAGCAGAAAATGGGGGCTAGCGAGAGGATGGTGGCTGAGCTAGCAAGGGCGGATTGTGGATTGTGGATTGCAGAGAGACGGATGCCGCCAGCGGGGATATAGTTGTATGACACCCCTCTCTATGGCTCCATTCCTTTTTGGCCTCCCCATATCCTGCATTCTTATGTGGGGAGTGGGACCAGGGACCCTGCATGACATGCTCTTTGAACCCAAGGTCCATAAGTTTGGTACCTATGTTTTCCTCTATGCAGTTTATTGTTTCAGGTCTTATATGTAGGTCTTTGATCCATTTTGATTTAATTTTGATACATGGTAACAGATAGCAGTCCAGTTTCATTCTTTTGCACATGGCTTTCCAATTCTCCCAGCACCATTTATTGAAGAGGCTGTCTTTTCTCCATCAAATGTTTTTGGCTTCCTTGTCAAAAATTATTTGTCCATATTTATGTGGGTTTATCTCTGGGTTCTCAATTCTATTCCATTTGTCTGTGTGTCTGTTTTTTGGCCAACACCATACTGTTTTGATTATTGTTGCCCTATAGTACAAGCAGAAGTCAGGGAGTGTGATACCTCCAGCATTGTTTTATTTTTTTTTTCCCTTAAGATTGCTTTCGCTATTCGGGGTCTTTTGTGGTTCCATGTAAATATGATGATTTTTTGTTCTATATCTTTAAAAAATGCCTTTTGGATTTTGATGGGGATTGCAGTAAATCTGTATATTGCTTTGGGTAACATGGCCCTTTTAACTATGCTGATTCTTCCAATCCATAAACACGTAATGTCTTTCCATTTCTTTGTGTCTTCTTCAATTTCTTTTAAACATGTCTTACAGTTTTCAGTTTATACGTCTTTCACATCCTTGGTTAAGTTTATTCCTAGGTATTCTTTTTGTTGCAATTGCAAAAGGAACTGTTTTTATTTTATTATTCTTTTTCTGAGATTTCATTGTTAGTATATAGTAATGCAATGGACTTTTGTACGTTGATTTTGTAGCCAGCAACTTTACTGTATTAGTTGATTGTTTCTAATAGCTTTTTGGTGGAGTCTTTAGGGTTTCCTATATATATATATATAGCATCATGTCATCTGCAAAATGTTACAATTTAACTTCTTCATTCCCAATTTGGATGCCTTTCATTTCTTTCTCTTGCCTGATTGCTCTGGCTAGGACTTCTAATACTATGTTGAAAAGCAGTGGTGATAGGGGACAGCCCTGTCTTCTTCCTGAATATAGAGTGCAGGGCTTCAGTTTTTCACCATTAATTATGATATTACCTGAGGGTTTGTCATATATGGCCTTTATTATGTTAAGGTAGTTTCCTTCTATACCCATTTTATTATGTGTTTTAATCGTAAGTGGTTGTTGTTTCTTGTCAAAAACATTTCATGCATCTATTGATATAATCATATGGTTTTTATCCTTTCTTTTGTTTATGTGGTGTATCACATTGATTGATTTGCCAATGTTGAACCATCCTTGTACCCCTGGGATGCACAGCACTTGGTCATGATGTATAATCTATTTAATGCATTGCTGCGTTCGATTTGCTAGAATTTTGTTTAGGATTTTTGCATCTGTATTCATCAGAGATGTTGGTATGTAATTTTCTTTTTTTGTGTTATCCTTACCAGATTTTGGTATCTGGTAATATTGGCCTCATAAAATGAGTGAAGGAATATTGTCTCTTCTTCAGTATTTTGTAAGAGTTTGAGTAGGATCAGTATTAGATCCTCTTTGAATGTTTGGTAGAATTTAGAAGTGAAGCCATCTGGCCCCAGACTTTTGCTTTTGGGAAGGTTTCGGGTGACTGATTCAATTTCCTTACTGGGCATCTGTCTACTTAGATTTTCCAATTCTTCGTGATTCTGCCTAGGAAGGCTGTATATGTTTCTGAGAATATGGACATTTCTTCTAGATTATTGAAATTGGTGGCATATAGTGCTTCATAATATTCTTGAATGATCCTTTGTATTTCTGTGGCATCCGTGACAACTTCCCCTCTTTCATTTCTGATTTTCTTTACTTATTTTTCCTCTTTTTATCTCGGTGAGTCTAGCAAAGGGTTTGCCAATTTTATTAATCTTCTCAAAGAACCAGCTCTTTGTCACATTAATTTTTTCTATTGTCTTTTTGTTCTCTGTTTCATTGAGTTCTGCTCTGATTTTTATTATGTCTTTCCTTATGTTGACTTTGGGTTTCATTTGTTCTTCTATGTCTAGTTCTTTAAGGTGTAATGTGAGGTTATTTATCTGTGACTTTTCTTCTTTCTTTAGATAGGCCTGTAATGATATAAATTTCCCTTTTAAAACTGCTTTTGCTGCATCCCATAAATTTTGGTAGGATTTATTTTCATTCTCATTTGTTTCTACGTATCTTTTGATCTCTCCTTTTCTTTGTTATTTGATCCATTAGTTCTTTAAAAGTACATTGTTTAATCTCCACATACTTGTGGTTTTTTCCTGCGGTTTTTTTTTTGTTTGTTTTAAGTTGGTCTCCAAGATCAGAGAATATGGTTGGTATGATTTCAATCTTCTTAAATTTGCTTAAGCTAGTTTTATGTCCCAATATATGGTCTATGCTTGAGAATGATCCATGTACATTAGAAAAGAGTGTATGGTCTGATGTTGTAGGGTAAAGTGCTCTATAAATATCAATTATGTCCATTTCTTCTAATGTTTCATTTAGGGCTCATATGTCTTTATTTATTTTCTGTTTGGATGGTCTATCCATAGCTGTCAATGATGTATTTAGGTCCCCTACTATAATTGTGTTTTGGTCAATTTCTCCCTTTAGTTCTGTTAGTAGTTGTTAGTATATTTAGATGCTCCCTGATTGGGGGCATAAATATTGATGACTGTTATGTCTTCTTGTTCTAGAATCCACTTTATCATTATGAAATGTCCATCTTTGTCTCTTGTTACCTTTTTTCATCCTGAAGTCTGTGTCATCTGATATCAATATGGTTACACCTGCCCTTCTCTGGAAACCATTTGCTTGGAGTGTCAATTTTCACCCTTTCACATTGAGTCTATATTTTCCATTGTAGTGAGATGTGTCTCCTGGGGCAGCATATAGCTGGGTTTAGTTTTTTGATCCAATCTGCTACTCTGTGCCTTTTTATTGGTGAGTTCAGTCCATTTACATTTAGGGTGATTATTGATATATGAGGATTTCCTATCATTCTATTCTATCTTTAGTTTTCTGGTAAGATTGTGTCTCCATGATTTCTTTGCCTTTTTGTTGTTGTCTATTATTTCTATGTGGTGGTATTCTATGATGTTTCCCTCTGTTTCTTCTTTTATTATGTTATACATTTAAGTTCTGGATTTTTTTTTTTTTAGTGGTAACCATTAAGTTTATGTAAAAGAAAGTTTCATATTTAGAGTATTCCATTTTCTTCAGCATGCTTACTTTCTCCATTCCCTTATGCCCGTTCAGACCTTTACTCTCCCCCCATTTATGTTTTTGCTGTCACGAATATTCCCTACTTATGCTGGTCAAATAGCCTCCTTTAGTATTTCTTGTAGTGCAGGTCGTGTGTTAGAAAGTTCCCTCGGCATCTGTATGTCTGGAATGGTCTTTATTCCTGCTTCATATCTGAAGGATATCTTTGCTGGATATATTATTATTGGCTCATAATTTCTCTCTTTCTATAGTTTGAATATTTGAGTCCACTCCCTCCTGGCTTTTAGAGTTTCTGCTGAAACATCTGATGATAACGTAATGGGCTTTCCTTTGTAGGTTACTGTCTTCTTTTCCCTGTCTGCTTTGGGGGTTCTTTCTTTGTCATTAATTTTTGACGGCTTCCACACAATGTGCCTTGGAGAAGGCCTTTTGGGGTTGAGGTAATTTGGTGTTCTATTTGCTTCTTGGATACAAGGATCCAGTTCTTTCTACACATTTGGGAAGTTCTTGTTGACTATTTGTTTGAATATATTGTCTGTTCCCTTCTCCTTTTCTTCTTCTGGTATGTCCATTATTCTTATGTATGTCCATTATTCTTATGTATGTCCATTATTCTTATGTCCATCAGAAAGATCTGATGGAGTCATAAAGTTCTTGCAGAGTTTTTTCATTTCTTTTAACTCTCAAGTCTCTCTCTTCTTCCATCTGTGTCGTTTCCAGATCTATCTTCGATGTTACTGATTCTTTCCTCCATCTGGTCAACTTTATGACTTAAGCTGGCTATTTCATTCTTCATTTCTTCTATTGAGTTCTTAATCTCTAGAAATTCTATTTAGTTCTTTTTTAAAATTTCAATCTGTCAGTAAAATGTTCATTTTGTTCTTTGATTGTATTTCTGAGTTCATTCAACCGCCTCTCTGTGTTTTCTTGCATCTTGTTGAGTTTTTTCCAAACTGTTGTCTTGAATTCTCTGTCATTTAAGTCACATATTTCCATGTCTTTAAGTTCATTTTCTGGAGACTTTTCATTTTTTTTTGGCTGCCTTGTTACTTTGGTTATTCATGGCAGTTAGTGAATTATTATTTCTCTTCCTAGACATCTACACGAGTGGGTTCTGCCAAAGATTGGTAGAAGGAGGTCTTTCCTTTGCTTTCCAGTAGGTGTTGGTAGAAGGCTTTATTTTCTTTCCAACTGCCGCCTTTAATTCCCTCTCATGCTGTAGTGTTATATTTTCTCTGCACCATTCTAACTTCTCACACAATGGGGGGATTCCCTGGAAGATCAGCTTCTCCTTTGAGCAGGTGGCCTGTGAGTTATGGCACTGCCTCCACTGGGGGATGTGGAAAGCTTCTGAAGTTCTAAAGGTCTTTCTGCACCAGATTCAGGGCCTGTGTGTTTCAGTTGCTCTTTTTACCCATGCAGGGATCCACCCTGATAGGTGTGGACAGGGTGGGTTGGGTTGTGAGCAATGGTGGCGACCACCAGCACAGCCAGGCCTGCACGCAGGGCTCCCTGCCCTTCACCGGAGCTAGTTGGACTGAAAGTCCGTGCTGCACCCCGCAGTTCTGCGAACTGCAAATCTTCTAGTCTTTTGATCTGACACTGCTAACTTTCCGCTTTTAGCACTGGGAGAGTAGGGCTGGGACAAGATCTGGGAGGGTGGGGTGGAAACGGCTAGGCTTCGTGCCTAAGCCTTCCATCTTCTTTTGGCAGTGAGGGCTTAAACTGCCATTTTCACTTTACTTCCCCAGTCTTTGCTGCGAGGTCTCTGCCGTGAGCATTTGGTTCAGCTGTATTATATGCTGATCCCTCAGGAGGGACTGTGGGCCATAAGGGGAGCACTAGCAGTCCGAGTTCTTCCCTCTCCTGCAGCTGCGGTAGCTCCAGAATGCAGGGAGCTCGGAGCTCTGGTCTGCATTTGTGCCCACGTGGCCCGTGTCTCCGCACTTCCTGCTTTCCTCCTCCCCTGCTTGCCCAAGTTTGCCCAACTTTAGATGATTTCAGTTGCGTGTCTGTTAGTCTTGCCTGTCTGCTGTGCAGGGAATCCTTTCTGGAATTACAGTTGTTCAATTTGTTGTAAATTCTAGGGAAGATTTCAAGAGGCTCACTTCACACTGCCATTTCTATGACATCACCCATCATTGGCTTTTTAGTGAACTGTTTCTTCTTTCTCTTTTTAGGATCTTATTCACGGCATGAGTGGTCCTTCCCGGGACTGGAGCCTTGGTCAGAACAGAGCATGTGTGCTCTGTGCTTTTCATTTATCCACTGTGATGAATGTGGGCATCCTACCTCCTCCTGGTTCCTACCTGACAAGAATCACGGAGCATCTCAGGGGGGAAGAGAGGAAGCTCCAGTGACCTGGAGGGATGAGAAGGGGGGCCCTATGGCAGTGGGATGGCAGGCACTCCAGACCAGGCAGGAGTATGCCGTTAGCCAACAGAAACTGACTCTCCTGGGGAGTGTTCTTGGTGCCAGCTGGCCCTGGGGTCTGGCTTTAGCTGTGATCAAGGAGATGTATTTTGGAGGTGGAGGTACTTAAATGGTTTCATACACGGGTTATATGCATTTGCCAGAGTTTTTAAATGGTACTCTTAAGATTTGTTCATTTCATTATATAAAAATTTTACCTAAAATAATAACAGTAAACAAGCATTGATCTCTAATGACATGCATGCTGAATTGTTTCAAAGGAAGCTCCTGCTTTGAAATGCATGAAAATGTTAGGTTGTGTGAGACACAGGTAGTAAAATGGATAAATATGTGATAAACAAACCTAATAAAATGTAATGCTTAGAATATTGTTGGTATCTATATGAGTATTAACTGTATCACACTTTCAACTTTTTTGTAAGTTAGGACATTTTCCCATAATGGAATAGTGGGAAAAATAATACTGTGTTTGGCAGGGAAGTGTAGAAATTAGTGTTATTCTTAATGATCTGAGCATGTAATGGTGTTAGACCATGTCATATCTATATTTAATTCACCAGTCTGAGCCCTGGGGGAAAAAACAGATAGATGTTGGAAAATGACAGATGATTGTAAATTCAACCAAGTAGTCGTCCTAGCTTATGTCACTGTGCAAGATGTGGTATTTTTGCTAGACCAGATTAACACAGCCTCAGGTTGTGATATGCTGCCATAATTTGGTGAATGTGTTCTTTTCTATACTATTCTGAAAAGAGGACCAGAAAACCTTCAGATCCATATGGCACAGACAACAATATATGTTTGTAATTTTGTTACAGGGCTTTATTAGCTCTCTTACCCTCTGACATAAATAGTCTGGAGAGATCTGGATACCTCCACAGAACATCACATTAATCCATTATATAAAAGAAATCATTCTAATCAGACTGGATAAGCAAAAGGTGGCTTACACATTGGTGGCCTTGGTTATATACCATCGCTCACAACATGGGAGATAAACCTATAATGATTCATGGGCTTGGCACATGAATACACTTCGTAGGTGTCCATTGGTTAGGAACACACTGAGGAATTCCATCCAAGGTAAAGGACAAATTATTGCAACTTGTACCTCTTACCACAAAGAAGGGAAGTGCAATATCTTGTAGGCCTCTTCTGGTGCTGGAGGCAGTATATTCCTCCCTTGGGAATGCTACTCTGACCCATATGCTGGATGATGTGAAGACTTGACAACTATGAGTTGAGCTCAAAGCAGTGAGTGCTCTGTAGCAGGTCTACACTACAGGATAAGCAGTCCTGCTGCTTAGGACTTATGAGCAGAGTACCCTATGGTATTAAAGGTAACAATGGTGGGAAAAAATGTTATGTGGAGTTTATGGTCAAAACCACAGTATAAATATAATGCAGACCCCTGGGGTTTTGGAACCAGGCCCCGCCATTATCAGAGGGGAATTATAGGTCTTTAAAAATAACTCCTAGCATGTTAATGAGGTCTTGGTTGAAATGGAGTAAGCCTATCGTAAGACATCAGGTTAGCATGTGGCCACAACTGTTCATTATCAGCTAGGTTCTGTCACACCTTCCAAATCTGTGCTGGAAGTGATAAATCCAGCACAAGTAAGACCAGAAGACACAAATAGCTATATGAGGGGGTGGCCCAGACTCCCATGTCATCCACCACTATTTCGCCAGCATCTCTCCCATGCTTGCACTTACGGTATATGGGAGCATATCTTGTGACCAGCTGACAAAGAAGAAAAAAGCCTGAGCTTGTTTCATGGATGGATTACCATGGTGCTTGGGCGTAAGATGAAAATGAATGACAGCTGCACTATAGCCCCACTCATGATGGCCCTGAAAGAAAGTGATAAGGGATAACTGAAAGGGGCCATTATAGTTGAGACTATCTTTGGGCCTGCATCACAGCTCTTCTTCTTCCTCTGCTCACTCCTGCTTCCTTCCTCTTCTTCCCCGATGTAATGATCCAAAGGTTAATTAATTGACATGCTGCTTACTAACAACATCTCCACAGTCTGCTTCTTACCACACCAGTGTCCGTCACCTTTTTTACTTCTTTACCTTTTTTATTTTCTCATTTCTCCATTTGAAAAACCTCTTTGTATATTAGGAATATTAACCTTCTGCTATATGTTTTGCAGATATTTTCTCCTAGTCTGTTTTTTTTTGCCTTAACTTTGCTTAGTGTCTTCTGCAAAACAATTTTTTTTGTAATAGAATCTGTTCATCTTTCCCTACACCTACCAAAAGATAGTGACTTTGATGTATAGGCATTAACGTGAAAAGATAATCATGGTACATTGTTAAGACATAAAAGCAAATTGCAGCATAATATATGCTTTTCTGATTATAGGACTCACTAAACTTCTTTGAAAGCTCAGATTCAATAAGCCTAGGGTAGTGTCAAGGAATCTGTATTTTGAAAACAAACTCTCAAGGCAATTCTATGATCATATTTGTTTGGGTATAAAATATTTCATTTTTTGTAAAGAATATAAGGGGAGGAGAAAGTTTCTATTTGTGTGTGTGGTGTGTATCTGTACATGCTATATGAGCATAGAGAAAAGTTTGTAAGGATACATCGAAGTAATATTGGGTTTTCTAAGTGAATGGAACCAGAAGAAATGAGATTCTTTCTTTCTTTATATACTTTTGTTACTCTTATTACAATGGGCATGAATCACTTATGAAATTTTACGAAATCCAGTAAATTTTAAAGCCATTTTCAAATTGCCTTTTTTTCTCCTAAGGGAATAAGATGATGAAGAAAAAGAAACATTCAGAAGAGTTGTCTTAATTCTTGGCTAAGCCTTCCCTGCAAGCTCCACCACAGCATCAGGAATTTCCCCTCTGTTAGGGCAGCCAAACCTGGCCAGGGGGTGGATGAGGTTTATACCTATGTGACCATGAAATAGTTAACAGCGTTTCTATGTTTTTAAAATTTCAGTTCACACCAAAAATAGTTTATACAGGTTGTGTAACAGCTGCTGTTGCAATTATGTCTAATGGAAGGTTTTGATTCACACCAAAAACACTTACATGTGTTTTGAGTGGCTAAAACTTTTGGTTTCCTAGGAGCTAACTATACAAGTCTCCCCTGGGGACTCTGAAATCATCCTTCTTACTTTTGCCTGGTTCACTGCCTTGGAAACATTCAAAACAGATTGCTGATCTGCTTCTAGGCACCGAGCTTTTGAGACTTGCTTGTCCCTTTTATTCAGAAAAAAATGTTTTTCTGATTATACAAGTAATTACATGCTCACTGTAGAAAATTTGAAAAAAGACAGAAAAGTGTAAAAAGAAACAGAAGAATCACTTACGTCCCCTACCACTCAGAGGCAACGGCTGTTAGCCTTTTGGCATTATTACTTTCCAATTTTGTTTCCATGTACTTTTTACATAGTTGCACTCATCCTGGCCATATAATTTCATATATTGCTTTTATCATGCAATGTGATAAAACAAGGAATTTCCAACAACCATGCTTTTATAAGATTCCATTTAAATAGATGCACTCTGATTTACTTTATTATTCTCCTTTTATTCAACATTTGTTGTTTCTATTGTTTTGCTATTTTAAATAACATCGAAGCTTGAGCCTTTAGGAATAAAACCACCTGAATTTGAAACCATTGCCCATTTCTAATGCTGATGATGTTGCCTAACTTCTGTACTCCAGTAAGATATTTAGAACTTTTCATCTTGTATTAATGACAGTGAATTCCAGGATATCTTAATCCTATCAACTAAGAGGCCACTCTCCTGAAAATAAGGGACAAGGAAATAAATGAAATCATAGTTCCAATGACAGAAAGGACAAATATGTTGCCTTAAAACTCACATATACTGAAACTCTCAGAACAGAGACAACAATGACATCTTTTATATTCAGACAAAACTCCTATGTATCTATTTCTGTACTGTGTTTTGTTCTTATCTGAAGTGTTAGGTCAAAAAACTTTTCCAATATGTTTGTTCTCACAGAACTCTTTCAAAGGGAGAAGGGCCAAAAGACACCTTGTCCAGTTGAACTAAGCATTGCTAGCTGAGCTAATGCCATAAAAGAGATTTCACAAAAGAGATTTTGAATAGTTTTTCAAAAATCATGCTGGCAATTTAATTACAGTTGAAGTCACATGAAGATTAGAAAGACATATATTTTCTCATTCTAATTTCACACCCCTTCAAACCTTTCTCAAAAATAAGATTGTGCTTGCTTTAAAATACTTCAGAAAAAAAAGTGTGTTTGTGTGAAAAAATAGATGAAACAAGATTAATAAAATGTTGGTAAATGTTGAAACTAGATGATGGGTATGGATTATATTTTTTTCTCTCTACTCTTCAGTATGTTTGAAAATGTCTGAGAGAGAGAGAGAGAGAAAGAAATAGATAGAGAGAGAGAGAGAGAGAGAGAGAGAGAGAACAATAAAGGCACTTAATAATTAAAAGTAAAAAACAAAACAAAACAAAACAAAAAACATAAGACCCCCATGCAAATAACATTTGATCTTGTTTAGGCTAGAATTTTCTTACCTGTAATTCACTCTCTAAAATGACTAGGAAACTACATAAGCAATATCAGGGGACACATTCAATCATGCAGTTTTTTGCCTATGATGATTTAGCTATTTGTGACAAACAAGAATCCTATTGGTCCCTATACAATTAATGAACTAATGCTGCATTGGCTTAGACACTGTACTTCAATTAACTAACACTGCTTTTCACACTTTAAAAAAAGAAAAAGTAGGTGAACGTGAACTGACTTTATAATTTTTCAGAGACCAACCAGCCTCACTACCATCTATTGCACACATAAAGCAGATGTTCCAGCTGCATGGACAAAGCATGGCCTTTGAGTTGTTTATGATATGTGGCTTTTCTTTGATGCTGGCTCCCTCAGCAGAACCAGTTATTCCACCCATTTTGTGCAAGTCTCTATCCCAGCATCCAGCATGTGATATTATGATATATCTCTCTACTAGTCTTTCTTCCCTTCGGGAATGCCAGCTTTTTCAAAGTCAAGACTGCGTCTTATTTAGTTTAGCTTTTTTTCCCCATAGTTCCTAGTACAGTCTCTGGGAATGGGTAGGAAGCATAAATATATGATAAATGGACAAACAGACAAATATACAAAATTACTAGAACTGGAGTATGTAGATGAAAGATTAAGATTGGGCGTATATTTATTAATTGTTACAGTCTTAAGAAAGTTTCTTAATCTATGAGTCTCAACAGCAAAATAAGAATGACAGTGCCAAGCTTTCCTACCTCACAGTGTTATTGCAAGACTCAAAATCACCTTAAAGTAGTGCATATGAAAGTATTTTGGAAATCAAAAGGAGGGAAGGTCACCTGTGCTGTGTTAAGGAGGGAGGCAGTATAGCATGATGTTTATGTTTTATGGTGTTTATCATAAAATGAGGTGATATATATAAAATGCTTGGCAAGGTACCTGGGATGAAGTCACCTTTCCAGAAATGGAAACAGGGAAGATTATTCACTTGTATGTGAAAAGGTTCCTGCAGCTAAGGGTGGTAGGACTATCTGGGAGTTGGCAAAATGAACCAGATGTCCTTTAAAATGACCACTTGACCTCTCTGATGCTATAGAAATCAATCTGGAATCCTTCATCATGTCTAAATAATGCCAAACCCACATATAGTCTCTATGGCTGGCTGTTGCCTGCAGTGGGCCTGAGAATGGTTCTACAGATACTGTGTTTCCCTGAAAATAAGACCTAGCTGGACAATCAGCTCTAATGCATCTTTTGGAGCAAAAATTAATATAAGACCTGATATTATATTTATTATATTATATTATATTTATTATATTATATTATATTATATTATATTATATTATATTATATTATATTATATTATATTTATTATATTATATGACCTGGTCTTATATTATAGTAAAATAAGACCGGGTCTCATATTAAGTTTTGCTCCAAAATATGCATTAGAGCTGATTGTCCCTCGAGGTGTTATTTTGGGGGAAACACAGTATATATATTTCTGCATGTATTTGTGTATATATGTGTGTTTGTAGGAATGCATGTGTACTTACCTGAGGATGGCCCCCAATGAAGTGCACCTGTCTCTGTTTGCATTTGTCATGTTCATGCATGTGCGTATGTATGTATATACGTGTGCTATGCATGTATACATGTGAGGTATGTATTTGCATATGTCAATGTGTATATTTGTTTGTGTATGTGTATCTCGATCATGGCTAGTCAGTCACCTTAGCTGATCTGAGTGGAAGGGTGAGCAGAGACTGCAGGTCCTGCCAGGCCCAGGCTGGAGTAGGCCTCAGCCCTGTCAGCAGTTCTTTGGGATAGGTGGTGAGGCGTTTGCGTGGAGCCAAGGCATGGCTAGGTGAAGACTCCAAGCATGGCAGGTGGATCTAACTGAGGCAGTGCTGAGTGTGAGGCAGAGGACAAGGAGTGGGACATTTGGAGGTCAGGCACTGCGGGTGGAAGAAGGGGAAGTTACAGGCTGGTAAGGGTTTCATGTGCAGGAACAGGACTTGCTCTGGGACCTTCCACTGATGGGCATGGGGAGAAGGGGAGGAACGGCAGAGTGTCAAAGGCCCAAAGGGGTCTTTTCCACGGAGCTCTCTCATAGAACAGCACCCCTAACCTAGAACCCACTGCTAATGAAACTGGATTTGATTTCTGCCTGCATCATTTTAGATTACACATGATACCCAAGGGAAAAATACAATAGCAAAGAACTCAAGGAACATTAAGTGATCTGAAGAATCTTACACTTGGAATTTCTTATTGTCTAACTTTAGTTGGAAGATGAAAAAAGTTGGTGATAAGGGGACCTTTAAAAGAAGATTTTAAAGAAAATGTCCATAACCCCATATTAGATAATTCATATTAGAAAAAAAGTAATTCATATACAAGGTTAGAAAGGTCAAACAGAAGAAGGTAGGTTATGGTAAGTGGAAGACTTCCTTCCCCCTCCACCAGCACCTCTTGCTGAGAGTATAACTACTTTTTAAAATCAGTTTCTTATAGTTCTTTCCAGAAAAAAAAAACACTCTCATTTTATTCAACTCCTTAGCAGCATTTCTTGATCACTCCCCCATCCTTATTCACTTAGCCTCCAGCCCCCCCCCCCACTGTTCTCTTTCTTCTTCCTGGGAGGTGCCTTCTTAGTCTCTTTTGCTGGGTTTTTCATCTTCCCCACACATCCTTACCCAAAACAAACAATGATTTCTGCTTCCTTGTTACTTGGGACTAGTAAATGGAGACAGAGCCACATCCAGCTCTAACAAAGATAATTGGGCTCACAATCTTATCTGTGATACATTGTTTCCAAAGATGACCCACGATAATCCCTCCAATCTTTCAGGCCCATTTTAAATATGACTTTGTTGCTCCTCCCATCAAGCAAGAGTCTACTTTCCATGTCCTTAACTCTGGGCTGGCCCTGTAACTGGCTTTGACAAACAGAATGCAGGCAAAGCAATGTACAATTTCTGAGACTAGGCCTGAAAAGGCCTTAGTAGCTTCTGTTTTTGCCATTGGAGGGAGTTATCCTACTGGAAAGAGAAGCTACATGGAGAACTGAGAATGTCATCTAAGAATCAGAACCAAGATATATGAGTGGGGCCATCTTGGGTCCTCCAGCCTCAGTTGAGCTGCCCAGCTGACACTATGTGGAATAGAAACAGCCTTCTGAGCCCTTCCTGAATTTCTGACCTTCAACATAGTGGGCAAATAAATGATTACTTTGTCACTACATTTTGGGATTGTTTGTTATGTAGCAATTGATTAATGAAATGGTCTTGCAAAGAGTCCATATTTAACCAACTGAACATTAATCTGACTCCCACAAGCTATGGCCCATATATGCAAGTCCACCCATTTTAACACAGCTAGCCAGATGAACCCTGGCAAAAGTAGGAATCATTTGTTCTACTAGTGCTGACATCAGCTAAACAGAATTACTTTTCTGTCAATCTCTGTTCTTCAAAGTAATCAGAAACATGTTCTTAAAAGTTAGATCTCCAAAATACTTTTTGATGAGTTCAGTGTATTTTCTTTTAATTCAAGGTAGAGACAAAGATAGCACATTAACCACAGCCAGGTCCCAACTCATCTAACCCCACAACAACTCACTTTAAATAATTAATGGTATTTCATTTTACAGATGAGAAAACTGAGATTTAGGTTAACTAAGTCGTGCTCAAGGTCACACACACATAGTAGGGAAGAGTTGGAGGAGGGAATTATATTCAAGGTTTCTAACTTCCAATATTTGACTCTTAACCAGCATGCATAGTACTTCCCATTCATTAAGAAGGTGGCTGATGTTGGCTCTTCGGATATCAAGCCTGTCGTGTGCAAGGATGAAAGTTGGGTTAGGGTGGAGGGAAGTGAAAGGTCAAAGCAGCCTCACTTCTCCCCTTCCCCACCATTGTTCTCACTTACCACTCCGATCCTAGATGCCAGATGGAAAATTCCCTTTTTCACCTTCTGAATACAAACCAAATCCATATTCGCACTGGCCCCAGGAAACTGTCAATCTACCAGCTCTGCAATCAGAGAAAATTCAAGTGATTATGTATACTAGGAGACATGTACAAGAATATCCATGGCAGCACTGTTGTGCAACAATAAAAAACTGGAGACAGTAAGAATGGACAAATTGTGGTACATTCATAAAATGGCATACTGTACAACAATATAAGTGAACCAACTACAGCTATTTGCAACAACATGGATGAATCTCACAATTAATGTGGAGTGAAAGAAGATAGTCACAAAACAATACATATTGGCAATTACAAGCATACAAAATTCAAACATCTGTAAAACAGAACTTTGTTGTTTGGAGATGCTATGTGGAAGATAAACTTATAAAGAAAATCAAATAAATGATATCACAATAGTCAGGATAAGGGTTACCTCTAGGTTGGAGAAAGGAATGTCATCATTTGGGGGGCGGGGACTGGATGAAGGAGGAATGGGGGGGTAGGGTTATCAAAGTATTCTATTACTTGTCCAGAGTGATGATTACATGGGTGATAGCTTTATAAATGTTCTTTTAACTGGCAGTTCTCTTATGAATGTTTCTGTTTTCTTAATAAAATAAAAAGGACAATTTCCAGCTGGGATTGGGGACAGGGGAGAAGGTGTGGAAGATTTGATGAGAAAGTAGATGATATGAAAGAAACAGAGACAGAGACAGTGGAGAGTGGACAGAATAAGGGCAACACAGTATTATTTTTCATACTCTATTAAGAGAGTGTTACCTAACTCAAATTTGTGTGCTGGATGGATGCTTTGAAACGCCAAAACTCAAAATGTCAGTTTGGAGTAATGAAAGGTTTATTGATTGAGAAGGCATCAACCAAAAAGATGAGACACCTACTAGTGCTTCAGATCCATCTTACTTGCTGAACTAGGTTAAGGGTTTTTTAATGATTTATTTTATTTTTTAAAGATTTATATTCAAATATAGCTAACATACAATATGATATTAGTTTGAGGTGTACACAATAGTTTTTCAACATTTATACACATAAAGAAGTTATCACCATTATAAGTCCAGCAACCACCTAACACCATACAACACTATCACAATATTATTGACTATATTCCTCATGCTGTACATTACATCCCCAGGACTTAGTTGTTTTATACCTGGAAATCTGAACCTCTTATTCCCCTTCATCTTTTCTCCCCCTTTACAAATTTTTCAATTACAGTTGACAGTCAATATTATATTAATTTCAGGTGTATAGCACAGTGTTGAGACATTTATATGATTTAAGAAGTGATCTCCCTAGTACCCAATTGGCACTATACATAGTTAGTACCATATTATTGACTATATTCACTATGCTTTACTTTACATCCTCATGACTATTTTGTAACTACCAATTTGTACTTCTTAATCCCTTCCCCCTTTTAACCCTGCCCCTTAACCCCCTCCCATCTATCACCCCAATAAATCTAGTACCCATAGGACACCATACATAGTTATTACAATAGTATTGACTATGTATATTCCTTATGTTATACACCACATCCCCATGACTACTGTGTAAAAACAAATTTGTACTTAATCCCTTTCCTTTTTTTCACCCACACCCCCCAATCCCCTTCCCATCTGGCAACCATCAAAATGTTTTCTGTATCTGTGAGTTTGTTTCTGTTTTGTTTATTTTGTTCTTTAGAATCCACATATAAGCAAAACCACATTGCATCTGTCTTTCTCTCTGTCATACTCCACTCAGCACAATACCCTCCAGGTCCATCCATGCTGCTGCAGATGGCAAGAACCCATTCCCTTCCTCAGCTGAGCAATATTCCATTGTATATATGTACCACCTACTCTTTATCCATTCATCCATCGACAGACAACAAGGCTGCCTCCATATCTTAGCCATTGTAAACAAAGCGGGAATGAACATATGGATGCACACGGCCCCTCGAAGTAGCATTTTGGGTTTCTTTGGATAAAAATTCAGAATTAGGATTACTAGGTCCTTCTTTGTTTCTTGTTATAGGCGTTGTTTTAAAATCTGTTTTGTCTGGTATAAATATTGCTACCCCAGATTTTCTTGTTTCCATTTTCATGAAATATCTTTTTCTATCTCTTTATTTTCCGTCTCTATGTGTCTTTTGATCTGAGGTGAGTTTCTTGTAGCCAGCATATGTAAGGGTCTTGTTTTCTTATCCATTTGGCAACCTTATGTTTTGACTGGAACATTTAATCCACTTACATTTAAAGTAATTGTTGATAGGTGTGTAGTTATTGCCATTTTATTATTCATATTTTTTATCTGTTTTTCATCTTGAAGAAGTCTCTCTAAGATTTCTTGTAAGTCTGATTTGGTGTTGATGAACTCCTTTAGTTTTTTCTTGTCTGGGAAGGTCGTTATCTGTCCTTTAATTCTAAATGATAACTTTGTTGGGTAGAGTAATCTTGGTTGTTGGTCCTTGCTTTTCATCACTTTAAATATTGCCAATCCTTTCTTTCCGGCCTGAAGTTTCTCTTGAGAAAGCAGCTGATATAGTCTTATGGGAGCTCCCTTGTAGGTAACTAACTTCTTTTGTCTTGCTGCTTTTAAGAGTCTTTTTTCATCTTTAACCTTTGGCATTATAATTATGATGTGTCGTTGTGTGGGCTTGATTGGGTTCATCTTGTTTGGGACTCTCTGTGCTTCCTGGGCTTGTAAAATGAGGTGCCAAAAATATGTTTACAAGTGGACACTTTGGTCAATGCTTTCCAAGCAGTAGTTCACCATACTCAGAAGTGTCTGGATGCTGATGGTAACCACTTTGAGCACGTATTATTATTGCAGAAGTTAAATGTGAGTTGTATTCATCTTTTGTTGTAAGTACATATTGAGTATTACAAATTTAATAGCTTTTTCCTTTCTTAAAATTGTGTATACATTTTTTTTGCACTCTGTATTTATTTCGTTCACAAGGTTAGGAAAGTTTTCCATCATTATTTCTTCAAATGTCTTCAATTCCTTGCTCTCTCTCTTCTTCTGTTATCTTTATGATGTGAATGTTGGTACACTTGATGGTGTCTCAGAGGCCCCTTAACTATCTTCTTCTTCTTCTTCTTCTTCTTCTTCTTCTTCTTCTTCTTCTTCTTCTTCTTCTTCTGCTGCTGCTGCTGCTGCTGCTGCTGCTGCTGCTGCTGCTTTATTGCTTTTTGGATCCTTTTTTCTTTTCATTGTTCTGTTCAGCTGTATTCTGCTACCTCATCTTCTAAATTATTGATTAGATCCTTTGCTTCATCTAATCTACTGCTGATTCCCTCTAATGTATTCTTCATTTTAGTTATTGTATTCTTTATTTCCAACTAGTTCTTTTTTTATGTTTTCTGTCTCCATTTTTATGTTTTCTCTCTCTTTGTTGAAATTCTCCCTAAGTTTGTTGAGCATCTTTATAACCGGTGTTTTGAACACGTCTGGTAGATTGCTTGTCTCCATTTTGTTTAGTTCTTTTTCTAGAGCTTTGTTCTCTTCTTTCATTTGTCTCCCTATTTTGGCTGTGTTTTTTTCTATGTATTAGGTAGAGCTGCAATGTCTGCCAGTCTTAAGAGTGGCCTTATGTAGTAGGTGTGCTGTGGGCTCAGTGGCACAGTCTTTCCAGTCACCTGAGCTGAGTACTCCAGTTGTGTCCCTTGTGTGGGTTGTGTGTGCTCTCCTCTTGTAGTTGAGCCTGCAGTTGCTGTTTGCATGTTAGTAGGAGGGATTGAGCATCAGGCTAATTTGTTATGAGGACTGGCTGCAACAACAGTGGCAGAACTGTTGTTCAGGGGCTGACCGTACAGAGCAGGATATTCTTTAGCAGAGTGTCCCGACCCGCGGGACACTACACGAGGGACCCCGAAGCACCTAGAAGGGAGGAAAATGGGAGACACAAAGACTAGAGACAAGACAGGAGTTCTGATCAAGTCTCTCTTTATTGCAGCTCAATCATGGGTTATATACATTCTTTTGCTGGGTGGAGGGGCATTAACATAAGAAGGGTTGCCGCAGGCTAGTGGTCTTAAGCCATCCGGACACACCCTACAGAATGTGGGTGTTACCCAAGTAACTTCCTCTATCTCATGCTTCTCAGTTATGTGATGGTGCCTTACAGGCACCTGCCCTCTACAGGTCCCCCTTTTCTGTTTTATAAAAAAAAGATCTCTAAGCCCCTAGGGAACTGTGTCTGCCTTAGGTTGGGAGAGTCCATCTCTGTGAAACCTGGTACAGCGACAGGTTTTTGATTTTTTATGTTACTTAGAGAGCTGTCCTCTTACCCATCATTGGCTATCCAGTTCATCTCACAGGGGAGGAGTCCTGTTTTATGACTCCTGTTATTGGAGATAGGGATCTCCTCGCTCTTGCATCTCCAGTCAGGTGTAATGGACCTGTATGGGCTTGGCCTGCAAGGCCTCTATTTGTTGTCTGAGAAAGCACATGAGTTTATTGAGGAGGATGGGTCCCAGTGATAGTAGAATAAAGCACCCGAGTATGGGGCCATGCAGGGGTAGTAAGTAGGGTAAAAGTCCATTGAATCCGGTCCAGAGAGGGTTGGAAAGGAGGTCTCTTCTTCTTTTTTCAAGGTCTTCTTGTAATTTTTTGACTCTGTCACGAACAATTCCAGATTTGTTAGCATAAAAACAACATTTTTCTCCGAGGACCAGGCAGATGCCCCCTTTTTCTGCAGTAAGTAAATCTAATCCCCTCCTGTTTTGGAGGACAACTTCTGCTAGGGAATCAACCTGATCTTGAAGATCTTGGATAGTTTCTGAGAGTACCTGGACATCTGATATGAGTTGCCCAGATAATTTATGGTATTGTACTAGGGAAATGTCCTATCCCCGCGGACCCGGTGGCAAGTGCGGTGGTGATGCCTAGACCCGCTAATAAGGGAATAAAATGGACTGCACGTTTAGTGCGTCCTGCAATATGTTCGAAAGTCGGGATAGGGACTGGCTCATCTCCTGGAATGATGGATACATCTGGGAGGAGGGAGCCTAGGGTACAAACTCCTGTCCAGTTTTGTGGTAAATAGGTGTAGGCATAATTATTTCCACAAATATATACCGATCCATTGGGTGCACACATAGTAGAGGATACATTAATGAAGGAGGAGCAATTTGTAAAGGAGAGGCTTCCTAAAATAACCTCTGTAGTATCGTTTTGAGTGGGAGAGAGGATGCACGGGGTATTGTTAAAGCCAAGGGGTTGGGCATTGTTTGGCGAAATGTCTGGGCTGGCCACATGAAAAACAATTGTTTTTGCCTTTAGATGGATTAAATAATGAATCTTTTAAAGCTGCCCCGATAGCGAGGCCCATTTGGTGACCAGGACCAATATCAGTGCATAGGCGAATGTAATCAGAGAGTGAACCCTTTTTTCTAGGGCGGATGGCTGCCTGACAGGCAGAATTGGCATTTTCAAAAGCTAATTGTTTGAAAAAATCACTATCAGTTTCTGTGCTGCCAAGGAGTCTTTCAGTGGCATTGGTTAGGCGACTGATGAAGTCAGCATAAGGTTCATCTGGCCTCTGGCTAATACTAGTGAGTTGAGTTGTGACCGGCCCCTTAGGGAGAAGTTTTTTCCATGCCTTAGTAGCGGCAAGGTGAATTTGAGAAAAAAGGCCAGATGGATATTGTAGTTGAGCTTCATTTGTATCGTAGGGCTTAAAGCCCCTGAGGTTATCATAGGTCCAATCAGTGCACTCGCCTCCCGCTTCTGCATTGCGTCGTGCAGTTTCTTTACAGGGCTCAGAAAACTCAGATTTCCAGAGAACATAATCGCCCCCCGATAGGGTGGCATGGGCCAAATAGTGCCAATCGTGGGTGGTTAACCAGAGGTCATCTAGGGATTGTAAAATTGAGAGTGTAAAGGGGGCCGTGGGGCCATATTCGTCCACGGCTTTTTTGAGTTCTTTTGTGGTTTTTAAATCAAAGCGTTTATAGTGTCTGGCGGGTTCTTTATTGTCTCTGTCGGGGTCCTCATCACTATCTGCACTGCCTCCTTCAGTTTTTATTGGGGGGAATTCAATAACAGGGAAAAGATTAAGAGGGGGTTTTTTATTTGAGATGGGAAATTTTTTTGTAGGATTTATGGAAAGGGGGGAATTTTTTGAGTAGCAGCAGAGGAGAGTTGTAAATCTAACTGTTGAAGTTGTTTAAGGAGAGTTAGATGTTGTTTTTTGAGTTGAACGGTTCTTTGTAATTGTTGGACTTGGTGGGAGAGGAGAGTTTGATCAGGATCGTGGATAGGAGCTAAAGGCATTTGGGGATTATAGGGAGTGGGCAATTGATTAGAGGCCAGAAACTGCCAGTCAGGATTATGATATTTAGCGGCAGCTTCCTCTAAATCAGCCTCGTCCTCAGGGCTTAACTGATCGTCCTCAGGTGGGTTCGAATTTACATTAAGATCAGGACAATTAGGTGAGGACTCTTTCAGTCCTGAGATAAACTTGTCATGAACACTAACCTCTTGTCCCATTATGATAAGGAATAAAGACTCTCCTCACGTAGGCAGTCGGTTGGTACAATCCGCCAACACGGACCCAAACGAGACGGCATGGATGGTAATGACCCGCAGACGAATGTCTTTTGGGACTCACCCGGCCGGAGCGAGGGGGGTGTTGGGGTGAGAGGAGAAAAAGCCCTTACGTGAGCAATCGGTTGGTATAATCCGCCAACACGGATCCCGAGAGGCGATGCGGCTGGTAACGACCCTCAGGCGAAAGCCAGTCGGGACTCAAGCGGTCAGGAAATCCTCTGGGTGGACGATTGGAGCTCAAAGTAAGCAGGCAAAATCTTGCTCAAACGGTCCCAAACACCTAGAAAACTGTCTCGTTGGTGAACGACTAAAACCCAAAGTGAGCTGAGAGCAGATAAAAAGGGAGACTGGGACAACAGGTTAGGGGAACCCTAGTCTAAGTGTCTGAGGGGAAGCCTGTAGACTATACATAAGTCTAGAACACAAATATATGTCCCATTTTTTGAAGGAGTCGTCCGCTTACCTGTACAGATCTCCCACAAGTTGGGTAGTCTTATGGTGATCAAAGAAGAAATATGCTGCAGCTCCTTAGACCGGACGAACTCAGGCGTCTCATCTTCTAGGAGACTTTAGGCCCCACATTGGGCGCCAGTTGTCCCGACCCGCGGGACACTACACGAGGGACCCCGAAGCACCTAGAAGGGAGGAAAATGGGAGACACAAAGACTAGAGACAAGACAGGAGTTCTGATCAAGTCTCTCTTTATTGCAGCTCAATCATGGGTTATATACATTCTTTTGCTGGGTGGAGGGGCATTAACATAAGAAGGGTTGCCGCAGGCTAGTGGTCTTAAGCCATCCGGACACACCCTACAGAATGTGGGTGTTACCCAAGTAACTTCCTCTATCTCATGCTTCTCAGTTATGTGATGGTGCCTTACAGGCACCCGCCCTCTACAGCAGAGCTCTGGTGCCTGCTCTGTGTGCCCTTTGAGTGTGTCATCCCTGGAGGCAACCAGGTGATGCTCCAGCTGGGTCTGAAGATGGCCACTGGATGTGCCAGCCCTGGGGCCTTCTGGGAGGGTCCCCATTACAAGCCAAATTCAGCCCAAGTTCAGCCACAGATTTTGTCCTGCCTGGGGCCACTGATATGATCCACAAAGCAATCTGCAAATGGCCACTTCCAGCACTGAAGTTGGTGGTGCCTCAAGAGGTTAACCTAGGCCAGCTGTCATGAGTGCTGGACTTAGGGCTGTTCTGCCAGAGGTGTGGGGCATGCTGAAGTCAAATGCTGATTCTTTCAATTTTGTGAACCTTTGAGAGACTTTAGGGAAGTCCACAGCACGACCCAAGTCAGGCCAGTTATACGGGAAAATCTTTGGAAGTGGCTTGGATGGGCCAGGAATTTGGGTGGGGTTGGGGTCTCAGGGAATCAAGGTGAATCAGTGATGTTAGCTAGTTTCATGGAGACTCAGATATGGTGGCCACTTGCGTCTGCATGTCGAGAGAGTGGGAGGGCTCAACAACAACAACAACAACAACAACAAAACAATTGTTTCTGCCAGCTCCTCTGTCTGGGAGAAAGCTTCCCCTCTAGCACTTGCCCTGAAGCCAAGCAATTCAGTTCCACCCCATATGTCCCTGGCACTTTTTGAGCTGCTGCTCCAGTGCTAGCGATCAGAACAAGTAAGTCTGTCAGAGAATAAGTCCGTAGGTGGGCCCTTTAAGAGGAGCGCCTGGGAATGCAGCTGCCCTTGTCTTACTCAGCCACAATCTCTGCTGATTTTTACAGCCAGAGATATGGGGTCTTCTCTCTCCGGCACTAGAAGCCTGGGCTGGGGAGCCTGGAGTTGGGTTGGGATCAGTCGTTCCTCCTGGGGGAACCTTAGCAGCTAAGATATTCCTACCGATTTTTAATGGCCACATGCGCGTATGGGACCAACCCATTCTACACTTCTGCTTCTCCTTCCAGTTTTGAGGTGGCTTCCTCTGTATGCCCTTAGTTGTAGGGCTTCAGTTCAGGTAGGCTTTAGGTGATTCACAGTGATGGTTGTTCTATAGTTCAGTTGTAATTTTGATATGGTTTTGAGAGAAAGTAAGCACATTGTTTACCTACTCTGCCATCTTGACTGGATCTTCCAGGTTAAGGGTTTTTAAAGAGTTAGGAGAACACATATTCAGAAGCACTGGTGGGGCAAGTTTTAATTGGAGGACATTGGAACTTGGCCAGTGGTAAAGGGGCATCCACACCGGATCTTCCTGGACAAAGGACCCTTGGCTTCTGAAAGGGTTTGTGGTGTTCAAGTTCTGGTTATATCCAGGCCATTTTATTCTGTGGAGGGCGGAGGGTGAGCCTTTCATCCTGGGTGCAGCTGGAGGTCAAAGTTCTCTCCTCTGCACATGCTTCAGCTGCGTGACTTATGGTTTTGGTCTGTTGTCTCTGAAAAGCAACTTAATATCTCATCAAACAGGATAGGACCATTCTGAGCTGGTTCTGTGGTTATAAAAAGCTTCTCCATTTTTCCTGATTTATTATGATTTTTCTCTCCCATATTTCATTTTATTAACTTCAATATACTACACTATCTGTAGTTATCCCTAACACTTAAATTGTAATGTTATTTAATGTATAAAAATGGATTTTAAAAGCATCATTGCCTTATTAAAATATATAATTAAGATAATAGTCACAGTACATTAGCTATTTATTATTTTACTTTTAGCTTTATAAAAGCTGATGTAGTTTATATTTAGACATAAATACATAGAGCTCTTACAGGGGTTGTATGGTGGCTTTGTATTTTTTTT
Organism: Rhinolophus hipposideros; assembly: GCF_964194185.1. Classification (NCBI taxonomy): domain Eukaryota; kingdom Metazoa; phylum Chordata; class Mammalia; order Chiroptera; family Rhinolophidae; genus Rhinolophus; species Rhinolophus hipposideros. The sequence goes on along the minus strand of NC_138046.1, from coordinate 50,660,087 downwards.
AAAAAATTTTAGACTGTAAAAGAACAGAATTGAACCGAGTAAATTTGAAGATCTAATTGGCTTTACTAAGTGATTCATGAATCTGGCAGCGTCCCATCTAGTAACTAGAAGTGTGTCCCAAGGGGGTGTACAAAATAGAAGGTTTTTATAGAAACATGGGTGGGGCAAGGGAGCTATTAACAAAAGAAAATAAAGGATTATTTTAGACCAGGGCATCTTCTTGTGGAGGAAGGGGAATGGCAAGGGTTTTTATCATGCAGGTTGCCTCTTTTTACTATAGGGGATGGAGAGAGTCCACATGACAGATTACCTTATTGGTATTGACCAGAAAATCTCAGACTGGTTGATTAAGATTATGTTTCTGGGAGAAGTAGAAATAGCAATTAGGTCAGGTATTAAATTTAGGCTTGGTATCATGGGTTTTAGCACAAGTGACACCATTTTGGGCCCGTGGTGTTCTATTTAACAATACCAAGCGTCTTTACTGTTAAAGAGTACATTTTATAATTATTTAAACCATTATAGATATTATTTTCTATCTATTTTATTATCTCAAGTCTTAAACGTCATTTTTTAAATGTCAGAAAATATATTCACATTGACATCACAACACAAAATATTGTTTTTTTAGAAAAGTACTAGAGAACAATTACATTCTTAGCCTTCACTCAGAGGATTTAAATGGAAACAGTTGTTAGGTCTATATAATTCTAAAATATTGCCTGAGTTTTATATGAACCAATTTATAAAAACAATTATTGACATTGTAATGCATTTTAGTTGTAAAATAATCTTTATATTATAATTACATAGTTTCAAGTACCAACTTGTGTAATGTAAATTTAAAGTTCATATACAGGCAAATATAATAAATTTAAAGAATTACTAGGAGCCACTGCTTAGCTTGTGGTATCTTCCATGCCAGTTTGTGCTTGCTGAGTTATAAATATGAAGGTAACTGAGCAGTGATTTTAGCAGGCATGAAAGAATAAGGACCTCTGAAAATTCTATTCTGTCAACATAAGAAATGTCCAAACCTGTATTTTTTTAATGAGCCAAACTAATGACAATTGACAGAAAGCAAAATCTCAATAGATTTATAAAATGCACTAAAGAATGGCAGTTTTGCAGCTTATTTTATACATTAGAATCAAAGGAGGAGACGTAAAAAGAGTTACATGAAAACCATTGGTGGTCAATTAAGGCGGCAGAAGAAAGCAAGGCAGGGAAATCTCTGAGATGGGATAAAAAAGCAAAATAGAGACATGCATATTTCTTTTACATTGTGGGTACAGGATAGTTAATAATTAACATTTACAGCACATAAAGATGGTATGTGCGGAACAACATAACAATGAGAGGTTCTGTGGTTTCGTGCTCTGGTGCAGGGGTTGTGCCCTGAGGGATCTAGAAAAGAGATTACTCTGACATTTCAAAGGTATATGTTATTTTAGATACAAAAGACAATAGTCCGGCCTGCTTACGGTAAAGAATGACCTTTGGAAGCTACAGGCATAGGATGTGACTACCCATTATGATTTGCTTTTAGTTAGGAATTTGTATGTTCAGACCATCCCATATAGTTAATTTCAGTCTCTGAGTACGTAAGGCCTGTCATGCTGGCTTCCCCTGAGCTTGTCAGGTTTAATACGTGACCCCTTTTTTGTCCACAGTTCTCCATAATAGCAATAAGAATACTATTAAAAATGGTAAAAATGAAAATTTTTTAGAATGCTAGAAATCAATTGGAGGCTTGTCCATAATAAGTAAATCTATAGAGACAGAAAGTAGATTAGTGTTTGGTTAGCTCTGGGATGTGGAGAAGCGAATGGAGAAGGGAATGCAAATGGGTATGAGGTTTCTTTTGGGGGTAAAGAAAATGTTTTAAAATTGATTGTGGTGATGTTGTATGAATTATATCTCAATAAACAAAAATAACAATAATTATATAGGCAGAACCCTCAACAATGTCAGAGTTTCCTGGAATGCCCTAAGTGAAATCGGGGCCTTTTTATGACTGACTCTGCCAATTCCACCATTACCACCTCTACAGTCCCAAGAATGGAAAGAAATTCTGGCTGAGGACAGGGCTGATGCCTTTCACAATGTGTTTCTGCTAATCACTAACTATGATAGGAGGATAAGGTATAGAGTCTCACTATGGAAGAAGGAAGTAGCCCACATCACAGAATTATAGATCCCTGTCAGTTCGCTGTTAATCTTAGAGCTGTAGCGTCTTATGGTTTCACTGGATTAGCCCAGCCATTTGGCAAGTAAAGCATAGTCACCCCAGCTTTACCAGTGGGACTGAGGACCAAGAGACAGTAATTTGCTAGAGTCAGCTGTGTGCTGTGGAGTGGAAAGTGCCAGGGTTCAGCTGAATCTAGGCTGAGCTGGAATTTGAATCTTAGTTCTCTGCCAACTGCTTGGGAAAAATAGATGTTTTCAAACAGTTCAGTAAAAAATGGCCCCTAGGAGAGGAGCCCTATGGGAAATGAGAGGACTTTTTTAGACCAAACTGGGTAAGAACAAACAGAAGAAAAGCATCTCTTGTGTTGTAGCAGGAGGAACCCTAGATAGTTGGGAGGCCTGAGTTACAGTTTAGCCATACTAATTCAGAAATGTCATGTTACTTTTCTGGGCCTTCTTCCTCATAGGTAAAGGAAGTAAACTGAAGGGATTAGATTAGTTTTTTCTCCATCATGTTTCAGCGAACTCTAGGGTATTGTTATGGTCTAAATTGTATTCCCCTAAAATTTATATGTTGAAGCCATAATTCCCAATGTGACTATATTAGGGTAAGGCCTGTAAAGAGGTGATACAATTTGATTAGATCATGAGGATGGGGCCTTAATCCAGTAGGACTGGTGTCCTTATAAGAGGAAAAGACCAGATCTCTCTCTCTCTCTCTCTCTCTCTCTCTCTCTCTCTCTCTCTCTCTCTGTCTCTCTCTCTCTCTCCCTCCGTCTTCTTCTCCCTCTTCCTTACCCTCTCTCCCCACAGAGGAAAGGCCACATGAGGATACAGTGAGAAGGCATCTATCTACAAGGTAGGAAAAAAATTCTCACCAGAAACAAACCTGGTGGCACATTGAACTTGGAATTCTAGACTCCAGAACTGTGAAGAAATAAATTTCTGTTGTTTAAACTACCCAGTCTGCGGTATTTTGGCAACCCTAGCTGAGTAATAGAGATATAGTGGAGGTGTATCAGTTCATAACCTTTTATTTTGACTTAATTTTTTTAAAGTTTATTTTAAAAGCTCTAATAAAAGTCATGAATACACTTATGTGTGTCATATACCAAAAGTTGTAGAGACCAATGATTTATTAAATTCTGCTGCCAGGTTAGCTCATTTTGGGGAAGAATTTTGAACAAAGCTTATTTTCCTATCAGCTAAATAAAGAGTGTAAAGCTATTTCAGAGTAAGCTGTTTTAAATGAGTCATTAAGCTGAGATTTAAGGAGAGGAGACATGGACCCTACCTTAAATAGTAAAAATGTGAAATAATTTGCACACATGTTTTTACATAACAAGTTTGTAAATATTTACCTGTTTGAATAAGTATTTTCTCAATACTGTGCAACCAAATGCAATAGTAAATCCAATACTGCACCTGAGAAAAAAGAACCATGGCAATAGAGCAATTTCACCAATGAGAATACATATGTCATTAATAAAATATTAATGGAACGAGTCTATCAATGTATTCAAAATCATTATATCATGGCCCAGAATGATTTACATGAGAAATTTTTAGATAGTCAACAAAAAAGGACCTACTTATGTTAACTGTGGTAATCTCTGGATGGTGGGAACATGTAACTTAATTTTCATATTTTCACTCTTATGTTTTCTAATTTTAATGCAATGCATAGGTAGTGTTTCTATAATAACAAAACTCAAAGTCCATAGTTTACATTGTGATTTACTCTTGGTGTTGTACATTCTATGTATTTGGGTAAATCTGGAATGACGTATCCATCATTATATTAATATTATCACACAGTGTATTGTCACTTCCTTAAAATTTTAGAAAAACAACCTAGGAGAAGACATTTAAAAAATTTATATCACAGTTAAAGGGCTAATGTTCTAAATACATGAAGAATTTTTTTTAATAGAGTGGTTTAAACACAAAAATTTTTAACTAAAAGCAGGTCATGGCAGGTAGTCACATCCTTGGCCTGCAGGTTCCTTGACAAAATCAATCTTCACCTTAAGTGAGACTGTCTATTTTCTTTTTGCATCTGAGATAACATACCCTTGAAATGTCAGTGTAATCCCTTTTTCCGAACCCCGCAGGGCACAACACACCATACCAGAGCACAAACCACAGAACCCCTCATTGTTATCTTGTTCCCTGAATGCCATCTCTATGGGCAGTAAAAATGTTCATTATTACCTATCCTGAACCCACCAATGTAAAAAATGTCCATTTTACTTTTTATCCAATCTCAGAGATTTCCCCACTTTACTTTCCCCACCCCCTTAATCTACCACCAATAGATTTCATGTAACTCTCCTTGCATCTCCTCCTTTGATTCCAATGTATAAAATAAGCTGCAAAACTGCCATTCTCTGCAGCATTTTCTTTTTTTAAAAATATCTATTTATTTATTTATTTATTTAATTCAAATTTGTTGAAATGACAATAGTTAGTAAAATTGCACAGATTTCAGGTGTACAATTCTGTATTACCTCATCTATAAATCCCATTGTGTGTTCACCACCCAGAGTCAGTTCTCCTTCATCACCATATATTTGATCCCCCTTACCCTCATCTACCAACGGTCTACTACCTTACCCTCGGGTAACTACTACAATATTGTCTGTGTCTATGAGTTTTTGTTTCTCATTTCTTTGTCTTGTTATTTTGTTGTTTTTGGTTTATATACCACATATCAGTGAAATAATATGGTTCTCTGCTTTTTCTGTCTGACTTATTTAGCTTAGCATCATATTCTCAAGATCCATCCATGTTGTCCCAAATGTTCCCATATCATCTTACCTTACCGCCGAATAGTATTCCATTGTGTATATATACCACAACTTTTTTATCCATTCATCTATTGAAGGACATTTTGGTTGTTTCCATGTCTTGGCCACAGTAAACAAAGCAGCAATGAACATTGGAGCACACGTGTCGTTATGGATAAATGTTTTCAGATTTTTTGGGTAGATACCCAGGAGAGGGATTGGTGGGTCATATGGTAATTCTATTCGTAATTTTTTGAGGAACCTCCACACTGCCTTCCATATTGGCTGCACCAGTCTGCATTACCACCAACAGTGTATGAGGGTTCCTTTTTCTCCACAGCTTCTCCAACACTTGTTACTATTTGTCTTGTTGATGATAGCCATTCTGACTGGGGTGAGGTGATATCTCATTGTGGTTTTCATCTGTATTTCTCAGATGATTAGTGATGTTGAGCATTTTTTCATATGTCTATTTGCCATTTGTATGTCCTCTTTGGAGAAATGTCTCTTCAGATCCTCTGCCCATTTTTCAATTGGGTTGTTTGTTTTTCTGTTGTTGAGCTTCATGAGTTCCTTGTATATTTTGGATATTAGTCCCTTATCGGAGGTACTCTTTGCAAAAATCTTCTCCCATTCAGTGGGTTGCCTCTTTATTTTGTTGATGGTTTCTTTTGCTGTGCAGAAGCTTTTAAGTTTCATATAGTCCCATTCATTTATTTTAGATTTTACTTCCATTGCCTTTGGAGTCAAATTCATAAAAAGCTCTTTGAACCCACAGTTCATAAGTTTAGTACCTCTGTTTTATTCTACGCAGTTTATTGTGTCAGGTCTTATGCTTAAGTCTTTGATCCATTTTGAATTAATTTTGGTACATGGTGACAGATAACAGTCCAGTTTCATTCTTTTGCACGTAGCTATCCAATTCTCCCAGCACCATTTATTGAAGAGGCTGTCTTTCCTCCATTGTATGTGTTTAGCTTCTTTGTCAAAAATTATCTGTCCATATTTATGTGGTTTTATTTCTGGGTTCTCAATTCTATTCCATTGGCCTATGTGTCTGTTTTTCTGCCAACACCATGCTGTTTTGATTATTGTAGCCCAATAGTACAAGCTAAAGTCAGGAAGTGTGATACCTTTAGTATTGTTCTCTTTTCTTACGATTGCTTGGGCTATTCGGGGTCTTTTGTGGTTCCAAACAAATCTGATGATGTTTGTTCTATTTCTTTAAAAAATGCCATTGTGATTTTGATGGGGATTGCATTAAATCTGTACATTGCTTTGGGTATTATGGCCATTTTAACTATGTTGATTCTTCCAATCGATGAGCATGGAATGTCTTTCCATTTCTTTGTGTCTTCTTCAATTTCTTTTAGAAATGTCTTATAGTTTTCAGCATATAGGTCCTTCACATTCTAGGCTAAGTTTATTCCTAGGTATTTTATTCTTTTTGCTGAAATTGCAAAAGGAATTGTTTTTTGTATTTCTTTTTCTGAGATTTCATTGTCAGTATATAGGAATGCAGTGGACTTTTGTACGTTGATTTTGTAGCCAGCAACATTACTGTATTCCTTGATTGTTTCTAATAGTTTTTTGGTGGCGTCTTTAAGGTTTTCTGTATATAGCATCCTGCCATCTGCAAAGAGTGACAATTTAACTTCTTCATTCCCAATTTGGATGCCTTTTATTTCTTTCTCTTGCCTGATTGCTCTGGCAAGGACTTCCAACACTATGTTGAAAAGCAGAGGTGATAGGGGACAGCCCGTTGTATTCCTGAACTTAGAACAAAGGGCTTCATTTTTTCAGCATTAATTATGAGATTAGCTGAGGGCTTGTCATATATGGCTGTTATTGTTTTAAGGTATTTTCCTTCTACACCTATTTTATTAAGTGTTTTAATCATAAGTGGATGTTGTGTATTGTCAAATGCTATTTCTGCATCAATTGATATAATCATATGATTTCTGTCCTTTATTTTGTTTATGTGATGTATCACATTGATGAATTTGCGGATGTTGAACCAACTTTGTGCCCCGGGGATGAACCCCACTTGGTCGTTATGAATAATCTTTTTAATGCATTGTTGTATTCGATTTGCTAGAATTTTGTTTAGTATTTTTGCATTTTTATTCATCAGAGATACTGGTCTATAGTTTTTTTTTGTGTGTTGTCCTTACCAGGTTTTGGTATCAGGGTAATGTTGGTCTCATAAAATGATTTTGGGAATACTGTCTCTTCTTCAATATTTTGGAAGAGTTTGACCAGGATTAGTAATAGATTCTCTTTGAAGGTTTGGTAGAATTCACTAGTGAAGCCATCTGGTCCCGGACTTTTGCTTTTGGAAAGGTTTTGGATGACTGATTCAATTTCGTTACTGGTGATCGGTCTGTTTAGATTTCCAGTTCTTCACGGTTCAGCCTTGGAAGGCTATATATGTTTCTAAGAACTTGTCCATTTCTTCTAGCTTGTTGAATTTGGTGGCATATAGTCATTCATAGTATTCTTGGATGATCCTTTGTATTTCTGTGGTGTCCGTGATAACTTCCGCTTTTTCATTTCTGATTTTGTTAATTAGTGTCTTCTCTCTTTTTATCTTAGTTTGTCTAGCCAAGGGTCTGTCAATTTTGGTAACCTTTTCAAAGAAAGAGCTCTTTGCCACATTAATTTTTTCTATTGTTTTGTTCTCTATTTCATTTAGTTCTGCTCTGATTTTTGTTATTTCTTTCTTCTGCTGACCTTGGGTTTCATTTGGTCTTCTTTTTCTAGTTCTTCAAGGTGTAACATGAGGTTATTTATTTGGAATTTCTCTTGTTTCTTGAGATATGCCTGTAATGATATAAATTTCCCTCTTAAAACTGTTTTTCTACATCCCCATAATTTTGGTAGGATGTATTCTCATTTTCATTTTTTTCTATGTATCTTTTGATCTCTTTGCTAATTTCTTCTTTGACTCGGTCGTTCTTTAAAAGTATGTTGTTTAATCTCCATGTATTTGTGTTTTTTCCTGCTTTCATTTTGCAATTGATATTCAATTTCAAAGCCTTGTGATCAGAGAATATGCTTGCTATCATTTCACTCTTCTTAAATTTGCTGAGGTTGATTTTATGTCCCGATATATGGTCTATCCTTGAGAATGTTCCATGTACACTCGAAAAGAATGTATAGTTTGATGTTTTAGGATGAAGTGCTGTATATATGTCAATTATGTCCATTTCATCTAATGTGTGATTTAGGGCTGCTATTTCGTTATTTATTTTCTGTTTGGATGATCCATCCATAGCTGTCAATGATGTATTTCAGTCCCCTAGTATAATTGTGTTTTGGTCAATTTCTCCCTTTAGTTCTGTTAGTAGTTGCTTGGTATATTTCGTTGCTCCCTGATTGGGGGCATAAATATTGATGACTGTTATGTCTCTTTTTGTATAGTCCCCTTTACGATTATGTAATGTCCATATTTGTCTTTTGTTCCCTTTTTCACCCTGAAGTCTGTTTCATCTGATATCAGTATGGCTACACCTGATTTTCCCTGGTTACCATTTGCTTGGAGTGTCAATTTCCACACTTTCACTTTGAGTCTGTGCTTGTCCTTGTAGCTGAGATGTGTCTCTTGGAGAAAGCATACGGTTGGGTTTAGTTTTTTGATCCAATCTGCTACTCTGTGACTTTTTATTGTTGAGTTCAGTCCATTTACACTTAGGGTGATTATTGATACGTGAGGATTTCCTGTCATTCTATCATTAGTTTTCTGGTAAGGCTGTGTCTCAATTGTGTCTTTACCTTTTTGTTGTTGTCTATTATTTCTGTGTGGTGGTATTCTATGATGTTTCCCTCTGATGTTTCCCTTCTTCTTTTTTTTTACAGTATATATTACAGTTCTGGATTTTTTTGAGTGGTTACCCTTAAGTTTATGTAAAAGAATGTTTGATATTTAGAGTATTTTATTTTCTTCAGCACGCTTACTTTCTCCAATCCCATATTACAGTTCATGTCTTTACTCTCCCCCTTTTTATGTTTTAGTTGCCACAAATTGTCCCTGTTAATGGTGGACGAATAGCCTCCTTTAGTATTTCTCGTAGTGCAGGTCGTGAATTAGAAAATTCCCTCAGCTTCTGTATGTCTGGAAAAGTCTTCATTCCTCCTTCATATATAAAGGATATCTTTGCTGGATATATTATTCTTGGCTCATAATTTCTCTTTCAATAGTTTGAATATTTGGTTCCACTCCCTCCTGGCTTGTAGAGTTTCTGCTGAAAAATCTGATGATAATCTAATGGGCTTTCCTTTGTAGGTTACCGTCTTCTTTTCCTTGGCTGCCTTGAGGATTCTTTCTTTGTAATTGATTTTACACAGCTTCAATACAATGTGCCTTGGCGAAGGCCTATTGGTGTTGAGGTAATTAGGTGTTCTATTTGCTTCTTGGATTCGAGGATACAGTTCTGTCCACAAGTTTGGGAAATTTTCATCAACAATTTGTTTGAATATATTCTCTGTTCCCTTCTCTCTTTCTTCTCCTTCAGTTATGCCCATTATTGTTATATTGCTCTTTCTGATGGAGTCAGACAGTTCGTGTAGATTTCTTTCATTTCTTTGAAGTCTCAATTCTCTTTCTTCTTCCATCTTTGTAATTTCCAGGTTTCTGTCTTCGATGTCACTGATTCTTTCCTCCATCTGGTCAACTCTAGTAGCTAAGCTGGTTATTTCATTCTTAATTTCTTCTATTGAATTCTTAATCTCCAGAAATTCCATTTGGTTCTTTTTCGAAATTTCAATCTCTTTCATAAAATGGTCATGTTTTTCTTTGATTGTGTTTTTGAGTTCATTAAATTGCCTTTCTGTGTTTTCTTTCACCTCATTGAGTTATTTCAGAACTGTAATCTTTAATTCTCTGTCATTTAAGTCACATATTTCCATATCTGTAAGTTCCTTTTCTGGAGACTTTTCACTTTCTTTCTGAGCTGTCTTGTTTCCTTGGTTATTCATGGCAATTACTGATTTATTATTTCTTTTCCTAGACATCTACAGGAGTGGGTTCTGCAACCGGTTGATAGAAAGAGGTCTTTCTTTCATTTTTCATTATGTGTTGGTAGAATGTTTTATTTTCTCTCCAACTGCAGCCATTTTTTTTCTCTCACACAGTAGTGCTATGTTTTCTCTCCATGATTCCAGCTTCTCACACAATGGGGGGATCCCTGGGAGATGGGCTTCTCCTCTGTTCATAGTTTGCCTGGGTCACAGGGAGCAGTGTCCATGTCGGTATGCGGAGAGCTGTTGAAGTTCCAAAGCTCTTCCTCCACCAGATTCAGAGCCCGTATGTTTCAGCAGTTTTGTTTACTCCTGCAGGGATCTGCCCAGATAGGTGGGGCCAGGGGTGGGTGAATTGTGAGAGGTGGCCCACAGCTATGGCAGCGACCACCACCATAGCCTGTCTTGCTTCCACAGCTCCCTTCCCTTTGCCGGAACTAGTTGGTCTGTGAATCTATGTCTGTGGTGCACAGTTCTGAGAACAGCAAATATGCTGTTCTTTTGATCTAACACTGCTACTGTTCCGCTTCTAGCACCGAGCAGGTGGGGGTGGGGTGAGCTCTGGTAGTGTAGGGAGGGGGCAGCTAGTCTCAGTTCCTAGGGCTTGCATTCTCTGCTGCAGTGAGGGCTTAAACCACCATTTTCAGCCTTCTTCCCTCAATGTTTTCTCCGAGGTGTCTGCCGTGAGCCTTGGCTTCAACTGTGTTATATGCTGTCCCCTCAGCCCTGTGGGCCATTAACAGAGCCCTAGCCATCTGGGTTCTTCCCTCTCCTGTAGCTGCGGTAGTTCCGGGATGCAGAGAGCTCGTAGCAGTGAGCTAGGTCTGAGTACTACAACCGCGGAGCTCTGTCTCAGCATTTCTCCCTTCCCTCCTCCTCCACTCGCGTGATTCGTCCAGTTTTAGGTTAATTCAGTAGTGGGTGTCTTAGTCTTGCCTGTCTGCTGTGCAGGGAATCCTTTGTTGAGTTATAGTTGTTTGATTAGTTGTAAAATCGAGGGAAGATTTACAGAGGCTCACCTCAAGCTGCCATTTTGATGACGTCTCACCGGAATGGTCATTCTTTTTCTGGAATGTCATCGTATTACACTTGATGTCCTGAATGTCGTCAAAATGTCTTCCTGTCGACCATAAAAGACCCCGGATAGCCTCAGCAATCTTGAGAAATAAGAACAAAGTGGGAGGTATAACGATACCTGATTTCAAACTATACTACAAGGCTACAGTAATCAAAACAACATATTACTGGCATAAAAATAGATACATAGACCAATAGAACAGAATAGAGAGTCCAGACGTAAATCCATGCCTATATGCCCATCTAATCTACGACAATGGAAGCAAGAATGTACGATGGGGTAAAGACAGTCTGTTCAATAAGTGGTGTTGGGAAACCTGGACAGACACATGCAAGAAAATGAAGCTGGACCACCTCCTTACACCATATACAAAAACAAATTCAAAATGGCTTAAAGACTTAAATGTAAGATCTGAAACCATAAAATATCTTGAAGAAAATATAGGAAGAAACTTCATGGACATTACCCGGAGTAAGATTTTCACTGATATATCCCCTCGCGCGAGCGAAGTAAGAGAAAAAATAAACATGTGGGATTACATCAAACTAAAAAGTTTCTTCACAGCAAAGGAAACCATCAATAAAATAAAAAGGGGGCTGGCCGGGTGGCGCAGGCGGTTGGAGCTCCGTGCTCCTAACTCCGAAGGCTACTCCTAACTCCGAAGGCTGCCGGTTCGATTCCCACATGGGCCAGTGGGCTCCCAACAACAACAACAAAAAAAAAAACAAACAAACAAACAAACAAAAAACCCAAAAAGGGATCCTACTGTATGGGAAAAGATATTTGCCAATGATATATCTGATAAGGGATTAATATCACAAATCTATAAAAAACTTACTCAACTCAACTCCAAAAAAACAAACAACCCAATTAAAAAATGGGCAGAGGACTTGGGGAGACATTTCTCTAAAAAGGACATACAGAAGGCAAGAAGACATATGAAGAAATGCTCAACCTCACTAACCATCAGAGAAATGCAAATAAAAACCACAATGAGATACCACCTCACTCCAGTCAAAATGGCTATTATCAATAAATCAACAAACAACAAATGCTGGCGCGGATGTGGAGAAAAGGGAACGCTAGTACACTGTTGGTGGGACTGCAGATTAGTGCAGCCACTATGGAAAACAATATGGAGGTATCTCAGGAATCTGAAAATGGAACTACCCTATGATCCAGTAATTCCACTCCTAGGCATCTACCCGGAGAATTCCAAAACTCCAATTCAAAAACCTGTATGCACTCCTATGTTTATTGCAGCACTTTACACAATAGCCAAGATATGGAAACAACCGAAATGCCCATCGGTAGATGACTGGATTAAGAAGCTGTGGTACATTTACACAATGGAGTATTACGCAGCCATAAAGAAGAAAGAAATCTTATCATTTGCAGCAACATGGATGGATCTAGAGAACATTATGTTAAGTGAAATAAGTCAGAAAGAGAAAGACAAGTACCATATGATCTCACTTATATATGGAATCTAAAGAAAAGACTATGTGAATGAACTAATCAGAGACAGTTTTGGGGACGCAGAGAAAAAACCGAGAGTGGTTAGATGGGTGTGTGAGAGGGGGTTGGGGATAAGAGGAAAGGTGAAGGGATTTGGAAGCAGCTGGTAACCACAAGATGGCCTCAGGGTTTTTTTGAAAATTAATTTGGGGAAGGTATTCTATAATGTTGTAAAGATTTTGTTGGGTATCCGATGGACATGCGTCCTATTTGGGAGACCACCTCAGGGATACTGTGGATACCTGATCATGGCATTGTACACCAGAAGCTAAACATTAATGAATGCCAACTATAATTTTATATATATAATGTGATGGTTCAGTGTGAGGTCGGAGGGATAGTGGATGGGGGGAGGGGGTTCACAGTATGAGGGATATAAATGATGAACGTCTAAGTATTACCTTGTTTTGTACACCTGAAACTAATAAATAAATTAATTAATTAAAAAAAATGTCTTCCTGTCAATATTTCCTTTATCTTCAGGTAAAGAAAGAAGTCATTGGAGGCCAGATCAGGTGAGTAGGCAGGGTGTTCTAGTATAGTTATTTGTTTATTGACTAAAAACTCCCTCACAGAGAGTGCCATGTTAGTTTGTGCATTGTCATAATGCAAGAGCCATGAATTGTTGGTGAAAAATTTAGGTCATCTAACTTTTTCACGCAGCCTTTTCAGCACTTCCAAACAGTACACATGGTTAACTGCTTGTCCAGTTGGTAGAAATTCATAATGAATAACCCTTTGATATAAAAAAAAGTTAACAGCACTGTAGCAAACAGTTCGCTAAGTTAATTGTCTGACCTCGTATAGCTGTGGCCACAAAACCAGGACGTCTTTTAAATCAAGATTGCCAACTTCCTCTTCTTCCTTTCCACTTCATAGCTAGTACCAGGAATCTACTTAGAATTCAATCATTTATATGCATCATTATTGTTTTTCTTGGCCCTGTGTTTTCATGGAATTCAAGATGTTATTTGTTCCTCAACAAAGTGTGAAGCTGACCGGCTCTTCCCATACCCCTTGGAAGACTGTGTCCAAGGTCTTTACAACTCTTAACATTAACCTTGAGCCCAATGAAAACAGTCTGTGATGATAGTTTGTATGTGACCCAAACCGGTTGCCCTAGGCAGTAGGATACCCGCTCTCCCACATACCAACATCTTAATCAGTTTCACAGGCAATGTCCCTAATTACGAAAACCTTAATACGAATTCTGATGCTGATCAAACATGAAACTACAGTTAGTGGAAGCATAGGGAAGTTGTAGATCTTCTCAAGGTGTGTGTGTGTATGTGTGTGTGTATAAACAATTTTAAGTGAGATTGAAATAACAGAAAATTCACCATTTTGATGTGTACAATGTTATGTAATCATCACCAGTGTCTAATTCCAGAACATTTCCATTATTCCAAAAAGAAACTTCTTACCTGTTAGCAGTTACTCCCGATTCGCCCTCCCCTCATTCCCTAGAAACCATTAATCTACTTTCTGTTCTTAAGGATTTGCCTAGTCAGGACATTTTATGTAAATGGAATCATACAACATGTAGTCTTTTGGATCTGGGTTCTTTCATTTAGTATAATGCTTTCAAAGTTAATTCATGCATCAGTACCTCATTCCTTTTCATGGCTGAAAAATATTCCATTGTAAAAATCTACCACATTTTGCTTTTCTATTCATCAGTTAATGGATATTTGGGTTGTTTAAACTTTTTAGCTATGATGAATATTAATTTTTTGTGAAAGTAATACATTCTTCTCCCTCTGGTATTGGTAGTATAAGCTATTATTTTCAAGACTAACCTGAGCTGAATGGTAGGGGATCGGAGTTGAGTAAGTTAAAACACCACGCAACTTGCTCTTCTTCCTGAGAATCAGCTGTTCTTCTTGAATAAGTGCTCCCTATATTGCTGAGAGAGTTTTTTTGTTTTGAGATATTTTTAAAAAGTCAATTCTGACACTTTTTGCCAGTTTTATTATTGTTTTTATGGAGGGGCAAAAAAATAGTCCACATCTACTTGGGGAAGATATGATGATTGGATAAGTCAAAGAAATCAATTATTTTTATTAGTTTCAGGTGTACAAAACAATACAATAGACATTTACACCCCTCACAAAGTGATAGCCCCCTTCCCCCAATCTATTACCGCTCTGACATCATATATATGCATATATATATGTACATTTCCATATATTACAATACAATTGACTATTTCCTATGATGAATTCCACATCCTATCACTATATATATGTATATATGTGTATATATATATATATATATATATAAAATATATATATAAATATATATATATATATATATATATATATTTATATATAAAACTATAGTTGGTATACAATATTATTCAGCTTCAGCTTCAGGTGTACAATGCAGTGATCAGGCATCTACACTGTCCCTGAAGTAGTCTCCCTAATAAGACAAGTGCTCATCTGACACCCTACAAAATCTTTACAACATTGTTAATTATATTCCCCAAACTGTCTTTCATATCCCCATAGCAAATTTTAATTAAAATCTATTGGGGTGACAATGGCTAGTAAAATTCCACAGGTTTTAAGTGTACAATTCTGTATTACATCAGCTATATGTATATCACATTGTGTGTTCACCACCCAGAGTCAGTCCACCTTCCATCACCATATATTTTACCCTGTTAACCTCATCTACCATCCCTTCCCCCCTCTCCCTCTGGTAACCACTAAACTATTGTCTGTGTCTATGAATTTTCAAAGAAATCATTTCTTTTGTCCTCAGGATGCAGATGTCCCAAGCCTCATAGTCCTATTTCCTGTGGTATTGGTACAAGCCCACAGAGAACAGCCTTTATTCAGCTGACATAAAGCACTAGGAAAGGGATGACAAATATGACCAGCCTGAGAAGCCCAAAAGCTCAACTTTGAGCAAGAAGAAGGAGGGCCAGCAACTTACTCAGGGACACGGGCTATTATTGCTGGGTCCTGGCTGACTCTAAGCCTCTTAGGAAACTGCTGAGTCATAGAGTTGGCTCCATTAATAAGTGAATTTCAAACAAAGAACTGAGGACATTTCATCAAGTCAGACACACAAAGCCATGCAGTTACTCTGTGGGGATGATAAGACATACATTTTGGAACCACACTGACATCAGTAGTCTCCACAGAATATACTTGGAATCAGCACTTGGCTGAGAATTTATAAAATTAGAAACATAGAAGGGATTTCTGTGGAAGATACTGAGCCAAATTTAAGGACCAGGGCCTGAAAGTTCTTGGCTTTTCTTCAGGTTCTTTGAAAGTGAATTAAGCAACCAGAAACTATAGGAAAATCCAGAAAGCTGTCCAAGTGTGTTGCATGATTTTGGGCAACTGATGCACTGGACATGGGGTTGAGATTGGGCCTGCAGAGACAGTATAACCCAGCAAGCTTCTTGACCTAGCAGTGCTCAGTATTTAGTTAGTCATCATAATGTAATGTCTTTGATTTTTAAATGTTAGAATCAACCTATAGACAAAGCATGGACAACTTGATCTGGTTACAAAACAGAACATAATGTTATTATTTTGCCAAGACAATAGGTTGGGGCAGGGAAGCTAGTAACAGGGAGAAGAGAGTGAAGTAAGAGCTTGGGTGCCAATAACTTCATTTCACAGAGTGGGAGTTAACAGATGCTATTAAGAAAAAATGACATAAGAATTTAAGTATATTATTTACTTTACAAAGAACAAAAATAATAAAACATTAAATTTAAGAATGAGGTCAGTTGTTGTCTGTCCCCTCTTCCTACCCCTAAAAAGAAAGAAGAGTCTGTGAGACTATTCCTTTCAGGGACATTGCTTCATCTTTATGGCATCTCTCTGTTTGGCCCCAAAGGATGGCTGACTAGCCAAGAACAGGTAAGATTCTTCAAGAAAAGAACAACCTAAGACAGGCACAGTCCTGTGGGGACCACCAGGAGAACTCACGGGGTTGATAGAGATGGGCATAGACCCCCACCATCCCCGGTCTAAGGAGAGCTTCTGCCTCTGTGGCTGTATTCCTTCCCAAAACTGCTGGGGATCTGATAATATCAGTTCTCCATCTCAATAAGATTTCAACATAAAGGTTTTGTCCCCTGGAGAGGTACAAACAATAATTATTTATACATCATGGGACTTTCAAAAGGCAAGGGTGATTGGTTTGAACCAGTTTTCGGGTATGAAGTATGCGACTCACAGCCCCTAACGAACACAGTCCTACTTCCTTGTATGTGCATCAATAAAAGTCACAGGCGGCCCGATTCGGGGCTCTCAGTCCTTTGAGGCTGTGAGACCCTTGGACCTTGTTTCAAAACTTTCTTGAATTCTGTTTCTTTCTCAACCCTTCGCCGACCCTTCTCGTTCTCTCACTGCCCGTGTTGTGCTGGATGCGATAGTTAGTGACTTAAATCACCATCATTCATAGACTAATAATAATGTAATTATATATCATAATATCTACAACTGACAAATTAAAAATGGAATAATAGATATGAAATTAAGAGTTGTAAAATAGACATGAGAAGAGCCAAAAAGAGAAACAATACAAGGTTGTGGAGCTGGTTTTGTAATGTGGTAGCTAATTCCTTAACTATGAATAAATATGTAGAAGCAATGTATGCATATATTATAAAAAATTAATAAAACAGAAAGGTTTACAATGAAAAAGATACTCACCTTCAGTCATTGTTTTCTTTTTTTCTTTTTTTTTAATTTATTGGGCTGACAATTGTTAGTGAAATTACATAGATTTCAGGTGTACAATTCTGTATTACATCATCTATAAATCCCATTGTGTGTTCACCACCCAG
Source organism: Rhinolophus hipposideros (assembly GCF_964194185.1). Classification (NCBI taxonomy): domain Eukaryota; kingdom Metazoa; phylum Chordata; class Mammalia; order Chiroptera; family Rhinolophidae; genus Rhinolophus; species Rhinolophus hipposideros. The sequence continues at coordinate 50,642,674 of NC_138046.1, read as the reverse complement.
AGTCAGTTCTCCTTCCATCACCATACATTTGATCCTCCTTACGCTCGTCTTCCAACCCTCACCCCCCTAACCCTCTGGTAACCACTAAACTATTGTCTGTCTCTGAGTTTTTGTTTCTCATTTGTTTGTCTTGTTCTTTTGTTGTTTTTGTGTGGTGAATAATCTTTTTAATGCATTGTTGTATTCGTATTGCTAGAATTTTGTTTGGGATTTTTGCATCTGTATTCATCAGCGATATTGTTCTGTAGTTTTCTTTTTTTGTGTTGTCCTTACCAGGTTTTGGTATCAGGGTAATGTTGGCCTCATAAAATGAGTTAGGGAGTACTGTCTCTTATTCAATCTTTTGGAAGAGTTGGAGCAGGATTGGTATTAGATCCTGTTTGAAGGTTTGGTAGAATTCACTAGTGAAGCCATGTGGTCCAGGACTTTTGCTTTTGGGAAGGTTTTGGATGACTGATTCAATTTTGTTACTGGTGATCGGTCTGTTTAGATTTTCCAGTTCTTCATGGTTCAGCCTTGGAAGGCTATATGTCTCTAAGAACTTGTCCATTTCTTGTAGGTTATTGAATTTGGTGGCATATAGTCCTTATAGAATTCTTGCATGATCCTTTGTATTTCTGTGGTATCCGTGATAACTTCCCCTTTTTCATTTCTGATTTTGTTAATTAGTGTCTTCTCTCTTCTTATCTTAGTGAGTCTAGCCAGGGGTTTGTCAATTTTGTTAATCTTTTCAAAGACCCAGCTCTTTGCCACATTAATTTTTTCTATTGTCTTTTTGTTCTCTATTTCATTTAGTTCTGCTCTGATTTTTGTTATTTCTTTCTTCTGCTGACCTTGGGTTTCACTTGTTCTTTTTCTAGTTCTTCAAGGTTTAACATGAGGTTATTTATTTGGGATTTTTCTTGTTTCTTGAGATAGGCCTGTAATGATATCAATTTACCTCTTAAAACTGCTTTTGCTGCATCCCAAAATTTTGGTAGGATATATTTTCATTGTCATTTGTTTCTATGTATCTTTTGATCTCTCCTCTAAATTTCTTCTTTGAGCCAGTCGTTCTTTAAAAATATGTTGTTTAATTTCCATGTATTTCTGTTTTTCCTGCTTTCTTTTTGCAGTTGATATCCAATTTCAAAGCCTTGTGATCAGAGAATATGCTTGGTATAATTTCAATCTTAGTTTTCTTTTCTTTCAAATTAAAGTTTATTAGGGTGACAATTGTTAGTAATGTTACATAGATTTCAGGTGTACAATTCTGTATTACTCATCTATAAATCCCATTGTGTGTTCACCACCCAGAGTCAGTTCTCCATCCATCACCATATATTTGATCCCCCTTATCCTCATCTCCCACCCCCTACCCCCTTGCCCTCTGGTAACCACTAAACTATTGTCTATGTCTATGAGTTTTTGTTTCTCATTTATTTGTCTTGTTCTTTTGTTGTTTTGGGTTTATATACCACATATCAATGAAATCATAGGGTTCTCTGCATTTTCTGTCTGACTTATTACACTTACAATTATACTCTCAAGATCCATCCATGTTGTCACAAATGTTCCTATATCATCTTTTCTTACCGCCAAATAGTATTCCATTGTGTATATATACCACAACTTCATTATCCATTCATCTATTGAAGGACATTTTGGTTGTTTCCATGTCCTGGCCACCGTTAACAAAGCTGCAATGAAGATTGGAACACACGTGTCTTTATGTATATATGTTTTCAGATTTTTTGGGTAGATACCCAGGAGAGGGATTACTGGGTCATATGGTAACTTTATTCATAATTTTTTGGGAACCTCCACATTGCCTTCCATAATGGCTACACCAGTCCGTATTCCCACCAACAGTGTATGAGGATTACTTTTTCTCCACAGACTCTCCAACACTTGTTACTATTTGTCTTGTTGATGATAGCCATTCTGACTGGGGTGAGGTGATATATCATTGTGGTGTTCATTTGCATTTCTCTGATGATTAGTGATGTTGAGCTTTTTTTCATATGTCTATTTGCCATTTGTATATCCTCTTTGGAGAAATGTCCCTTCAGGTCCTCTGACCATTTTTCAATTGGGTTGTTTGTTTTGTTGTTGTTGAGTTTCACGAGTTCCTTGTATATTTGAGATGTTAGCCACTTATCGGAGGCCCTGTTTGCAAAAATCTTCTCCTATTCAGTGGGTTGCCTCTTTATTTTGTTGACAGTTTCTTTTGCTGTGCAAAAGCTTTTAAGTTTCATATAGTCCCATTCGTTTATTTTAGCTTTTACTTCCCTTGCCTTTGGAGTCAAATTCATATAATGCTCTTTAAACCTAATGTCCATAAGTTTAGTACCTATGTTTTCTTCTATGCAGTTTATTGTGTCAGGTCTTATGCTTAAGTCTTTGATCCATTTTGAATTAATTTTGGTACACGATGATAGATAGCAGTCCAGTTGCATTCTTTTACATGTGGCCATCCAATTCTCCCAACACCATTTATTGAAGAGGCTGTCTTTCCTCCATTGTATGTGTTTAGCTTCTTTGTCAAAAATTATCTGTCCATATTTATGTGGCTTTATTTCTGGGTTCTCAATTCTATTCCATTGGTCTATGTGTCTGTTTTTCTGCCAACACCATGCTGTTTTGATTATTGTAGCCCTGTAGTACAAGCTAAAATCAGGGAATGTAATAACTCCAGTATTGTTCTTTTTTCTTAATATTGCTTTGGGTATTCGGGGTCGTTTGTGGTTCCAAACAAATCTGATGATGTTTGTTCTATTTCTTTAAAAAATGCCATTGGGATTTTGAGGGGGATTGAATTAAATCTGTATATTGCTTTGGTTAATATGGCCATTTTAACTATGTTGATTCTTCCAATCCATGAGCATGGAATGTCTTTCCATTGCTTTGTGTCTTCTTCAATTTCTTCAAAAATGTCTTATACTTTCCAACATATAGGTCCTTTACATCCTTGGTTAAGTTTTTTGCTAGGTATTTTATTCTTTTTGCTGCAATTGCAAAAGGAGTTGTTTTTTGTGTTTCTTTTTCTGAGATTTTATTGTTAGTATATAGGAATGCAATGGACTTTTGTATGTTGATTTTGCATCCAGCAACTTTACTGTATTCGTTGATTGTTTCTAATAGCGTTTTGATGGAGTCTTTATTGTTTTCTATGCATAGCATCAAGTCATCTGCAAAGAGTGATAATTTTACTTCTTCATTCCCAATTTGGATGCGTTTTGTTTCTTTCTCTTGCCTGATTGTTCTGGCAAGGACTTCCAACACTATGTTGAAAAGCAGAGGTGATAGGGGACAGCCTTGTCGTGTTGCTGAGCATAGAGCAAAGGGCTTCAGTTTTTCACCGTTAATTATGAGATTAGCTGAGGGCTTGTCATATATGGCCTTCATTGTGTTAAGGTATTTTTCTTCTATACCTATTTTATTAAGTGTTTTAATCATAAATGGATGTTGTATTTTGTCAAATGCTATATCTGCATCAATTGATATAATCATATTATTTTTGTCCTTGATTTTGTTTATCTGATATATCACATTGATGGATTTGTAGATGTTGAGCCATCCTTGTACCCATGGGATGAACCCCACTGGGTCCTGAGGAATAATCTTTTTAATGCATTGATGCATTCGATATGCTAGAGTTTTGGTTAGGATTTTAGCATCTGTATTCATCAGAGATATTGGTCTGTAGTTTTCTTTTCTGTGTTGTCCTTACCAGATTTTGGTATCAGGATAATGTTAGCTTCATAAAATGAGTTAGGGAGTACTGTCTCTTTTTCAATTTTTTGTAAGAGTTTGAGTATGACAGCTTTTAGATCCTTTTTGAACGTTTGGTAGAATTCACTAGTGAAGCCATCTGGTCCTGGTCTTTTGCTTTTGGGAAGGATTTAGATTACGGATTCAATTTCGTTACTGGTGATCGGTCTGTTTAGGTTTTGCACTTCTTCATGGTTCAGACTAGGAAGGCTATATGTTTCTAAGAAGTTGTCCATTTCTTCTAAGTTATTGAATTTGGTGGCATATAGTCCTTCATAGTATTCTTGGATGATCCTTTGTATTTCTGTGGTGTCCGTGATAACTTCCCCTTTTTCATTTCTGATTTTGTTTATTAGCGTTTTCTCTCTATTCATTTTAGTGAGTCTAGCCAAGGCTTTGTCAATTTTGTTAATCTTTTCAAAGAACCAGCTCTTTGTCACATTAATTTTTTCTATTGTCTTTTTGTTCTCTGTTTCATTCAGTTCTGCTCTGATTTTTATTGTTTCCTTTCTTCTGCTTACCTTGGGTTTCATTTGTTCTTCTTAAGTTGTAACATGAAGTTATTTATTTGGAATTTTTGTTGTTTTTTGAGAAAGGCCTGTAATGACATAAATTTCTTTCTTAAAACTGCTTTCGCTCCATCCCAAACATTTTGGTAGGATGTATTTTCATTGTCATTTGTTTCTATGTATGTTTTGATCTCTTCGCTAATTTCTTCTTTGACCTGGTCGTTCTTTCAAAGTATGTTGTTTAATCTCCATGTATTTGTGTTTCTTCCTGTTTTCCTTTTGCAGTTGATATCCAATTTCAAAGTCTTGTGATCAGAGAATACGCTTGGTATCATTTCAATCTTCTTAAATTTGCTGAGGCCTATTTTTATGTCCCAATATATGGTCTATCCTTGAGAATGTTCCATGTACACTAGGAAAGAATGTGTAGTCTGATGTTACAGGATGAAGTGCTCTATATATTACAATTATGTCTGTTTCACCTAATGTGTCATTTAGGGCTGCTATTTCGTTATTTATTTTCTGTTTGGATGCTGTATACATAGCTGTCAATGATGTATTTAAGTATAATTGTATACTTGTGTTTTGTATAATTGTGTTTTGGTCAATTTCTCCCTTTAGTTCTTTTAGTACTTGCTTTGTATATTTTAGTGCTCCCTGATTGGGGGCATAAATATTGATGACTCTTATGTCTTTTTGTTGTATAGTCCCCTTTACCATTATGAAATGTCCATCTTTGTCTCTTGTTATCTTTTTCACCCTGAAGTCTGTTTCATCTGATATCAGTATGGCTACACCTGATTTTCTCTTGATACCATTTTCTTGGAGTGTTAATTTCCACCCTTTCACTTTGAGTCTATGCTTGTCCTTGTAGCTGAGATGTGTCTCTTGGAGACAGCATATGGTTGGGTTTAGTTTTTTTATCCAATCTGCTACTCTGTGCCTTTTTATTGGTGAGTTCACTCCGTTTACACTTAGGGTGATTATTGATATGTGAAGATTTCTTATCATTCTATCTTTTGTTTTCTGGTAAGACTGTGTCTCCATTGTTTCTTTGCCTTTTTGTTGTTGTCTATTATGTCTGCGTGGTGGTATTCTGTGATGTTTCCCTCTGTTTCTTGTTTTATTACAGTATGTACTTCAGTTCTGGATTATTTTTGAGTGGTTCCCTTAAGTTTATGTAAAAGAATGTTTGATAGTTAGAGTATTCTATTTTCTTCAGCACGTTTACTTTCTCCATTCCCATATTCCAGTTCAGGCCTTTACTCTCCACCTTTTAATGTTTTGGTTGCCACAAATTGTCCCTGTTAATGGTGGTCGAATAGCCTCATTTAGTATTTCTTGTAGTGCACGTCGTGTATTAGAATATACCCTCAGCTTCTGTATGTCTGGAAAGGTCTTTATTCCTCCTTCATATCTAAAGGATATCTTTGCTGGGTATATTATTCTTGGCTCAAAATTTCTCTTTTTCAATAGTTTGAACATTTGGTTACACTCCCTCCTGACTTGTAGATTTTCTGCTGAGAAATCTGATGATAATCTAATGGGCTTTCCTTTGTAGGTTACCATCTTCTTTTCCCTGGCTGCCTTGAAGATTCTTTCTTTGTTGTTGATTTTAGACACCTTCAATACAATGTGCCTTGGAGAAGGCCTGTTGGTGTTGAGGTATATAGGTGTTCTATTTGCTTCTTGGATTCGCGGGTCCAGTTCTTTCCACAAGTTTAGAAATTTCTCATCCACTATTTCTTTGAATATACTCTCTGTTCCCTTCTCTCTTTCTTCTCCTTCAGGTATGCCCATTATTCTTATATTGCTCTTTTTAAAAAAGTTTTTATAAATCTTGTTTGAATACCTTTATAAATCTTGTTTGAATACCTTTGACTTTTTTAAATTACTTTTTTTTAAAGATATTTTTCATTATTAATATTTTTGTTGTTGTTGTTGTTGTTGGGGAAAGGGAACAGGACTTCATTGAACAGTGTGTACTACTTCCAGGACTTTTTCCAAGTCAAGTTGTTGTCCTTTCTATTTTAGTTGTAGGCTGTGCCGTTCAGCTTCAAGTTGTTATCCATTCAGTTTTAGTTGCTGATGGCGCAGCTCAGCTCCAGTTCCAGTTGCCATTGCTAGTTGTAGGGGGCGCAGCCCAGTATGCCTTGGGGGACTCGAGGAATTGAACTGGCAACCTTGTGGTTGAGAGCCTGTGCTCCAACCAACTGAGCCATCTGGGAGCTCAATGGCAGCTCAGATCAAGGTGCTGTGTTCAATCTTAGTTGCAGGGGGCAGAGCCCACCATCCCTTGTGGGACTCAAGGAATTGAACTGGCAACCTTCTGGTTGAGAGCCCACTGGCCCATGTGGGAATTGAACCGGCAGCCTTCATAGTTAGGAGCATGGAGCTCCAACCACCTTAGCCAATGGGCTGGCCCCATCTTGCTCTTTCTGATAGACTCAGAAAGTTCTTGTAGAGTTTTTTCATTTCTTTTGTCTCAAGTGTCTTTCTTCTTCCATCCATGTCATTTCCAGGTTTCTATCTTTGATGTCACTCATTCCTTCATCCATCTGGTCAACTCTACTACCTAAGCTGGTTATTTCATTCTTAATTTCTTCCACTGAGTAGTTAAACTCCAGAAATTCTATTTGGTTCTTTTTTAAAATTTCAATCTCTTTGGTAAATGTTCATGTTGTTCTTTGATTGTGTTTCTGAGTTCATTAATCTTCCTTTCTGTGTTTTCTTGTATCTCGTTGAGTTTTTTTCAGAACTGCAATCTTGAATTCTCTGTCATTTAAGTCACATATTTCCATATCTTTAAGTTCCTTTTCTGGAGTCTTTTCACTTTCTTTCTGAGCTGTCTTGTTTCCTTGGTTATTCATGGCAATTACTGATTTATTATTTCTCTTCCTAGACATCTACAGGAGGCTTTTGCAACAGGTTGATAGGAAGAGCTCTTTTTTGTTTCTTTGTTTTCTAGTACTTGTTGGTAGAATGTTTTATTCTCTCTTCGACTGCAGCCTTTTATTCTCTCTCACACTGTAGTGTTATGTTTTCTCTGCAGTATTCCAGCTTTTCACACAATGGGGGGATTCCCTGGAAGTCAGGCTTCTCCTCTTTTAACAGTTGCCTAGGTCATAGGGCACCGTGTCCCTGTGGGGATGTGGAGAGCTTCTGAATTTCCAAAGTTCTTCCTGCACCGGATTCAGAGCCTGTGTGTTTCAGCACTTCTCTTTACTCCTGCAGGGATCTGCCCTGATATGTGGGGACAGGGACAGGGTTAGTTGTGAGAGGTGGCCCAGAGTAATGGCAGGGACCACCACCACAGCAGGTCCTGCTTCCAAAGCTCCATCCCCTTTGCCACAACTAGCTGGGCTGTGAATCTCTGTCTGCGGACCACAGTTCTCAGAACTGCAAATATTCTGTTCTTTTGATCTGACACTGCTACTGTTCCTCTTCTAGCACTGGGCAGGTTGTGGCATGTGAGCTCTGGGATGGTAGGGAGGGGGCAGCTAGTCTCAGTGCCTAAAGCTTCAGTTCTCTGAGGTGGTGAGGGCTTAAACCTTGGTTTTCAGACTTCTTCGCTCTGTCTTTGCTCTGAGGTCTCTACCATGAGCATTCAGTTCAGCCATGTTATATCCTGTCCCTTCAGCCCTGTGGGCCATAAATGGAGCCCTAGCAGTCCAAGTTCTTCCCTCTCCCACAGCTGCAATAGTAGTGGGATACATCGAGCTCGGAGCACTGAGCTAGGTCTGCGTCCTGCGCCCACACGGCTCCATCTCCCTTCAGTGCTCCCCTGCTGACGCAATTTGCCCACCTTTAGGTGAATGCAGTAGTGAGACTCTTCGTCTTGCCTGTCTGCTGTGCAGGGAGCCCTTTGTGGAGTTATAGTTTTTCAATTTGTTTTAAATTCCAGGGGAGATTTCCAGAGGCTCACCTCATGCTGCCATTTTGATGACATCTACCTCTGCTCCTTTTCTGGATCTCACTTGTCTACATCTTCTGCGTGTAAAGCTTCTCAGAAAAGCCTCACCACAGACACCACCTATAGTGTCAGGTAGGCTCTCTCTAGGTGCTTCTAAAATGCCTAATCTTTGGGATATCAAACCAATATTAATTCCTTTGAAGGGGCAAAGGAATGGTCTTCCCTATTCTGTGTTATACTATGTTGCCCTGGTTCTAAAGCTGATTTGCTTGTGCCCAGAGTTTCAGAGCCTTTCTTGAATGCTCCCTGCAGTTTCTAGTTCGCTCACCCTTTTCTAACCACAAGAGGTCACTCAGGATACATCTTATATCATTAGCTCCATCCTTTTTCTTCATCTCTTTTGGTTCCTCTCCTCAGGATTAAAACAAAAAAACATAAAACGAAACAAAACATAAAAAACCCAAAAAAAATCATTTTCATAGTTTATGATGAAGACAAATGGATACTGGTATGTGGAGGGTAGAGGGTGGACAGGGAGCTTATTACACTACTTGCAGCCAACATAACTTTCACATTATAATTTCACTATAGTAAACTCTTTGAGGTCTCTTGATTTAATTGATCTTTCTTAGAATGGTGTGATAGTTAGGTGGGGTTATGGGCACCAATACACAGAAATTAGGATAATATACGGGTGTTATTTGAAATGCAATTGTAAATAGACTAAAGAGACTGGGACTCTTTCAGCATAATAACTCACAAGAGATATGTTCAAGTGCCAGACTGATGGGGGTGGCTTTCCTTCATCCCAACCTCCATCCACATGGATTTGAATACTTTTCCATCTTCTATGAAAGAACTAGATGGAACAAATGACAAATAACCTGGGTCAAAGGTTGAAGGAAACAAAATGTAGGGGCTCAGAAGAGGAAGGCAAAGAAGTTTAAGAGCAGAAGACCCTGTGAAGGACTGAGGGAAGAGACAATGACTCCAAAGAGGGATGATGTTTCCTAGGAGAAAGGTGACTACATGAAGGCTCCAAGAATCAAGACAAAGGTTCAACACACCTGTGGTGGAGTAGGCAGTATGAGCAGCATAGTGTGGAGAAGCTACTTCCAGTTCTCCCCCAAGAGGAAACCTGTCCTGCACATTCTTCTGGATTCTGGGCACATGGCTGATTGGCTAATAGTAAGATTTGTCTCTTTGGGAATGCATTTTATCCTAGTATTTGGGGCACAGTAAGGAGGCTACATTTACCAACTCCAGGAGTATTTCACTTTAAATGGCTTCCAGGGAAGTTGCTGTGCTGGTAGCATTCTTTGTTTAATGCAGAGAGTAGAAGTTTCACACTTAACTCTGGTGCCCTTAATCATCTTCAGCCCCAAACTACTTCCTATGTCTATAGTTATTTTCTACCCCACATGGCTAATGTCATCACATAAAACTCTCATAACCATGGCAATAGCCTTCGTGAGGTATAACCAAATGTTTGCATTGCCCTTGCAGAAGGTATAATGTAATATACCATTAATCAATACTCATGTATGCTGTTCTTCAAGCAAAATGTTTATTCCTGTGATGATAGATTCTGTAGTTTCTCCTGGGAAGCCCTTGGTTTTTCCTTTAATCAGCCATTTTAGCTTGCATTTTGTCCATTGTCCTTTCCTCCAGGTCTGATTCCTATTTGGAACATTGACAAATTGCAATGACCACAGAGTTGAACCCCACCATAGACCCAAGTCTCTAGAGGCAGCCTCAAGAGTCTATTTCTCATTAAGGAAAGTGTTCTATACTTTTGGCATCTACAGATAGTACTGAACCCATTATTGGAGGTAGTTTCAATTTAGCCATGAAAGTTTAAGTGTAAGAATAACTAATTATAACAAAACACTGTGAAAACTTCAGATGGAAATACTTCATGAATCATTTATTTTCTAGAAGTTTGCAGCACACTGCTTCAGTTCCTACCCAAGAACCAGTACTTTCATCCCTTGCTGTGGAGGGTATCATCAATTATATACAGGTCAAAACATCAGATCCTGAGACATCATCAAAATGGCGGCGTGAGGTGAGCCTCTGTAAATCTCCCCTGGAATTCACAACAAATCGAACAACTATAACTCCACAAAGGATTCCCTGCACAGCAGACAGGCAAGACTAAGAAACCCACTACTGAATTAACCTAGAGTGGGCGAATCGAGCTAGCGGGGGAGGAGGGAAGGGAGAAGTGCAGAGACGGAGCCGCGCGGATGCAGGACGCAGACCCAGCTCAGTGCTCCGAGCTCGCTTCATCCCAGAACTACCACAGCTACAGGAGAGGGAAGAACTTGGACTGCTAGGGCTCCGTTAATGGCCCACTGGGCTGAGGGGACAGCATATAACACCGCTGAACCCAATGCTCACGGCACAGACCTCGAAGAAAAGACTGAGGGAAGAAGGCTGAAAACGGTGGTTTAAGCCCTCACTGCCACAGAAAACGGAAGTGTCAGGCACTGAGACTAGCTGCCCCGCCCTACCATCCCAGAATGTGCCATGCCACCACGTGCCCTGTGCTAGATGCGGAATTGTAGCGGTGTCAGATCTATAAAACAGAACATTTGCTATTCTGAGAAATGTGGTCCTCAGACACAGAATTGCAGCCCAATTAGTTGTGGCAAAGGGGAGGGAGATGTGGAAGCAGGACGGGTTGTGGTGGTGGGTGCCGCCATTGCTCTGGGCCACGTCTCACAACTCACCCTGCCCCTGTCTCCACCTATCTGGGCGGATCCCTGCAGGAGGAAACAGAACTGCTAAAACACACGGGCTCTGAATCTGGTGCAGGAAGAGCTTTGGAACTTCAGAAGCTCTCCGCATTCCGTCACAGACACTGTGCCCTGAGATCCAGGCGAAATGTTAACAGAGGAGAAGCCCGTCTCCCAGGGAATTCCCCCACTGTGTGAGAAGCAGGAATAATGCAAAGAAAACATAGCACTACAGTATTAGAGAGAAAAAAAGACTGCAGTCGAAGAGAAATAAAACATTCTACAAACAATTACTGGAAAACAAGAGAAAGACCTCTTCCTATCAACCTGTTGCAGATGGCACTCCTGTAGATGTCTAGGAAGAGAAATAATAAATCAGTAATTGCTATGAATAACCCAGGAAACAAGACAGCTCAGCAAGAAAGAGAAAAGTCTCCAGAAAAGGCAATTGAAGATATGGAAATATGTGACTTAAATGACACAGAATTCAAGATTGCAGTTCTGAAAAAACTCAACGAGATGCTAGAAAACACAGAAAGGCAATTTAATGAACAAAGAAACACAATGAAACAACAAGAGCCTTTTACGAAACAGATTCAAATTTTAAAAAAGAAATAAATAGAATGCCTGGAGATTAAGAACTCAATAGAAGAAATTAAGAATGAAATAGCCAGCTTAGGTAGTATAGTTGACCAGATGGAGGAAAGAATCAGTGACATCGAAGATAGAAACCTGGAAATGACATGGATGGAATAAGAAAGAGACTTGAGACTTAAAAGAAATGAAAGAACTCTACAAGAACTTCTTGAGTCCACCAGAAAGAGAAGTATAAGAATAATGGGCATACCAGATGGAGAAGAAAGAGAGAAGGGAACAGAAAATATATTCAAACAAATTGTAGAGGAGAACTTCCCAAACTTGTGGACAGAACTGGATCCTCAAATACAAGAAGCAAATAGAACACCTAATTACCTCAATCCCAACAGGCCTTCTCCAAGGCACATTCTATTGAAGCTGTCTAAAACCAACGACAAAGAAAGAATCCTCAAGGCAGCCAGGGAAAAGAGGACGGTAACCTACAAAGGAAAGCCCATTAGATTATCATCAGATTTTTCAGCAGAAACTCTACAAGTGAGGACGGAGTGGAACCAAATATTCAAACTATTGAAAGAGAGAAATATCCAGCAAAGATGTCTTTTAGATACGAAGAAGGAATAAAGACCTTCCCAGACATACAGAAGTTGAGGGCGTTTTCTAATACATGACCTGCACTACAAGAAATACTAGAGGAGGCTATTCGACCACCATCAACAGGGACAATTTGTGGCAACCAAAACATTAAAAAGGGGAGAGTAAAGGCCTGAACCAGAATATGGGAATGGAGAAAGTAAGCGTGCTGAAGAAAGTGGAAAACTCTAAATATCAAACTTTCTTTTACATAAACTTAAGGGTAACCACTGGAAAAAAAAATCCAGAACTGAAATATATACTGTAATAAAAGAAGAAACAGAGGGAAACATCATAGAATACCACCACACATAATTAATAGACAACAACGAAAAGGAAAGAAACAATAGAGACACAGTCCAAGCAACTACTAACAGAACTAAAGGAAGAAATTGACCAAAACACAATTATACTAGGGGACTTAAATACATCATCGACAGCTAGATCATCCAAACAGAAAATAAATAAAGAAATAGCAGCCCTAAGTGACACATTAGATGAAATGTACATAATTGACATATATACAGCACTTCATCCTAAAACATCAGACTATACATTTTTTTCCAGTGTACATGGAACAGTCTCAAGGATAAACCATATATTGGGACATAAAATTAGCCTCAGCAAATTTAAGAAGATTGAAATCATACCAAGCATATTCTCTCATCACAAGGCTTTGAAGTTGGATATCAACTGCAAAAAGAAAGCAGGAAAAAATACAAATACATGGAGATTAAACAACATACTTTTAAAGAACGACTGGGTCAACGAAATTAGAGGAGAGATCAAAAGACACATAGAAACAAATGACAATGAAAATACTTCCTACCAATATTTTGGGGACGCCGCGAAAGCAGTTTTAAGATGGAAATTTATATCATTACAGGCCTATCTCAAGAAACAAGAAAAATCCCAAATAAATGACCTCATGTTACATTTTAAAGAAATAGAAAAAGAAGAACAAATGAAACCCAAGTTCAGCAGAAGAAAGGAAGTAACAAAAATCAGAGCAGAACTAAATGAAATAGAGAACAAAAAGACAATAGAAAAAAATAATGTGGCAAAGAGCTGGGACTTTGAAAAGATTAACAAAATCGACAAACCCTTGGCTAGACTCACTAAGATAAAAAGAGAGAAGAAACTAATTAACAAAATCAGAAATGAAAAAGTGGAAGTTATCACGGACACCACAGAAATACAAAGTATCATCCAAGAATACTATGAATGACTATATGCCACCAAATTCAACAACATAGAAGAAATGGATAAGTTCTTAGAAACATATAGTCTTCCAAGGCTGAACCATGAAGAACTGGAAAATCTAAACAGACTGATCATCAGTAAAGAAATTGAATCAGTCATCCAAAACCTTCCCAAAAGCAAAAGTCCTGGACCACATGGCTTCACTAGTGAATTCTACCAAACCTTCAAAGAGGATCTAATATCAGTCCTGCTCAAACTCTTCCAAAAAATTGAAGAAGAGACAGTAATCCCTAACTCATTTTATGAGGCCAACATTTCCCTGATTCCAAAACCTGGTAAAGACAACACAAAAAAAGAAAACTATAGACCAATATCTCTGATGAATACAGATGCTAAAATTCTAAACAATATTCTAGCAAATTGAATACAACAATCCATTAAAAAGATTATTCACCACGACCAAGTGGGGTTCATCCCCAGAGAACTAGGATGGTTCAACATCCGCAAATCCATCAATGTGATACATCACATAAACAAAATAAAGGACAAAAATCATATGATTATATCAATTGATGCAGAAAAAGCATTTGACAAGATAGAACATCCATTTATGATTAAAACACTTAATAAAATGGGTATAGAAGGAAAATACCTTAACATAATAAAGGCAAAAAAAAACACATAATAAAGGCCATCTATGACAAGCCCTCAGATAATCTCATAATTAATGGCGAAAAAATGAAGCCATTTGCTCTACGTTCAGGAACACGACAGGGCTGTCCCCTATCACCTCTGCTTTTCAACATAGTATTGGAAGTCCTTGCCAGAGCAATCAGGCAAGAGAAAGAAATAAAAGGCATCCAAATTGGGAATGAAGAAGTTAAATTATCACTCTTTGCAGATGGCATGATTCTATGCATAGAAAACCCTAAAGACTCCACCAAAACGCTATTAGAAACAATCAACGAACACAGTAAAGTTGCTGGCTACAAAATCAACGTACAAATGTCCGTTGCATTCCTAGATACTAATAATGAAATCTCAGAAAAAGAAATACAAAAAACAATTCCTTTTGCAATTTCAGCAAAAAGAATAAAATACCTAGGAATAAACTTAACCTAGGATGTGAAGGACCTATATGCTGAAAACTATAAGACATTTTTGAAAGAAATTGAAGAAAACACAAAGAAATGGAAAGACATTCTGTGCTCATGGATTGGAAGAATCAACGTAGTTAAAATGTCCATATTACCCAAAGCAATATACAGATTTAAAGCAATCCCCATCAAAATCCCAAAGGAATTTTTTAAGGAAATAGAACAAAAAATCATCAGAGTTGTTTGGAACCACAAAAGACCCCGAACAGCCAAAGCAATCTTATGAAAAAAGAACACTACTGGAGTTATCACACTCCCTGACTTTAGCTTGTACTACTGGGCTACAATAATCAAAACAGCATGGTATTGGCAGAAAAACAGACACATAGACCAATGGAATAGATGTGAGAACCCAGAAATAAAACCACATAAATATGGAAAGATAATTTTTGACAAAGAAGCAAAAAACATACAATGGAGGAAAGACAGCCTCTTCAATAAATGGTGCTGGCAGAATTGGATAGCTACGTGCAAAAGAATGAAACTGGACTGCTATCTGTCACCATGTACCAAAATTAATTCAAAATTGATCAAAGACTTAAGTTTAAGACCTGACACAGTAAATTGCATAGAAGAAAACATAGGTACTAAACTTATGGATTTTGGGTTCAAGGAGCATTTTATGAATTTGACTCCAATGGCAAGGGAAGTAAAAGCTAAAATATACAAATGGGACTATATGAAACTTAAAATGTTCTGCACAGCAAAAGCAACCATTGACAACATAAAGAGGTAACCAACTGGATGGAAGAAGATTTTTGCAAAAGGTGCCTCCTATGGGGGGCTAGTATCCAAAATATGCAAGGAACTCATGAAGCTCAACAACAGAAAAAGAAACAACCCAATTGAAGGATGGGCAGACAACCTGAAGAGACATTTCTCCAAAGAGGACATACAAATGGCAAAAAGACATATGAAAGAATACTCTATATCACTAATCATCAGAGAAATGCAAATAAAAACCACAATGAGATATCACATCACCCCAGTCAGAATGGCTATCATCAACACGACAAATAGTAACAAGTGTTGGAGAGTCTGTGGAGAATAATGAACCCTCATATTCTGTTGGTGGGAATGCAGACTGGTGCACCCGCCATGGAAGGCAGTGTGGAGGTTCCTTAAAAAATTACGAATAGAATTACCGTATGACCCAGCAATCCCTCTATTGGTTATCTACCAAAAAAATCTGAAAACATTTATCCATAAAGACACGTGTGCTCCAATGTTCATTGCAGCTTTGTTTACGGTGGCCAAGACATGGAAACAACCAAAATTTCCTTCGATAGATGAATGGATAAAGAAGTTGTGGTATATATACACAATGGAATACTATTCGGCAGTAAGATAAGATGATATAGGAACATTTGTGACAATATGGATGGATCTTGAGAGTATAATTCTAAGCGAAATAAGTCAGACAGAAAAAGCAGAAAACCCTATGATTTCACTGATATGTGGTATATAAACCAAAAACAACAAAAGAACAAGACAAACAAATGGGAAACAAAACTCATAGACACAGACAATAATTTAGTAGTTACTAGAGGGTAGGGGGTTGTGGGAAGGGAGATGAGGGTAAGGGGGATCAAATTATATGGTGATGGAAGGAGAACTGACTCTGGGTTATGAACAAACAATGGGATTTATAGATGATGTAATACAGAATTGTACACCTGAAATCTATGTAATTTCACTAACAATTGTCACCCCAATAAATTAAAAAAGAAAAAAAGAAATGCGAAGCAAGGTCCACATCAATATCTACAGATCTGTCCCATTCCTTTCAGTGCCAACATATTTTATTGTATGGTTGTATCACAATAATTTTTTAACTTATCAGTCCCTACTGATGAACTTTTAAGTTGTTTCCAGGTTTTTGCTATTACAATGCTGCAATGAACATGTCTGTACATATTTCCTTGAGCATATGTATAAGTATTTCTGTTGGATTTCTGGAAGATTTTCTAGATCTTCACAGTTATAATTTTAATAGATATTTTCAAATGTCCTCCCAAAAGTTTATGCTTATTTATATTCCCATCCAAAGTGTATAACGAGTATTTACGAGGTGTGATAAAAAATATGGTGAATGTTTTAGTCAGGGGTTTCCAAACTGTGGCCCGCGGGCCAACTGAGGCCCGCGATCCATTTTTTATTGGCCTGCAGCAACTTCCAAAAATACATTTAGTTTACTTATATAAACCAGGTGAGGCAATATGTACTTCACCTGGAGTGAGTGGCCTGGCTGTTTGTGTATCTTACCAAATATGGCCCTTGGTGAAAAACGTTGAAAATGTTTGGACACCCCTGGTTTAAATTAAAAAAAAAATTATTACAGTAAAAGACACATTGCCATTAATTCCCCTCAAAATACTTCATCCACCATCATGACAATGCTCCATGTCACACATCGCCGCTGGTATGGCAATTTATGCCAAATGAAAACATTACGGTGTGTCCTCATCCACCTTATTTATTGAATCTGGTACCCTGCATCTTCTGGCTGTTCCCCAAAGTTAAATGACCATCAAACGTAAGTGTTTTGAATCGATTTAAGACATCCAGGTAGCCACGACAGTGCAACTAGAGACACACATGAAAGAGGACTTCCAGAACTGCTTTAGAAAGTGGCAAGAATGATGGGATAAGTGTGTTTGAAGTGAGGGGGAGTATTTTGAGGGGGATTAATGGCAATGTATCTTTATTTTTTGAGTGCAACCCTTTATTGAGTTGGAGGACACAACTGTCAGACATATAAGGCCCATGAAAACAATTGTAATTCAACATATAAAATGATGAACACCACAATTAAAAAAGGTGCAATTCTAATAAAAAGATAAATAACTCCAGAGAAGGTATCAAATTGTAATATTTCATATTAAGTAGCCTACATAAGTAGTGGGTATATAACAACACATACATACAGATTTGTCAAATGACCTTGTATAAATCTTAATATTCTATAAAAATTGAATGAAGCATGTATACATTTCACAACTTAACACATTTTACTGTATAGTGGCATTTAGAACTTTACATACGTATATTTTGTGCATTACTGCTCTAAATTGATCGATCCAGACTTCAATGCCAATCAGCATACATTAAAAAGCAGTTTCCTTGACTATTCTACTATAACATTAATTTTTTCAATTATTTTTTATCGTAAACAATACTAAAAAGAATGTTTTTGTACATGGTTCCTCATATATGTATGTTGGATTATTGGTAGTCTTATGGGGTGAAACTGGTATTATTTTACTGTTTTAATTTACATTGCTGTGAGTATTAATGATATTGAAATGTGCATATGTGTTTGTTACCATTTGAATTTCCTTTCATGTATAATGTCTCTTTTTTTTCTTTTCTAATCAGTTTGTTTGAAAAATTAGTTTCAGGTGTACAAAACAATGCAATAGACATTTCACCCCTCACAAAGTGGTAACTCCCCTCTCCCAATCTATTGCCCCTATGACACCATATATGTCTATTACAATATGTAAATGTGTTACCAGTACATAAAATTGCTTGTATCTGTTCCTGTGTTTTGTAATTACTTGTTACATAAAATTTCTTGTAGCATAATATGTTAAAAAATAAGTGCTGAAATTCCTTTATAATACAAAAAACAAGTATCCAAACATAAACAAATAAAAATTTGAATTAAAAAACTAAAACAAAGTTTTTAAAATTATTATTTTCAAGTGTACAAAACAATGTAATAGACATTTATACCCTTCACAACGTGATAGCGTTATACATCTATCTATATATATATAAAATTATAGTTGACATTCATTATTATTCAGCTTCAGCTTCTGGTGTACACTGCAGTGGTCAGGCACCTACACCGTTCTTGAGGTGGTCTCCCTAATAAGACAAGTGTCCATCAGACGTCCTATAAGATCTTTACAACATTATTGATTATATTCCCCAAACTGTTTTTTTGTATCCCTATGGCAATCTTGTGGTTACCAACTGTGCTTTCTAATCCCCTCGCCTTCTCCCTCATCCGCAGCCCCCTCCCATCTAGCAACCCTCAGTTTTCCCTCTATATCTCTGAGACAGTTTCTGATTAGTTTGTTCATTTATTCTATTCTTTAGATTCCACATATAAGTGAGATCATATGGTATTTGTCTTTCTCCGTCTGACTTATTTCACTTAGCATAATATCATTGCAAATGGTAAGATTTCATTCTTTATGGCTGAGTAATACTCCATTGTATAAATGTACCACAGTTTCTTAATCCAGTCATCTACTGATGGGCATTTCAGTTGTTTCCATGCCCTGGCTATTGTGAATAGTGCTGCAATAAACATAGGGGTGCATAATTTTTTTCGAATTAGTGATTTGAATTTCTCTGAATAGATATACCTAAGAGTGGAATTTTTGGGTCATAAGGTAGTTCCATTTCCAGTTTTTTGAGATATCTCTATACTGATTTCCATAGTGGCTGCACCAATCTGCAATCCCACCAGAAGTGCATCAGGGTTCCCTTTTCTTTGCAACCTTGCCAGCATATGTTGTTTGTTGATTTATTGATGATATCCATTCTGACTGGAGTGAGGTGGTATCTCATTGTGGTTTTTATTTGCATTTCTCCAATGATGAGTGAGGTTGAGCATTTTTTCGTATGTCTGTTGGCCATCTTTATGTCCTCTTTAGAGAAATGTCTCTTCATGTCCTCTGCCCATTTTTCAATTGGTTCGCTTGTTATTTTTGTGTTGAGCTTTTATAAATTTTGGATATTAACCCTTTATCATATGTATCATTGACAAGTATCTTCTCCCATTCAGTAGGCTGCCTTTTTGTTTTATTGATGGTTTCCTTTGGTGTGAAAAAACTTTTAAGTTTGACGTAATCCCATATGTTTACTTTTTCTTTTACTTCCTTTGCCCGAGGGGATATATCAGTAAAAATATTACTCAGGGCAATGTCTGCAAATTTACACCCTATATTTTCTTTTAGGAGTTTTATGGTTTCGGGTCTTGCAGATAAGTCTTTAATCCATTTGAATTTGTTCTCATATATAGCATAAGGAGGTGGTCCAGTTTTGTTTTTTTGCATATGTCAGTCCAGGTTTCCCAGCAAAATTTGTTAAATAGACTGTCTTTACCCCAATGGATATTCTTGCTTCCATTGTCATAGATTAAATGACCATATGTGAATGGATTAATTTCTGGGCTCTCTATTCTGTTCCATTGATCTATGTGTTTGTTTTGATTTATGTGTATGTGTATGTTTGTTTATGTGTACTGTTTTGATTACTATAGCCTAGTAGTATGATTTGATGTTGAGTAGCATTATACTTCCCGCTTTGTTCTTATTTCTCAAGATTGCCCTGGCTATTTGGGTTCTTTTATTGTTCCATACAAATTTTAAAATTATATGTTCTATTTCTGAGGAAAATGTCATTGGAAGTTTGATAGGAATTACGTTGAATCTATATATTGCCTTAGGTAGTTATTGACATTTTAACCATATTAATTTTGTTTTACCCATGAACATGGTATGTGTTTCCATTTATTTTCATCTTCTTTGATTTCTCTCTTCAGTGTCTTATAATTTTCTGAGTACAGGTCTTTTAATTCATGGTTAAATTTATTCCTAGGTATTTTATTATTTTTGAAGCAACTGTAAATGCGATTGATTTCTTGATTTCTTCTTCTGATAGTTTATTATTGGTGTATACAAATGCAACCGATTTCTGAATATTAATTTTGAATATTCTGAATATTAATTTTGTATCCTGCTACTTTACTAAATTTATTTATCACTTCTAATAGTTTTTTGGGTGGAGTCTTTGGGGTTCTCTCTATATAGTATCATGTTATCTGCATATAATGACACTTTTACTTCTTCCTTTCCTATTTGGATGTCTTTTATTTATTTTTCTTGTCTGATTGCTGAGGCTAGAACTTCCAGAAGTATATTGAATAAAAGTGGTGAGAGTGGGGAGCCTTGTCTTGTTCCTCATCTTAAGGGGAAAGGTTTTAGCCTTTCCCCATTGAGTGTGATGTTAGCTGTGGGTGTATCACATATGGCCTTTATTGTGATCATATTGAGATATGATCCCTCTATTCCCACTTTGCTAAGAGTTTTTATCATAAATGGCTGCTGGATTTTGTCAAGTGCTTTTCCTGCAACTATTGATATGATCATATGATTTTTATTCTTCATTTTGTTATTGTGGTGTATCACATTCATTGATTTGAGGATATTATACCAACCTTGCATGCTATGAATGAATCCCACTTGATCGTGGTGTATGATCTTTTTAATGTGTTGCTGAATCCAGTTTGCTAGTATTTTGTTGAGGATTTTTGCACCTATGTTCATTAGGGTTATCAGCCTGTAGTTTTCTGTTTTTGTAATGTCTCTATCTCGTTTTGGGATCAGAGTAATAACGGCCTCGTAAAATGTGCTTGGGAGCCTTCCCTTTTTCTGGATTTTTTGGAATAGTTTGAGGAGAATAGGTGTTAATTCTTTTTTGAATGTTTTGTGAAATTAACCTGTGAAGCCATCTGGTCCAGGACTTTTGCTTGTTGGGAGCTTGTTGATATCTGATTCAATTTCTTTGCTAATAATAAGTCTGTTCAGAGTTTCTGTTTCTTTTTTATTCAGTCTTGGAAGATTGTATGTTTCTAGAAATTTATGCATTTCTTTCATTGTCTAATTTGTTGGCATATAGTTGCTCATAGTATTTCCTTAAAATTTTCTGTATTTCTGTGGTATCTCTTGTCACTTCTCCTCTTTCATTTCTGATTTTATTAATCTGGGTCCTCTCTCTCTTCTTCTTGGTGAGTCTGGCTAAGGGTTTGTCAATTTGTTTATCTTTTCAAAAAAACAGCTCTTGGTTTCATTGATGTTTTGTATTTTATTTATTTGGTCTCTATTTCATTTATTTCTGCTCTGATCTTTATTTCCTTTCTTGTACTCCCTTTGGGCTTGTTTTGTTGTTCTTTATCCAGTTCCCTTAGGTGTAAAGACAGCATGTTGACTTGAGATTTTTCTTGTTTATTCAACTATGCCTGCATTGCTATGGATTTGCATCTTAGGACTGCTTTTCTGCATCCCATAGATTTGGAGTAATTGTGTTTCCATTTTTTTTTTTGTCTCAAGGTATCTTTTGATTTCTTCCTTGATCTCTTTATTGACCCACTCGTTATTTAGTAACATGTTATTCAGCCTCCACGTATTTGAGTGTTTTCCAGATTTTTTCTTATAATTGATTTCTAGTTTCATAGCATTATGGTCAGAGAAGATACTTGATATGATTTCAATCTTCTTAAATTTATTGAGAATTGATTTTTGGCCTAGCATGTAGTTTATCTTGGAAAATGTTCCATGTGCACTTGAGAAGAATGTATATTCTGCCGGTTTGGGGTGAAATACTCTAAAAATATCAGTTAAGTCCAACTGGTCTAAAGTGTCAATTAAGGCCACTGTTTCCGTGTTGATTTTCTGTCTATAGGATCTGTCCATTGGTGACAATGGGGTGTTGAAGTCCTCTACTAGGATAGTGCTACTGTTGATCTCTAACTTTGTCAGTCATAAATTGTTTTATATAGTTAGGAGCTCCTATATTGGGTGCTTAGATGTTTACTAAGGTTATGTCCTCTTGTTGGGTCAATCCCTTTATAATTATGTCATGACCTTCTTTGTCTTTTTTTGGAGTCTTCATTTTAAGTCTATTTTGTCTGAAATAAGTATTGCTACCCCAGTTTTTTTCTCATTTCCATTTGTGTGAAATATCTTATTTTATCCCTTTTCAGTCTGTGTGTCTTTTGATCTGAGATGAGTCTCTTGTAAACAGCATACACATGGGTCCTGTTTTCTTATCAACTCAACCATTCTATGTCTTTTGATTGGAGCATTTAGCCCATTCACATTTAAAGTGATTTTTTATAGGTATATATTTATTGCCATTTTGTTATTTGTATTTCTGATCTTCCTTTGCTAATTTGTTTTTCCCTTTTTTCTGTTTAGAAAAGCCCTTTTAACATTTCCTGCAGTGCTGATTTGGTGGCAACGAATTCCTTTAGCTTATGCTTTTCTGTGAAGCTCTTTATCTCTCCTTCAATTTTAAGTGATATTCTTGCTGGGTAAAGCAATTTTGGTTGTAGGCCTTTGTTTTTCGTCACTTTGAATATTTCCTGCCACTCCCTTCTGGCCTGCAGAGTTTCTGTAGAAAACTCAGCTGATAGTCTTATACCGTGTTTCCTAGAAAGTAAGACCGGGTTTTATATTAACTTTGCTCCAAAAGACATATTACGACTTATGTTCAGGGGATGTCATCCTGAAAAATCATGCTAGGGCTTATTTTCTTGTTAGGTCTTATTTTCGAGGAAACATGGCAGGAGTTCCCTTGTATGAAACCCACTGTCTTTCTCTTGTTGTTTTTAGGATTCTCTGTCTTTAACCTTTGTCATTTGAACTACAATGTGTATTGGTGTGGGCCTGTTTGGGTTCATCTTGTTTGGAACTCTCTGCACTTCCTGGGCTTGTATGTCGATTTCCTTCACCAGGTTGGGGAAGTTTTCAAGTCATTATTTCTTCAAATATGTTCTCGTTCCCTTCTTCTCCTTCTGGTATTCCTTTGATGTGAATGTTGTTGTGCTTGATGTTGTCCCACAGGTCTCAACCTATTTTCATTGATTTTTTTTCTTTTTTCTTTTTGTTGTTACGATTAGGTGATTTCTGCTATCTTGTCTTCTAAATCAGTGATCTGATCTTCTGCTTCATCTAATCTACTGGTGATTCCTTTGAGTGCGTTCTTCATTTCAGTTGTTGTATTCTTTATTTCCAACTGGTTGTTTTTTATGATTTCTCTATCCTTCTTTATGTTCTAAGTTACTTAAACATTCTTACCATCAGTGTTCTAAACTCTGTTTCTGATAAGTTGGATGCCTCTGATTCATTTAGTTCCATTTCTAGAGGTTCCTTCTGATCTTTTATTTGGGACATGTTTCTTTGTTTCCTCATTCTGGCTGTTCCTCTGTGATTGCTTCAATGTGTTAGGTACATCACGTTTATCTCTCAGTCATTGCTGGGTGGTCTTATGTAGTATGTGTCCTTTATATTCAGATTGCATAGTCTCCCTATTCTCCTGTCCAATGTGTTCTAGAGATGTCGCTGTAGTAGTTGATCTTTAATTGCTTTTGGCTTGTCTGAGGATGGGATTGACCCTCAGGCTGATTAGCTGGGATAATTAGCTCTGCTCACAGTGTATGCGTTGCTCTGTGGAAGTTGACCCCCTCAGAGGAAGCTTGGCCTCTGTGGGCTCTTTTGCCTGTGGAAAATTTCCTTTGAGAGTGCCACTTGTAGGTTCAACCAAGTAGTGCTCTGGTTTGGTCTGTCACTTGCCTGTGGGTGTTATTGGTTTTGGTGTCTCTTGGGCAGGGCTCCCACTCAGGGCTGTTTCAGCCCTGTTAGCAAGCCATGGCTACCTGGTAGGTGCCTCAAAGCTGTATGTGGTTGGCTGCTGCCTGTGCTGGACCTGGAGTCACATGGGGGTGTTCTCTGTTAATTGAGGCTGGATGCCCCAATATTGGTCCTGAGGCAGTTTAGCAAAAGGCCCAGAGCCCCCTAGTCCTGATGTCACCTGACAGTTGCCCATAAGGCCCGACTATTGAAAGGGACTCTTTAGGGGCGTTTGGCTATTTGACCCAGTGTTGAGGGTGCCCTTGCGATGCAGCACTAGCTGGGCAGGATGGATTTCAAGTGAGTTACGAGACGATTGGTGGTTTTTAAGATGTTAATGCAGATTCAGATCTTATGCCAATACCTGGCTTGTGACCCCCTTGTATAGTGTCCCAAGGGCACTACAGCCAGCCTCCACCTCAAGCTCACAAATTCCGAAGAGCTGTTCCCGAGTGTCTGTGGCACACATTTGGGGTCACTGAATACCACAAAGATGACCCCAGGGCTCTGCGGATCATCTGCTTTTGTGGAAAAAAAAAGCTTTTTCAGAGTTTGTAGGGGTGGGTTCAGTCACCCAGGCACCCAGAATGCTCCCGGCAATGCAGCTGTAGATGGGCGAAGTGGTGTAACAGCTGTGGTCAGTGGTTTATACAAATTCTTTGTAGTTTCAGCTCCTGGACCAGTGCTAGGCCCACGTCCACTTTGCAAAACAAAAACAAAGCAAGGCAAACCAACAATACCAAATTACAAATACACCCCCACAAAACCTCGGTATCAATGATCAGACAGGAGAAACAAAAATATGTGAAAGAGACAAAAACAGAACAAGACAGAAAAACAGTAACCAAAGCAATAGCAAGACAAACAAACCTGGGAAACAAAAGAAACAACAAAAAGAAAACAGACACTAGAAAAAGAAGAAACAGGAACAAAAAGGTGAAAGAGAAAAAAAGAAAACAAAAGGATAAAAAGAGAAAGGTAAAAAAACAGTAATAGTAAAAACATTTTTTTAAAGGGGGGAAAAGCTGAGGACTAAAAGACCCCCGACCCCCAGAAAAAGGCTCTCTGCCGGCTTTAATCTGTAGGCCGCTTGCTCAGCAATTCTCTCTGGTGCACCAGCTGTGAGGAGGGGAAGGGCCCAGCATGTCCTGCGCTGGCTTCCCTCTAAGGCTTGCAGTGAGCTGCCCTCAATTGGTTGCCATGAGCTCTGGGGCTGTGCTCACCCCCCAAAATCCTCACAAGTTGCTGTGGGCTATCTATCCACTGCTGCAAAAACCCTTTATGGCCTGTAGAAGTGGGGCCCAGGCACCAGGGGCCCAGGGTGCCCCTGGCAACGCAGCTCTAGGTGCATGGGGCAGCCACCCAGGTTACCACAGGTTGTGGTCAGTGGCCCTCACCAAGTCTTCGTGGGGTTCCCCTGCCTCACATCTCTGGCCCTCCTACCAGTTTCGATGTGGTGGCCTCTTCTTTAAATCCTTAATTTAGAGATTCTGTTCAGCTAGTGTTCAGATGAATTCTGATGTTGAATGTTATATACATTATTTGTAATTTTGGAGTGATCCTGGGAGGCAGTTGGCATAGCGCCCGTCTATTCTGCCATCTTAGCCTCTAATCCGGCAATGTGTCTTTCAGTGTAATAATTTTTTTCAAATTTAAACATCCCCCATAGTTTTTTATCACAACTTGTATTTCCCGTACTTTGGAAACATTTGGTAGTAACAATCTTTATATTTGATTTTCTGACAGGTTATAAAAAAGATAACACCTAGTGGCCAGGTCTTGGTTTCTAGGAGTAAATATCATTTTTTTTTCCAATAAAAGGCACGAGGGCTCCATGTAGAATGGTTGACTCTACAACTGGCATAGGAAAAATACAAGATCCTGGAACACCGTGTGGTGCCAGGAAATAAAGAAGTAGTCAAAAAATGTAAATAGGTCAAAATGACATAGATGCTCCCAATGGCCAAAGCTGGAACAATTTGAGCAACAAAATAATGATGGTATTAGGTTATAAGTCATAGAATAAACTAAACACATTAGTCCGTGCTGATATAAATAAATGAGTACATAAACGGGGGAGATGGGGCATCTTCCTTACAGAATTTCAGTTAATAAATATAGAAGGAATGAAAGAAATAGAAAATCACCATTAGGTAAACATCACAATAGTGACTGTCAACATCAAGAACCACTGATGAATGCTAATACTAGTGGGGGAAACATGAGAAACAGAATACTGAATGGTCTCAATGTATCTTCCTACAAGATATTTATTAATTATAAAGAGGAAAACAGTAACTTTAGAGTGAAGAAGCACAGCAGACACCACCTTAACTATTTGACAACAGAGGTTAACATCACCAGTATTAAGACTTATCAGCAAGTATTTCCTAATTGTACTAAAAAAGGCACATCACTTCTGAGGTATTCTTCCCAAAAGTGCATAACCTCAATATAATTACAGAAAATCATCAGACAAGCCCCAATTTTGGAATTTCACAAAGTAAGTAACCAGTACTCTTCAAAATTGTCAAGGTCATCAAAAACAAAGACATAACTGTCACAGATAGGAATAGAAGGACACATAACAAAATGCAATGTGGGATCCTGGACTGATCATATAAGGACATTAGTGGGACAAATTGGAAAAAAATATCAAATAAGGTCTGTAAATTAACACTACTGTATCAACATTATTTTCCTGGTTTTGATAATTGAACTATGATTATGTACGATGATAACATGAGGGAAAGGTGGATGAAGAATATATGGGAACTCTTACAATTTTGTGACGTTTTAAATAAATCTAAAAGGTTTTCTTTTTTTTAAAGAGAGCTTGTTGTCCTAATGTGTATTACTACTCTGAGCATTTTTCTTAGTTTATCAGTCATTTATATTTCAGTTTCTATAAACTTTCTTTTTATTTACCTACTTTTTAATTGGATTATTGACTTTTGTATATTAGAAAGTTATATACATTGTATGTTAAGGAAATTATCTCCTTGTGTGTAGCAAATTGTTTTCCTGTTTCTGTTGAGTTTTTTAATGGTAGGTTTGTGTGTATGTGTATACGGGATGTTTTTAAGTGATGATTTCTGCTGACCTGGAGACAGAAAATAAGGAATAGTAGCCAAGTGGCTTTAAGTCTTCAACAGTCATCAAAAGACCACAGAACAGGAACAATACATTATGGAAATGACTTTGAAAAACTTTCTTTCCTCCATTGAAAATTACATTTATTAAAAAGTTTACACACAGTAAAATTTATCCTTTTTGGTGTACAATTCTAGGAGCTTTGACAAACAGACACACTTATGTAACTATAATAAAGATACAGAAAATTTCCACTAGTAAAACAAATTTCTTGTGGTACCATTTTGTAATTAGTCTCCCATTTTTAACCCCTGGTATCCACTGATTTGTTCTCTGTTCCTATAGTTTTCTTTTCCAGAATATCATATAAATGGAATCAAACAGTAAGTAGCATTTTGAGTTTGGTTTCTTTTACTTAGCAAAATGCATTTGAGATTCATCCAAGTTGTTGCATGTATCATATGTAGTTCATCACATTTATTGCTGAATAGGATTCCATTGTATGGATGTAACCACAGTTTATCTATGCACCATAGTTGAGAGTCATGCTCCATTTTTATTTTCCTCTGTTAGTGGTCCATAGGTTTAGTAAAGGGCAGAGGTGAGATTTTCCACCCAATAGGAAGAAGGTCCTTCTGAAAATTCCAGGTTAGAAGTATGCGCCTGGGTAACATGTGCAAGAGGTTATAACAGGATAACTTACTTCTTGTCCCTTAAGTTATATTTAAAATTGGAGAGTTAATCCTAAGTGAGCAGTATATCAAAGGAATAGGAGTTTGTCCTGAGTATAGGTCGATGATATCCTCAGAGTAGGCCTGACAAATATTCTGGAAGCCATCATTGGCAGACTATTTTTTTTTTTAAATCTTAATTAAAAAATACCGAAAATAGTAAAAATCACCTCAAACTACACTACTTTAAAAAATTAATACAGCAAAAGTCCCTTCCAGCCAATCTAATCCCACCTCTAAAAGGTTTACAATTTGGTATGTATATTTCCCAGCTTTTTCCTAAATTTATTCACACACACACACACACACACACACACACACACACACACACCCATATATATACCAATGCTTGTTTAACAAAATGTATTCACATTATACAGTTGACCCTTGAAAAACATGGGGGTCAGAAGCACTGAACCCCCACTCAGTTAGAAATCCACATGTAACTTTTGACTTCCTAGAAACTTAGTTGTCTCTTGGTATCTGTAGGAGCTTTGTTCCAGGACCCATGCAGATACTAAAGTCTGCAGATGCTCAAATCTCTTATATAAAATGGTATAGATTAAGCATATAGTTGGCCCTCTGCTTCCGCAGACTCCCAACCAAAGATTGAAAACAGTACAGGTATTTATTGAAAAAAATCCATGTACTAGTGGACCTGCATAGTTCAAACCCATGTTGTTCAAAGATCAACAGTACATATTTCTTGTTTTTTTAACTTAACACAAAATCCTGGACACTGTACAGGTCAGAATGTATTATTCATAGATATACCCAATTATTTTAATGGCTGTATAGTGTTCCACTAAATGGATGTGCCATAATTTATTCATCCATTGTCCTACTGATGGACACTTGGGTTGTATTCAATTTTTTTTGTGTGTGTATGTGTGGCTTTGAGATACAATTCACATTCTATAGAATTTACCCATTTAAGTTTACAGTCATCGTTTGTAGTATATTCATAGTTGTACAATTATCACCACAATCAATTTTAGAACATTTTCATCAAACCTAAATGATGACCTCATTTACCTAAAGAAACCTCATACACTTCAGCTATCACACCCAGCTATCACACCCAGCCCTAAACAACCACTAATCCACTTTTTGTCTCTACATATTTGCCAATTCTGGACACTTCATATAAATGGAATCATATGATATATAATCTTTTGTGACTTGTTATTTTATTTAGCATGTTTTCAGGGCTTTTCATGTTTTAGCATACCTGTATGTCAGAAGTGTTCCTTCCTCTGTTTTTGGAAGAGTTTGTGAAGAATTTGTATTAATTCTTCTTTAATGTTTACGAGAATTCATCCAGGAAGCCATTTGAGCATGGGCTTTATGTGTATTTTAAATAATTACTAATTAACCTCTCATAGGTCTTTTTAGATGTTCCCCCCCCATTGGTTTAAGTAGTTTGTGTATTTTATTTATTGGTATACAATTGCTCATAGTGTTCCCTCATAATCCTTTTTATTCTTACAAGGTTGATAGTAATGTTTCCTCCTTCATTTCTGATTCTAGTAATATGAGTTTTCTTTTTTTCCTGGTCAATCTAGCAAAAAGTTTGTCACTTTTGTTGCTCTTTTTATAGAATAACTTTGTTTTCCTTGACTTTACTATTTCTCTATTCTCTATGTCATTTACTTTAAATTTAATTTAAAAATGTGCTTCCTTCTGCTTGCTCTAGGTTTAGTTTGCTTCTCTTTTTTCCAGTGTCTTAAGGTGTAAAGTGAGGTTATTGATATGTGATTTCTTTAAAATGTAAGCATTTTTCTTATAATTTTCTCTCTAAACATGGGTTTAGTTGCATCCCATAATCTTGGTTGTTGTGTCTTTTCATTCACCTCAAAATATTTCCTAGTTTCCTGTGATTTCTTCTTTGACCCACTGGTCATTTAAAAGTGTGTCTAATTCATACCATGTTTCCCCGAAAATAAGACGTAGCTGGACAATCAGCTCTAATGTGTTTTTGGAGCAAAAATTAATATATGATCTGGTCTTATATTATATAAGACCCGGTCTTATAGTATAGTAAAATAAGACTGGGTCATATATTAATTTTTGCTCCAAAAGACGCATTAGAGCTGCTTGTCCAGCTACATCTTATTTTCGGGGAAACTCGGTATTTGTTAGTTTCATTTATTGAGGTTTGTTTTATGGTCTATTCTGGAAATGTTTCACGTTCCCTTGAGAAGAATGTGTATCCTGCTCTTGCTGGGTAGTATTCTATAGATATCTGAGGTCTACATAATTTAGTATTGTTCAAGTCTTCAAATTCCTTGTTTATCTTCTGTCTGGTTATTCCATCAATTATTGAAAATAGAGCACTGAATCCCCCAATTCTTATTGTATGTAGACTTTTACATTTCTCACTTTATTTAGTTTAGTTTTTGAGTCATGTATTTTGGTGCTGTTGTTAGGTGCATATATGTTTATAATTTTTTCTTTCTGATGTATTGATTCTTCATCATTACAAGATGTCACTCTTTATCTCTAGTGACATTGTTTTAAAGTCTATTTTGTCAGAAATTAGTACAGTCACTCCAGCTTTCTTATAGTTGCCATTTGCTGGATATTTTTTTCTATCCTTTTATCTTCAATCTGTTTGTATCTTTGAATTTAAAGTGTGACTGAAATAAATAGCATAGAGGTAAATCTTGTTGGTTTTTCTTTTCCAGTTTGACAATCCCTGTCTTTTGATTGCATTGTTTAATTCACTTGTATTTATTTTTATTCAGAGGTGTATTTATGAGTGCCATTTTAGTGTTTGTTTTCTATATGTCAAGTTGTTTTTGTTTCTCCATTCCTTTTGCATTGCTTTACATTGAAAATTTTCTAATGTAATGTTTAAATTTCTTTAATAATATTTCCACTATATATATTCATTTATTTCCTTAGTGGTTGCTCTAAGGTTTATCATGCACATCTGAACTGAATTGGCTTCAGATATATACTAACTAAATTCCAATGATATAAAAACCTTATTCCTAAATAAACCTATTACTTTCCCTATTTCTTTATATTATTGTTATGTATTATTTTTACATTATAAATCCAACAATGCATTGTTATACTTATTACTTAATATAATTTTGTTATTTTAAAGAAGCTGAGAGAATAAAGAAGAGCAAGTATATATTTATAGCTTTTCAATATTAACCTTATTTTGTATTTCTTGTTTTCTTCATTTGTTTCTGTGGGTTTGAGTTACCATCTAGAGTCACTTCTTTAGTGTAATAGTTTTGCTTCCACCCACCTCCTTTGTCCTGTTATTGCCAACTATATTACAGTTTTATGTTATAGGCCCCAAAATGCAACTATATACATATTATTTCATAAAATTGCTTTTTAAATCAATTAAGAGAAGTAAAAATGCATTTAAACTCCTTATAATTACCTTTACCCGTGCTGTTTTTGTACGTGTAGATTCAAATTATTGTCTGAGGTCACTTGCTTTCCACCTGAAGAACATCCTTTAATGTTTCCAATAAATCAGGTCTGCCAGCAATAAATTTTCCCAGTTTTTGATAATGTGTAAATATATTTCATCTTCATTTTTGAAAAACAGATTTACTGGATGTAGGTGTCTATATTAGCACTTGTTTTCTTTGAGCACTTTGAATGTTATCCTACTGCCACCTCCATTGTTTCTGATGAAAAGTCAGCTGTTCATTTCATTGGGGTTCCCTTGAAAGTGATGCTTCTTGTGTTGCTTTCAAGATTTTCTCTGTCTTTGGGTTTTAGCATTTTTATTATGATGTGTCTGTGGATTTCTTCTTGCTTATCCACCTTGGGGTTCGCTGAGATTCTTGGATGTATAGATAATATTTCTCATCAAATTAGGGATGTTTACAGCCATTATTTATTGGAATATATGTTGCACCTTTCTCTTCTTTTTCTGGTACACCCATTACAAGTATGTTGGAATACTTAATAGACCTATATTCTGTTCAATTTCCTTTATTCTTTTTTTCTTTCTGTTCTTCATTCTGGACAATATCATCTCATTTAATCTTCATAACTCAATGAGGTAAGTAGTATTATAATCCTCATTTTATAGATGAGAAAACGGAGGCTCAGATTAAGTGACTTGCCAAGGTTATGGAGTGGTCAGTGTAGCTGTGAAGTTCAAACACAGGAGTGACTCCAAAGCTTGTACTACTTCCTCTATGCCATATTGTCTTTCTATTCTTTAGCAACCAGAAACA
Source organism: Rhinolophus hipposideros (assembly GCF_964194185.1). Lineage (NCBI taxonomy): Eukaryota > Metazoa > Chordata > Mammalia > Chiroptera > Rhinolophidae > Rhinolophus > Rhinolophus hipposideros. The sequence goes on along the minus strand of NC_138046.1, from coordinate 50,610,702 downwards.
ACTGGGGGATTTGGGGCTGGCTGCCTCTTTTCTAGATAACTCTTTCCTCCCATCCCCCTTTAATAATTGTTGCTAGTATGTTCCCCTTCTAAAATTCATATATCTAATATCTAACACACATTAGATGCGTATTTAATATTTATTGCTTTGAATTCAGTTACTCAATGGTAGCTAGCTTAAATGACCATGAGAACATCAATATTTAGATCTAAATGCTTTCATTAGAAAAATATATGGCTTTTTGAAGACACTGATAACTTAATGGAGAAGAATTCATCAAATATGTGTACTAACTTATGAAACTACTTACTGTTACTGCTGATAGTTCTCATTTAATAGCATTTATTAATGTTTAGGTCTGGGGGTCCTGGTCACTGGTTTACTAGGTGAATAAAATTAGAGACAAATGGACTCTGAAAAATAAATATTTCAACGTTTAGGTTTTTTTAGTTCTGTATATAGGAGGCAGTCTTGGAAAGACAGTTATCTCTAGGGAATAATATTTAAAACCCTAGATAAATTATAATGATTTAAAAAATCCTTGGAAATAATCATTTGTCATGTGTCCTGAGAAAATGATACTCTTTGTACCCTACCCTTCAGACTCAGCATATTGTCTGTCCTATGTCATCTTTGATTATAGAAAATGTTTTCTACCAATTGTCTCCAAAAGCTGAAAGGGATTATCTTAATTAGATTGTTCTCCCCCTTAGTTAAGTTTCTCTTCTTCAATTCTAAACAAATTGCTATCTATAAGGAATTCCTAGAACCAAGATTCTGATGCAAGAAAGACCTCCCAGGACTCTAATCGTATATCCTCTAGCTACCACTGATTTCTGCAGTGCTTTCTGTTGCAGGTGATATCAGAGAAGCAGCCTGGAGATCTGACCGTTCCTTTTTGTTCTTTCCAAACTCTATCACCAATATTTTCCCATGTAGTTTATATCCGTTTACTAGATGCAATGCTTGCCATGCTATCTCCTTATCTAAAAGAGAAAGAAAAGAAACATCAATTTAAACAGGGCTTAATAATTCAATTCTATTCTAAGTTTAGTTTATGTTGTTTTTCCTTGGAGTTAAATGTAGGCTGTAAGGCCAAATATTGATTAGATTTTATTAGCTTTACCATAATCTCAAGTTTGTGTAACTCAGCAAAATTAAACTAATGGCTAAGAATAATGACAAGAAAAACTTAAAATGGATGTTTGAGAGTGCCTCCTAATTCAAAGATATAAGTAAAGAAACAAGAATCTAGATATTGTGCTAAAGAAGGCTAAACTATAACTAATAATACATATGCCTCTATCTGAGGTAACAGATTATAGATATCGTGAAAATAAAATCATTTTCAAAATGGGCAACACAAATAAAAGAAATTATCATCGCCTTAAGGACATTTTGCTTCTTTTTTCTTTTGATAGGAAAGTGGATGTAGGAGCCTTCACTGGGATAAATAAATTTAATAATCCTTGTAGGCATATGGAAACTTGAGGTGTGCGAGTATATAGTGTACAGCAGTAGTACTCCACTTATGGGTGTCAGAGCCTTGATGTGGGAAATGAGGAAGGAGTGGAATTATTGCCCAGAGTCTGTGAAGCTATAAGTAGACAAGCGATATCTTTAGACTGAACCAATTTACATCACACTTATGTACGTAATACAAATTTTCATATGTGGTTAGCTGCTATTATGATTAGCAAAACAACTATTCATTTAAAAGTACTTAGTTTATAAAATCTTTTTATTATACATAGTTTTTCAAGCAATGGATCAATGTGGGAGAGTCTATGGAATATTTTTTAAAGTTTAAAAAAGGGTCTTCACACTTGAAAAGACTGAAAAACACTAGTGTAGATGATCTACAAACCTAGAATAAGATAGGAAAGATGGTATAATACTGTACCAAGAATGGAGTTTGGCACTGTTCATGTGTAAATGCTCTTGCCTATACATAGATTACTCGGTTGTTCATAACTAATGATAGTTTAGGGATAATGAAAGGTAGAGCTCCTACCCAGACTCCACCAAAAAGAAAAAAAAGATAGTCTGCTGTGCAATAGAAACTGAAATTCCTATATTAATGCTCCCTTTGGATTAGGATACTGAAATCGTATATTATGATACAAACAATAGTGAAAAGAATGTATGATCCATGAGTTAATTATGAATTACTAGTGAATTAGCATGTTAGCTTGTGGTCTCTTAGTCCTAAAGGAATAGGGTATAAGACAAGTATAAGTGTTCTGATCAGAATACGAATATACTAATAATATAACTTGGGCTACAAGTATTACTGTGAGCAAGGGCAAAGTAAATTTTGATAAAGTAAGAAGAAAGTGCCAAGACTGGGGAAAATTGAGGACAATAGGGTAAGGTGGTCATGCATAGTCAGTGGAAGAGAGGAAGAACAGAAGGGATGATGGAGGAATACTAAAAACATATTTTGCTTACTTCTCTTCCCTTCTTCTTGTTCAAGCACATGCGTCTCATGTACTACAGAGAAATCAAAGGACTATATCTAAATTAGAGAGGGTATAAGTAGTCTCTAATGCTGATGCTACAATTGGGTAATTATACAGATGAAGCTACTTACTGGGGAAGGTGATGAAAGCCTGCCCCTTCATTCGTCCAGTCATCATTCGGAATTGAATTGGAGGTCCTTTTTTCTCCTGGAACCGAGCAAATAATGAGACAAGATCTCTTTCCGTCACTTGAGGGCTAAGGTTCTTCAAGTATAATACCTAACATAAACCGAAGATCAACAGAAATATCACATGAGGGATGTAAGGCAACCATTTCACAGTGGTTAGAATTAGTTACTTTCAGATAAAGATGGCAGACTGAACACATGTATCTAATTTCATTCCCTCCAGCTTACACTCAAAAACTGTAGGGATTGATTTTTTTTTTGTTTTTTAAACAAACCCACAAGGTCAGGAAGAACAAGGAAAATAGGCAATAACAACAATATTCTGGAAGACGGAAAATAATTGGCTGAGTATACGTCAGGTATCTCTGGAAACAGATGTAAAGGGATGGGGTTAAGATAAGGTAGGTAAATTGAAAGCTGTTTATAAACCAACTAGACCTTAAAATGTCATCCCCTACAATATTCTACTGGGTAAAAGCCACTCCCAGTCCTGGTGAGTACTGGAGGTTCACTCTCTGAATATGGGGAATGTCAGACACAGTCGAAGGTGTGAATACTATTTCTGAAAGCAAAGAGATTAAGATAAACAATGCATACTGAATCCTGAGGACACCCTAGACATTTTCCCCCAGTTGGCTCCTACGGTGCTGGTGGTACCCTTCCACGTAAGAGTTTGTGAGTATCTTCTCTAAAGAACCTGATTAGTCTCAAGAGGAAAGATCTGAAAATACTGATTTGGGAGGGAAATTTCTCCAACAAATGGATCAGCCCGACGACTTTAAAGTGAAGCTCAAAGTCAACAAGGACCACTCATGTACTCAATCCTTTCAATCTGTTTTTGGCCCACACTCATAAATATGATCATGGATTATCAGGTACCTGAGGAAAGCCTCTAACGTGAAAGACAGAGAATGGAAAAAAAAAACAGAAATGAAAGCAAACAGGAGAAAACAGAGACCATGCAAGAAGAAAAAAATAACAACCTTTAAAAACCATCACAAATACCCTCAGAGAAATAAGAGATAATATTCTATTAGAACGGGATGCTAGTTTAAAGAAAGAGCATTCAAGAAAATTAAAAAAGGAGCTCTTAAATGTGATTGAACTTAAGTTCTAATCGGCTTAAAATACACTGTTGTAACTCTAAAATGTTTTAAGTTAAGCCCCACTGTAACCATAAAAAAAAAATACCTATAGAAGATACAGGAAAAAAAAAAAGCACATCACTGGGGGGTGGGGGAGATCAATGAAACACAAAAGTAGATATTAAGAGAGAAAAAGAGAAACAAAAGAGCTACAAGACAGAAAACTAATAAGTGGCAATATTAAGTCCTTCCCTCTTGATAATTACTTTACATGTAAATGGATTAAAATCCTTAATCAAGGACATACAGTGGCTGAATGAATGAAAAACAAGATCCAATATGCTATCTACAAGAAACTCATTTTAGACTTAAGGCCACACATAGGCTGAAAATTGAAGGATAGAAAAAGATATTCCATTCATATGGTAATCAAAAGAGAGCAGGGGTACCAGACAAAATAGATTTTAAGTCAAAAACCATCACAAGAGACAAAAAAGAAAAAAAAGACATTATATAATGATAAAAATGATCAATTCACCAGGAAGATATAGCAACTATAAATATATACGCATCCAACATCGGATCACCTAAATATATGAAGCAAACATTGAGAGAACTGAAGGGAGAGATAGCACCACAATAATACTAGAAGACTTCAATACCTTGCTTCTGATAGCAGAAGGAAAACTAGAAAATTTACAAACATGAGCAAATTAAACAACACATTCTTGATCAACCAATGACTTAGAGAAGGAATCAAAAGGGAAATTAGAAAATACCTTGAGACAAAAATAAAACCACAACATACCAAAATTTATGGCATACAGCAAGAGCAGTACTAAGAGGGAGGTTTATAGCAATAAATGCCTACATTAAAAAAGATCTCAAACAAACAACTTTATACCTCAAGGAACTAGAAAAAGAAAAACTAAGCCAAAAGTTAGCAGAAGGAAAGAAACAATAAAGATTAGAGCAGAAAGAAACAAAAGAGAGATTACAAAAAAATTAAAAATCAACTAAACTAAGGGTTGTTTTTTTTTTTAAAAAAGATCAACAAAATTGATTACCTTTAGCTAGACTAAGAATAAAAGAGAGAAGACGCAAATAAAATCACAAGTGAAAGAGAGGACGTTACAACTGATTTCACAGAAATAAAAAGAATTATACGAGACTACTGGGAACAATTGGTACCAACAAAATGGTTAATCTAGAAGAAAATGAAAAATTCTTGGAAAGATACAACCTACTCTAAGACTAAATCGTGTAGAAATAGAAAATATGAACAGATTTATAACTAATAATGAGATTCAATCAGTAATCAAAAACCTCTCAACAAAGAAAATCCCAGGACCAGATGGCTTCATGTGTGAATTCTACCAAACATTTAAAGAAGAATTAATGCCAATCCTTCTCAAACTCTTCCAAAATATTGAAGAGGAGGGAACACTCCCAAACTAATTTTATGAGGCCAGCTTTACTCTGGCAAAAGCAGACAGAACAAGACATTAAGAGAAAAGAAAACTACAGGCCACTATACCTGATGAATACACATGCAAAAATCGTCAACAGAAAACTAGTAAACTGAATTTAAAAGCACATGAAGAGGGTCGTATAGCATGACCAAGTGGTATTTATTCCTGGGACATAAAGATGATTCAACTTGTGAAAATGAATCAGTGTGACACACCACATTAACAGAATGAAGGATAAAAATCACACGATCATATCAATAGATGCAGAAAAGGCATTAGACAAAATCCAACTTTTCATGATAAAAATGCTCAACAAACTAGGAATAAGAGTTTACCTCAACATAATAAAGGCCATATATGAAAAGCGCACAGCTAACTTCAAACTCAGCGGTAAAAAACTTAAAAGCTTTTTCTCTAAGATCAGGAATAAGGCAAGGATGGCCATTCTTTTCACTTCTATTCAATATAGTACTAGAAGTCCTAAAGAGAGCAATTAGGCAAGAAAAATAAAAGGCACCCAGATTGGAAAGGAAGAAGTAGAATTATCTCTGTTTGTATATGACATAATCCTATGTGTAGAAACTTTAAAGACTTCACAACAAAACTGTTAAAATTAATAAACAAATTCAATAAAGTTGCAGGATACAAAATCAACATTCAAGAAAACAATCACATTTACAATAGCATCAAAAAGAATAATGTACTTAGAAATAAACCTGACCAAGAAGCTAGAAGACTTATACAAAGAAAACTGAAACACTGATGAAAAAAATTGAAAAAGGCACAATAAATGGAAAGATATTCTGTCTTCATGGATTGGAAGTATTAATGGTGTTAAAATGTCCATACTACCCAAAGCGATCTACAGACTTAATGCAATTCTTATCAAAGTCCAAATGGCAATTTATAGGAAAAAAGAAATCATAAAATTCATATGCAACCACAAGAGACCCCAAATAGACAAAGCAATCTTGAGGAAGAAGAACAAATCGGCAGGCATCACATTTCCTGATTTCAAACTACAGTTATCAAAACAGTGTGGTACTGGCATAAAAACAACATATTGACCAGTGGAACAGAATAGACAGCCCAGAAATAAATCACACATTTATGGTAAATTGATCTTCAACAAGGGGTCGAGAACACACAATGGAGAAAAGATAGTCTCTTCAATAAATGGTGTTGGGAAAACTGGATATCCAGTGCAAAATAATGAAATTGGATGCTTATCTTACACTATACGCAAAAATCAATTCAAAATGGATTAAAGACTTAAAAATAAAACCTGAAACTCTAAAACTTCCAGAAGAAAACATAAGGAAAATGTTTCTTAACATCGACGTTGGCCTGATTTCTTGGATATGACATCAAAAGCACAAGTGATGAAAGGAAAAACAGACAAATGGGGTTAGATCAACTAAAATTCTGCAGCAAAGGAAACAACCAGCAGTGAAAAGGCAACCTATAGAATGAGTGAAACATTTGCAAATCATCTATCTGATAAAGGGTTAATATCTAAAAAATATAAGGAAATCCTATAACTCAAATGCCCCCCAACCCCTAATTTAAAATGTGGGCAAAAGACCTGAATAGATATTTCTTCAAAAAAGACATACAAATTGCCAACAGGTGTGTGAAAAGATCACTGATCATCAGAGAAATACAAATCAAAACCTCAATGGGATATCACCTCATGCCTGTTAGAATGGCTTAATATAAAAAAAAAGGTGTTAGTGAGGATGTGAAGCATTTTTAACCCTTGCACACTGTTGGTGAGAATGTAAATTGGTACAACCACTATGGAAAACAGTATGGAGGTTCCTCAAAAAATTAAAACAAGAACTACCATATAATCCAGTAATCCCACTTCTGGGTTTATATCCAGAGGAACTGGAATCCGGATCTGGAAGAAATATCTGCATTCCTTTGTTCACTGCAGCATTATTTACAATAGCAAAGATATGGAAACAACCTAAATGTCCACTGACAGATGAATGGACAAAGAAAATGTGGTGTATACATACAATAGAATAATGTTCAGCCTTCAAAAAGAAAAATCTTGCCATTCGCTACAACACAGATGAACTTAGAAGACATGCTAAGTGAAATAAAATAGACATAGAACAACAGATACTACATGATTCCACTTATATCAGGAATCTAAAATAGTCAAATTCATAGATGTAGAGAGTAGAATATTTACCAGGGGCTGGGATGATCGCAAAGATTCATCAGGGGGTAGATGGTTTCAATTAAAAAAGGTGAGTAAGTCCTACAGAGCTACAGTGCAGCATAATGCATATAGTTAACGATACTGTATTGGTTACTCAAAATTTTGTTAAGAGGGTAGATCTTATGTTAAATGTTCTTATCAAAAAAAAAAAGAGGGAGGGAGGAAATTTCTGCAAGTAATGGTTAAGCTTAGGGCACTGTATATGGTGACAGTTTCACAGTGTATATCTTCAAACTCATGAAGATGCACACATTAAATATTTACAGCTTTTTGTATATCAATGATACATCAATTTAAAAAAAGTAACCAAAGAGGTGAAGGACTAGTACATTGAAAAATCACAAAACATTGCTCAAAGAAATTAAAGAGAGAAATAAATGCAAAGATGTTCCATGTTCATGGATTGGAAGACAATATTGTTAAAATATCCCTGTGAACCAAAGTAATCTACAGATTTAACGTAATTCCTATCAAAATCCCAACAGTATTTTTATAGAAGAAAAATATCCTAAAATTCATACAGAGACCCCAATAGCCAAAGCAATCTTGAGAAATGAGAAAAAAATTGGAGGCCTCACACTTCTTAATTTCAGAACATACTAAAAATCTACAGTAATCAGAAAAGTATGACACTGGCATAAAGACAGAAATAGACCAATGGAACAGATGAGAGAGCCCAGAGATAAACCCACACATATACAGTCAAATGATTGACAAGGATGGCTACACAATGGGGAAAGGACAGTCCCTTCAACAAACAGTATTGAGGAAAGGTGATATCCATATGCAAAAGAATAAAATTAGACTCTTAGTTTATATCATACACAAAAATCTATTCAAAATGGATTAAAAACTTACACATAAAACTGAAAGTCTAAAACTCCCAGAAGAAAACATAGGGGAAAAGCTTCTTAACATTGGTATTGGCAATGACTTCCTGGGTATTACATCAGAAGCACAGGCAACAAAAGCAAAAATGAAGTAGTACAACATAAACTAAAATGCTTCTGCACAGCAAAAGAAAAACTCAGCAGTGGAAAGGCAACCTACGAAATTGGAGAAAATACTTGGAAATCATGTATCTGATCAGAGGTTAATATACAAAATATATAAGGAACTCCAACTCTATAGCAAAAAAGACAAATAACCCAATTTAAAATATGGGCACAAGTTGTAAATAGGTATTTCCTCAAAGAACACATACAGAAAACAAGTGCAGACAAGGATGTGGAGAAAAGGGAACCCTGGTGCACTGCTGAAGGGATTGCAAAATGGTACAGCCACTGTGGCAAACAGTATGGAGAAACCTCAAAAAATTAAAAAAAAACAAAACAGAACTACCATATGATCCAGCAATCCTACTTCTTGGTATTTATCCAAAAGAATTAAAATCCGGATCTCAAAGAGATATCTGAACTCACATGTTCACAACAGTGAAGAGATGTAAACAACACAGATGAATGGATAAAGAAAATGGGGTATAACATGCAATGGAATATTATTCAGCCAGAAAAAGGAAATCATGTCATATGCCATAACATGGACAAACCTTGAGGGCATTATGCTAAGTGAAATAAGCCAGTCACAAATGGACAAATACAGTGTTTCCCCGAAAATAAGACCTAGCTGGACCATCAGCACTAATGCGTCTTTTGGAGCAAAAATTAATATGACCCATTTATGTTTATTATATTATATTATATTATATATATTATATCATACCATATGACCCATTTATGTCATATTATATTATATTATATTATATTATATTATATTATATTACACCTGGTCTTATATTAAAATAAGATCGGGTCTTATATTAATTTTTGCTCCAAAAGACGTATTAGAGCTCATGGTCCGGCTAGGTCTTATTTTCGGGGAAATATGGTACTGTACCATTTCACTTATATGTAGTATCTACAGTAGTCAAACTCATGGAAGCAGAAACTAGAATGGTTGTTGCCAGAGGCTTCGGGAAGGGGAAAATGGGGAGTTGCTGTTCAATGGGTATAAAGTTCTGTCACACAAGATGAAAAGGTTCTAGAGATCTGCTGTACAACATATGCCTATAGTTAAGAATGAACACATAAAATTTTTTTAAGATGGTACATCTCAGGTTTTGAGTATTTTACTATAATAAAATAGATGAGGAGAAAAAAGAGATCTCTATATAATCACTAGCATAAGTTAAATCCTTTAACATTGTAAAGAAACTTGAAAAAATTCAGACTGGTGCAGCAAAAGCAAAGAGCGAGAAAATAGAGCCCATTTAAATGACTTAACCACTATAGCGTATGAATAAATATATTAAACATTGTAATAAGCAGCAGATTATTTATGTCTCAAAGTCTTTAGAAGCTCAATATTCACATATTTAGCAATTAACTATACTTTTATGTTAAAGGCAAGGACACAGAATTAACAGACTTGTGATTCATTTAAGTAATTTAAGGTGACCTAGAGTTTTGGCTCTGAAATACTCATTATGAAAGCATCATCAAATTAAAATACCAGAATTAGGTCCTGTCAAAATGGTGGCGTGAGGTGAGCCTCTGTAAATCTCCCCTAGAATTTACAACAAATGGAACAACTATAACTCCACAAAGGACACCCTGCACAGCAGACAGGCAAGATGAAGAGGCCCACTACTGAATTCACCTAAGGGTGGGCAAATCACGCAAGTGGGGGAGGAGGGAAGGGAGAAGTGCGGAGAAGGAGCCGAACGGGCGCAGGACGCAGACCTAGCTCAGTGCTCCAAGCTCCCTGCATCCTGGAACTACCACAGCTGTAGGAGAGGGAAGAACTCGGACTGCTAGGGCTCCGATAAGGCCCACAGGGCTGAGGGAACAGCACATAACACGGCTGAACCCAATGCTCACAGCAGAGACCTCGCAGAAAAGTCTGAGAGAAGAAGGCTGAAAACGGCGGTTTAAGCCCTCACTGCCAGGCAAAGAACGGAAACCATAGGCACTGAGACTAGCTGGCCCCTACCTACACTACCAGATCTCGCCCCGCCCCCACCTGCCCGGTGCTAGAAGCAGAACAGTAGCAGTGTCAGATCAAAAGAACAGAATATTTGCCGCTCTGAGAACTATGGACCACAGACACAGATTCGCAGCGCAACTAGTTCCGGCAAAGGGAAGGGAGCTGTGGAAGCAGGATTGGCTGTGGTGGTGGTCGCTGTCATTGCTCTGGGCCACCTCTCACAACTCACCCCGCCCCTGGCCCCAAATATCTAGGTGGATCCCTGCAGGAGTAAACAGAACTGCTGAAACACACAGACTCTGAAACAGGTGCAGGAAAAGCTTTGGAACTTCAAAACCTCTCCGCATACCCACACGCACACTGTGCCTTGTGACTCAGGTGAACTATTAACAGAAGAGAAGCCCGTCTCCCAGAGAATCCCCCCACTGTGTGAGAAGCTGGAATAGTGCAGAGAAAATATAGCACTACCGTGTGAGAGAGGAAAAAGCTGCAGTCGGAGAGAAAATAAAACATTCTACCAACAAGTACTGGAAAATAAAAGAAAGACATCTTCCTATCAACCTGTTGCAGAAGCCACTCCTGTAGATGTCTAGGAAGTGAAAAATAATAAATTAGTAATTGCCATGAATAACCAAGGCAACAGGACAGCTCAGAAAGAAAGTGAAAAGCCTCCAGAAAAGGAACTTAAAGATATGGAAATATGTGACTTAAATGACAGAGAATTCAAGATTGCAGTTGTGAAAAAACTCAACGAGATTCAAGAAAACACAGAAAGGCAGTTTAATGAACTCAGAACACAATCAAAGAACAACAAGAGCCTTTCATGAAAGAGATTGAAATTTAAAACAAGAACCAAATAGAATTTCTGGAGATTAAGAATTCAATAGAAGAAATTAAGAATGAAATAAACAGCTTAGGTAGTACAGTTGACCAGATGGAGGAAAGAATCAGTGACATCGAAGATAGAAACCTGGAAATTACACGAATGGAAGAAGAAAGAGAATTGAGACTTAAAAGAAATGAAAGAACTCTACAAGAACTTTCTGACTCCATCAGAAAGAGCAATATAAGAATAATGGGCATACCAGAAGGAGAAGAAAGAGAGAAGGGGACAGAGAATATATTTTAAAAAATTGTCGATGAGAACGTCCCAAACATGTGGACAGAACTGGATCCTCGAATCCAAGAAGCAAATAAACACCTAATTACCTCAATCCCAACAGGCCTTCTCCAAGGCACATTGTATTAAAGCTGTCTAAAATCAATCACAAAGTAAGAATCCAAAAGGCAGCCAGGGAAAAGAAGACGGTAACCTACAAAGGAAAGCCCATTAGATTATCGTCAGATTTTCAGAAGAAACTCTACAAGCCAGAGGGAGTGCAACCAAATATTCAAACTACTGAAAGAAAGAAATTATGAGCAAAGAATAATATATCCAGCAAAGATATCCTTTAGATAGGAAGGAGGAATAAAGACCTTTCCAGACATACAGAAGCTGAGGGAATTTTCTAATACACGACCTGCGCTACAAGAAATACTAAAGGATGCTATTCGACCACCATCAACAGGGACAATTTGTGGCAACCAAAACATAAAAAGGGGGAGAGTAAAGGCCTGAACCAAAATATAGGAATGGAGAAAGAAAGCATGCTGAAGAAAATGGAATACTCTAAATATCAAACTTTCTTTTACAAAAACTTAAGGGTAACCACTCAAAAAAAATCCAGAACTAAAATACATAGGGTAATAAAAGAAGAAACAGAGGGAAACATCATAGAATACCTCTACACAGAATTAACAGACAACAACAAAAAGGCAAAGAAACAATGGAGACACAGCCTTACCAGAATACGAAAGACACAATAACAGGAAATCCTCACATATCAATAATCACCCTAAATATAAATGGATGGAACTGACCAATAAAAAGGGACAGAGTGGCAGATTAGATCAAAAAACTAAACCCAACCATATGCTGTCTCCAAGAGACACATCTCAGCTACAAGGACAAGCATAGACTCAAAGTGAAAGGGTGGACATTGACACTCCACGCAAATGGTATCCAGAGAACATCAGGTGTAACCATACTGACATTAGATGAAACAGACTTCAGGGTAAAAAAGGTAACAACAGACAAAGATGGACATTTCATAATCGTAAAGGGGACTACACAACAAGAAGACATAACAGTCATCAATATTTATGCCCCCAATCAGAAGCACCGAAATATACCAAGCAACTACTAACAGAACTAAAAGGCGAAATTGACCAAAACACAATTATACTAGGGTACTTAAATAATACATCATTGAAAGCTGTGATAGATCATCCAGACAGAAAATAAATAACGAAATAGTAGCTCTAAAAGACACATTAGATGAAATGGACACAATTGACATATATAGAGCAATTCATCCTAAAACATAAGACTATACATTCTTTTCGAGTATACATGGAACATTCTCAAGGATAGACCATATATTAGGACACAAAATCAGCCTCAGAAAATTTAAGAAGATTGAAATCATACTAAGTATATTCTCTGATCACAAGGCTTTGAAATTGGATATCAACTGCGAAAAGAAAGCAGGAAAAACCACAAATACATGGAGATTAAACAACATACTTTTACAGAACAACCGTGTCAAAGAAGAAATTAGAGGAGAGATCTAAAGATACATAGAAACAAATGACAATGAAAATACATCCTACCAAAATTTTTGGGATGCAGCGAAAGCAGTTTTAAGAGGGAAATTTATATCATTACAGGCCTAAGTTGAACCATGAGAACTGGAAAATCTAAACAGACCAATCACCAGTAACGAAATTGAATCAGTTATCGAAAACCTTCCCAAAAGCAAAAGTCCGGGACCAGATGGCTTCACTAGTGAATTCTACCAAACCTTCAAAGAGGATCTAATACCAATCCTGCTGAAACTCTTCCAAAAAATTGAAGAAGAGACAGTGCTCCCCAACTCACTTTATGAGGCCAACATTACCCTGATACCAAAACCTGGTAAGTACAACACAAAAAAAGAAAACTACAGACCAATTATCTCTGATGAATACAGATGCACAATTCCTAAACAAAATTCTAGCAAATCGAATACAACAATGCATTAAAAATATTATTCATTACAACCAAGTGGGGTTCATCCCCGGAGCACAAGGTTGGTTCAACATCCTCAAATCCATCAATGTAATACATCACATAAAATAAAGGACAGCAATCATATGATTATATCAATTGATACAGAAAAAGCATTTGACAAGATACAAAACCCATTTATGATTAAAATACTTAATAGGCATAGAAGGAAAATACCTTAACACAATAAAGGCCATACATGACAAACCTTAAGCTAATCTCATAATTAATGGTGAAAAACTAAAGCCCTTTGCTCTATGTTCAGGAACACGACAGGGCTGTCCCCTATCACATCTGCTTTTCAACACAGTGTTGGAAGTCCTTGCCAGAGCAATCAGGGAAGAGAAAGAAATAAAAGGCATTCAAATCGGGAATGAAGAAGTTAAATTGTCACTCTTTGCAGATGACATAATGCTATATATAGAAAACCCTAAAGACTCCACCAAAAAGCTATTAGGAACAATGAACTAATACAGTAAAGTTGCTGGCTACAAAATCAATGTACAAAAGTCCATTGCACTCCTATATACTAACAATGAAATCTCAGAAAAAGAAATACAAAAAACAATTCCTTTTGCAATTGCAGCAAAAAGAATAAATATCTAGGAATAAACTTAACGAAGCATGTGAAAGACCTATATGCTGAAAACTATAAGACATTTTTAAAAGAAATTGAAGAAGACACAAACAAATGGAAAGACATTCCATGCTCATGGATTGGAAGAATCAACATAGTTAAAATAGCCATATTAACCAAAGCAATATACAGATTTAATGCAATCCTCATCAAAATCCCAACGGCATTTTTTAAAGAAACAGAACAAAAATCATCAGATTTGTTTAGAACCACAAAATATCTCGAATAGCCAAAGCAATCGTAAGAAAAAAGAACGTTACTGGAGGTATCACACTCCCCGACTTTAGCTTGTACTACAGGGCTACAATAATCAAAACAGCATGGTATTGGCAGAAAAACAGACACATAGACCAATGGAATAGAAGTGAGAACCAAGAAATAAAACCACATAAATATGGATAGATAATTTTTGACAAAGAAACAAAAAACATACAATGGAGAAAGACAGCCTCTTCAATAAATGGTGTTGGGAGAATTGGATAGCCACGTGCAAGAGAATGAAACTGGACTGCTATCTGTCACCATGTACCAAAATTAATTCAAAATGGATCAAAGACTTAAGCATAAGACCTGACACAATAAACTGCATAGAAGAAAACATAGGTACTAAACTTATGGACCTTGGGGTCAAAGAGTATTTTATGAATTTGACTCCAAACGCAAGGGAAGTAAAAGCTAAAATAAACGAATGGGACTATATGATACGTAAAAGCTTCTGCACAACAACAGAAACCATCGATAAAATAAAGAGGCAACCAACTGAATGGGAGAAGGTTTTTGCAAATAGTGCCTCCGATAAAGGGCTAATACGCAAAGTATACAAGGTACTCGTGCAACTCAACAACAAAAAAACAAACAACTGAATTGAAAAATTGGCAGAGGACCTGAAGAGACATTTATCTCAAGAGGACATACAAGTGGCAAATAGACATATGAAAAAATGCTCAACATCACTGCATCAGTGATGATTGATGCATCAATCATCAGAGAAATGCAAATAAAAACCACAATGAGATATCACCTCTCCCTAGTCAGAATGGCTACCATCAACAAGACAAATAGTAACAAGTGTTGGAGAGGCTGTAGAGAAAAAGGAACCCTCATACACTGTTGTGGGAATGCAGGGTTGTGCAGTCGCCATGGAAGGCAGTGTGGAGGTTCCTCAAAAAATTACGAATAGAATTACCACATGACCCAGCATCCCTGCTCCTGGGTTTCTACCCAGAAAATCTAAAAACATTTATCCATAAAGACAGGTGTCCTCCAATGTTCATTGCTGCTTTATTTACGGTGGCCAAGACATGGAAACAACCAAAATGTCCTTCAGTAGATGAATGGATAAAGAAGTTGTGGTGTATATATACACAATGGAATACTATTCGGCCGTAAGAAAAGATGAAATAGGACCATTTGTGACAATATGGTTGGGTCTTGAGAGTATAACGCTAAGCAAAGTAAGTCAGACCGAAAAAGCAGAGAACCATATGATTTCACTGATATGTGGTATATAAACCAAAAACAACAAAAGAACAAGACAAACAAATGAGAAACAAAAACTCGTAGACACAGAAAATAGTTTAATGGTTACCAGAGGGTAAGTGGAGAAGGGGGTGGGAGATGAAGGTAAGGGTTATCAAATATATGGTGATGGAAGGAAAAGTGACTGTGGGTGGTGAACACACAATGGAATTTATAGATGATGTAATACAAAATTGTACACCTGACATCTATGTAATTTTACTAACAATTGTCACCCCAGTAAACTTTAAAAAAAATTAAAATACCATAAAAGGGGTACGTGAAACATATGGCCCGTTTCTCATCAAGTAGGACAGATCCAGACTAACATTATTCCCTTTGATAAGAACATTTAAAAAAATTTCAAGAGGATTACTGGTTGAGGTAGCTCGGTCACTTCTTGCTTGGATGCCTTTTCTCTGCTCCAAAAAACCCCATACATACACATATACACACACATACAAGTACGTACGTATGTATGTATCTACAACCTACATATGGAGTTATATATGTACACACCAGTGGTGCCAAAAACTCTATACAAAGGGACATTTTGGTGAACGCTGCGCAGCAGTAGTTCGCCGTAATCAGAAGTGTCTAGACACTGATGGTAACCACCTTGAGCACCTCTTATAATTGCAGAAATCAAACGTGACTTCTATTCATATTTTATTATCAGTATATATTGAGTTTTACAATTTTAATACAGTTTTCCTTTCTTAAAATGTGTATACATTTTTTGGGGGACCCTCTGTATATAAAAAGATACACACAAAGATACATCTAGGCGTGAAAACAAGACAACCATTTCTGTGAAACAGAAAAACAGAAAATCCAAGTGACAATAGAGGATGGAGCTCTTCCTGGTATCCCTCTGCAACACACAGTATTGTTTTGCATTTTTTAACTTTATATGAATGGCATTATACTGTATGTATTCGTCTTCAGCTACCTGTTTGAATTTTTTAAAAAAAATTTCATTTTTAGAACACAGAAAGTTACAGATTTACAAAAAAACTGAGAAGCACAGAGAGTTCTCATATACCCTGCACCCAGTTTCCTCTATTAACACCTTACATGACTGTGGTACATGTGTTAAAGATGAAATAACATTGACATATTATTCTTAACTAAAGTCTATTGTTTTTTTTTTTATTTCCTTAGTTTTTCCCTAATGTCCTTTTTCTGTTCCAGGACCCCATCCAGGATACCAGAGGACATTTAGTCATGTATCTTTAGGCACCTCTCGGCTGTGGCCATTTCTCAGATTTTCTTTGTTTGGAAAGATCTTCAGTTTTGAGGAGTACTGATCAGGCATTTTGTAGGGTGCCCCACTACTAGAATTTTTCTGGTGTTTTTCTCATGGATAGATTGGGGTCAATGATTATTGGGAGGAAGACCACAGAGGAAAAATGCAATTTAGATCATATTGTACCACACACACCTACCATCGACATGCCTGATGACTGTTGATGTTGGCCTTAAGCATCTGGCTGAGGCACTGTTAGTTTTCTACACTGTAACATTACTCGTGTTTTTCTGCCTTTCCATACTGTACTCTTTGGAAAGAAGTCACTATAAGTAGCTGGAAACTAAGGGGTGGGGAGTTAAGCTCCCCCTCCTTGAGGTGGAGCCTCTACATAAAATACTTAGAATTCATCTGCATGTGAGATTTGTCTCCTCTCCCCCATTTATCAATTTACTCAATTGTCTTATTTATCTTCAGTATGGACTCATACCATGTTTCCCTGAAAATAAAACCGGGTCTGATATTAATTTTTGCTCCAAAAGACACATTATGGCTTACGTTCAGGGGATGTCATCCTGAAAAATCATGCTAGGGCTTATTTT
The DNA here is from genome assembly GCF_964194185.1 of Rhinolophus hipposideros. Lineage (NCBI taxonomy): Eukaryota > Metazoa > Chordata > Mammalia > Chiroptera > Rhinolophidae > Rhinolophus > Rhinolophus hipposideros. The sequence goes on along the minus strand of NC_138046.1, from coordinate 50,593,123 downwards.
CCCTAGCATGGGTTAGGTCTTATTTTGGGGGAAATACGGTAGGTATTTCTTCCATACTTTGGGTTACATTCCAATATTATTTAGTTTGTTGCATAAATTGTTCCAGCTTTGGTCACTGGAAACTCTTTCAGTTGGCTCCTGTGATCCTTCGAAATACACCTAACAATGTTTTTATCTGTTGCTTTTAGCACTTCCTAATTTTCTGGCACTACAAAATGCCCAAGGCTCGTGTATATTTCCTGCTCCAGTAGTAGAATCAGCCATTTCTCTGTAGAGCCTGGGTTCCTTTATTAGAGAATGGTATGAGAAACTAAGATCTGGGTGCTGAACATGCTTGTTGCTACTGGAATGTCATTCCATTTAGACGTTCTCAGCTGACAGAGAAGAAAAATATGTTTAAGGTAACTTGTGTATATACACATATCTATAAATATTTCTATATGTAATCATCTACACATTAAGTTAAGCATGAGATCACACTGATGTCTCCAACTCTAAACCACTGTCACATGGATCATTCTAGCTTCCTCCTTTTGCTTATCTGTAAATTCCAATAGTGGGAAACCTGGCTCCCACCATCTGCCATATGTTGACTTTATTATTCTATTTCATTATACGTGTATATCAATATCAGAACCAATACCTCCATGGGACACAACCTTATCAGATAGAGTACAGTGATTAAGTGCCGGTCTGTTTCCAAAGATACTTTAGGTCAGCACCTTTTCCCCAGTACTTTCACTGAGGTAGCTTCATTTATTTATAACACAGTGGGATTCTCCTGTCAGTTTGCATTCTTTCCTAGGGTTCCTCCATCTCCTAAATGATTTTAATATGTATATACATTAATGGTCACTCTTCATGCTGTAGTTTTATGGACTTTGACAAATACATGTCTTGCATCCACTATTATAGTATCATACCAAATAATTGTACTGCCCTAAAAATCCTTTGTGCTACACCTATTCCTCTCTTCCTCACTCCCCCCAAATTCTTGGCAACCATTGATCATTTACTGTTGCTGTAGTTTTGTGTTTTCTGAATGTCACATATTTGGAATCATATAATATGCTGTCTTTTCATACTGGCTTCTTTCACTTATTAATATGCATTTATAGTCCCTCTATGTCCTTTTGTGATTTTTTTCATTGCTGAATTATATTCCATTATATAGATGTAGCACAAGTGAATGTATCCATTTATCTATAGAAAAACATCTTGATTGCAAGTTTTTGCCCATTATGAATAAAACTGCTACGAGCATTCACATGCTGCCTTTGTATGAATATAGGTTTTCAAGTCAATTTGGAGTAAATAACAGGAAGCACAATTACTGGATCTTATGGTAAAACCATGTTTAGCTTTGTAAGAGACTGTCAAACTATCTTCCGAAGAGGTTGTAGTGTAGCTTTTTGTATTCTCACCATCAATGAAAAAGAGTTCCTGTTGCTCAGAATCCTCAATAGCATTTGGTACTGTGAATTTTATTGGGAATTTTAGCCATTCTAATAGGTGTATAATGACATCTCATCATTGTTTTATATTGCAATTCCTTGATGACAAATGATGAGCTCCTTTTCATATGCTTATTTGACAGGTATATATACGTATATCATGATATACACGTATATAACTTCTTTCATGTTTCATTTGTTTTTGTTTTGGCCCAATTTTTGAGTACTTTGTTTTACTACTGTTGAGTTTCAAAAGTTCTTTGCAGGTTTTGGATAGAAGTCCTTTATTAGACATGTGTTTTGCAAATATTTTCTTCTAATCTGTGGCTTTTTTATTCTCTTAAAAGTATCTTTCACATAGCAGAAGTTTATAATTTTAACAAAGTCTGATACATTAAATTTTTTCTCTCATAAACCACACTTTTGCTGTTGTATCTATAAATGTTGCTATATCTATAAATACATCACCAAACACAAGGTCCCTTAGATTTCCTCCTGTTTTCTTCCAGGAATTTTATGGTTTAGTGTTTTATATTTAGATCTATAATCCATTTGGAGTTAATTTTTTTTGAAGAATGTAAAATCTGTGTTTAGATTCATTTACTTTTGCATGTGGATAACCAGTTATTCCAGCACAATTTGATGAAAAGACTATCCTTTCTCCATTGAATTGCCTTTGCTCCCTTGTCAAAAATCAGTTCACTATATTTGTGTGAATCTATTTCTGGAGTCTATATTTTGTATAATTGATCAATGTGTCTTTTTTTTTTCCACCAACACCACAGTACTTGATTATAGTAAATCTTGAAGTTGAGTTGTGTCAGTCAGAGTTGTGTCTTTCTTCTTCTTCTTCTTCAGTATTGTGTTAGATATTCTGAACCGTTTGTCTTTCCATATAAACGCAGAATCAGTTTGTCTATATCCACAAAATAGCTTGCTGGGATTTTGTTGGGACTGTGGAATTTATATACCACCAATGGGAAGAAATGACATGTTAACAATATTGTCTTCCAATCCCTAAACATGGGACAGCTCTGCATTTATTTAGATCTTTAATTTTTCAGCAGGCTTTTATATAGTTTCTGCATATAGATTCTGTACATATTTTGTTAGATTTATACCTAACTATTTCACTATTTTGTGGTAAATAGTGTTTTTTATTTCAACTGCAAGTGTTCATTTCTTGGTATACAGGAAAAAAAATGACTTTTATATATAAACCTTGTATCCTCCAACCTTGTTAAACTCACTTATTAATTCCAGGAGTTGTTTTAGGTTGTTGTTGTTGAATGTTTGGGGTTTTCTACATAGACCTACATGTAATCTGAACAAAGACATTTTTATTTTTTTCCTTTCCAATTTGTGTGCTTTTTATTTTATTTTCTTGTTTTTATTTCACTAGCTAGCATTTCTAGTACAATATCAAAAAAAAAGTGGGGAGAGTGGATATTCTTGCATTGTTTCTGATTGAAGTGGAAAACATCCGGTTTCTCACAATTAAGTATGAATTTAGCTGGTGGGTTGTAGATATTCTTTATCAAGTTGAGGATGTTCCCCTGTATTCCTCGTTTGCTGAGAGTTTTTGTCATTAGTGGGTGTTCAATTTTGCCAGTGCTTTTTCTATGTCAATTGAAGTAATGATGATTTTTTTTTCCTTTAGCCTGTTGACATGGTTAATGACATTAATTGATTTTGAAATGTTGGACCAGCTTTATTTTTTTCAGTCAAAATTTCAATAAAACATTTTGATTTTCCTAATATTTAAGATTTTTGCATCTATGCTCATGAGAGAGATTGGTTTGTAGTTTTTCTTTATTGTAATATGTCTTTATCTGGTTTTGGTATTAAGCTGAGGCTGGCTCTCATATTGAGTCAGAAAGTGCTCCCAACTGCTTCTGGTTTCTGGAAAAGATTGTAGAGAATGAGTATCATTTTATATGATTCCATTTTCACCCCTCTCTAATCATATCAATTATACTTTTTATAATTTTTAGTGGTTGCCTTAGAGTTTGCAATACACATTTACAAGTAATCTAATTCCACTGTCAATTAACCCTATGTCATTTCACAGATAGTGCAGAGACCTTATAACTTAGTTATATATACTGAATACCAATCCCCCTTCTGTCCCTTATAACATTCCTGCCATTCATTTCACTTATCCATATGCTAAAATTACCTAACACATTGCTATTACTTTGAATAGTTTTCTTTTAGATCACTTAAAATAAGAAAATGAAAGATTTTACTTTCACATATTCCTTCTTCTATTCTCTTCCTTTCTTTATAGAGATCTGATTTTCTAACCAATATCATTTTCCTTTTCTCTGAAGAACTATTTTTAAAAAAACATTTCTTGCAAGACAGATTTACTGGCAACAAATTCCCTCAGTTTTTGTTTGATAAAAGTCTTTAATTTTCCTTTACTTTGGAAGGATCCTTCTGCTGGATACAGAATTCCAGGTAGGTGGGTCCCCCAACCCCAATACTTTAGATATTTCACTCCACTCTCTTTTTGCTTGCATGGTTTCTCATGAGAAGTCCAATGCAGTTCTTAGCTTTGTTTCTCTATAGGTAAAGTGTTGTTTTCCTCTGGCTGTTTTCAAGATTTTATCTTTCTCTTCTCAAACACAAGTTTCTGTGTTTGAACAAGATATGCTTAGGTGTAATTTCTTGGTAGTTACCGTGTTTCCTCGAAAATAAGACCGGGTCTTACATTAATTTTTGCTCCAAAAGTCGCATGAGGGCTTATGTTCAGGGGATGTCATCCTGAAAAATCATGCTAGGGCTTATTTTCTGGTTAGGCCTTATTTTCGGGGAAACACAGTATTCTGCTTAGTGTTCTCTTCTCAGATCCTGGATTAGTGATCTGGTATCTGTCATTAATTTTGGAAAATTCTCAGCCATCCTTGCTTCAAATATTTCTTCTGCTCCTCTCTCTCTTATCCTTCTGGTATTCCAGTAATGTGTATGTTATACCTTTTGAAATTTTCCCATAGTTCTTGGATAGTCTGTTCCATTTTTTACAGTCTTCTTTCTCTTTGCATTTCAGTGTGTGACATTTCTATTGACATGTCTTCAAGCTTATTGATTTTTCCTTGGCCGTATCCAGTCTACTGATGAGACTCTCAAAGGAATCATTTCTATTGTAGTGCTTTTAACTTCTGGCATCTACTTTTGATTCTTAGAGTTTCTACCTCTCTGCTTACATTAACCATCTGTATTTGCATGTTGTATACGATTTCCAATAGACTCTTTAGCATATTAATCATAGTTATTTCAAATTCTATATATATGACCATTCCAAAACCTGTGTCATGTCTGAGTTTGGTTCTGATGCTTGTTTTGTCTCTTGAGACTGTTTTTGTTTGTTTTAAGCATTCCTTATAATTCTTTTTTGTTGAAAGCCAGACTTGATGTATAATGTAATAGGAACTGAGGTAGTAAACAGGCCGTTAGTGTGAGGTTTTATGTTAATCAGGCCAGGAGTTGGTCTGTGTTTAATGTTTTATCTAGCTGGAGGTGTCACTGGTTTTCATTTCCTCTCAGGTCCTTGTTTTTGTCTCCCATTTTCTTTGGGTTTCCCTAAAAACTTCTTAAATGGATTCTGAGCTTTGCAGGTTGTTCAGTTGTAATTATTATGTGGAAGCCCTGTTGAGGTGGTGGTAAGCTGTGGGGTGAGGGGAGACATTCTACAATCCTATAATTCTCAGTCTTTCAGCTTGCCTGTGTCCCCAGCCTGTACCCTTCACAAGTGTTCCACAGCATTTTTTCTCTTCTCTCTTAGATGAGACAGGAAGGCTAGAGGAGCCTGAAGTCACATAATTTCCCTTTTCCCACACTGGAGAAGGCTTTGTTAAAGTTGTTTCACTTGCTGGATAGCCCTTTGTTAGGTAGAAGCTCTGTGTGTTTTTCAAAATGATTCCTTTTCCCCTCCCCATGCCAGGAACAGGAGATGTTTTTCTTGGCTCTTCAACTTGAGAACCTAGCGGGGTTCCTGGAGGTAAAAGTCATGAAAATGTGGGGCCCTCATAGATGGCAGCCTCTAAGAGTTTGTTATTCAAACACTAATCTACACTGTGCCTCAAGCAATTTGTCAAAGTTACCACTTAGGTATTGCTACCAGTTATGGCTCCAGTGTTTTCCACTCTTAATAAGCAGATCTGAGCTGTGATTCTCTGTAATTGCCTCTCTCCAGATTTCAGGGTTGCAGTTTGCTCTGGAACTTCAATTCTCTGATGGGTCCAAGAAAAAGTCGTTGATTTTTAGTTTTTGGGCTGTTTTTCTTGTTGTAAGACAGAGTGGTGACTTCCAAACACTTTTCATGTTGAAGTTGAAACCAGAATTTGCAACTGGTTTTTTTCATTCAACATTATGTTTGGGAGTTACATCCAGGTTGATACCAGTAGTTATATTTTATTCATTTTCTCTACTGTATAGTATTCTATTTTACAAACATACCACACTTTATCCATTCTCTTACTAATGAACATGTATGTTGTTAACAAATAATGCCACAATGAGCATCCTTTGAACATCTCCGAATGTGCACATGTAAGAGTTCCTCTGGGAAAGGTAGGAGTGGGGTTGTTGACTTTTCCTGTGTGGGCATCTCCCATTCTAGTAGATATTGCCACGACGTTCTTGAAAGTGGTTATACCCATTTATATTCAGCCAGAAGTATATTAGAGTTCTTACTATTCCATACGTTCACCAATACTTGGCATTGTCAGGCCTTTAAATGTATGCCAACATCCTGGGTATTAAATGGTATCTCATAGTAGTTTTATTTTGCATTTTTCTGGTTACTAATGAGACTTCATAAGTTAACTGGCCATTCATGTTTTCTCCTCTGTGTGTTGCCTATTCATAGCTTCTGACCATTTTTATTTGGCTGTTTGTGTTTTCTTATTGATTTATAGGGAAGGATTTCCTTAAAATGACTCAAAAAGCACAAACCATCAAATAAAATACGAATGCTATGATTACATTAAAATGAAACTTCTGCTTAACACAAGACATCAGAAGAAATGTTAAAAAAAATAAGCCACCTACTGGGAAAATATATTTGCTAAATAAGCAACAAGGGTTTGTATTCAGAATTTAAACAGTATCTCTATAAATAATGTGAAAAACTTAAATAATGGACAGAAAGGAACAGGCAACTCACAGAAGGTTCTTGAAAGGCTAATAAATGTGTGAATACATGTATAATTTCACTGGAAATCAGGAACATGCAAATTAAAACAATGAGATACCTTTCAAATACATTAGACTGGCAAAAATGAAAAAAGTCTACAAAGTCTTGGTGAAGATGTGAAAGAGATCTCTGAAACCCTGGACATGGAGTTGAAGATATACATACCCTGTATCATAGTAATTCCATTCCTAGGCATGCAAAGTAGAATAGTCATTCTTAAAATGTCACTCTCAGACCAGTAACAACAGCATCTCCTGGGAACTTGTTGAAAATGCAAATTCTCAGGCCGTACTCCAGATCTACTGAATAAAGAATTCTGGGGGGTGGAGCCCAGCAATGTGTTTTAACAAGCCTGCCAGGTGATTCTGGTGCACACTAACATTTGAAAATCATTGCAACAGAGCAATATTCTTCCAATTTTTTTTTACTAAGATCTACACGAAGAAGTGCATATTACATTCTGGCCCATACACATACAGCCCTCCCACCACCATGCACACAGGCATGCTCACAAACCAAAAACTTCAAGAAACATTAATTATTCTTACTCTATGGAACACAGTTTGATATTTTCTATTCTATTTCATTTCATTAGAAAATTGCTGATTATGGGGTGGCCGGTTAGCTCATTTGGTTAGAGCGAAGGGTGCCAGTTCGATCCCCGCATGGGCCATTGTGAGCTGCGCACTCCTTAAAAAAAAAAAATGCCGGTTATAACCGACTAATTGTGCAATACTGCTTATTGCAGAATTGTCCATAATAGCAAAAAATGAAAAGAAAAATCTTCAGGAGAATTAATAAATGAATTATATTTACTATATTTCTGCAATGGAATACTACATAGTTCCTTCTATCACTAGAAGTAAATTTCAAAAACATTATGTATATTGAGTCAAAAAAGCAAGTTGTAGAAAGATATGTACAGCATGATTTCATCTATGCAGTTTCACAATAGGTTAAATTATATGTTGTTTATGAATATATAGCTATGAAGTAAAAATATAAACCAAGGATTATTTACAACTTTACTTAAACATTTGCCAACTTCTCAAAATTTAGAAGCCCTGTGCTTTCACTTTGCTGCTTAGCTACTAGCAACTTAAGTCATATGTCATATGAAAGCCAGGTGCAGCATTCTGAAGAGAAAACTCATGTGATAACAGGAAACCGTATTCACAACCAGGCAGTTGATTATTTATTGACTAATTCCAGAGGCACCATGGCTACCAGATATGGTGGTCCTAGGAATACTACTTAATTTATTACTTCCCTAGGAAATTGGAGGTTACTTGTCCTTCAATTTAGGGCTTCTAGTAGGTATGAACTAGAGTCTCTTCAAGATTTCTTCAAAATGTTAAGGGTAGCTTAGGACCTCAAAAACCCACAAAGAACATCACAGGAAATACTACTTACATAGTATGCAGAGAAAGAATAGTCAAGGCCAACAAAAAAGTACAATCACTATGCCTACGTCATAATTCTTTGATATAATCAAAGCAAATTTAAAAGTATTACTTTAGGTAGAGGTAAATTAAAATGAAAACAACCCGTTTTTTTCTTGGTTTAGCCTATACCTTGTTTGGCTCCCCTGGATTATATGAAGAAAACATAGGAATTTTTCGGATCTCTTCCTCTGACAAACGATTTCTCTGGATCTCATCTTCTGGGACAAATCCTACTGGCTGCGTCAGCTTCTTAGGCCCAGTCCAACACTGCTCAGGTGAATTATCAATAACTTTTGCCACATGGAGACTGGGACCTTTACCCTGTGCTGCCTGTTTTCCCTTGTCCTGGAGTAATGACGGGTTCTCAGCTGTGCCACTATCTCCCACTGATGTAGCTGAGACCAGTGAGTGGGAAGCAAAGGGTTCACCTCTCATAAGTTGGAACTCTTCAAGACGTTTTTTCATTATCATCTCTTGGTAAAAACTTTCCAGGTTGTTCATGGGATCACCTTTGTTCTTCTTTTGGGGTTCATCTGGATCAAGACAAAGAGATAGGGAAGTTCTACAAAGCCTACCAATACAATCTTTGACAATTAATAAAAGTTAAATCTTGGATCTCAGATATAGAAATTCTGCTGGGGCCAGGCGTTTAAAACCTGCGACAAACGACAACCAAACAAGGCTGAAACTATGGTGAGGCAAGTGAGGCACTTGGGGTGCAAAATTTAAGGAGGTGCTCACTCTCAGGGTCATGCAAGTACATACACCTAAATGATAAGTACATTGGAAAATGTAACCTGTATGACCTTATCACACTTTACAAAATTACTAATAATTCTTTAGTATTATCTAATACCAAGTTCATATTCAAATGGCCCTGATTATCTCAAAGATATCTTTTAACACTTGGTTGTTCTATTTAGGATCTAAATCAGCCTTTGGCTGTGATATCTCTTAAGACTTTTTTACTTTAAAACAGTGGCCCTTCTTTCCCACCCCTCCAACCCATTTCCCCCCAATACCATGGATTTATTAGAGGAACCACATTGTTTGTTCACAGAACAAATGTATTTGACTGATTGCTCTTCATGGTATTGCTTAACTTGTCCTCAATCTCCTCCATTCCTTACAATCTGGCAGTTAAATCTAGAACTATCTAGAAATAGTTTATCGAATACAGTACCCACTGACCACACAAATCTATTTAAATTAATCTTTTAAATGTCAGTTCCTCAGTTAAACTAGTCACATTTCAAATACTCAACAGCTACGTGTGGCTAGTGGATACCATATCAAGCAGAAAAGAAAAGACCATTTACATCATTGTAGCAAGTTGCATTGGCTAGTACCTATCTAGGTTTGATTACATACAGGCTCAATATTTTTAGGCAAGAATCCTCCATAGACACATGTGTACTTCCTACTCCATCATAAGGCACATAACGTTTGGTGGTTCCATTTTTAATGATGCTGAAATTGATCAGTGGATTCAGGTGGTGTTAGTTTGATCTCTCCATTATGAAGTTTTTCAATTCACCTTTCACCTAATGGGTTTTACATCCGTTGATGACCACTGCCTAGATCTATCAATTTATTAAGAGTTGTGAAATGGAACTCCCTAATTCTATTATTTCTTTTGTATTTATTAATTCCATTATTGCTTTTGTATTTATTATCTGGAATTCTATAATGAACTTACCATCATCAACTATTTAGTTTCCCTATATACAGTTCATACAGGAAAGACAGGAAAAATGCTTAATTTCTTTCCCATTTATTTACCTACTATGAGAGTAATGAGTTGGTACCTCAGAAATGTCCAATGGTGACAACGATTATTTTAAATTGTGAGATCATGTATTTTGCTATATTTGACTTGTTTCAATTAAATGTACTCATTATTCTTTTTTTGTGGTCAAATTATTCCACTTAGGACCAGTAGTGAGAGTCCCTTCAAATTAGCTCTGTGTTACTTTTCAGTTTTCTGGCACAGCAAGTTGTCCATAGCTCATCCTGCACATTTCCTGACTCAAACCTGGAATATTTCTCCAAGGAACCCCTGGTTCCTTTTAGTATTTAGAAAGCACAATGTGTTGTTAGGTGTATTTACTGTTGTTGAGTTATTTTGCTTCTATGCCTTTTTAGAGGACAAAACTAGGAAATTTTGTCCACTGAAATGGACTTAGAGAGTATTGTGCTAAGTGGAGTAAGTCAGACAGAGAATGACAAATGTCACATGATTTCACTTATATGTGGAATCTAGAGAACAGGATAAATGAACAAACAAAACAGAAACATGCTCATAGATACAGAGAGCATTTTGATGGTTGCCAGATTGTGGGGAGGGGATGGGTAAAAGGGGGAGGGCATTAAGAAGTACAAATTGATAGTTATAGTCATGGGGATGTAGAGTATACCATGGGCAATGTAGTCAGTAGCATTGTAATAACTATGTATAGTGTCAGATGGGTACTGGATTTATCAGGGGATCACTTCGTGAGTTATATACATGTATAATCACTGTGCTGTCCACCTGAAATGAATATGTCAACTGTAATTGAAAAATAAAAAATATGTATATAAAAAATGTTAAAGCAGGGTTTATTAAAAAAAACTAAAAAAATTTTTAAAGAGAAAAATAAATCTTGAGTTCATACTGGTATTTCCACTTCAAATTCAAGATTATAAGGTTTTTACTCAAATTCCTTGATTTTAGACTTGTATCTTTTTTTACATATGCTTAAAATATTGACACCTAATATTAACAAAATTATTTATTAGCTTTTTCCTACAATATATTTATAGAATTTTAAAATGTCAATAACAATACTAATATGACTATCAGGAAAACAAAACACACACTGAATACAGTTTTATATTTCTTTGCAGTTACTGTTGTCCTTAAATATATCCCATTATGAATGTACAAATATTGTTTTAAATTCATTTAAAATAATTGTTCTCTCTGTATGGTTATGCTACCAACTTTATTCATAGGTTCATCTGTATCAGGTTGTTCATGAAGTTTAGGGATTGATTTTAATTCCCTTTTTGATTAAATTTTTTAAATCGTGCAAAACCTTAACAGAAGTCTCACTTCTATCTCCGTCCTCTTCATTCTCATTTATTTCCTTCCCCATAAATAATAATTTTATTAGGTTTTGGCTTTATGATTCCATTTTTTTGAAATTTAAGTAAATATGTACACATACGTAACGTGTGTGTGTGTGTGTGTGTGTGTGTATTTCATTAGATACACTCCTTCCTACCTGAACAGTAACTTAGTACAAGCACTGTTCTACAACTTACTTTTCTGCACTTAATAATAATACATACTGGAGATAACACCATTATTATTAGGTAGAGCTCTTCCCGTTCCTTCTCATAGCCGTGTAATACTCCATTATGTAGATGTACCACAGTTTGATCAAGTACTCCCTACTGATGCACACTGGTCAGTATCTAGTCGTTTTTGCTGTTATAAATAATGTCCTGACAAACAGCCTTGTGCATAAAGGATTTTGTATTTTCCCAGTACATCTTTGAAATAGATTCCAACCGGTGGCTTTGCTGAGACAAAGGGTCGAATGTGTATGTAACTTTTCTACATAGCACTAAATTCCATTCTATAAGAGTTGTACTATTCTACATTTCCACCAGCAAGGTATAAGAATAACTATGGAAGGATTTCTTAAGTCCCAAAAGGACTAAACATTAAAGGTAAATGTTGACAAATTCAACTACATTAAAATAAAATAAAAAAAAACTTCTGTTCTTCAAAAATATCATAAAGAGGTAGAAAAGTTTGGAATGGGAAAAGATATTTGCTGCCCAAATAACTGATAAAGAACACAACCATTAGGAAAATGGGCAAAAGTTGAAAAGGTGCCTTGCAAAAGAGGAAATACACATGGCTAATAAATATATGGAAAATTACTCAACCATATTAGAATTCAGGGAAATGTTAATTAAGAAGAAGGTGAGATACTAATAGAAAACTGCCATATTGGCAAAAAATTAAAAAGAATGCCAATATCATACATCAGTGAGATTATGGAGTAAATGAATCCCTCATACATTGCTGGTAGGAATGTGCAACCATAGTGCAAACCATTATGACGTTATTTACTACCGTGGACTATATGCTCATATTATGACCCATTAATTCCACACCTACACACATACTCTAGAAAAAACTGGGCATATGTGCCCCAGGATACAACAATAAAAACCTTTAGATCAGTGCTATTTATAATAGCCTGAAACTAGCTAAAATACAAGTGTCCATCAAGAAAGAATCAATTATAAAATTGTACTTTAAGTTTATGTAATAATACTACATTCCAGTGAAAGTGAACAAAAAGGGTATGCATGACCAAGTGGATGAATCCTAATGTTTACACTCAAAAATATTTATTCAGTGACTATTATGATCCAGCCACTACTCTAGGTTCTTGAGATACATGAATAAATAAAACAAAGATCCCTACCTTCATAGAGTTAAGTGAATTATATTAGAAAGTTATGTGAGAAGGTTATAATTGCTACGAAACAGAAAAAAAATACAGCAGTATAAGGTCTCACCGCCCAGGGGGTGGTAGTATTAGCAGTTGCAATTTTAATGTTGGTCTGGGTAGGTCTCATTGAGATGATGATATTTAAGAGAAGACTTAAAGAATGTGAGGGAATCCACCATGCTCATATTAGAGTGAAGGCCCCAATGTGGGCATATGTCTAAAAAAAATTTTAAAGTCTGAAATCATACAATGTATTTCTCTGACCACATGCAATCACATCAGAGATCCACTACTGAGAGATAGATGGGAAAACATAAATATTTGGAAATAAGGCAACACACTTCAAAATAGCCCCTAGGTAAAAAAAAACTCACAAAGGAAATTTAAAAATATTTCGAACTAAATGAAATACAACATATCAAAATTTATGGATGCAGCTAAAACAAATCTCAGAGAGAAATTTGTAGCTTCAAAAGCCTGTATCAGAAAAGAATAATGGTTTCAAATCTATAACCTGAGCTTCCAACTGAGGAAACTAGAAAAAGAGCAAACAAAACCAAAGCAAGCAGAAGGAAGAAAATAATAAAGATTAGGGAATAAACCAGTACAATAGAAAACAGAAAAATCAATGAGACTTAAAGCTGAAAACGTTAACAAAATGGCAAACCCTTAACTAGACCGACCAAGAAAATAAGAGAAGGCAAAAGTGACCAAATTAAAACAAACTTAAGAGGTATCATTACTGACCCTATAGGAGTAGAAACAATTTTAAGGTAATATTATAAATAACTTCAGGCCAACCAATTAGAAAACTTAGATGAATGGACAAATTCAGAGAAAGATACAAATTACCAAAGCAGACTCAAGAAGAGAAGAGATGAATAAGTAGAGGATGAATTAGTAATCAACAAACTGCCCACAAAGAAAGTCCAAATCCAGGTGACTTCATTCGTGAATTCTACAAAATATTTAAAGAAATAGTGTCAATCCTGCACAAACACTTACAGAAAATAGAGGAGGAGAGAACATTTTCCAACTTATTCTATGATGTCAGTATTAGACAGAAACCAAAGCTAAACAAAGACATCACAAGCAAAGGAAAACCACAAACCAATATCCCTCGTGAAAACAGACACAAAAATCTTTAACAAAATATTAGCAAGCCTAACCCCAAAACATATAAAAATGATTATTCACATATAAGTGGGGTTCATCCTAAGAATGAAAGATTGGTTTGCCATCTAAAACCTATTAATATAATACATTATATTACTAAATTAAGACCTTAAACCACATGATCACCACAGAAGATGCGAAGAGAGCAATAAACAACATCCAACACCCACAACTAACTAGAAATAGAAGAGAACATAGTCTCAAGCATGGTAAGTTGAATAATGCCCCCACACCAAAGATGTCTACATCTCAATCCCTGGAATCTGTGAAAATGTTACATGGCAAAAGGGACTCTGCAGATGGAATTAAGATACAGATCTTGAGATGGGGAGATTGTCTCGCATTATGTAGGTAGGCCAAATATGATCATAAGGGCCCTTATATAAGAAGGAGGCAGGAGAGTCAGAAGCAGAGGAGCAGAGGTAGTGATGGAAATAGAGGTTGAACTAACGTGAAGAAGGGGCCATGAGCTAATGAATACTGGCGGTCTAGAAGCCGGCGAAGGTTCCTCTAGAGAACTCCAGAAGAAATGGAGCCCTGTGGACTAACTGATTTTTAGGACTTCCAACCTCTAGAACTGTAAGAGAAGAACTCTGTATTGCTTTAAGCCGCTAAGTTTATGGTAACAAGTTACAGTACCCATAAGGCAGTAATACACTGCTAAAGAGCATGTTAAAAAACAAAAAACAAAACAACAACTAGAGCTAAGATCATAGTTAATGGTTGAAAACTGAACGTTTTCCCCCTAAGTCTGGGAATAAGACAAAGATGTCTGCTCTCACCACTTCCATTCAACATTGTACTGAAGGTTCTGGACAGTGCAAGGAGGCACAAGAAAGAAGACCTCCAAATTGGAAAGGAAGAGTAAAACTGTCTTTATTCATAGGCAACACAATTGTCTATGTAGAAAATCCTAAGTTGTTTACAATAAAACTACAAAAACTAATAAAAGAATTTAGTTACAGAATACAAGATCAATATACAATAATCAATTGTATGTCTATATACTTGCATACAACAATCAGAAAATGAAATGAGGACTTATCAGGCAGATCAATTCGTAAGTTATATAAATGTCTAACCACTATGCTATACACCTGAAACTAACATAATATTGAATGTCAACTGTTTTTGAAAACCAAAAATCAAAAAAAGAAACGAAAATGAAATAAGGAAACAACTCTATCCACAAGAGCATCAAAACGAATACATCATTTAGAAATTCATAAAGTATAATATTTATAAACCGAAAGCTATAAAACACTGCTGAAATAAATTACAGAAGATCTAAATAAAGGAAGAAACATTCTATGTTCGTGGACTAGAATATTCAATATTATTAAAATGGAAATTTCCCCCAAATTGAGTTATAGATTCAACACAATTCTTATCAAACTCCAGCAGGCTTCTTTGTAGAAAAATTGACAAGCAGCTTCTTAAATTTACATGGAAATACAGAGGACATAGAATAAACAAAGCAATTTTGAAAAAGAGGAACAAAGTTGGAGAAGTTACACTACCCAATTTCAAAACTTACAATAAAGAGATTCAGAACATAAAGATAGGCATATAGATCAATGTAAATAAAACAAGTGTCCAGAAATAAATCATTACCTTTGTGGTCAATTTATTTTTCCACAAAGTTGCCAAGACAATTCAATGGGGAAATAATAGTCTTTAAAATAAATAGTATTGGAACAATCAGATATCCAATTACAAAAATATGAACTTTGACCTTTATCTCACACATACAAATTAACTCAACGTGGATAACAGATCTAACTGTAAGACCTAAAACTATAACTATTCTAGAAGAAAACACAGGATCATACCTTTGGGACTTTGAATTCAGCAAAGATTTCTTAGACATGATACCAAAAGCACAAGTCATAAAGGAACAAATTGATAAATTCAACTTCATTAAAATTAAAGATACCATTAAGAAAGTAAAAATAAAAGACAAGCTACAGACTGGAAGAAAATATTTACAAATCATATTCTATCGTATAATGCCTTTTATTCAGAATACATAAAGAACTCTTACGACCCAATTCTAAGAAAACAAACCATTCAATCAAAAAATGGGTAAAATACTTGAATAGACATTTCATCAAAGAAGACATATGAATGGCTAATAAACACATGAAAAAGTATCCAAGATTATTTGTTATTATACAAATTCAAATTAAAACCACAATGAGATCAGTACATACCCACTAGAATGGCTGCAATAAAAAAAACAGGCAATAATAGCAAGTGATAACAATGATGGAGAGCAACAGAAATGCTCACACATTGCTGATGAGAGTAAAATGGTGTAACCACACTGGAGAAGTTGGGTAGCTCCTCCAAAGGTTATTATATACGAGGTCAGACAATTAAGTTTGCAAACTCATCCTAGAAAAAGTGCTACATACCTCACTGCTGAATACCACTATGGTCACCTTTGAAGTACTCCCCTTGGGAAGCTATGCACCGATGCCAGCTCCTAGTCCACCCTTCAAAGCAATTTTGGAACTCTTTCTGGAAGGGCCCTCAGAGCTGTCATCATATTACCCTTGATGTCCTGAATTTCATCAAAATGTCTTCCTTTCAATATTTCCTTTACCTTCGGGTAAAGAAAGAAGTCACTGGGGGCCAGATCAGGTGAGTAGGGAGGGTGTTCCAATACAGTTATTTGTTCACTGGCTAAAAACTCCCTCACAGACAGTGCCGTGTGAGCTGGTGCATTGTCGTGATGCAAGAGCCACAAATTGTTGGCAAAAAGTTCAGGTCGTCTAACTTTTTCATGCAGCCGTTTCAACATTTGTAAATAGCAAACTTGGTTAAATATTTGTCCAGTTGGTACAAATTCATAATGAATAATCCCTCTGATATCAAAAAAAAGTTCGCAACATCGTTGCAACAAATTCACGAACTTAATTGTCCAACCTCATATAGTTACCACATGACCCAGAAATTCCATTCAATCAAGAGAAATGAAAACATATCTACACAAAAACCTGGCCATCAATGTTCACAGCATTATTCATAATAGCCAAAAAGTGGAAACAACCCAAATGTCATCAAGGGGTGAAGAAATAAACAAAATGTGTTATATCTACTCGTATACAACGGAGAACTATTTAGTAATAGAAAGTAATGAATTGCTGATACCTGCCACAACATGTACAAACTTCAAAAGTATTCTGCTACCTGAAAGAATCAGATTCCAAAGATCGCATATTGTAAGATTCCATTTACATGA
Source organism: Rhinolophus hipposideros (assembly GCF_964194185.1). Lineage (NCBI taxonomy): Eukaryota > Metazoa > Chordata > Mammalia > Chiroptera > Rhinolophidae > Rhinolophus > Rhinolophus hipposideros. The sequence continues at coordinate 50,576,084 of NC_138046.1, read as the reverse complement.
ACTATCTAGAAACAACAAATTTATAGAGACGGGCTTGGGTAGACATGGGAGTGATTTACTGCAAACAGACTCAAGGAAGATGGAAATGTCCTAAAATTGGATTGTAGTGATGACCGTAGTATTAAATAACTTAACTGAAAATCATCTAATTGAACACTTACAATAGGCGAATTTCATCGTATGTAAATTACATACCTCAATAAAGCTGTTTTAAAATTGAGAAAAAATATTCAGTCTCACAAAATGTTAGAAGGAATAGAGAATAGTGAAAATATTGAAGAATAATTAAATGAATGAAAAGGTATACCATATTCACATTTGAAGATTCATATTGCAAATGCTATGTCAATTGTTCTCAATTGATTTAAATACTCAATGGACACTCAATCAAAATCACAGGAGAGCAAGAGAGAGGAGGGACGGAGGGAGGGATAGACAGAGATAGAAACAGAGAGAGATTGTATGTGTGACAAGCTGATTCTAAAATTTCCATGATAAAGCAAAATGTCAAAAGTAGACAAAACACTTGAAGAACAAGAAAGAAGAAATTGTTCTTCTGCTATACCAGATATCAAGACATTTAAAAAACTAAAACTGTGTGATACTGATTTTGCAATAGCCAAAACAGATCAAAAGAACAAAAGAGAGAACACAGAAAAACATCCACGTGTACATGAACATCTGATACATGACAGAGCTAGCAACACAGTAACAGTTCAGTGACAACATTTTCAAAATATAGTGTTGGAATAGAGGGTGCTCTATCCAGAAAGAGAGAGAGAGAAAGTAAAACCCCACTTCATACCATACACATAAATCAATTCCAGGTGGATTAAAGATATACTGTGTTTCCCTGAAAATAAGACCTAGCTGGACAATCAGCTCTAATGAGTCTTTTGGAGCAAGAATTAATATAAGACATGGTCTTATTTTACTATAATATAAGACCGGGTCTTTGTGATGTGATGTGATGTAGTGATGTAATGTAATGTAATGTAATGTAATAAATATAATGTAATGTAATGTAATTAATATAATATAATATATAATATAATAAATATAATATAATACCGGGTCTTACATTGATTTTTGTTCCAAAAGATGCATGAGAACTGATCGTCTGGCTAGGTCTTATTTTCGGGAAACACGGTAAGTGTGAAAGAAAAAAAGAACATAAAGCTTTTAGAATAAAGAACACAATCTTCTTGAGCTTATATGGGAAAGGTTTTATTAAGCAAAGCACATAAAGCACTAAGTAAAAAGGAAAAAATTAATACATTTTATTACATAAAAATGAATAACTTATTTATTAAGACACCATAAAGGCAGTGAAATGATAAGCCACAGCATGGAAATAGACATTTTCAACACATATAACCAACAAAGGATAAGTATCCACAATAATAAAGAACTTGTATAAACTTATAAGAAATACATGTAAGATTAGAGAAGCGATTTGGCGATAGAATATTCAGGACATACAACCATAACACTTTCCTAGCTCTCTCTTTGTCACGGTACTGAAAGTAAGTAGTAGCACTGAGCTCTGCCACATCTCAGGGCTTTGGGGCTAAGCTATTGCTTTGATACATGCCAAAAGTGACCTCTGAACCAAGACTCCATCTGGATACAGATACAGACAGATGCAAAAACATTCAGGGAGGAAACAGACATTTCCACATTTGCTAAGTGGGCAAAAGAATCAAGTAGCCATTTCATAAAGGAGGCTATCCAAATGGTCAATAAATGTGAGGTCTCCAACCTTATAAGCTATCAAGAAAATGAAATTAAAACCACAATGAAACAAACAACACAGACACAGACTCCTGAAAAATATCAATGTCTTGAAAGATAGAAAGACAGACACAGAGACAGTGGAACTGTTCTAAAGGAAACTAAATGCAACGTGTAATCCCTGATTGCATCCTGGATTTGAAATTGAGAAATTTAATTATAACCTGTATAGTAGATAATATTAGTGTAGGAATGTTTAATATTTTAAGAGTGATCATAATACTGTGATTATATAGGAGAATATCTACATTCTTAGGAGATACATAATGAAGTATTTAGGAGTAACTCTCTTAATGTATGAAACTTACTTTCAAATAGTTTAGAAATAAACAAACTACACACCTTCTCCTGTAGAGGAGGACAGAGGTAAAGTAAATGTGGCAAAATACCAACAGTTGGGAAATGCAGGTGAAGGATGTGGGTGTACTATTATTTCAATTTTTCTCCATATTTGAAATGTTTTAAAATAGAAAGCTGAAGAAAATAGCACTTTACTAAAGACTAGTAAACTAATACAGATTTTGTATTGGGAAATGAGGTGCCGCTGTAACAAATACCTAAAAATGGGGAAGTGGCTTTGGAATTGGGTAATGGGTAGAGGCTGGAAGACTTTCTGAACTGCCTGACAGCAAAATGTTGATTGCTTTGAAGAGAGTGTTGGTAGAAGTAAGGATATTCATACTGGTGGTTCTGGTGAGTGCTCAGAAGGAAGGAAAGAGGACAGTAGAGAAAGCCTTTATCATCTTAGAGAATATGTATATCATCATGAACAGAATGTTGCTAGAGAGTTGAACATTAAAATTTATTCTGGTGAGGCCTTAGAAGGAAATGATGAATATGTTACTGGACACTGGAAGAAAGGCGATCTTTGTCATAAAGTGGCAGAAACTTGACTAAATTGAGTTCTGTTTTTGTGTGGAAAGTATAACTCATAGGTGATAAACTTGGATATTTAGCTGAGGAGATTTCCAAAAAAAGTGTGGAAGATGCAGCCTGGTTTCTCTCAGATGCTTATAATAAAATGAGAGAGGAAAGAAATAAATTGAGGAAAGATCTGTTTACAAAGGAACCAGCATTCGATGATCTGGAGAATTTTCAGTCCATCTAAGATAATGTGCTCTGGAAACAGGGCCAGTGGTGTGGATAGATAAACTTTCACTGAAGAAATTAGGTGTGTGACTCATGGATCCAAGCAACCATCTTAGTAGAAGCCAGGAAAAGAGAGAAGGGGCTATCCAGAAAGGATCTGTGGAGAGCAATCATAGCTAATGGTTTGAATCTCTTGACATACATAAGACAGACAGGTTTTTGAGAATTTTTACCAGCAGAAACAATGCCAGCCTGGTGTGAAAGTGACACAGACAGGACAAAATGAAGGAAGCATGACTCCGAGAGCAAACCCATTGATGCAAAAGCCAGAGAGGATGGGGCTGCAGCTACTATGCAAGGTTGAGAAGGTGGAGCTGTACCAGAGGGCCCAGAGAAGAGGACAGAGGACAGAGCACTGAGCCCAGATCATTCACTATTCTTAGACCTTGAATTTGCTAACAGACCTAACAGAATTTGCTGTGCTAGGCTGCTAACTTGCTTTAGAACAGTAACCCCTGCATTCCTTCCTTTTTAGCTCTTTCAGAATGGGAATGCCTATCCTATGCCAGTCTCACCGCTGTATTTTGGATGCAGATAACTTGTCGAGTTTCACAGGTCTCTGGATAGAGAAGAATTTTGCCCTAGGATGGAACACACTCACAGCCTCACGGACACCCCATTTAGTTGCTTCAGATAATAAGACTTGGGACTTTTTGACTTGATATTTAGATGAGATTTGGGACTTAGACTTCATGTTGGAATAGGTTAAGATTTGGGGGGATGTTGTGATGCGATGAATGTATTTTACATGTGAGATGGATATGAATTTTTGGAGACCAGACAGAGGGAGGACTGCACTAGGTTGAATAGCATAGCATACCTTCAAAATCCATATTCATTCAAAGCCTCAGAATGTGACTTTATTTGGAAATAGGGTCTTTGCAGATGTAATTAGTTAAGATGAGGTCATCCTGGATTAGGATGGGTACTGAACCCAAGACTGGTGTCCTTATAAGGCCATTTGAAGACAGAGACACAGACAAAGAAGGAGACTGCCATGTGAGAATGAAGGCAGAGACTGGAATGACGCATCTACAACACCAAGGAATGCTGGCAACTACTAGAAGCTAAGAGACAAGGAAGGATCTTCTTCTAGAGCCTTCAGAAAGTGCATGGCCCTGCTAACACATTCATTTCAGACTTTTATCAACTGTGAAAAGATAAAGTTCTATTGTTCTAAGCCATTAGATTTGTAGTAATTTGTTATGGCAGCCCTAGAAAAAATAATAGTGATTATAGAAAACTCTCTCAAGAAATTTTGTTATAGGGATAAAGAAAAACTATTGATACACACGATATGAATCTCAAAAAGGTCATGCTGAGTTGAAGCAGCATTACACAAAGAATGCACAGTGTATGGTTTCAGTTAGCTGAAGTTCTAAAATAGGCAAAACCAATCTATAGTGAAAAAAATTAAAATACTAGTCATCTCTGGGAGGGTAGGGGCGGGAATTACTAACAAGTATGATGGAACTTTCTGCAGTGATGGAAAAAGTTAGGTTACACCTCATGTAGTGGTATGCTGCAGATGGGTTAATGATTTGCACCTCTTTTCCCAACTCCATATTCGGTGATAACACATTGGTAAATTAAAATCAGCCAAGGTAGGAGTGTATAAACCATAAAAACTGGCAAATGATACAAATCAGAGCCTTTTTATTCCTCCAGGAAAGCTGGCTGTTAAACATTTACCAACACATCACTACAAAGGTATACACATTGACTGCATGCAAATTTTACATCAAAGAAAAATGTAAGTATTTAATTCTAAGTAACAAGATGCATACTGGTATATTTAGGGGGAGGCATGTATTTACATTGACAATTTATTTTAAATACATTAATAAAGTAAGATAGGTTGACAGATGGATAGAGGGACAGACAGATATATGATAAAATAGACTATTAATGGTAGAATGTAGTCGGTGATATAATGGATGTTTGTGATAAAATTATTTCAGCTTTTTTGTGTATTTGAAAATTTTCATTAAAGATTGGAAAAAACACCTTTTCCCGTTTGGATATCAAAAATATTAACATGTACTTAATCCTATTCTTTTGGGGGGCTTCAATTTTTACATTTCATTTTTTAAATTGATACTTATTGTAGATAGTGAAGTGAGAGGATCTAAATCTACTGTTTGCTAAACAATTGAAGGGAATTTTTTGTTTTTATCATTTTTTAAAGATAGTTCATGGTAGGTGTATGCACACCATGGAAAATAGAAAACAGTACAAAATCATGTTAAAATCCTGAAAGGAAAGAAGCAATATGGAGGATCACTGACTGAGGTCCCTGGGGAAAGAAGAGGAACAAGATCCAGAACAAACGTATGAAGATTAACCTTGGGCAATAAGGACTTTCTTAGCACTGAATTGGGATGGAAAAAAATGAGGGTTAGGATGCAGCATTAGCAGCGTCAGGCAGAAAGTGGAAGAAGGTTCTTGCGGATGGCAGTGTTTCCTTTGAAGTAGGAAGAAAGACTGCTAAAAATGGTGAAACAGTAGAATAAGAAAGAGTAATGAAGATCTCAAATAGTACTTGTAAGGGATGAAACAGAGAGCTGACTAGGAACTAGGCGAGAGATTGCTGAACACGGAAGAAGGCTCTAGACAATACCAGAAATGAGAAACTTGTAGAGGCGCTAATCAACAGTTATCTGATTTTTTTCTAGTAGTGCTCAAAAGCCATCATGCAGAAATAAAGAAGGCAATTAGTTGGATTGATTCAGAATTGAGGTTTTGCTGGGTGGGTATGATTCATAGACAAGAAAGCAAGGAGAATGATTTATTGGCAAGAACACGGATAAATAATGGATGGTGGAGTCTAAGTGAGATGTGGAAGGAAAAGAAGACAAGAACGGAATGACAGATTGGAAGAAAAGTAAAAGGTCAAGGAATTGGAAGATTTCAACAGGGTTGAAGAGATGGTATAATGTGTGTTAAGAGAGTTCTGAGAACCAAAAGGATTAGAAAAAGGTTGTGGTCACAGAGTAATATACTGGAGTTTAAGATTCCAGAGGAAGTATATTTCTAGAGGTAATATATGTTGTTTTAAGGTTAGAAAACGGGAAATGTGTTACTCGCCCCAAAACATTTATCTCAAGATATAGTAAAATCACATTTAATAAACCAAAAGTATTTTCAAATCACATATGCAAGTGACATGATCAATATCACACATATAAGAACAGACCTAAATTTAAGTCCTAGCATAGCCATTTAATAACCGACCTTGAGAAAGTAACTTATCCCCTCAGAAGCTCAACTGTTATCTGTAAAATGGGTATAATACTACCACTATCTCATAGGGATATTGTAAGGTTTAAATGAGTTAATGTGCAAAATGCTTATTAGCACAAGGACTGGCACAAATAGGCCTTCAAAAACTATTAGCCATTAGGACTTCTGTTTCTGGGTAAGATGAAGTAAGCACACTTCACCCTGTACCTCTCACTGAATACAGTTATAAAATCTAGAGAGAATGTCTGGAGCATTTGAAGACTGTGAAAGGTACATGGCAGCAGGTGGAATAGATAAGAAGCCCAGAATTTGTAATAACAAAAGACCCATGCCCAGACACAGCCTAATCAAATTGCTGAAAAGTAAACAGAATGAGTAAAAAAAGACATTTAATTAATAATTAAAAAGGACAGTCTTTTCAAATAAAGGTACCAAGACAGTTGGACATCCATATACAAAGAGATTAATGTAGCCCTAACCTTGCACCATATATGTAATTCAGGAAGTAATTCAAAATGGTTCATAGACCTAAATGAGCTAAAAGCATAAGGTATGAGCTAAAAGTATAAATCTTCTGGAAGAACACATTGGAGAAAATCTTGCCGACCTTGGGTTAGAAAGAAACCGTAGTCACAGGGTTGAAAGTAGAAGTGACTATTTAAACAATATTAGTAAGACTTCATCAAAATCACAAACTTTTAAGCTTCAGGAGATGCCATCAGAGAGGTGACATCAGTGAAGGTGGCAGAATAAGGACCCCTTAAAATTCTCTCCTCCATAAAAGCAATGACCAATACTGGCAGAAACTGTCAGAACCAACTTTTTCAGAACTCTGGAAATTAACCAAAGGCTTGCAACAATCTGGGGAACATTTACTCAAGAAAAGAAAAATCAAGATTTATTACTGAGGTGAATCTCAGTAAGAATACTAAGTTTTGTGGCATTTTAACGTGCCCTTTTTGCATCTTTCTCTCCCAGGTCTGTGGTAACCTTGAAAACCAACCTCCTCAAATCATAGTAGAAACCAGCAGCCTGGCAGCCACTGGAGAAGGAAGAATGGGATTGGAGCTCCTTCAAAGCACCATTCGCAGAGAATTTTTATTACTTGACCTGTCTTCTGGTTCCCTGGACGATCCCATAAGCAATGCTATTTTCATCTGGCCTGACTCAAAGCTCACCCAGCCTTTCTCCGCACAACTCTTTTATTTATTTATTTATTTATTTATTTTTATTTATTTCATTTTTTTATTTATTTTTATTTTTTTAAAATTTATTTATTGGGGTGACAATTGTTAATGAAATTACATAATTTCAGGTGTACAGTTCTGTATTACATCATCTATAAATCCCATTGTGTGTTCACCACCCAGAGTCAGTTCTCCTTCCATCACCATATAGTTGATCCCCCTTACCCTCATCTCCCTCCCCCCACCCCCCTCACCCTCTGGTAACCACTAAACTATTGTCTGTGTCTATGAGTTTTTGTTTCTCATTTGCTTGTCTTGTTTTTGGTTTATATACCACATATCAGTGAAATCATAGGGCTCTCTGCTTTTTCTGTCTGACTTATTTCGCTTAGTATTATACTCTCAAGATTCCATCTATGTTGTCACAAATGTTCCTATATCATCTTTCCTTAACGCCGAATAGTACTCCATTGTGTATATATACCACAACTTCTTTATCCATTCACCTATCGAAGGACATTTTGGTTGTTTCTATGTCTCGGCCACCGTAAACAAAGCTGCAATGAACATTGGAGCACACGTGTCTTTATGTATAAATGATTTCAAATTCTTTGGGTAGATACCCAGGAGAGGGATTCCCCGCACAACTCTTGTCAAAAACAATCAGAGGCAGTTGCTGAGTTGAGGCAAACAATAGGTTAACCAAAAAGCTTGGAAGGAAATCCTGGGAAATGAAATGTCCTTAGGAGGCTCTGAAAAGCTCCAATATTATTTCTAGGAATCTAGCAGGCCACACACATGCATAGGGACGTCCACATGGCTAGAGGTTTGTGAATGCTCAAGAAAAGTCTTAAGCTCTCACGTCTGACTAATCTTGAGTCTCTGAGCAAAGAGAAAGTGAAGGCTAATGAAATTGTAAACTGCCTGGCTGACTACTGAAGATGTGCTCAGCTGGCACACGAAATCGCTCAGTACTGGGAAAAGTGCTAGTTCTAAACATAATTAAAACATTGTGTGAATTTAAAGAAGACCACATATTATACAATTCAACTTATACACAATGTCCAGGATAGGTGAATCCATAAGGACAGAGTGTAGGTGAGTAGCCGCCTGGGTTGGGAGTGGAAATGGACTGAGAGCAATCTCTGGGGTGATGTAAATGTTTTAAAACCGGACTTTTGTGATGGCTGACCAACTCTGTAAATTTACTGCAAATCGCTCAATTGTACATTTAAAATGAGTGAGTTTTATGGTATGTAAATGATAACTCAATACAGAAATGAAAAAAATGACCTAACTACATTCCATGAGAAACTCACTTTTTTAAACAAAATATGAAATTCACTTTCAAATATAACATAGGATAAAAGTAAAATGGAGAAAAAATAGTTCTGGAATGTTGGAGTAAGGACCTCTGAAAATCTGCTACTCCATAAAAGCAGAAAGAACACTGGCAAATATTATCAAAATCAAACTTTTGATAAGTCTGGAAATTAAATAAAGGTTTGCAACAATATGAGGAACAATTATTCAAGAAAAATAGCCAAGTGTCAATACTAATAGGAAAATTTGCTGCATTTCAACTTTCCATAATCCCATTTCCCTCCCTCTCTCCACCTTTGCAGTAGCCTTGTAAACCAATAATCTCGAAACTATGGTTGTGGTAAAAAACAGTAGCCTAACTGATGACAGAGGAAGCAGAGCAGTTCTGGAGCTCCCTCAAAACCCCAACCTAAGAGAACTGTCACTGTTTGACCTGTCTAGCACTGAGATAGGTTAGTTAGCTTGTGGTTAGGTAGACAGGAAGGTCCCTGGTGAAATAAACAAAGACAGCCATATCCTGACACTCCCTGTTCTGAAATGGCTCATTCACTCCAAGACAAAATGTAACGGGGCCTTTATCTCATAAATCCCTTTTGGCCAAAGGGAACAGATCTGATAGATGGGAATGGGTTATTTTGTTAATCCCTTCAGGATGGGCAAAAAACAAAAACAAACAAACAAAACAAAAACCCTGATAGAAGAATTCCATTAGAAGGCGCCAACTCCCTTCTCCAAGCAGACAAGGGAAGATATAAAAATGAAAGCCTTTTTGTCCCACTTTGGGCACCCCAGTCTGGGACACCCTGTCCTTCGAGAGCTGCAACTCTTTACTTTTAATAAACTATCTTCTTTTGCAACTCCTCGCCTCTCCTTGGTCCATGCTTCCATTCTTTGTAAGACACGATCCCAGTACTCACAGAAATTTCCTTCATCAGCACCTCAACGAAAAGCTCCATTTGAGGGTGTTTTTCACTTGGTTCATATCTCACCCTGTGGGAAAAGCCCATCCCTTGGGCATTTGTTCAAAACAAATCAATGGGGATTAACATTGCAGCTGCTTGGAATGACATTATCAGTTGTGGCTAACAAGAGGCTGACAAAAAAGTTTAAAAGAAAATATAGGGAATGAGCATCATACTTCCTGATTTCACACATATTACAAAGATGCAGCAATTAAAACAGTATGGTACTGGCTTAAAGTCAGACATATAGACAAGTGGAACACAATAGAGAACCAGAAATAAGCCACACATATATGGTCAACTGACCTTTGACAAGGGTGCCAGCATGGAGAACTGGATATCCACATGCAAAATAATGAAATTGGACCCTTATTTTACACCACTCACAGAAAATCATTTCAAAATGGATTAAAGACTTAAAATTAAGACCTGAAACTCTAAAAGTCCTAGAGGAAAACAGGGGAAAGGCCTCTTGACACTGGTACTGGCAATGATTTCTTGGATATAACCTCAAAAGCATGTAAAACAAAAGCAAAAAGAGGTAGTAGGACTATATTAAACTAAAAAGCTTCTGCATAACAAAAGAAACAAACAATAGAGCAATAAGACAACCTGCAGAATGGGACAAAATATCTGCAAACCTTATATCTGATAAGGAGTTAATATCTGAAACACATATGGAACTCCTACAGCTCAATGGCATAAAAAACAAAACCTGATTAAAAAGTGGGCAAAGTATTTGAATACAGTGATACCTCGGTTTTTGAATGTAATCTGTTCCAGAAGACCTTTCGAGTTCTGAAATATTTGAAAACAGCCGACAGCTAGGCCTCAGGATCTTGCAATCAGCGGAAGCCGCGTGAAATGTTCGAACTCCAAACTGAAGCATTTACTTCCAGGATTATGGCATTCGTAAACTGAAATGTTCGTCAATGGAGATGTTCGAAAACCGAGGTACTACTGTAAATGTTTCTCCACAAAACATACAGAAATAGCCAAAAGGTATATAAAAAGGTGCTTACCATTACTAATGATCAAAGAATGCAAATCAAAACCACAATGGGAATAAAAAAGGAAGTCTTAGTAAGGATCTGGGAAACCTGGAACTCTTGTACACTTTTGGTAGGGATGTAAAATGGTGTGACTGCTTTGAAAAACAGTATGGAGGGGGGTTGGGGAACTGGGTGAAAAAGGGGAAAGCCTTAAGAAGTACCAATTAGTACGTACAAAATAGTCACAGGGATGTAAAGTACAACATAAAGAATATAGTCAACAATGTTGCAACAACTATGTATAGTGCTTGATGGGTACTAGACTAATTGTGGGGATCACTGCATAAATTATATAATTGTCTAACCACTATGATGTACACCTGAAATTAGTATAAAATAATACTGAATGTCAACTGTAACTGAAAAAAAATAAATAATTTTCAAAAAGTATGGAGGTTCCACAAAAGATTAAAAATAGAAATGCCATATGATAAAGCAATCCCACTTATAAGCATTTATCCAAAATAATTGAAATCAAGGTCTCCAAGAGATATCTGCACTCACATATTCATTGCAGTATTGTTCACGACAGCCAAGATATTGAAACAACCAAACATCCATTGACGGATGAATAAAGAAAAGTGGTATATCCATACCATGGGATATTATTCAGCCTTAAAAAAGAAGGAAATCCTGCTATATGTGACCTTTGAGGACATTATGCTAGGTGAAATAAGCCAGTCACAAAAGGATAGATACTACATGACACAACTTATATAAGGTACAAAAATAATCAAACACATAGAAGCAGAGAATATAATGATGGTTGCCAGGGGCTGGCGGAAGGGGAAAATGGGGAGTTACTACTCACTAGTTATAAAGTTTCAGTTACGCACGATGACTGAACTCCAGAGATTTGCCCTATAATATTACACCTATAGTTAACAATACTGTATTGTACACTTAAAAGTTTAAGAGGTAAATCTCATGGTAAGTTCCTACCACAACTTAATGAAAAAGAAAAAAAATGCAGAACAAGATGTTCATAGCAGGCTTTGAGTTCACACATATTCCTGGGACTCTAGAAGGTAACGGATAGGTACAGTGCTGTGTATATGCCCAGGAAAGTTAGGGCCCGAGAAGTCATTAATCTCTCTCCTCTGGCTGACTGTGAGGGTCTGCGCAAGCAGGAAGTGAAGTCTAAGGCAGAGCTGAAAACTGCCAGAGTATTGAGTGACCAAACATACACACACACACACACACACACACACACACACACACACACACACGGCCCCTTGGCAAAGGCTGGGAGACTTTTTGGTTGAAGGCACTTAAGGAAAACTCCAGTCATTAACAGACCACTATGCTAACTGAACTGAGACTTCAGTGGCTACACATGACAAAGAATTAAAAATTTATAGACTCAGTCCAGTAAAGTCACTAAACAAATAAATAGCAACAACAACAAACTCTGGGTGGGTGGGGGTTGATTGATTTTCAGAGTTGTCACATTGTATTATTTTAAATGGCTAATTTTCAACAAAAAAATTAGAAAACTGTATATTTGTGACCCCTTCCCAAATTCATATGTTAAAACCCTACCCCTCGGGCTGGCCTGGTGGCTCAGGTGGCTGGAGCACTGTACTCCTAACGCAGAGGTCGCCGGTTGGATTCTCACATGGGCCAGTGAGCTGCGCCCTCTACAGCTAAGATTGTGAACAACAGCTCTCCCTGGAGCTGGGCAACCAGGGGCAGCTGTGAGCTGCCACAGGCTGCTGGGTGCTGCTGCGGGCTACCGTGTGCCGGGCTATCGTGTGCTGCCATGAGTGGCTGGTGGCCAGTGTGAATGGCCGGCAGCATTCATGAGTAACCGGCAGCTGGCGAGAGCTGCTGTGAGCATCCAACTGACAACCGGTGACCGACTGCCTCAGCTGTGGGGAGCGTAGGGCTCATAATACCAGCATGAGCCAGGGAGCTGTGCCCGACACAACCAGACTGAGAAACAACGGCTTGAACCAGAGTGCCAGGAGAGGCGGAAGAAGGGGAAAATAAATAAATAAATAAATTGGTGGGGAGAAAGATGGTGCTTTAAAAACAATAACAACAACAACAACAAAACAAAACCCTACCCTTCAATGTGACGGTAATGGGAGGTAGGGACCTGAGAGGTCATTAGGATGAGATGAGGTCATGAGGGTGGAGCTCCACCTCAGGAATGGGATTAGCACGCTCCGAACAGTCATCAGGGAGCTTGCTTTCCCTCTCTGCTCTCCGCTATGTGAGAATCCAACAAGAAGTCAGCAGTCTGCAACCCAGGAGAGGACTCTCACCAGAACCTGATCGTGCTGGAACCCTGATCTCAGACTTCTAGCCTCTGCCTCCAGAACTGTGAGAAATAAATCTGTTGTTTATAAATCACCCAGTCTACAATACTTCGTTACAGCAGTCTGAGCTAAGATGAAGATACTGCAAAAAAAACAAGAACGAAACACACAAAAAAATCCCACAATATAAATAAAAAAGTATGGCCCATATACAAAATTTGATAGAAACTATCCTGAGGAAGCATATTTGACTTCTCAGACAAAACTTTACAAGAGTTATTGTAAGTTCTTCAGACAATAAAAGGAAATCATGCATAAAAAACTAAAGGATGTGCCAGAATGCCTTACCAAATAAGGAATAAAAAGATAAAAAAATTATAACAAAGAACCAAACAAATTCTGGAATTGAAAAATACACTACTGAAATGAAAAATGCACTAGAGAAGCTCAATAGAAGATCTGAGCTGATAGAAGCAAGAATCAGCAAACTTGGAGATATGTTGACTACCTTATCTGAGGAAGATTACTCAATCTAAGAAGAAGAAAGAAAAAAGAATGAAGAAAAAAACAACAGAGGCAGTGAGAGGACATAGTTGATGTGCTAAAAGAAAGAATGCCAACCAAAAAAACTCAATGACAGGCAAAAAGCTGTAAAACTAAAAGAGAAATTAAAACAAGCCAAGATAAACACAATCTGAGAGAATTCATTACGAGAAGACCTGCCCTATGAGAAAAACAATAGGGAGTCTTCAGGCAGAAATAAATGGATACTATACAGTAGCTCACATACACACCAAGAAAGAGCACTGGTAAAATTGACTACATAGGTAAATATAAAAGACAGTATATATGTTTTTGTCTTTGTAACTCTTTTTCTTGTCCTATCTGACTTAAGAGACAAAAGATAATTGCATAACGCCATAATTATGAAACTGTTGATGGGCTTAAAATATACAAAGATGTGATTTGTATGACAATAAGCATACAGAGGAGGAAGGTGAGAACAGAACGAAAAAGGAACAAAGTTTTTGAATATTTGAAATTAAGTCGGTATTAATGCAAACTAATGTGTTTAAGCTAAGATGTTAATTATAATCCCCAGGGCAACTACTAAGAGAATAACTAAAAAAAAAAAAAAATAGTGAAAGAAACGACAAGTTAATTAATGTGGAATACTGGAAACACCTATTTAACATGAAGGAATAAATGAATAGAGGAATAAAAAAGATACAAGACATATAAAATGAATAGCAAATGGCAGATATAAATCCTACACTCTGCTTAATTGGAAGAATGGATCAAAAAAAAAAAAAGAAAACCTGATCTAATTAGTTGCTGTCCACAGTTTAGTTTTAAAAAAGGTTGAAAGTAAAAGGATGGAAAAAGATATTCAACGCAAAAAAGAATAAAGTAGAGCAAGGTATAAGAAAGTTGAATCTTCTCTTTTTTCCTTCGTAAGTCTAGCTAAAGGACGTGAATTTTGTTGATCTTTCCAAACAACCAAACTTTGGTTTGATTTTCTCTATTTTTTAATTCTCTATTTCATTTATTTTTGACTCTAACCTTTATTAATCTCCTTCTTTCAGCTTGATGTGGGTTTAGTTTGCTATTCTTTTTGTAGTTTCTTTTTTTAATTTTAATTTTTTTAAGAGCAGTTAAAGGTTTACAGCAAAACTGAAGGGAAGGTATAGAGACTTCCCAAACACTCCCCTATCCCTACACATGCAGTCTCCCCCATTATCAGTATCTCCTGTCAAGAGTGGTACATCTGTTACAAATAATGAACTTACATTGACACATCATAATTACCCAGCCTATAATTTACATTACAGTTCTCTCTTTGTACATTCTCATTGTACATTCTATGGGTTTGGACAAATTTTTAGTTTCTTAAAGTAGAAGTTTGGGTTATCAATTTGAGATCTTTCTTCTTTAATAATATGGGCATTTACACCTTTAAATTTACTAACAATTGTCACCCCAATAAACTTTAATTTTTAAAAAATCCCCTTAAATACTGCTTTTATGGCATTTCATAAGTTATAATACGCCAAGTTTTATTTTTATTCATCTCAAAGTATTTTCTAATGTTCCTTGTGACTTTTTTTGATCCATTGGTTATTCAGTAGAGTGCTGTTTAATTTCCACATATCTGCAAATTTCCTAAATGTCCTATTATTGACTTCCAATTTCATTCCACTGTGAATGGAAGTGGCGAGAGTGGACAACCCTGTCTTATTCCTGACATTGGGGGAAATTTTTCAGTCTTTCACCATTAATTATGATGTGAATTGTTAACACACACACACACACACACACACACACACACACATATATGGTCAATTGATTTCTGACAAAAATGCAAAGAGAAGTAAATGGAGAAAGAATACTCTTCAACAATTATTGCTGGAATTGGACATTCAAAGGCAAAAAAGTGAACCTTTAACTTAAACCTCACACCTTATATAAACATAAAGTCAAAATGGATCATAGATCTAAGTGTAAAATATAAAACTACACAACTGTTAGAAGAAAACAAAGAAAATTATTTTTCATAATCTGGTGTTAGACAAAGTTCTTAGACATGAAAAAACACAACCCATGATCCATGAAAGAAAAAATAGACAAACTGGACTATATCAAAATTGAAAACATTTGCACTACGGCAAAAAACTTGTACACTGAAAACTATAAAATGTCATTGAGAAAAATTAGACACAAATAAATGCAAAGACATTCCGTGTTCATGGATTGAAGACTTGATATCTATCGTTAAGATGTCAGTACTACCCAGAGTGATTTACAGAGTCAATACAATTCCTTTTAAAATCTCAATGATATTTTTTGCAGAAATAGAAAAATCCATGCTAAAATTCATATGATATCTCAAGGGACTCCAAATGGTGAAAACAATCTTGAAAAAGAAGAACCAAGTGGAGGTCTTACACTTCCTGATTTGAAAACTTACTACAAATCCATAGCAATTAAAACAGTGCAGTACTGGTATAAAGACAGACATATATATCAACGGAATAGAATGGAGAATCTAGAAATAGACTCTCGCATTAATGGTCAAATAATTTTCAGAAAGGGTGCTAAGACCATTCAATGGGAAGGACAGTCTTTTTAACAAGTAGTACTAGAAAAAACTAAGTATTAACATGCAAAAAATTAAGTTGGATCCTTACCTTATACCATATACAAAAATTAATTCAAAATGGACAAAAGACCTAAATGGAAGAGCTAAAACTCTCAGAAGATAACATAGGTGAAAAGCTTTATGACATTAGATTTGGCAATAATTTATTGTATACGACAGCAAAAGGCCAGGTAACAAAAGAAAAAATTGACAAATTGGCTTCATAAAAAAAATAAAAGCTTTTGTGAATCAAAGGACATTATCAACAGAGTGAGAAGGCAACCCGTCGAATGGGAGAAAATATTTGCAAATCATATATTTGATGAGGGATCAATATCCAGAATATATAAAGAACTCCTACAACTCAACAATAAATAAACAAACAACCCTTTGAAAAAATGGACAAAAGACTTAAATAGACATATCTCCAAAGAAGATATATAAATGGCCAAAAAGTACATGAAAAGATGCTCAGCATCACTAATCATTAGGGAAATGCAAATCAAAACCACAGTGAGATACCACTTCACACCCATATGACCATATATATATATAACTAATAAAAGAAAATAAACGTTGGCAAGGGTATGGAGAAATTGGAATCAATATATGGTGATGGAATGAGAATTGACTCTGGGTGGTGAACACATAATGTGATATATACATGATGCATTACAGAAGTGTACACCTAAAACCTATGTAACTTTACTAACAATTGTCACCCCAATAAAGTTTAATTAATAAAAAGAAAAAGAAATTGCAATCCTTGTGCATTGCTGGTGGGAATGTAAAATGGTATTAGTTTCTATGGAAACCAGCATGGTGGTTTCTCAAAAGATTAAACAGTATTACCACATGACCTGGCAATTCCACTTCTGGGTATACACGCTAAAGAACTGAAAGGCAGGACTTGAACAGATACCTGTACATACAGGTTTATAGCAGTGTTATTCACAATAGTCAAAAGGTAGAAGCAACACAAGTGTCCACTGAAAGATGAAAGTGTAAACAGACTGTGGTAGATACATACAAGAGAATATTATTCAGCCTTAAAAAGGAAATTCTGACACATGCTACAACACGGATGATCCTGAAGACATGATGCCAAACAAAATAAGCCAGACAGAAAAAGACAAATACTGTATGATTCCAGTTATACGAGGTACCTAGAAGGGGCATATTCAGAGAGACAGAAAATAGAATGGTGGTTGCCAGGGCCTGGGGAGAGGGAAAAGTAGAGAGTTAAGTGTTTAATGGGGACAGAGTTTCCGTTTGGGAAGATGAAAAAGTTCTGGAGATGGATGTTGGTGATAGTTGCAGAACAACGTGAATATACTTAATGCCACAGAACTAAACGCTTAAAAAAATGTTTAAAATGGTCAATTTTATGTTAGGTATATTTTACCACAATAAAAAAGACTGCTCTGCAAAAGACAGTGTTAAGAGAATGAGAAGACAAGCTGCAGACTGGGATTAAATATTCACAAATCAGATATGCAACAAAGAATTGCGTTTGGAATATATAAAGAATTCTCAAAAGTCACCAGGAAGAAAATAAACAACCCAATTAAAAAACAGCAAAGATTTAAACAGACACTACAGCAAACAGGATATAAGGATGGCAAATAAGCATATGAAAAGATGTTCAACATCATTAGCCACTAAGGAAATGCAAATTAAAACTATAATGAGATACCACGTCACAGCTAATAGGATAACTAAAATAAATGCCAACAATACCAAATGCTGACAAAGATGTAGAGCGACTGGAACTCTCATACATTGCTGGTGGGAATGCAAAATGATTCAGCCACTCTGGAAAATGGTTTGGCAGTTTCTTATAAAGTGAAACAAACACTTACCATCTGACCCAGTAATCCCACTGCTAGATATTTACCTTAGAGAAATAAAAATTTGATGTTCACACAAAAACCTGTACAAGAATGTTCATATCAGTATTATTCATAATCACCATAACCTGGAAACAGCCCAAATGCACTTCAATGGGTGAATGGATAAACAAACTTTGGAACATCCACACAATGGAACACTACCAAGGAAAATGAATGAATTACTGATACACATGACTTGGATGAATCTCAAAGGCATTATGTTGAATGAAAGAAGCCAATCTTAAAAGATTACATGTTGTGTGATTACATTTGTATGACATTCTCTACAAAACAAAACTACACTGATGGGAAACAGATCAGTGATTGCTGGAGATTACGGATGGAGGTGGGGGTGACTATCAATGGACGGTATGAAGAAGTTTTAGGGTGATGGAGCTGTTCTCTATCCCGATTGTGGTGGTGATTAAATGAATCTCCATGATTTACAATCACAGAATTGTACACCCCCCCAAAAATCAGGCAATTTTGTTGTAAGTTCATTTAAAAAATAAAAGAAAATATTAGCTATATATCATCATCATCATCATAAATAGTTACACTTTACTGATTAATAGAAATATCCAGAATTAGTTGTGAAATATGATCTAAAAACTATTAAGGTTGTTTTATGTCTGGTATAATAACTTAAAAATACAGAGAAAAAAATCAGTAACACTAAATGTAAAAACTTTACAACTTCTACTAACTTCTCTCTTTAATAGTCTATATCAGAATAATATGCTCCCTCTGGATCATTTCCTATAAACATTGTCATATACTGGATATGGAATTAAATAAGCACTCAAGTTAGAAGTCTGGGGCCCTAGGTCACATTCCTAAATCTAACACTGTAAGAAAACTCTCGACTTGCCTTTTGTGCCTAATTTTATCTTCCTCTTCATTGAGGTCATGTACTTGTCTGCACTTGTCTTTTTGTGGTATGCTGTGAAGGTTTAAAGCAAGGAGTTTCAAAGATAGGAAACAGAACAGATTCACACACCACCCGCCCCCACCGCCACCCCAAATACCAAGCACTGCTCTAAGTGACTCACAGGGATGACCTCACTTACTCTTCCTAAGGACCCTGCCATACAGCCAGTACTATTAGCATTCTCATTTTAGAAAGAGACTGAAGCATCGGGGGTAACTTGCCCCAAATCGGACAGCTAGTAAGTGGGGAACCAGGATTTTCTAGGCAGTCTGCCTCCACAACCTGTGTTCTTAATCAGTATGCTGTAATGTCTCTGCATAAAAGGCTAGTCCTCTCATCTCAGCATAGGTGATTCCCAAGTCTGTAGATCACATTCTGACCTCTTCCCCCAAGCGTCACTGCTGCATTTCTAACTGCCTCTTCAATATCTGCATTTCATGATCCTGCCATTCTCACAAATTCAACTTGTTTAAACTCAAACTCATCACCTTTCATCAAAATTTCCCCATAAAAGTGTCCTTCATTTTGCCAAGTGTTAAGTCACACAGCCTTGAAACACCTGGACTGCCTCTGACACACTCTTCTCACTGACCCTCCTCCTTCAGTCTCAGTCAACAAGTTTTCCCAACTCTTCCTTTGCACTGTCTCATAACCATACCTACCTCCCTTTCCAAATCCACCGCCATCATCCTAGCCCAGACCTTCATGCCTAAATGACTGTAATACCTCCTACGTCGTTCTCCCTGCTTCCAGTTCTTCCGCTCTCATCCCGTTTCTTGGTCACCATCTTAATTATGTTCAAATATCACTTTCATCATGTTACTCCTGGCTCAAAAACCTTTAACCATAGCCAAAGTAACTAACCAAATAACTAACTGTATAGGTCTATACTACCCACCAAAGAAAGGTCAAAATTTTTAGCTACCTCGTCTATCACAACACCCCCAAACGCACCATATTGCTCACACCATCTGCTGCAACTGAAATGCCTTTCCCTCTCCTCCCTAAAGAAAAGGCAGTATTAAAAAAGCATTTAAATCTTACCTCCTCTGAGAGGCCTCCTTCAGCCATGGCAATGCACAGTGGCCTGTCCCTCCTCTGAACTCCTACAGCACTTAATAACTGTACGTAGCATTGTTACTAAATACCATGTTTCTTTCTCCAATCAGACTGTAATTGGCGCAAAGTCAGGAATCATTTCTTAAACTTCTGTGCACTTTCCAAAGTGTCTAGCAAAACTTATCTGTTAAACTCATTCTTTCTGGTTAAGACACAGACCATTTATCTATGTATTTTGTGCTAATTTATACTTCAGCCTAAAGACCTTTTGTAATCTAGCCTCACCTACCTTTCCAGTGTCATCTCCCGTCATCCCCTGCCATGTCTTATACCACCGTCACCATAATGAACTTTTCATTGTTCCCTAGACACACCAGGTCCTTTCAAATCCTGTTCCTATTCACCCATTATCTGTAACGCCCTCTCCCCCTTATTTACCTGACAAATGTCCGTTGATCCGTCAAGACTCAGTACAAATGTCAACTCCTGACTCTCCAACTAGACTTAGGTGCTCTATGTTCAGTGCTCTCTCAGCATTTTATTTGCATCTCTATAATAATCATTTCCATGATGAACTGCAACTAACTCTCAACATATCTGCCTCTCTCACAGGACTATACATTCCTCAAGAGTAGTGATAGTTCGTCTTTCCTCTACTCTCTTTACTAACTCTTCATATTTAGTGCCCTGATGTTAAATCTCTCAGTGAAAGAACATATCAAAGTCAGTGGTGACCACATACCTTGGTAATAAAGAGCCTTAAGGAAGGAGTGACGATCAGCTCCCTGAAATAAGGAGTTTTCTATTTCCATTTCTCGCCGGGTCAGCTGTTTGCTCTTTGCAAATCTCTGTGGCAGGCAAAGAATGCGCTGACGCTCCGAGATCCTTTCTTCAATATCTTGAAGACGATTCTGTATTGCTTCAGGGGTTGCCCTCAGTTTTGTCCTCTGAAACCAGAGAAATGAGATGGCATATATCATAGGGGACATACCCTGAAAGTGATGGTATGATGCTTCAAGTAAGAAAGAAGATGATCAGGGCCCAGAAATGAGCATTTATACACGCAAGCGACAACTTCTCTTTTACCGTGGTCTCTATCCTAGAAACCAAAGATTCAGACGCAAAGCTCAGTTTTGTGAGAACTAAAAATTAAAAGGTTCTCTGCCAAATGAAGAGATCTCGCCCTTGACTGTCCAGAGAAAAAAAATTGCCCCACTCACCTTTTCACCTGAAGCATGGCTCTTCCAGATCAAGATTTCTGTTTCATTGAGCCCTAGTTCCCTGAGAGAAGCAGTTTCCTGGTCCTTCTCATGCAGTATCTGGAACTGGGACAAAGTCATAGTTCCGGCTGCTTCTTTCCCAAAGGGCTTGTACATAGTACCAGGAGCAAAGCTCTCTTTCTTAGACACACATCTGCAAAACACATGAGAAGAGAGTCAGAACATCTTCAAGTTACCACAACTCACAGAAATGGGGCTCACAATTAAAAGAGGCACAACGAAACTCCTCGGCAATTTTTCTCTCACATCCTATTTCTAGGCTGAAGCACCACTGGAACAATATGGAACTCCGCCAACAGTCCCACCACCATCCAGGACTAAGAAACGACGGAATCAAGTCTTTATTTCTCGAGTACCTACTGTGCATCAGACAGTGTGCTAGGTACTGAAGCTTTACCAGTAAAAAAGATGCAAATGGTTTCTGCTTTTGGAGAAAAACAGTGGAAGGAGAGGCAAGTAAACAGGGGTCTGTCACCTGGAGATAAGGGTCTATGATACTCTACCTTTTGGCAAAATCAATACCTACTCCTCAATGGAGACAGCGGTATCAAGTTGATGCTGAAGGAGGCTTTTTAGCTGCCTCTCCCCTTCCGTTTCCAACTCTTCCAAGACATGCTCATCACTCTTCACACAGCTGTTCACCCTGCAGTAGATATGGAAGGAGAACTGACTCTGGGTGGTAAATACATATAGATGATGTATTACAGAATTGCACACCTGAAATCTATATATTTTGTTGACCATTGTCACCCCAACAAATTTTAATTAAAAAGAGAATATACACAGAAGTAGAAGAGACAGTGAAATCTCCAAATATATTCTTTACCTATATTATCTATCATTAGTTCCCCATTTGTTCAACGACCATTCTTGAACAATTGGTTGCCCTTTATCATTCAGCAAACATTTATTAAATACCTACTTAAACACAATACACTGTGTAAGGTACTAACTGAGTCACATATTCAAGACATATTCCCGAGTGATGTCATAGGAATGGTGGCAGCCCAGAGCACTTTTTGAGTTTTCCTCCGGATCTTATCACAAACGGGACATATAACCCATCAAAGGACTCTCTGCTCATCACGCAGAACAGCTAAGTGACTCGTGCAAGGATTACTTGCAGGTGGGCAAATTGGGCGAGCAGGGGAAGAGGGAAGGGAGCAGAGTGGAGACACTGCCCGCACCTTCGGCTGTGGAGACTGGCCCACATCTGCGGCGGTGGAAACGTGGCTGGCATCAGCAGCTGCAGAGATGCAGGGGATCCCAGGATGGAACAGAGAACACAAAAGCCAGGAGGTGGGCTCTTTCCCTATGTCCCACAGCTGATCTCTACCGAGGGGGCAGCATACCCAGCATTTGAGGCAATAACCTCAGCTGGGTCCTCCAGTTGGGCCATAGGCCGGACAAAGGATACAAACTCCGTACTTGGGCCCCTCCCCGCCCCTTCAAATCTTACCCCCACCCCTTCCAGACGTCATGAACTGAAGAGTAGTATCAGATTACAGAGGAGCCTTAGTGCTCAGGCTCTGGGAAGACTGGCGTGCAGCTCTGACTCAGGGAAGAGGATGGGAAGAGTGCAATTTTTGCTGGGCTAGGAGAGTAGAGACTCCTCCAGGCCCAGCCACCACCTTTTCTGGCCTGCAGGAGGACTGTGACACAGCTGGGCTGGGAGAGAGAAGACCCCTCCATCCCCAGCCCCTACCCTTTCTGGAATGCCTAGGACAGGCAATTACATCTGCGGAGGCACTCCCGGGGATCAGCAGTAAGCGGCAGAAGCAGCTCCCAGCTTTCAGGAGCTCAGAAATCTCCCGCCTGCCACACACACACACACACGCACACACACACACACACACACACACACAGAAGAAGTGCCCTAAGACTCAGGAGAACTGGACACAGGGCTGGTGGTGTTACTCTCAGTGTGCATATGTGCAGGCAAGGGCAGAAACTGCACTGACTTTGTGAAAACGACCATCCAGACCCCTTACCCCCACGCATCTAAATCTGCAGTCCCAACGTCACTCTGGGCACCAAGTGACCGGCTCTGCCCGCACACTACGCATGGGACTCTTTGGTACAGCAGAGGAGAACCTGGAGATTACTTGGTGGGCTTCAGCCAAGACTGGCACTGCTTTTTTTGTTTTGCTTTGTTTTGTTTTGCTTTGTCTTTATATCTTTGATATTGTTGCCTGTGTTGAATGGGGGTTGTCGATTGTTTTTACATGTGAATGTATTTGATTTTTTCTTTGTTGTTGTTGTTGTTGTGCTTGGTGACCTGCTTTGTACTGAAATTGCCCTACCAGGGCCCACCTTAAGAGGCACAAGATTCAACATATCCAGAGGCCAACTCCAGACAAAACCAGAGTATTACTGGGTTTGACCTAAAAGTTCACCCAGGGGGAATTCTCTACAGGCACAAGAGCACATAGAGGCCAAACCACATTTAAGTGGTCAACCGTCACTCAGCAAAACACCCTGCAGAGGGCAGAGCCAACTAGTCACCCTAGTAGTTAACCCCACCTACTCAACAAGCAAAAAGCAATTAAAGATCTTCTTTAACAGGACAATATACAAAACACAAGAGTCACCTTTGCAGCACACGCAGAGGAGAAGAACGAAGTAGTGCAAGTCAAATATAAAGAACACATACTACATAACATAACTCAGCAAGAACTAAGAACTCTAGATGATCTACCTAATACATCAAAGCAAACACAGAGAGTCAGCCAGAATGGGGAAACAAACAAACATGTCCCAAATAAAAGAACAGAAGAAACCTCCAGAAGTGGAACCAATCTATCAGAGACAGAGTTCAGAACACTGGTGTTAAGAATGTTTAAGGAGCTTAGAGAAGACATAAAGAAGGATAGAGAAATCATAACGAACAACCAGTTAGAACTAAAGAACACAATTACCGAAATTAAGAACTCACTTGAAGGAATTAACAGCAGGTTACATGAAGCAGAGGATCGAATCAGTGACATAGAAGACAAGTTAGCAGAGATCACCCAAACACAACAACAGAAAGAAAAAAGAATAAAAAAAACAATGAAGATGGTTTAAGAGACCTCTGGGATAACATCAAGTGCAACAACATGCACATCATAGGAATACCAGAACGTGAAGAGACGAAGCAAGGGATTGAGAATATATTTGAAGTAATAATGTCCGAAAACTTCCCTAATCTGATGAAGGAAACCAACATACAAGCCCAGGAAATGCAGAGAGTTCCAACCAGGATAAACCGAAACAGGTCCACACCAAGACACATTATAGTTAAAATGGCAAACCTTAAAGCCAAAGAGAGAATCCTAAAAGCAGCAAGAGAAAGACAGAGGGTTACATACAAGGGAACTCCCATAAGACTATCAAATGACTTTTCTACAGAAACATTGAAAGCCAGGAGGGAGTGGTAGGAGATACTCAAAGTGATGGAAAACAAAGGCCTACAACCTAGATTGCTTTACCCAGAAAGGCTATCATTTAAAGTTGATGGAGAGATGAAGAGCTTCCCAGAAAAGAATAAGCTAAAGGAATTTATTACCACCAAGCCAGCATTGCAAGAAATACTAAAAGGACTTCTGTAAATAAAAGAAAGATGAAAACAATCTAACTGCAAATTTAAAAATGGCAATAACTATGTACATACAAATAATCACTTTAAATGTAAACGGATTAAATGCTCCAACCGAGAGACATAGGGTGGCTGAGTGGATAAGAAAGCAAGACCCTTCTATATGTTGTATACAAAAGACTCACCTCAGATCAAAACACACACAGGCTGAAAGTGAAGGGTTGGAGTAAGATATTTCATGCAAATGGAAATGAGAAAAAATCTGGAGTTGCAATACTTATATCTGACAAAATAGACTTTAAAATGAAGAACATATTAAAAGACAAAGATGGGCACTATATAATAATAAAGGGATCGATCCAACAAGAGGACATAACCCTAGTAAACATCTATGCACACAACACAGGAGCACCTAAATATATAAAACAGATATTGACTGACATAAAGACAGAGATCAACAGTAACACTATCATAGTAGGGGACTTCAAAACACCTCTGACAACAAGGGACAAGTCTTCCACACAGAATAATACATTGAACCACTTGGATTTAATCGATATTTTCAGAGCATTTCACCCCAATACTGCAAAATACACGTTCTTCTCAAGCGCACATGGAACATTTTCCAAGATAGATCATATGTTAAGCCACAGAACAAGTCGTGATGAATTTAAGAAAATTGAAATAATACCAATTGTCTTCTCTGACCACAGTGCTATGAAATGAGAAATGAACTACAGGGAAAAAACTGGAAGAAACACCAATTCATGGAGGCTGAATAACATGTTACTAAATAATGAATGGGTCAAGCAGGAGATCAAGGAAGAAATCAAAAGATATCTCGAGACAAACGGAAATGAAAACACGACAACCCAAAATCTATGGGATGCCACGAAAGCAGTCCTAAGAGGGAAATTCATAGCATTGCAGGCCTACCTAAAGAAACAAGAAAAATCACGAATCAACAGTTTATCTTCACACTTAAGGGATCTGGAAAAAGAACAGCAAAATAAGCCCAAAGGGAGCACAAGGAAGGAGATAATAAAGATCAGAGCAGAAATAAATGAAATTGAAACCAGGAAAACAATACAAAAGATCAATGAATCCAAGAGTTGGTTCTTAGAGAAGATAAACAAAATTGACAAACCTTTAGCCAGACTCATTAAAAAAAAAGAGAGAGGACCCAAATTAATAAAATCAGAAATAAAAGAGGAGAAGTGACAACAGATACCACAGAAATACAAAAAAATTTAAGAAATTACTATGAGCAACTATATGCTAACAAATTTGACAATCTGGAAGAAATGAACAATTTTCTAGAGGCGTACAACCTTCCAAGGCTAATCAAGAAGAAACAGAAAACCTGAATGGACTGATTACCACCAGGGAAACTGAATCAGTAATCAACGATCTCCCAACAAACAAAAGCCCTGGATCAGATGGCTTTATAGGTGAATTTTACAAAATGTTCAAAAACGAATTATCACCTATTCTCCTCAAGCTCTTCCAAAAAATCCAGAAGGAGGGAAGACTCCCAAACACTTTTCACGAAGCCACTATCACCCTGATCTCAAAATCAGAAAAAGAAACCACAAAAAAAGAAAACTACAGGCCGATATCGCTAATGAACATAGATGCAAAAATCCTCAACAAAATATTAGCGAACAGAGTTCAGCAATACATTAAAAAGATTATACACCACGATCAAGTGGGATTCATCCCTGGTATGCCAGGGTAGTTCAACATCTACAAATCAATTAATGTGATACACCACATTAACAAAATGAAAAATAAAAATCACATGATCATATCAATATATGCAGAAAAAGCATTTGATAAAATCCAGCAGCCATTTATGATAAAAACCCTGAAGAAAGTGGGAATAGAGGGATCATATCGCAATATATAAAGGCCACAGCTAACATGATAAACCCACAGCTAACATCATACTCAATGGGGAAAAGCTAAAACCGTTCCCCCTAAGATCAGGAACAAGGCAAGATTGCCCACTTTCTCCACTTCTATTCAACATAGTGCTGGAAGTTCTAGCCACAGCAATCAGACAAAAAGAAATAAAAGGCATCTAAATTGGTAAGGAGAAAGTAAAATTGTCATTATATGCAGATGATATGATACTCTACAGAGAGAACCCTAAAGACTCCACCAAGAAACTATTAAAGTTGATAGAAGAATTTAGTAAAGTAGGAGGATACAAAATTAATATTCAGAAATCTGTTGCATTTGTATATACCAATAATAAAACATCAGAAAAAGAAGTTAAAAAAGCAATCCCATTTACAATTGCTCCAAAGACTATAAAATACCTGGGAATAAATTTAACCAAAGAAGTAAAAGATCTGTACTCAGAAAATTATAAGACACTGAAGAAAGAAATGAAAGAAGATGCAAACAAATAGATGGAAACACATACCATGTTCATGGAAAGGAAGAATATAGTTAAAATGTCCATACTGACTAAGGCAATATACATGTTCAGCGCAATTCCTATCAAACTACCAATGACGTTTTTCACAGAAATAGAACATATAATCCTAAAAATTATGGGACCATAAAAGACCCCGGATAGCCTCAGCAATCTTGAGAAATGAGAAAAAAGTGGGAGGTATAACCATACCCGAAACCAAATTATACTACAAGGCTACAGTAATCAAAACAGCATAGTACTGGCATAAAAACAGACACATAGATCAATGGAACAGAATAGAGAGTCCAGAAATAAATCCATGCCTATATGGCCATTTAACCTACGACAATGGAGGCAAGAATGTACGGTGGGGTAAAGACCGTCTATTCAATAAATGGTGCTGGGAAACTTGGACACACGCATGCAAAAAAATGAGGCTGGACCACCTCCTTATACCATATACAAAAACAAATTCAAAATGGCTTAAAGACTTAAATGTAAGATCTGAAACCATAAAATACCTAGAAGAAAATATAAGAAGAAACTTCAGACATTACCCGGAGTAAGATTTTTACTGATATATCCCCTCGTGCGAGGGAAGTAAGAGGAGACAATATAAACATGTGGGATTACATCAAACTAAAAAGTTTTTTCACAGCAAAGGAAACCATCAATAAAACAAAATGGGATCCTACTGAATGAGAAAAGATATTTGCCAATGATATATTTGATAAGGGGTTAACATCACAAATTTATAAAAAACTCACCCAACTCAACTCCAAAAAATCAAAAAAACCAATTAAAAAATGGGTAAAGGACATGAAGAGACATTTTTCTAAAAAGGACATACAGACGGCGAACAGACATAGGAAGAAATGTTCAATCTCACTAACCATCAGAGAAATGCATATAAAAACCTCAATGAGATACCACCTCACCCCAGTCAAAATGGCTATCATCAATAAATCAACAAACAACAAGTGCTGGCGCGGATGTGGAGAAAAGGGAATGCTTGTGCACTGTTGGTGAGATTGCGGATTGGTGCAGCCACTATGGAAAACAGTATATAGGTATTTCAAAACTCTGAAAATGGAACTACCTTATGACCCAGCCATTCCATTCCTAGGTATCTATCCGGAGAAATCCAATACTCTAATTCAAAAAACTTTATGCACCCCTATGTTTATTGCTGCATTATATGCAATAGCCAAGACATGGAAACAACCGAAATGCCCATTGGTAGATGACTGGATTAAGAAACTGTGGTACATTTATACAATGGAGTATTACTCAGCCATAAAGAAGAAAGAAATCTTACCATCTGCAACAACATGGATGGACCTAGAGAACATTATGTTAAGTGAAATAAGTCAGACAGAGAAAGACAAATACCATATGATCTCACTTATATGCGGACTCTAAAGAAAAGAATAAGTGAATGAACAAATCAGAAACAGTTTTGGAGACAAAGAGGAAAAACTTAGGGTTGCTAGATGGGCGGGGCGGTGGGGATAAGGGGGAAGGTGAGGGGATTAGAAAACAGTCGGTAACCACAAGATGGCTACGGGGTTTTGAAAATTAATTTGGGGAACGTAATCAATAATGTTGCAAAGATTTTGTAGGGTTTCTGATGGACACGTGTCCCATTTGGGAGATCATGTCAGGGATGATGTAGATGCTTGATCACTGCACTGTACACCTGAAGCTGAACAATAATGAATGCCAAGTATAATTTTATATATATGTATATATGTATGTATACACTTACAAGAAGGGGAGTATAGCATTAGGAATAGACAGTGGAAATGTAATGGCTCTGTGCGATGTCAGAGGGATAGTGGATGGGGGGGGAGGCGTTCACACAGTGTGAGGGATATGAATGATAAACGTCTAAGTATTACTTTGTCTTGTGCACCTGAAACTAATAAAAAAATATATATATAGCATAAAAAAGACATTGTCCCTATCCTCAAACAGCTTGAAATTTACTTAGGGAGAGGGAATATATATGTGTATATGTGTTATTTGTGTGTGCATCGCAGGAAGGTGGGTGGGAGAGAGAGGGCAGGGGAGGGTAAGAGTGGGGAGGAGAGGAGAGAACAATACAGAGAAGCATACGAGGTCTGACAATTAAGTTTGCGAACTTTGTTGCAATGACGTTGCTAACTTTTTTGATATCAGAGGGATTATTCACTACAAATTTGTACCAAATGGACAGTTTACCAAGTTTGCTATTTAAAAAGGCTGCATGAAAAAGTTAGACGATCTGAACTTTTCAGCAATAATTCATGGCTCTTGCATCACAACAATGCACCAGCTCACAGGACTGTCTGTGAGGAAGTTTTTAGCCAGTACATAGATAACCAACTATATTGGAACACCCTCCCTACTCACCTGATCTGGCTCCCAATGACTTCTTTCTTTACCCGAACGTAAAGGAAATATTGAAAAGAAGACATTTTTATGACATTCAGGACATCAAGGGTAATACGACGACAGCTCTGATGGCCATTCCAGAGAGTTCCAAAATTGCTTTGAAGGATGGACTAGGCGCTGGCGTCCGTGCGTAGCTTCCCAAGGGGAGTACTTTGAAGGTGACCATAGTGATATTCAGCAATGAGGTACGTAGCACCTTTTCTAGGATGAGTTCGCGAACTTAACTGTCTGACCTCTTATGCCAAATCAGCAGGAGTTTACAGAAGAGCGAATTGGGAGCTAGGCGGTAAATGAAGACTTCGGAAAGGTAATTCTTAAACTGGCATTTGAAAGACTGGGTGTGATGAAGGAAAGAACAGGGAGAGCAAGTATAAGGAGATGTTTTGGGGGACAATGAGAAGTTCAATTTAGCTGGCATTCATGTATGAGAGGACTGGGAGATAACCTTGGAGGGATAATTAAGACTCAGACTGTGAATGGCCTTAAATATACCAACTAAGGAGCCTGAACCTTAATATATAGGTATTAGAATGTAATTTATTAGGTAGCTAAGTGACACGGTACAAGTCATGGTTTAGGAAAAAGAATGTGGGTATAACATGCCTTGTGGATTAATAGGAAGGAAACCAGAAGAACTAGGTGGAAAACTATTTAAATGTATCAAGCATAAGGAGGTAAGGTAGGGGTAAGGGAGAAGTCAAAGATAACCCTGAATTCAAGCTATGAAACTGAGAGAACGAGGGTACCAATGAGGGAAAGAGGAAGCTCCAAATGAAATAAATGGTTTGGGAAAGGGAAAGTCAGTATTGTTTTAGTCATGTTGAGTTAACTACTTATTACAACTGAAAACACCACCATGTAGTACCAGGAATACTTCAAAGACTTATTGAGTCTGAGGTGACAGTATAAGTGATATTGACTAAAAGAAAAGTGAGAGATGTGAGAATTGTTGCATAGATGAGAGTTTCAGGCTGAACATGTAAATCTCAAGTCATCTGTATTGTCAGGGTCTGAAGCTGTGAAACAGGAGATCTCCAAAGGAGAGAGCACAGAAACAAATATGAAAAGGGTCACAACATTTTATAGCCTAGGTGGAAATCTAGGTAATGCTAGTAACATGAGCTAACTAACTCTAAATAATTGAAAACTCTTACTAGAGTTTAAAGAAATAGCAAGGCCATTTAAGTAGGCAACAGATTATAAAAGACAAAAACAACAAAAAATGTAAGCTAACTCCACGAGGAAAATAAATATTAAAATGATTTTTCTTATAAAATAGGCCTTTACTATTGGGGCCTAGGAAAAGTGCCCCCGGTAAATACAAGCAAGCTTCTCATGCCCTAGAAAGACTAAGAAGTATTTCAGGAAAACTTTAAGTATCTTTAGGCCTAGGGTTTTAAAACATCCCTTTTATGTATCTTAGTTTTATTATTTAGAATTCTGAAAGTTCTTCCTAAGTTTAAAGTGGCTTTGAAATACATAAACCATACCTAAATAAATCAGTACACATGAATCTCAAAAAGAAATGTTGAGTGAAAAAAAGCAAGTCCCAGAAAAATTCATATGTGTCCATTTATATAAAGTTGAACAATGGATAAAACGAGCAATATTTTGTTTATGGATAAATTCCTAAGTGGTAAAATGATTTTTTTTTAAAAGAAGCAAAGGAATGTTTACCACAAAATTCTGGATAGTGGTCCCCTCAGGGGGAAGGGGGGAGGAGAAGCAATCAAGAAGCACTGGGGACTTCTAAGGTACTGGTAATGTTCCAATTCTAAAGCTTGTAGTAGGTCTATTATCATTCTTTAAAGTATATATAGATATAGATATAGATATAGATATAGATATAGATATAGATATAGATATATATACATAATTTTTCATGTGTGAAACATATCATAAGAAACATTTTTTAAGAGTCATTTTGAGGCAGGGAAAATCAGAAAACAGTTTTTAAAAGATGCAGAAACTGACAGTGCAAGACAGCAGTGTCAGTAAGAATTTTAATAGAGCCCACCCACCGCCCTATTCCAGAGAAATTATTCTACTTGCAGGGAAAATACAAAACTACTTTAATAAGGATCCTTTAAAAACGCTTTGTGTGCTATCAATAATTGGGAAGCTTGCCTTCAACAATGACCCAAGTTAAAACTGCCATTTCCTGCAGAACCAGTAGGGGGAACTGCTTGCAGCAGTGCTATTCTTTTCCTGTAATACACCGAATAGGTATTGTACGTACTTGACTTCTAAATTTGTAGAAACAAAGCATACTTGCTTACCTTAAGATCTGAACGCGCTACATGCTTTTGGGGCCTGAGCAAGTCTCCTTTAATACACAAAAACTGCAAATAAAGGCGCCCACCCACAGCCCTTTTCTGAGAACAGGGTGGAGATGAGGGGAACGAGGAGGAGCTGGCCTGGGTTTCTCCGGCGCAGGGCATCTGTCCGCCAAGAGCCTTTCACCTGGGTGGGTCTGTCTGAAACATAAAGAAGCCACAGCATCTGTCCAGCTCCCGGGACCGGCGCCGTGGCCTAGATGGCTGGGCTGGAAGGGCATTCCTACGGGAACCCGCAGCGGCGGCAGCCCTTCCTAAACTTCCCCTTGCAGGCCTGTCTAGCCTGTCTCCCCTCCTCCCTCCTCCTTTGTCTTCCCGCTCCCACGAAACCGCATCCCGACAACATGACATAACCCAAACACAAAGTAATACAAGCCATTTTAAAAGTTAAATGGTAGAACAGAGCTTCCTTCGCCGCCTGTTCTCAGACAAACCCTTACCTCTTCATGTTTCCACAGGCCCCTATTTCTAACTTGGGTAAATAGGCCGTGGACTTCAACTCCCAGAACTCTGCGCGGTAGATTCGAAGGGGATTGTGGTGGAGCGCGCGGCTCTGGGAATTGTAGTAGCGCAGAACTAAAAATACTGAAAGAGAAAGTACGTATTCAGTAGCCGGTATGTTGTAAATTTTTCAAGTATTTCTCTCGAGTTTCTTGTAGAGGTTAAAGGCAGCACCCAAAATATCCAGCTCATAAACCTAGTTGTCACCTTTGACTTCTTGACTCTCTCATCCAGTATCACCAAATTCTGGCGCCTCCAATTTCCTTCAGTTGTGTCCCCATCAGCTCTGCTTCTGTTTTCAGACTTACTAACCTCCTGTCATTTCAAGTGGAGCCTTTGGTCCATCCTCTGCGGTGTAGCCAGAGTGATCAGACACAAGTTTGATGACCTCACTTATAACAATGGTTCTCCTCTATCTGTAACAGAGGCTTACTTACAAGACATTTATGTCGTAAGAATCAGAAATCCATACGTATTCAGGCCCATGAACGTTTTACGGATAATTACGGTGAATCAAGAGAGACGTACAGCATAGCGATTAAGAGCATGGACTCCTAGTTCCCAGAAGTGCAAATAGAAATATCCTTAAGTATTTGAAAAGAAAGATGTTTAATCTCATAAGTGAGATGGAAATCTCAAAGTACACTGACTATAAAACACCTGACCTGGACTCCTCAAAATTGTCAAGGTCGTAAAAAACATAAGTCTCAGCCGAAAGAAACATGGTGATGACAAAATGAAATGTAGTATCCTGGATGGGATCCTGGAACAGAAAAGGGGCCCTAGGTAAAAGAAAAAAAACGGAAACATGAATAAACTATGCACTTTAGTTAATAATGAGGTTGATTAGCTGTGACAAAATACCAGAGACAGGTTAAGATGTTAACACTAAGGGAACTGAGTGGAGGCATATGGAATTCCATACTATGCATCTTTTCTGTAAATCTAAAACTGTTCTTTAAAAAAAGGTTTATTTTAAAAAGCACACTAAAATAACATTTTTCACCTACCAGATTGGTAAAGGTCCACAAGTTTGACAACACACTTGTTTTGTTGAGATTGTGGGGAAATAGGCACTCTCAGTACAACGCTGGTAGGAACATACATTGGTACCTCTATGGAATGTAACCTGAGGATACATCTGAAATCATAAATGCACATTCCCTTTAGCACAGTAATTTAATGTGTATGAATGGTATCCTCAATATGATGCATCCTCAAGTATGTACATGTGTATATATATCCACTGCACTGTGTATATATATATCCACTTTGTTCTTTATAATAACAAAATACTGCAAATAACTTAAATATCCATGAATGTGATACATCCATTCAAAGGAAAACTATGCAGCAGTCCCAGAGATGACTGGGAAAGTTCTCTATGGAGTGCTACTGAACAATCTCTAAAATGTATTTATTTTGATAGCAAGGTACAAAATGATTTATATAGTATGCTTTCGTTTGAGTAAAAGAGGGAGAAATATGTTTTCTCATATATGCATAAAATGCCTCTGGTGGTAAGTGAATGACTTCAGGTAGGGAAAATGGATGGTGAGGAACAAGGGTGGGAAAAACTCTTCACTGTGTATCTTTTTTGCATTCTTTGAATTTCGAATTACGTTATTATATAACCTAGTCAATCTTTTTTTAAAAATGACAGGGAATCCTTTTTATATCACAAAAAGCCAAAGAATAAAAAGATCATGTGTTTGGGGGGGATCACAATGTTTGAGATTTCTCAGTTCCCGGTTATTGACAATATAGCATAATAGGTAATCTGGACTTGAACTTTTGCTTTGGTAAGTTACAAGACTATGTGAAAGTCAGTAAGCTCCTCTAACTGGTCTAGGCCAGTTTCCTCATCTGTAAAATGAAAATAATACCTCAGAATAGGGTCACTGTAAAGTACTATACAAAAGTACAGTTTTAAAGTCACTTAATAGGGTGGTCATCTATGAGCAAATATTCCAAGGTTATCCAGTAGGTTCAGACTTATTCAAACTGGCCATATTGCCATGCATAAGTTAGAGGTTAAAAACAAAGAGCAGCTACTGGAAGACTTTGCACTTCTTATCCTAAGAACTTCCAACAGATTGAAAATCTCATGCAAAGTATCAGTGTGGGTCATATCATAGCCTGCACCAGATAAGTCCTATACAGTGGTGGGGCTGAATTCTGCCACTCAACCAAAATGTCCAATTGAAACAGTCATCAATAATGAAATGGAAAAAATACACCAAAATTGCTAGTGTGTTTGTCCCCTGGGAAGGTGGCAAAGAGTGAAACAAAACTACACTGTCCACCACACCAGACTTGTATACAACTTCTAATGAAACATACAGCCTATTGGTACTGAAGTGGTATATACTATATTACAAACCCACTAGGTGGGATGAGTGGGGAATGAATAGCTAAAAATATATATTCACATAGGCTAAAATTGCAACTGGAAAAGCAAGGTCATAAGGAAATATTACTCTATGTACCTGTGCATGACTGTAGCCATCCCTAGAGGTAGGTACTGAGGGGAAAAACATTCAGAAAACTGCATTAGAAGAAAAACCAGGCTATTTCTAGCTCAGGCAAACTTATTAACTGTGGAATAATAACTATTCCATTTCCCACAGCATCCCTCTCTCTGCTTTAAAAGGACATCAGACAGTATATAAAAAGCTTTGAGATTTCTAGATGTTACTCATGAGCACAGAGATATTACCATGAAGTAATTTCAGAATTTCACCCCTAGAATAATTTATGACAAACTGAAAAATATGCCGCATTTGTCTTTCTGATAATTTAACAAAGTTAGTTTAATTAAGCCAGAAGCTCCTCCTTAACATAGATATATTTTCAGGGTTTGTCCTTTTTAGGTACTTTGTTCACAGCACACTTCTGATGAATACATTATGAAGCAATTATAATTTCCAGATGTGGAAGATGTTAAAGCCAAAATCTTTTCTTGAGATGGGATAGCATCACTTGTCTAATATGAAGTATAAACAACTGTGCACGTATTTCATATTCCCCAAATAAAATAGCATAGATGCTTTTATAGAAAATAAATATAGCATACTTTTCAAATGACAAAAAATGAGTAGATAAGCATGGGGAAAGTGTCAACACGACAAATTTAAGAATTCTCCTTCAGCTAATACGTTAGCTAGTCTTTAACAATGGTTAGGAGGGACTCAAGATTCCAGTACCTAATATAAATCTTGCCTTGAAATGATCCAAAAAAAAAAATAGGTTATTTCTCAACTTTCTGTTAAAATTTACTCAACATGGTCATGTTGAACCAGAGTCAGAAGGAACCTCAGAGATATACCAGTAAATTTTGTAGTGTTACTATATTGATTTGGAAGCCACTTGCATCCACTGACCACTTTTATATCCTGGGGGAAAAACAATAGGAAAGAAAAACACACTAGAACTCTCAGTGCAAAGTCAATAGGAATACCGTAGTCTCCTCTTTCTTTATTATACTAAAGAATTTTACAGTAAGCACTTACTGTAAAAGTAAAGACGTAAAATAATCACAAAACTTCCACAGAATGAAAACTCATTTCTTTCAGTTTGGAAAACCTTAATATTGTCCAATTCTTTCATGTTATAAACAATAGATGATGTCTAAATGTAATTGTCTAGTTCACTAGACAGGGACAAGACTAAATCCAGTGTTTTCTCCAATACAGTATATTTTTTAACTGAATGTGGAACTTAACTTATGCATAGACTACTTTACAGGAGTTAGATCTCTAAAAACAATAGGGAAAATGTCTTTATCTAGGGTATAATAGTAATAATACTAGACTCAAAAATAAAGATTATTCAAGATTTTACCCAAAAGACGTTTACCTACAGAAATCATAAAATTAAATGATCTATGGATTATTTTTGTATTCTACACTTTTCAGTGGTAACAAAAACTTACTTGATATGAAGCTGCTACTTCGAGAATTTGGGGTAAGAAAAAAAGAGGCCATTTAAATTCTGATATTTAGTTTAGTCATAAGGTGATGAAAATCACTAATACTCATTTAAAAAATATTTTCTTCTTTTAATATGTACCCCTCAGGATGATCAGCTGTGGTCAGTACAACAGAAATTCAGCTCAGTAATTCTAATTCTAGTGACTAGTAAACACTAGTCACTAAAAACCTTTCAAAGAGTTTATTTTGGTGTTATATTTTTACTTTTTAGAACATCACTTTTATTTATGACTTAGGTGAAACATGAAACATAAGAGATTAGGCTAAGAACATGGCTTTTACTTGAAAAATAAATACACAAAAACAAACTATAAATCATATGCTTAGTGAGCACACAATGTGATATATAGATGATGTATTATATTAGGCTGGTGCAAAAGTAATTGCGGTTTTTTTAAACCTTTGCAATTATTTTTAACCTTTTAAACCGCAATTACTTTTGCACCAACCTAATAGAAATGTAAACTTGAAACCTAGGTAATTATACTAACCACTGTCACCCCAGTAAATTTAATAAAAAAGTGCTCCTCCAGTGAACACACACACACACACACACACACACACACACACACAAATCATATGCTAAAACCAAGTAAAACACCAGGACAACTGTACATCAAAAATAAATTGACTGAAACTTGCCCTTTTAAAAATGACTTAATTCAAGTTCCAAACCCACTCTAACTTTCCTTTCCATCTTTGAATTTCTATAACACACTTTGTGTAGTTTGTAACACACTTCCTTGTATTGTCTATATTGTTTTTATATAGACATACATTGATTATATCTCAAACTAGACAGTAAGTTCCTTTGAGGAAAGAGGCTTTATAGTATGTAGCACTACTACGGTACGTAACAGGCAACCAGCAAAGACTAGTTGGCATTTCATTTTTGGTGAGAATTTCTCTATGATCTGGTTGGAATGAGAAGGATGATGTGTGCTGGTGGTAGAGTATGGAATCTAGGAAAGTAAGACACAAATTACACAGAGTCAACATCTAATAGGCTGCTGTCTACACAGAAAGGCTAATATAGTTTTGATTTGCTAATGCTAAAACCCAAACTATAGTATAATTCTCAACAACACAATATTTAAATGGAAAAGAAACCCTAAACAAATGCACACTTTATTGCAACCAAAGAGTAAATACCAACTGTGACTACTACTCTATTTAATGTTATCAAAACTTATAGGTAATGAATAACCCAAAAAACAACATGCTAAAGATACGGTCATTCAATCAAAAACAATCCTGATAATGTGTTCCTGCTACTTGAAAAGACAATCCTTGAAAACCTGTGTTACCTCTTCTATCTTCCTTTGCAGCTTGCCTATAGGGGGAAAAAGTAACGCATCATTAATCTGAGGTCAAAAAATCCCAGGAACATAATAACTTACATTCTCCCTTCAACATATAATCTATAAAACTTTACATATTGATTTTTACAGCTTTAAGTATTATAAAATACAGAAGGAAAAAAGCATCCATCTATTGGAAAACTATGAAAACAGTGGACAAGACTGGTCTCGATTTGCTCTCCCTAGTTTTCAGGCAAATAGCAGTCTACATGACATTTGTTGAAGTGTTAACTGCTCTTTACTCATTATAGCCTGAGAGTGTCATACAGGATGATCATTAAATCGAGGGCATAGATATTTGTAGGTCTTTGCTGGCCTATAAGCAAATTAGTACACTGAGTATATTCATTCACATTTCTGTTCCATTCTAATGATTTATTTAACTTGTTGGTCCTTAAATTTGCTCAGGGTCAGAGCAACACAAAACACCATTAAGTTTAACAAATAAAAGAGTAACTTTCTATAGTAAAAATAAACTGTTGAAATAAGTATGATAATGTGTTTTTCCATTAATGTACACAAATAAACTTGGTAATTTATTCTAGTGTTCATTAATGCTCACTAGTTGATAAGCAATAACTGGTGCCAAAGATTTAAGGAAAACTTTATAAGAGAAAAACTGAAAATTTGAAACAATATATTTTAATTTTCTTCATCCAATTGGAAAAGCCCCAATGTTATTCAGTTTCTAAAGTATAATACCTCATTCTATCTTATGACATACAGACATTTAAAGATCACACCTTACAAGCAGGTGATTTAAATAATAGTTGTCTCCTGAAAAGCTAGAAAAACTATACATTGAGCCTGGCAAAATATATCTACTTTTTGTTGTAAAAACTAACTGCAGGGTGCAATTTCCCCTCCTACACAACATTTTCAATGTGATAGAAGCACAAATAAGCACTGCAACAAACCATTAACTTGAGTCCAGAAGAATTAACATAAGCACAATCTACTTAATTTGCTGATTGATGCATATTAAATGCAAAGTACTACATTTATAAAAAAATTCAAGAATCAATAAAATGTCAAGAAACACAAGTCAGCATTATTAAGAGAGCTGTATTACTATAAACATTTTGTCATGTCTTCTAATTGAATTCCCAGGACAATTTCTTTATTAACATTCTTTAAATTTGTTAGTTTTATTCTTTAAAGGCAAAAACTGTACCTAGGCAACTAACTGCCCAGAGTTCTAGATCCATGATATGTATCTGTAACTGGTTCCTGCAAGCCTATTAAATTATATATCATACTAGAAATAAAATGCTACTAAACAGTCAAAATTTGGAGAGAAACATGCCATACACATTTTGACATTCAAAAATAATTGTACTGAACAATATGAAAATCTAATTAAGAAAATTCCCTTCACAATGGCATCAATAAGAATTTATAAATTTAGGAATATGCTTACCAAATGAAGTATAAAACCTGTACACTGAAACTACAAAACATTGCTGAGAGAAACTAAAGAAGATCTAAATAAATGAAAAGATATTCCATGTTCATGGATTGAAAGTCTCAATAGTATTGAGATGGCAATTCTCCACAAATTCAATGTAATCCTAATTCAATGAAAATTCCAGCAGGCTGTTTTTGTAAAAATACACAAACTTTAAAATTTACATGGAAAGGCAAAGAATCCAGAGTAGCTAAAACAATCTTGAAAAATAATAAATTGCACGAATTACACTACCCGATTTTAAAACTTACACAAAGCTACAGTAACAGAAACAGTGTGGTAGTGGCAAAAGATAGCCAAAGAGATCAATAGGACAGAAAGAAGGTCCAGAAACAAAAATCTTGTATTTATGGTCAATTTATTTTTGACAAATGTCAAAAATAATTGCCAAGCAATTCAGTGGGGGAAAACACAGTCTTTTTCAACAAATGGTATGGGGAAAACTGGATATCTACATGCAAATGAAGTTGAACCCCTACTTCTAACTATGCAAAAAAACAAACAAAAAAAAACTCAAGGTGGATTATCGACCTACATGTAAGAGCTAAAACTATATTTGGAAAATAAAATACAAATGTCAACCAACTGACTAAATGGAAAAACAGAATGTAGTCCAGTCCACACACTAGAATTCGACACAGCAATAAAAAGGAATGAAGTACTGAAACATGTTACATCATAGATGAACCTTGAAAAAATGAAGCCAGACACAAAAAAACCACACATAACATGATTCCATTTATATAAACATTCTAGAAAAGGCAAATCTATAAGGACAGAAAATAGATTAGTGGTTGCCTGGGGTTCAGAGTAGGAATGGCAATTAACCACAAATGGTAAGAGGGAGCTTTCTGGGGTAATGGAAATACGGGATTGTCTGATGTTTGCATAATCCTATAGCTTTAGTTAAACAGCTATTGGTTAAGGCTGCACGTTGGCATATTTAAAAGATTTCTTAAATATTACGCCCCTAGAAAAAAGAAACCTCATATACTGTTGGTGGGAATGCAGATTGGTGCAGCCGCTATGAAAGACAGTTTGGGGATTCCTCAAAAAAATAAAAACAGAATTACCATATAACCCAGCAATCCCTCTCCTGGGTATCTACCCAAAAAATCTGAAAATATTTATGCGTAAAGATACACGTGCTCTAATGTTCATTGCAGCTTTATTTATGGTGGACAAGACATGGAAACAACCAAAGTGTCCCTCAATAGATGATTGGATAAAGAAGTTGTGGTGTATATACACAAATGGAATACTATTCTGCCATAAGAAAAGATGAAATAGTGCCATTTGTGACAACATGGATGGATCTTGAGATTATTATGCTGAGGGAAATCAGACAGAAAAAGTTGAGAATCTATGTAACTTTACTAACAGTTGTCACCCCAATAAACTTTAATTTAAAAAAAGAATTTATTGGGTAACCAGTATGTTGTAAATAGTAAATTTTTCAAGTATGTCTTTTGAATTTCTTGTAGAGGTTAAAGGCAACACCCAAAATATTCAGCTCATAAACCTAGGTGTCACCTTTGACTTCTTGACTTTGTCATCCAATATCACCAAAGGCCAAAGCTAATTAAATTGATACCTAGACTATTATCTTGAGACTGTCATCTGAGAGTGCTTTTTCTATTACAGTGCAGAGGTTTGTCAAATGCTGTGAAAATTTTAAATAAAAAGTATTATGCTGAGCTAATA
Source organism: Rhinolophus hipposideros (assembly GCF_964194185.1). NCBI lineage: Eukaryota > Metazoa > Chordata > Mammalia > Chiroptera > Rhinolophidae > Rhinolophus > Rhinolophus hipposideros. The sequence continues at coordinate 50,535,009 of NC_138046.1, read as the reverse complement.
CTTGGCACTACAGCATAACCCTATTTGTTGTCCCTTCAAACACTAAAGTGCTCAAAATAAGGCAGACCTATCTTAATCCCATCTGAGGAGATTTCATTGCTGAAATATTATCAGGCCATTTTAGCTGTGAGGTGATCATACAGCACTGGACCCAAAAACAGCATTATAGCAAGGCTCCAGTATATTTACAGTTTTTAGTCATTAACAGGAAGAAAATTGCTTTAGGGAGCAATCTGTATATCTCACAAACCATATAAATTCTGCTATTTGTGAGTGATTTAAGTCATGTTACATATAATTCATCTGGAGAGGCTCTCCAACTTGAGGAAATTCACTTGAGCACAAAATGTGCATCAGTTAGATTAGTGAGGTGTCCCGACCTGCAGGATCGACAACGGAAGACCTGGGGGAGAAATAGGGGCTCGGGGGAAAAGGGGTACGCGAGAAATGGAGACAAGACAGGAATCTGATCAAGTCTCTCTTTATTGAAGGTAACAGCTTGTATATATAGATTTAGGCACATCAAAGAAACTTCTGGTCTCCCAATATGGGGACCGACCAATCAGAGGGTGCTTCGTCATGGCGGGCTGGCTGAGAAATCGAAATTTAAACAACAGAATCGAAACTTAAGCTTGGCCCAGGGGCAACCAGGTGCAAACATGTCCGGGCATGTCTGGGCGGGTCCGGGCAGGCCGGCCCCGGACAGGTCCTCCTTTTTTATTTTGTTTTGAGGAATAGAGAGATGGCCCCTCGGGGACTGCGTCTGTCTTAGGTTGCCAGGATGTGGGGTGAGCAGTGAGTCAACCATGACTCTTAGCATTTATGTGACCCTGTCACCAGACATCACCGTGAACCCGACTCCTGGTCATACCCGTCGTTGACTGTCCAGTCCATCTCACAGGGGAAGGGGGTCTTATCATATATCATTCAATGACAAATATGAGCCACCCTTGTTTCTCATTTCCAAACGGTGGTAATGGACCTGTATGGGTTTGGCCTGGATGGCTTCGATCTGTTGTTTAATGAAGCCTATAAGTTTGTTAAATAAAAAAGGCCCAAGCGAGGCAATCAGCAATAGGGATAGTAACGGGCCCAAAAAGGGGAGGAGATATGGCAATAGTCCATTCAATCCCGTCCATAGTGGATTGGCAGCCAATTCTTTTCTTCTTCGCTCTAGGTCATCTTGCAGCTGTCTGATCTTGTCTCTGATGATCCCGGATTTATTCACGTAGAAACAGCATTTCTCCTGTAATGCTAAACAGATGCCTCCCTGTTCGGCAGTTAATAGATCTAAACCTCTTCTATTTTGTAAGGTTACTTCTGCTAAGGAATCTACCTGGTCTTGAAGGTCCTGAACGGTACTAGATAAGGTCTGGATCTCTGAGATAAGTTGTCTAGATATTTTGGTGTACTGGGTTAAGGAGACCCCCAGGCCAGCAGTCCCAGAGGCTACAGCTGTACTAACTCCCAGGCCCACAAGCAAGGGGATAATTTGCACAGCCCGTTTGGATCTCCCAAACATGTGATCTATGGCTGGAATCGGGACTGGCTCTTCCCCAGGGATGATGTCTATGTCAGGTAGAAGGGAGGCTAATACACATAATCCTGTCCAGTTGCGAGGTAGCTGCGAATAAGCTCTATTATTTCCACAGACAAAAACTGAACCATTAGGAGCACACAAGGACATAGATATATTGATTGTTTTTATGCAGTTAGTGAAAGCTACGAACCCTACATCAAGCGTAAAGGAATCATTAGAGGTGGGGTAACTAAAGCAAGTGGAGTTATGGAACTGGACCGGTTGGACTAAAAGAGGGGCAGAGAGTGGGCAACTGTCGTTTATGGAATAGTTTCCAGGGAGGCTGGGTATGGCAAGGGGAACAGGGTACCCCATCTGCATGCAAAGCCAGCACTCTTCTGCAAGGGCCGAATTAGAGGTGTTAAGCAGATTGTAAGTTGTAGTCACACAGCAACCTAGCAGTCTGTCCCCTCCAATCTTTCCTTAGGGAAAGGTGACCCTGTGGGATTGTCCCTCATTGGGGTTGAGTTTATGCTACCCTAAGTCTCCATGTTTGGTCCTTGTAAGCAGGGTCTGCAATCAAAGACGGGTAAGATTTCTCACGGGAGAAACAACCTAAGCCAGACAGGACCCCCCTAGGACCTCCATGAGCTAATGTAAAGTTAGGAGGTAGCTGTGCCCCTCCTCTTCTGAGAAGCTGCTGACACATGCCTCAACTGTTGTCCTTTACCCTCAGGTGTAATGGACTCATTAGAACAATAGCATCTCGCCCCTCCTGTTAGGCTCATGGGATAATCTTATCTTGTGAGACTTGTATGTACCACACCTTGGTCATTTGGGTGATGGTATGCATCGGTTGCTTTGGGACGATTATGGGATTTGGAATGAAGGATTATTGTGTGGTGTAAGAGTTTCGCAGACCCTGGCCCTTACCAGGGAACCCCTGTGCTAGCATTTGTGCAGTAACAACTTCATTGGGACTACACATCATAACTTTCATTTGGGAAAGCTAGTCTCTACCCCAGAGATTGACGGGCAGTTGAGGAATGATAAAGGGCTTTATGAGACCTGAATTGCCTTCTTTATCTTTCCAAACGAGATATTTGGAACTTTGTCGAGGATTGCTACTTTGTCCAATTCCTCTCAAATTAGTTAATGTCTCTGAGGTGGGCCAATGGGAGGGCCAATCCTCTGATCTAATAATAGTTACATCAGCCCCTGTGTCTATTAGACCAGTGAAGGGTTTATCATCTAGCCATAATATCAAAGAGGGCTTTTGACTTGTAATTGGTTGTATCCAATAGACATCAGATGACCCAAAACTACCTGTTTCTCTTTTGGGCCGTTGGCTTTTGTGGGCAGTCTTGACCAAAGGCAACAAGACTAGCTGGGCAATTCTTTCCCCACGTGGGATAGAGAGAATATTACTGTCAGCTTTAGCCATGATCTTAATTTCCCCAGTGTAATCATTATCAATAACTCCTGGGTAAATTTGGAGGCCTCTCATGGTAACACTGCTCCTTCCTAGAATTAATCCAAATGTTTCAGGTGGTAAGGGACCATATACGCCTGTGTTTAAGGCTTGTGTTCCCATTTCGGGGGTTAATACTGTGTGGGAGGTGGAACAGAGGTCCAGTCCTGCGCTCCCTGGGGTTGCTCTACTAAGTCCTGAAAAGGATTGTTGGGTGTTGCTGGAATAAAGCTGACTGCCCCATAAGCTTGTTTCGGGGCCTGAGGCTGGCCCCTCCTCCCGTTTCCCGACTGCTTTGGCAAAGGCTGACCTTGGGCGTCGGTCTTGGATTTACAATCTCGAGCCCAATGTTTTCCCCGCTTGCATCGAGGGCAGAGGCCAGGGAGCTTACTGGGGGCCGTATCAGGGGAAGATTCATTATTTGATGGTCATTCTTTAGAATAATGACCCAGTTTTCCACACTTGTAACAGCCTCTTAGTTTCTGTCTTATTTTTTATGTACTCTGTGACCGATTGGCCGCTAAATGCAGCTGCCATGGCAAGCCCTTGTTGGTAAGAAGGATCAATCTCAGAGCAAATACGAACAAACTCAGTTACATCAGTTGTTCTCTTTTTGAAAGGCCTGATAGCGGCTTGGCAAGCCGGGTTAGCATTTTCAAAAGCCAGCTCTCGGACCAAGTCCATGGCGGCAGCGGTGGTGCCGAGGGACCGCTCTGCCACAGTCTGTAATCTATCAACGAAATCAGAGAAGGCCTCGTTGGATCCCTGTCTAATCTTAACAAGAGAAACTCCAGCGTTCTCCTTGGAGGGGAGTTTTCTCCAGGCCCTCGTGGCTGCAGATGAGATTTGTGCAAAAAGCCCTGGGTCAGCCTGAAGCTGGGCATTCATGGTGGCATAAATTCCAGTACCACTGAGCATTTAAAAAGTCCAGGGGGTGCCTGCCCTAGCATTGGCTCGGGCTAAATCTCGGCAAAGGTCTTGGAACTCTGTTCTCCACAGAAGGTGGTCACCTCCAGCGAGTACAGCCTTTACTAAGGTCTGCCAATCTTAGCCATTGGGGAGTCAGCCATTGTTGAGCAATAGAGTCTAAAATGGTAAGGGTAAAAGGGGCACTGGCACCGTACTGAGAGACGGCTGATTTTAATTCCTTCAGGTGCTGGTAGTTATGGTTGGTGGTAGCGTTGGGGCTGTCCCTGAGCATCTTGAGCTTCAACAACCGGGAAGGCGTCGACGCCTCCCAGCGTGCAGGACTGTCTCTCAAAGATGTTCGAGACAGGGGCATCGGGTGTAGGGGGTACAAAAGGAGGCAGGATGGTGATGGCCTGATTACAGGCTGTGACCTGTCTAGCATTGTTATGATCTTTTAGATTCATCCCTCTCAGCTGTGCCACTAAGGACTGGCGCTTGGCTTGGAGGCGGACCCTTTCTTCCAAGGCTACAATCTGGGTTTTTAGATCTCGATTAGGATCCATCGGGGCCGCAGGCGGGCAGAAGCCTCATTGTAGGAGGGAGGGCGGAGCAGCCAGTCAGGGTCATGATTTTTTGCCGCTCTATCAGCCAAATCATCCCAATCTACCTCAGAAGGGTCGGGATCTACCTCCCGTGCTAGGAATATCTGAGGCGATTGCTTATCTCTCCTCTTCTCTTTATTTTGTTGTCTACGGATTTTTGTCTTATGGGAATGTCTGTTTTGTCTCTTTTCATCATCAGAAGAGGAGGAATCCTGTAAGTTTGTTTTAGTCTTGTATGCCCCTGACCTCTTTACTTCCTCCTCTGAATCATTAGCGATGGTCTTTAAAGGGGGGTAAAGTTTGGGTCTAACATCCACTGGCGGGGTATCTTTACTAGGACGAGGGTTGGCTTTTGCCCCCTCTGTTTCACTTTCTAAGGAGATCAGGTCTTCCTCAGCTTTGACCGAGGTTTCACCGGGATCGTTTCCGGGGTCTTCCTTTAGCAATTAGTGTGATGAATAGCGTTTTCAATCTCCGGACAACATTCCCTTTTTCCTATCATTTCACTAATTAAATTCCAATATGAGAAGGCGGTTACAGGAATTTTTTCAGGTCCAAAGACCTTATAATAATCATTAAGTGCATCCCCTACTCTCCTCTATCGTCTACAGTCAATGGTGCCTTCCTGAGGAAACCAAGGGCATGTCTCCTTAACAAAGTCAAAAAACTTAAAAAGATCCTGACTCTTAACCTTTACTCCTCGCGTCCTGAGTGCATCTTTTAACTGGCTTAACATAGACCTCATGATGACTTAATTCCTGTCCCATTTCGGACGCTTATCCTCTTACCTTCTGTCTCGGCGCGGCAGGCTCCCGCGGCGGCAGAACGGTTTACTTTCGATTCGCTGGCCTTGATGAGGCGTCCTCTCCCTCTAGGGATTTTCTCGTACCCAGGCCCCACGTTGGGCGCCACGTTGTCCCGACCTGCAGGATCGACAACGGAAGACCTGGGGGAGAAATAGGGGCTCGGGGGAAAAGGGGTACGCGAGAAATGGAGACAAGACAGGAATCTGATCAAGTCTCTCTTTATTGAAGGTAACAGCTTGTATATATAGATTTAGGCACATCAAAGAAACTCCTGGTCTCCCAATATGGGGACCGACCAATCAGAGGGTGCTTCGTCATGGCGGGCTGGCTGAGAAATCGAAACTTAAACTTAAACAACAGAATCGAAACTTAAGCTTGGCCCAGGGGCAACCAGGTGCAAACATGTCCGGGCATGTCTGGGCGGGTCCGGGTAGGCCGGCCCCGGACAGTGAGGAATCTAATTTTGCAGATGTATTGAGTGTACTTCAAATCTGGATTTATGTATAGAAAAGAAAGTTTGGGAAGTGGAGCTCTGCAAATGTTAAGCATCACACATTCTTTCCTAACAGGAGCTGAAGACTTGATCATTTTTAATCTTAGTACCCTAATCTAACCTACAAGAAATTCTTTAGAATCAAGCAACAATGGTGTAACAATGAATCTATTTTGTCTGTAAAGGGGAGCAGAGATGAGCAGGTAGCTCATTAAACAATGGAAAGATATAAACTACCTTTCAATTAACTGCAATGGGGAGACGCAAGTGAGTATTTGTCTCTGTTGAGCTTAAGAGACCCTTAAAGTGAGTCTTTGTGTGTTGCCACTTCTCTGGCAGATCAAGAGCATTCGCCTCTCAAATGTCTGAAGTGGAACATTATACTCCAGAACACAAGAGATGACCTCACCAATCAACCACTGTCACCAAGATTTCCCAAAGAATTTAAGAAAAAGAGATAAAAGAAACCACCTCAATCAGTAAATCAGATTCTATTCTACAAGATGAAAGAGAAAGAAGACACTTTAAATGGAATTCAAAGGCATATTTTGGCATCTCAGCATTTGATATTATACAGATACGTGAAGGCTGAAAGCAATTAATAAAAATATTTTAAATATTTTTATTCATTAATGGACCAAAGCTTCTTTAAAATTACAGCATGGTGACTATAGTTAATAATACTGTGATACATATTTGAAAATTATCAAGAGAGTAGAATCTTAAAAAGTTTTCATCACAAAAGAATACCATTTGTAACTGTGTAAAGTGACAGATGTTAACTAAACTAGACTTACTGTGGTGATCATTTTCCAATGTATATAAATACTGAAACATTGTGCTGTACACCTGAAACTAGTATGTTATATGTGAAATATTCCTCAATTTCAAAAAATATTAGAAAATAATACCTAACCCTAAAATATCCAATTTCAAATAATTCCCTCAAACAATAAATACTAACATTGGGTAAAAATAAAGTATGATTATGACATATAACAAAAAGCTGCTTCTCTAAAATTATCCTGAAGGCATTTTATCCAAGTATTAGTTATATCACACTGGATGACTAAGAATGTTTTATGTCAATAATAATAATAATAATAATAATAATAATTTCACAGACCAGTAGTAATGGGACTTTCCTTGGGGAATATCACAAAATTCCTTATGGCCTTTTAGTTATTCTAAGGATTATTTTCTGCCCTAAATAGCAGTCAAACTGTTGTGAGCAGCTATTAATTATGGGGTTCTAACCCATTAGAGATTGCACTGAATATGGATGAAATATACTTTAGTTGTGAAGGTTTTGGGACAGTTCATGAAAGAAGAAAAATGCCATGAAAATACTCAGGGAACTTTCAAATAAGGGCAAGGGTAAGATTTGCCACTGCCCATCCCTTTATTGTAGTGTTTGATAAATACTACTGGACTAAATGGTTTGGTACATGAAGAAACAAAAAATGCCTATCCATCACCCTTACCACCCTCCTCTAAGATAAGTCATTCCACATACTTAAGATGAATAACAAATTAGCTCAGATTGATGGCCAACTCTGTTATAACTTGTCCCAGATGAGTTGGAGTTGCTGCAGTTTCAGTGACTGCCAACTCAGAAGACAGATATGTGACTGCAGCATTACCATCAAGCCAACCTTGAAGTAATGCTGTAAAGTTTCACAAAGAGAAAGACAAGAGAGTGAACTGATATTTGACTATAGTTACTCTGAACTCTCGATTATGTATACTAATCATGAGGAAAAGTGGAAATAGATAATGTTAAACAATGGGTAAATATCAAATTTGAAAACTGGTCAATATAAGCACATGTTCAGAGACTCCCTAATTTAATACTCATGTAGTTATCTCTGATCCCTTTCTATTTCAGTCCCATCACAGTTGGTTCTATGTAGGTTAGAGGAAGAAAGGGGTCTGATTCTCTGTAACTTACTCATGGATATTGACAAGTTGATTGGACAGTGTTACATTTTAGTATTGAAAGTACAATGTATGATTTCAAATCACCTTTAAAGATAAGTTAATTGTTTAAGTTAAATATGTGATCCAGTTAGCACAACAGTTGCTATGTTTTATGATACAAAAAATGTGCAGCAATGTGAAGGATATTAAACCATAAAAATATTTCTCAGAAACCTTTTAAAACACAGATTTTAACTTTAAAATCATTTTCAAAAATACTATATAAGTTAGAGATTTCTCTTTAGTAAAAAAGTTATACATTTTCCAGTCAAGATGGCATAATAGGTAAATGCTGTGCTTGCCTCCTTTCATGACCACATCAAAATTATAAGTAAACTATCAAACGACCATCATTGAGAATTGCCTGAAGTCTAGCTGAAAGTCAGTCCGACAACTAAGGACATACAAAAGGCACCTTGAGACTGGTAGGAGGGGCAGAGATGCAGAATGGACTCGTTCCATACCTGTGTGTCACCATTAAAAATCAGGAGGGATTCCTTGGCTGTGGAGGTCCCCTCACCTCCCCTGAGGAGGGAAGGATCCCAGCCCCACACCAGGAACCCCAGCCCAAGGTTCTAGTGCCAAGGAGAGAAGTCTCCATAACTTCTAGCTGTGAAAACCAGGGGAGATTGTGGATATGTGACATGAAGCCCAGCTAGAATCGCAAGTGTCCCACTCAGGGATTTACTTACTGATGGACTCACAAGTTCTGAACTCCAACACTGGGGCAGCAGCTGGAAAGGAACCTGGAACATATGGGGACGAACTGAGTTGTCTGGCTTCAGGGAGATGGCTGGAGGGGCAGCTTTCTCCCAGACAAAAGTGCTAGCAGAATCCATTGTTTCTTTGTTAAACCCTCCTACCACCCAGCCTGCACAGTGAGGTGCAGGGGGGGGTGCCATATCTGAGTGCCATCAACCTGTATAACACAGTTTCCCCACACGGCTGATTCCCTGAGACTCCACCCCACCCAACTTTTGGGCACACCCAGGCCATTTACAATGGCTTTTCCCTACAAACAGCCTGTCTTGGGTCATGCTGTGGATTTTCCTAAAATCTTTCAAAGGTTCACAAACACCAAACAAGCAGCATCTAGCATAGACATGCCCTGTACCATTTGCTGAGTAGCCTCAAGCCTTGCATTGGTGGTAGCAGCCTTGATGCCGAGCTTGGCCTCTCCCAGGCACCTCCAAGACCAGCAGAGTTGGCAGTCATTTGTGGATTGCTTTGTGGCTCATTCCAGGTGACCCTGGGCAGGGCACAGACTGTGGCTTAACTTGGTCTGCAGAAGAGCCCCTGCTAGGAGGCCTGGAGGCTGGTACGCCAGGTGGCCAGCTTTGGACTGAGCTGGAGCATCACTTGGCTGCCTCCAAGGACTACACACCCAAAGGGAAGACTGGCCAGGCACCAGAAACCTGCTAAAATGATTCCTGCTCCATAGGGTCATCCCCTACACAACAGCTCTTCCACCTGTAGTCACAGCCAGTCCTCACAACGAATCAGATGGAGGGTCAATCCCTCTCACTGATATACAAACAGCATCCAAGGCTCAACTACAACAGGAGGGTACACACACCTACACAAGGGACACATCTGGAGTACCCAGCTCAGGTGACCTGGGAGACTGTGCCACTGGGCCCACAGGACACCTACTACATAAGGCCATGCTCCTAAGACTGGAAGACCCAACAGCCCTACCTAATACATAGAAACAAATACAGGGAGGCAGCCAAAATAGGGAGACAAAGAAACATGTCCCAAATAAAAGAACAGAACAAAGCTCCAGAAAAAGAACTAAACAAAATGGAGACAAGCAATCTACCAGATGCAGAGTTCAAAACACTGATTGTAAGGATGTTCGATGATCTCAGGCTGAACATCAACAGAGACAGGAAACATAAAAATGGAGATAGAAAACCTAAAAAAGAACCAGTCATATATAAAGACTAGTTCAAAATCCAATTCTCAGTAACTGACGTCATAGGAATGGCAGTAGCGAGGTGGTCTTCTTGAGTTCTCCTCTGGAACTTACCACAAATTGAACATCAATAACCTATCAAAGGACTCTCTGCTCATCACACAGAACAGCTAAGAGCCTCGTAGGAGGATCACTGGAAGGTGGGCAAACAGGACGAGCAGGGAAAAAGGGAAGTGAGCAGTGCAGAGACGCAGCCCGCATCTGTGGCTGCTGGGACACAGGGGCCTCAGGACACAGAACGGAGATCACAAGAGCCAGGTGGTGGGCTCTTTCTGTGTGTCCCACAGCTGATCTCTCCTGCTGAAAGAGCAGCATATCCGGCTTGGAGACAGTAACCTCAGCTGAGATCTCCAGCTGGGCCCTAGGTCAGACAAAAAAGACAAAAGGCAAACTCCATACCTGGGCCCCTCCCCCTATTCTCCCACAGCAATCCTATATTCGCCCTTCCAGAGTCTCAAGCTGGTCCCTGAACTCAAGAGCAGCATCAGATTACAGAGGAGCTATAGTGCTCAGGACCTAGAAAAAGCCACTTCACAGCTGTGACCTAGAGAATAAAGGATGGAAGACACTTCTCATCCCAGCCCACACCTTTTCTGGGCTGCAGTGCAGGACAATTATAGCTATAGAGACACACGCAGAGGTCAACAGCAGGTGGCAGAGGCACCTCTGGACTTTCAGCAGCTCAGAAATCTTGCGTCTTCCACACCCCCGACTGAAGAAGTGCCCTAAAACTCAGGAGACCTGGGCAAAGGGAATAAACCCACTTCCCAGTGGCTGGCTGTGGTGCTCTCAGTATGGGTTATGTGCAGGCAAGAGCAGAAACTGCACTGACTTTGTAAAAATTACTATCCACATCCCATAGCACCACTCATCTAAAACTGCAGGGCCAGAGACCCTTTGGGTGACAGGTAGCCATCTTTGCCTCCACATGACACAGAGGAGGCTTTGTACAGCAGAGGACCACCTGGAGATTGTTTGGTGGGAGTAAGCCAAGACCGGCGCTGCTTTTTTTTTTCCTTTGATATTTTTCCTGTGTTGAGTGTGGGTTATCAGTTGTTTTTATATGTGAGTATATCTGTTTTTTTCTTTGTTGTTGTTGTTGCTCTTGTGGTTGTGGATTTGTTTTGTTCTGAAATGCCCTACACCAGGGCCCAGTCCAAGAGGCACAAGATTCAACACACCCAGAAGCCAACTCCAGACCAAATCAGAGTATTCCCAGGTTTGACCTACAAGTGACACACCCAAAGAGAATTCTCTACAGGTACAAGAGTCCATAGGGGCCAAGCCTTATCTGAGCAGTCATCCCTCACGCAGCAGCACATCCACTGTGGGTACAGCCAGTGCTTACAACTAGTCAGCCTAGGAGGCAATCCCATCTACTGAAAAGCCAAAAGCAATTAAAGACCAACTTTAACAGAATGCACACAACACAAGGGTCACCTTTGGAGCCCACACACAGGAGAATAGGGAAGTGGTGCAAGTCAAGTATAAAGGACACATACTACATAAGGTAACCCAGCAAAAACCAAGAACCCTGGGGGATCTACCTAATACATCAAAGCAAACACAGAGAGTCAGCCAGAACGGGGAAGCAAAGAAACATGCCCCAAATAAAAGAACAGAAGAAACCTCCAGAATGGGAACCAAATGAAATAGAGATAACCAACCTATCAGAGACAGAATTCAGAACACTGATGATAAGAATGTTTAAGGAGCTTACTGATGATATAAAGAAGGATAAAGAACTCATAAAGAACAACCAGTTAGAACTAAAGAATACAATAACTGAAATAAAGAACACACTTGAAGGAATTACCAGCAGGTTAAATGAGGCAGACGATCGAATCAGCAATTTAAAAGACAAGTAAGCAGAGATCACCCAAGCGGAACAACAAAAAGAGAAAACAAACAATGAAAATGGTTTTGGAGACTTCTGGGATAACATGAAGTGCATGCAATAACATGCATATCATAGGAATACCAGAAGGTGAAGAGAGGGAGCAAGGGATTGAGAACATATTTGAAGTAATAATGACTGAAAACTTCCCTAACCTGGTGAAGGAAACCAACATACAAGCCCAGGAAGTGCAGAGAGTTCCAACCAAGATGAATCCAAACAAGCCCACACCAAGACACATTCTAGGTAAAATGGCAAAGGTTAAAGACAAAGAGAAAAATCCTAAAAGCAGCAAGAGAAAGACAATGGGTAACATACAAGGGAACTCCTATAAGACTATCAAATTATTTCTCTACAGAAACTTTGCAGGCCAAGAGGGAGTGGCAGGAGGTACTAAAAGTGATGAAAAACAAACGCCTACAACCTAGATTGCTTTATCCAGCTAGGCTATCGTTTAAAATTGAAGGTAAGATAAAGAGCTTCCCAGTAAATAATAAGCTAAAGGAATTCATTACCACCAAGCCAGCAATGCAGGAAACGTTAAAAGGGCTTCTGTAAACAGAAGATGAAAACAATCTAACTATTGAAGATCATAAATACAAATAACAAAATGGCAATAACTATGTACCTATCAATAATCACTTTAAACGTAAATGGAATAAATGCTCCAATCAAAAGACATAGGGTGGTTGAATGGACAAGAAAACACATGATGTATACGATGGACTTACCTCAGATCAAAAGACATACACAGGCTGAATGTGAAGGGTTGGAGTAAGATATTTCATGCAAATGGAAATGAGAAAAAATCTGGAGTAGCAATACTTATATCTGACAAAATAGACTTTAAAAGGAAGAATATATTAAAAGACAAAGATGGGCACTATATAATAATAAAGGGATCGATCCAACAAGAGGACATAACCCTAGTAAATATCCATGCGCCCAAAACAGGAGCACCAAAATACATAAAACAGATATTGACTGACATAAGACAGAGATCAACAGTAACACTATCATAGTAGGGGACTTCAACACACCACTGAAAATAAGGGACAGGTCTTCCAGACGGAAAATAAATACGGAAACAGGGGCCTTAAAGGACACATTGGACCAGTTGTACATAATCGATATTTTCAGAGCATTTCACCCCAAAGCTGCAGAATACACGTCCTTCTAAGTGAACATGGAACGTTTTCTAAGACAGACCACATGTTAGGCCACAAAACAAGTCTCAACAAATTTAAGAAAATTGAAATCATACCAAGTGTCTTCTCTGACCACAGTGCTATGAAATTAGAAATCGACTACAGGAAAAAAAATTGGAAGACACACAAATACATGGAGGCTGAATAACATGTTACTAAATAATGAATGGGTGAACAATGAGACCAAGGAAGAAATCAAAAGATACCTCGAGACAAACGAAAATGAAAACACGACCCCAAATCTATGAGATTCAGCAAAAGCAGTCCTAAGAGGGAAATTCATAACAATGCAGGCCTACCCAAAGAAATAATAAAAATCACAAATCAACAGGTTTTCCTTATACTTAAGGGATCTGGAAAAATAACTGCAAAACAAGTCCAAAGGGAGTACAAGGAAGGAGATAATAAAGATGAGAGTAAAAATAAATGAAACAGAGACCAAAATAACAATACCAAAGATCAATGAATCCAAGAATTGGTTTTTCAAGAAGATAAACAAAATCGACAAACCTTTAGCCAGACTCATCAAAAAAAAAAAAAAAAGAGAGAGGGCCCAAATTAATAATATCAGAAATGAAAGAGGAGAAGTGACCACACACACTACAGAAATACAAAAAAAATTAAGAAATTACTATGAGCAACTATATACCAACAAATTAGACAATGTGGAAGAAATGCACAATTTTCTAGAAGTATAAAACCTTCCAAGGCTAACTCAAGAAGAAACAGATAACCTGAATAGACTGATAACTACCAGGACAATTGAAGGAGTAGTCAACAAGCTCACAACAAACAAAAGCCCTGGATGAGATGGTTTTACAGTGGAATTTTACAAAACATTGAAAAAAAAATTATCACCTATTGTCCTCAAGCTATTCCAAAAATCCAGAAGAAGGAAAGTCTCTCAAAGACTTTTTATGAGACCACTATCACCCTGATCCCCAAATCAGACAAAGACACCACAAAAAAAGAAAACTACAGGTCGATATCCCTAATGAACACAGATGCAAAAATCCTCAACAAAATATTAGTGAACAGAATTCAGTAATACATTAAAAAGATCATACACCATGATTAAGAGGGATTCATTCTTGGCATGCAAGGGTGGTTCAACATCTGCAAATTAATTGATGTGATACACCACATTAACAAAATGAAAAATAAAAACCATATGATCATATCAATAGATACAGAAAAAGCATTTGACAAAATCCAGCAGCCATTTATGATAAAAACTCTTAAGAAAGTGGCAATAGAGGGACCATATCTCAACATAATAAAGACCCTATATGATAAACTGACAGCTAACATCATACTCAATTGGGAAAAGCTAAAATCATTCCCCTTAAGATCAGGAGCAAGGCAAGGTTGCCCACTTTCTCCCCCTCTATTCAGAATAGTTCTGGCAGTTCTCGTCATAGCAATCAGACAAGAAAAAGAAATGAAAGGAATCCAAATTGGTAAGGAGTAAGTAAAACTGTCATTATATGCAGATGACATGATACTATACAGAGAGAACGCCAAAGACTCCACCAAAAACTACTAGAACTGATAAATAAATTTAGTAAAGTAGATACAAAATTAATATTCAGAAATCAGTTGCATTTGTATATACCAATAATAAAATATCAGGAGGAGAAATTAAGGAAACCCTCCCATTTACACTTGCTGCAAAGATTATGAAATACCTAGGAATAAATTTAACCAAAGAAGTAAAAGACCTGTACTCAGAAAATTATAACAGCTTGAAGAGAGAACTTAAACATACAAATAGATGGAAACACATACCATGCTAATGGATTGGAAGAATTAATATCGTTAACATTTTCATACTGCCTAAGGCAATATAGAGATTCAACGCAATTCCTATCAAACTACCAAGTACATTTTTCACAGAAATAGAAAATGTAATCCTAAAATTTATATGGAACCATAAAAGACCCTAGACAGCCTCGCCAATCTTGAGAAATAAGAATAAGGGAGGTATCATGGTACCTGACATCAAATTATACAACAAGACTATAGTAATCAACACAGCATGGTACTGACATAAAAACAGACACATAGATCAATGGAAAGGAATAGAGAGCTCAGAAAGAAATCCATGCCTATATGATCATTTAATCTATGATAATGGAAGCAAGAATTTATGTTGAGGTAAAGACAGTCTATTCAATCAATGGTGATGGGAAACCTGTACAGACACATGCAAAAAAAACCCGAAGGTGGACCATCTCCTTACACCATATACAAAAATAAATTCAAAATGGATGAAAGACTTCAATGTAAGATATGAAACCATAAAACTCTTAGAAGAAAATATAGAAGAAACTTTACAGACATTACCCAGAGGAAGATTTTTACTGTTATATCTCTTTGGGCAAGGGAAGTAAGAGAAAAAATAAACATATGGGATTACGTCAAACTAACAAGTTTTTTTACAGCTTAGGAAAACATCAATAAAACAAAAAGGGAGTGTACTGAATGGGAAAAGATATTTGTCAATCTGATAAAGGGTTAATATCCAAAATTCATAAAAAACAACTCATTAAACTCAACACCAAAAAAAATCAAACAATCCAATTAAAAAATGGGCAGAGGACAAGAGGAGACATTTTTCTAAAGAGGACATACAGCTGGCAAACAGACATATGAAAAAATGCTCAACCTCACTAACCATTAGAGAAATGCAAATAAAAACCACAATGAGATACCACCTCACCCCAGTCAAAATGGCTATCATCAATAAATCAACAAACAACAAGTGCTGGCAAGGATGTGGAGAAAAGGGAACCCTTGTGCACTGTTGGTGGGATTGCAGATTGGTGCAGCCACTATGGAAAACAGTATGGAGGTATCTCAAAAAACTGAAAATGGAACTACCTTATGACCCAGCAATTCCACTCTTGGGTATCTATCTAGACAATTCCTAAATGCTAATTTGAAAAATTGTATGCACCCCTACGTTTATTCCAGTGCTATTCACAATAGCCAAGACATGGAAACAACCGAAATGCCCATTGGTAGATGACTGGATCAAGAAACTGTGGTACATTTATACAATGGAGTATTACTCGGACATAAAGAAAAATGAAATCTTACCATTTGCAACAACATGGATGGACCTAGAGAACATTATGCTAAGTGAAATACGTCAGACAGAGAAAGACAAATACCATATGATCTCACTTATATGTGGAATCTAAAGAATAGAATCAATGAACAAACTAATCAGAAACAGTCTCAGAGACATAGAGGAAAAACTGAGGGTTGCTCGATGGGGGGATAGGGATAAGGGAGAAGGTGAGGAGATTAAAAAGCACAATCGGTAACCACAAGATTGCCACGGGGATATGAAAGTCAATTTAGGGAATATAATCAACAATGTTGTAAAGGTTTTATAGGGTATCCGATGGACACTTGTCTTATTAGGGAGACCACTTCAGGGATGCTGTAGATGCCTGATTATTGTGTGGTACACCTGAAGCTGAATAATAACGAATGTCAACTATAATTATGCATGCATATATATATATATATATATATATATATATATATATGTACATATATATTCACAAGAAGTGGAGTACAACATAAGGAATAGAGATAGTGGAAATATAATGGCTGTATGCAATATCAGAGGGGTAGTAGATTGGGGGAGGGAGGTTATCACTTTTTGAGGTGTATAAATGATAAATGTCTAACTATTACAGTGTTTTTTACACATGAAACTAATAAAAAATAATTTTTTAAAATCAAATTCTCTAAGACAGTCCTGAGCCTAGTTTCTAGCCTCAGTTCCTCCATTGTATTGCTTAAAATTCTTTTGACTAGGATTAATCTTTTTCTTACATACAAAATTTTATATTTATGTCCTTTTTTCTTATTTTAGAATTAATCCACATTATGTGAGGAAAAATAAATTGAAAGCAGTAAAAAAATTAAAAATAGCATAAAACAATCCCCAAATCCCCCAAAATAAGAAACAAAATATTTCATGTTTTCTCTCAAAGTTTACTTTACACATATACATTTTTATAAATTTTCACAGAACAGAATGATGCTGTGTATATTGTTTTGTAAACTATTTTAACAAAGTATGAATAATTTCCATATTAATAGATATATTTTGTAACTGACATAACATTTATTTATTTAATGCTTTTACCTAACTTGTGTATATAATATAAAACAAAAACACACATTCACACAACACACATATATACACACACACAGAAGGAAAGGAATACATTTAAAATTTTACCAGAAAATTTTCGGATGATGTACAGGAATTGATTGATTAAATTCCCATGGACATAAGTCCACCAACCAACATAAAAAAACATGATTGGAACATTATTAGTATTACTGATGTTAGCTGTATATTGGTGCAGAATTCCTACCCTAAATGTCCTATTACTCCCCAAACACTGCTTGTGTGGGTGTGTATATTTTGCCTCACACATATTTCTCTTTATGGAGTATAGCTAATTTTGATTGTTTTTTTAATTTTATAAAAATAGTATTATCCTTCTCTTTCTTTAACTACGTCCTTTTCACTGAATATTTATTTCCAAGATGTATCCATTTTTGTTGCTTGTAGTTGTAGTTCAATTAATTCTCACTACTAAATTGAAGTATGAGATAATGCTATGATTTATTTCTTCATTGTGCAACTAATGGACATTTGCATTAATTCGGTTTTGGCTTTTATGAACAATGCACTTAGGAACACTCTGTTTCACATCTCTGGGTATAACCATATAGAAGATAGCCTAGGATATATATAACTAGGATGACAGTATCAAAGGCTGTGTGCCTATCAACATCACAGGATACAGAAAAGTTGTTTTCCAAAAATGGGTTCTTGAAATTTATTTCCTACAAATATTGAGTATATATTACTATTGTTCCATTCCACATTCTCCCAAAACTTTGTATTTTAAGCCAAAAATTTTTGTAATGTAATATAAAACTGTGGCTTACTTGGGCCTTAATTTGTATTTCCTTGATTATTAATGACAGAGAGCAATCTTTTCCTAACTTAACACAAAATTTGTTTATCCTTTTATGAGATGTGACTATTTGTATCTTTACCCTTTCCTACAGTTTGTCATTTACTTATTGATTTATAAGACTCCTTTCTATGTCCTAGATACTGATCCTTTGATTTGCCAATAACTATTCCCAGTTCATATATGTAATTTTTCCCTTTTTTCACTCTTTTTTATGTTTTTTGATTTAAAAAAAGACTGCATGCAGTCGAGTCAATCCATCAATTTACGTTATGATTAGTGTGTACTGCTTTTTTCATTAAAAAAGTTTCCTACCCTCAAGTCGTAAAGCTGTTCTATATTTTTTCCACATATATATAAGAGATTATTTTCACTGCATTACTGAACTCATGTAGAGTTGTTTTAGAGTATAGTGTGATTTAGTGGTGCAAATTATAATATATTAACATGGATCACTGATTTTTATCAATAATAGCCAAATAGTGTCCATTTGTCCAGTAACTTGCAATCTATTTTTCTGCTAGATAACATCTGGTTCCCCCATTTTTGTTTCAGTAAGTTTTGCAAAGCTATATTTTTCTAGAAATTATGCAATTTCATATGTAGTTACAGATGGATTAGTTTTAAAGTGTTTGTGGTATTGTCTCTTATCTTTTAAAATTCTGCTGTAACCATAGTTATACAAACTTTCTCATTCCCCCCCAAAAAAAAGAATAAATAAAGACTACAGTAATGGAAATGAATAATACATTACAGGGAATCAATAGTAGATTAGATGAAGCAGAGGATCAAAACAGCAATTTGAATGAATGATAAGGTGACAGAGAACACCAAATCATAACAGCAAAAAGAAAAAAGAATCCAAAGAAATGAGGATAGTTTAAGGGGCCTCTGGGACAACATCAAGCATACCATAGGGGTACCAGAAAAAGAGAGACAACAAGGAACTGAAAACTTATGTGAAGAAATAATAACAGAAAAGTTCCCTAAACTGACAAAGAAAACAGACATACAAGCCCAGGAACCACAGAGAGTCCCAAACAAGATGAACCCAAACAGGCCCACACCAAGACACAACATAATTAAAATATCAAAGGTTAAAAACAAAGAGAGAATCTTAAAAGCAGCAATACAAAAGCAGGTAGTAACCTACGAGAGAGCTCCCATAAGACTATATCAGCTGCTTTCTCAACAGACACTACAGCCCAGAAAGGATTGGCAGGAAATATTTAAAGTGATGAAAAGCAAGGATCGACATCCAAGATTATTCTACCCAGCGAAGCTATCATTTAGAATTAAAGGACAGATAAAGAGCTTCACCGACAAGAGAAAGCTAAAGGAGTTCATCACCATCAAACTAATATACAAGGAATGTTAGAGGGACTTTCTTAAGACAAAAAAAATAAAAATGAATAATAAAATGGCAATAACTACATATCTATCAATTACCATAATGCAAATGGTATAAATGCTCCAATCAAAAGATCGGGTGGCTGAATGGATAAGAAAACAAGACCCTTACATATACTGCCTACAAGAGACCCACTTCAGATCGAAAGACACACATAGACTGAAAGTAAATGGATGGAAATGATATTTCGTGTAAATGGAAACAAACTAAGAACTAATGTAGCAATACTTATATCAGATAAAATAGACTTTAAAACAAAGGCTATAACAAAAGACAAAGAAAGACCCAGTAACCCCACTTCTGGGTATTTATCCAAAGAAACCCAAAATGCTACTTCAAGAAGACGTGTGCATCCATATGTTCATTGCAGCATTGTTTACAAAGGCCAAGATCTGGAGGCAGCCTGGGTGTCTGTCGATGGAAGAATGGATAAAGAGGGAGGTGGTAGATATATACAGAGGAAAGATAGATGCAGTGTGATTTCGCTTATGTGTGAAATCCAAAGAACAAAATAAACCAACAAGCAGGGCAGAGGCAGACTTATAGCTACTGAGAACATTTTGATGGTTGCTGGATGGGAGGGAAGTTAGGGGCATGGGTGGAAAAGGGGAATTGATTGAGAATTACAAATTAGTTGTAACAAAGTAGTCATGGAGACGTAGGGCATAGCATAAGGAATATAGTCAATAATATTGTAATAACTATGTATGGTGTCAGATGCGTACCATATTTATTG
Source organism: Rhinolophus hipposideros (assembly GCF_964194185.1). Classification (NCBI taxonomy): domain Eukaryota; kingdom Metazoa; phylum Chordata; class Mammalia; order Chiroptera; family Rhinolophidae; genus Rhinolophus; species Rhinolophus hipposideros. Next base: position 50,514,984 of record NC_138046.1, on the reverse strand, counting down.
GGGTAAAAGATGGGAGGGGATTGGAGGAAAGGTGAAAAAGGTGAAGACATTAAGAAGTACAAATTGGTAGTTAGAAAATAGACATGGGACTATAAAGTTAAGCATAGTGAATATAGTAACCACTATATATATAGTGCCTGGTGGGTAGAAGACTAGTCAGGGGGATTCACTTCTTCAATTATATAAATGTCTAATCACTATGCTGTACACTTGATATTAATATAAAATAATATTGAATGCCAAGTGTAACTGAAAAGTTAAAAAAGGGAAAAAAGGTGGAGGTGAACGAAAGTTTCAAATCGCCAGGTATAAAACAAGTAAGTCAGGGGGATGTAATGTACAGTATAGGGAATATAGTCAATAATATTGTGATAGCATAGTACAGTGTCAGATGATTGCTGGACTTATCATGGTGATCACTTCTTTAGGTATATAAATAAATGTTGAATAACTATGGTGTATACCTGAAACTTAATATTATATAATATCGTATGCTAGCTCTATTTTAATAAAAATCTTTAAAAATTAAATAGAAATATTATTTCTATTGTTAAGATAACACACGTATTAGTTTTTTATAATTGTTATTTAGATGTGAATAAATGGACTCATTGAAAAATTGAACTTTAGACCACAGACCATGCCAATAGACCTGATTCCATTAATTATTACAAAGCAAAATAAACCACCCCAACAGTATATATATATATATATACATATATATATCATATATATGATATATAGATAGAGAGAGAGAGAGAGAGAGAGAGAGAGAGACACGTGTCTATATCTTAGACACGATCATTAAACCCTGACACTGTCCATTACTTGATCACGTAATTTCCTGATATGAAAAGGGAAGTTTCCTTGTGTGGGAACAGCAAAAAGGAGCCCACAGTATGAAGAATTCCCAGGCCTTTCCTATTCTTCATCATGGCCTCCCTTGTCTCAGTTGAGAACCTATAGGAGATCTCATTGCCTCTCTAGCTCAATTGAATTTTTAGCAGAAAAGTAGCTTCCAGTCATCATTACGCTCCATTGTCTTACTCGTTTTACAGTGTTGACTGAGAAGTTTACCCAGACACCTAGAACTTACATCCCACCCAAAGTACTACCATTATCATACCCTCGTCATCTACTGTTAGGTACATGATTAAGATTTGTTTTTATGTCTATCCATATTGTATGGCACACCTAAAGCTGAAGCTGAAAAATAATGAATGTCAACTATAATTTAATACATATATCATTATAGGATGTGGAGTACAGCACAGGGAATAGAGTCAATGGAAGTGTAACAGCTGTGTACCATGTCAGAGGGGTAGTAGATTGGGGAAGGGGTTATCACTTTGTGAAGGGTGTAAATGTCTAACTATTACATTGTTTTGTACACTTGAAACTAACTAAAATAAATACATAAATAAATACATACATAAATAAATGATTTGTTTTTATATCCAATGATGCCTACATTAGAATTCTTTTAAGAGCATACCATTAGAAAGAATACTGTTCCGGTAATTAAGAAATTTGGATTCTCATCCTAGCTCTGCTACTGATTATCTGTATGTTCCTAGAGAAGTCATTTAACCTCTTTGGGACACAGTTTTTTCATTTATATAAATTATTTGCCAAGCTAACAACCTTAATTTTATTAGTAAGAAAACACTGCCCAAAAGCCTTGAGATTTCATTTTTGACAAAGGAGAAAAAAATCACTATAATCTTTTATTACAGCCCTAATTACATTTTGACATGCCTCCCCCTCCAACTCCACCCAAGAAGCATTGCTCATTGCAGGAAAATATTCAACAGATAGCTCAGTCAAACTTTGTGTAATTTCATTTCTCACTGCCAACCACTGGTAGTCTCCCACATCTCAATTGTTTTTACAATTTCTTTAGGTAAGTGGTGTTCAATGATAATTAACCTAAAATTGCCTTCTTTAGACCCAATTTAATAGCTACCTTTGAACCATTTGACCCTTCTCTGTCTCTGTCTCTGTCTCTCTCTCTCTCTCTCTACTACACAAAGTAAACTCTGATAACCAGTTCTGCCACTATAATTTACTAACCACCAACCATCGGCCAGCCACTGCTCAAGGAAAGTACAACACTGCTTGTTTTAATCTTTATAAAATCCCTAAAGGTAAATATTATCCCTCATTTTTAAAATGAGTATATAGACTTAGATTAAGTAACAGTTAGGTCACACAACTCTTATTAAGAGGTAATGCCTTGACTTGAACCTGTATCTATCTGACTTAGAAACCTCTCCCCCTCAGCTAATTAATACTAAAGCAATATAGAATTTAATCTCCCTCTGATGATTCAAAACACAGTTTAGAAATGAACAGGACATTTTTTTTCCTCTAACACAGGAGAGAAGGAAGTAAAGATGGATGGTGATATAGGGAGGTCTAGAAGGAAAAGCTGAAGAAGTTCATGGTTGATGACATATATTAATGTAGAGAATGAGGAATCTAGAATACCATACAAAAATTTGTATAATTTTCATACCACATCTTTAAAAATAGTAACTTTGAGTGGCTAACTAGCCCCCATTTGTCTCAATTATTTATGCCTCATTAAATTCCATATTTAGGCAAAGTCTATAAAAATGATTTTGCCCCAACTTTTATTTTAAATCTATAGAAAATTTGAGAGAATTGTAAAAATCACAAACTTGTACACCTTTTACCTAGATTAGCCCACTGTTACCATTTTGCTACAAATTGTTCAATCTCTTTCTCTTCACAAATGGTTTTGGCTGAACCACTTGAAAGAAAACTACAGACATGACACTTCTCTAAGTAATATAGCATGCAGCTTCCAAGAATAAAAAACATTTCCATACATAACCACAATAACACATGTAGGAAAATAAAAATCCTTAACATCACTTACTATAAAGTCCATATTTAAGTTTCCCCAATTATTATAAATAATGTCTTCTTGGTTTTGATCCAGTATCTAATCAAATTTAACATGGTAGACTTGATTATTATATCCCTTTTACTCTAAGACAATCCCCTTAATTTTTTTTGATTTTTTTTTTGTTTCCCATGACTGCCTTTTGAAGAGTACAAGTCAATTATATTTCAGAATGTCTCACACATAAACTGATTATTTTCTTGTGATTTGACTCAATTAAACATTTTTATTAGAATACTACATTACCTTTCAGAACGTATCACACATAAAATGTCTGATTATTTTCTTATGTTTAGATTTAGGTTAAACATTTTTGATAAGAATACTACATATGTGATATTGTGTAATTCTTATCAATAGGCTCATAGTGTCAAGTTATCCCACTATTGGTGATATTAAATTTTATCACTTGATTAAAGTGGTACTTGTCAGACAGCTCTGTTATAAAGGTACTTTTTCTCCTTTAGAACTTTTAAGTAATTTGTGGAGAGATACTTCTGACACCATGTAAATATCCTGTTCCCCAATGATCTTAAATTCAATGGTTTTAGTATTCATTGGTGACTCTTTCCTGAATCAATCAATATGCTAGGATTGCAAAATAGTGACTTCCTTATTAAATTATACAATTAAAATGGGTGAAATTTATGTAATGTAAATTATGTATCAATAAAACTGTCTTTTTAAATAACTCAATAACTTGTAATGTATATTTGGTCCATTTCCTGAGAGCATTTTTTTTTTCTGCCAAGAAATGACTGACAGTTGAAACATTTTATAAATGAGGCAAAGAATTCAAGATCAGGATAAGCTTAACAAAAGTGTTCTGTTGAAATTTTTTTAATGGTGGTTCTCTAATTCTATCATTCCTTCTATAATTATTAGTTGACATGCTTCTATAAAGACTTTTCCTTGCACCTCACATTTCTCTCTCTTTTTTCTGGTATCACTGTGGACTCATGGGTTTCCCCCCACACACATACAAGTATATTACAATACATTACTGTCATTATTCTTTTTGATGTTCAAAACATCTTAATTTGACCAATAGGAGCCCATTCAAGCACAATCTTGTGTCCTGGTGTAACCTCATTAGTCTTTGAACAATTTTTGTTTTCTTGCATTAGAAGTCCCAAACTCACCCTATACTTTCCCTGCCTAAGAACTGGGATCAAATATTTCCCCAGGAAGCCCTGTTCCTTTTAATGGGAACGGTATTTAGAAACCAAGATCTAGGTGCTAGGTGCGCTCATGGCTACTGGGGTATCTTTCATTGCTTCTTGGCCCTTTCCATGTATAGAACAAGGAAATAGGAGTTCATACTACAATTCAAATGTATAATACAAATATAAAAGAAGGAAAGGAAAAATATGTATCTTTTATCTTTCAATGAAAATTTTGGTTTCTGTAATCACTAATATACATTTGCTTTATCCTACAATATAAATAATAAAATGGTAGTAATATTATAGTATGTAACATAATTCTGAAACTAACAATAAACCTATTAAGAAAGTTCAATATTTCTTTGCAGTTCTTTTTATCTTTAAGATTACATCCTAGTAAGGACGCAGCATCAGGAACACGATGTTCAAATGTTATCTGAACTGCATGATGTTCTAACTTACACAAGTTTATTTGGCTTCAGTTGATATCCAATTTTAGCATTTGTCTTTCTTCCCATTATTTGTGGCTTAATTCTAATGTTTGAGTATTTAAACATTTATATAGCCCAAACGTCAAAACTGTATTAAAAGGTATACTCAGAGAAATCCTGTTTCTATCCCTATCTCTTCTACCCCATTCCTATACATCCTCTATTTTCATTAGTTTCTAGTTTATCCTTCTGTGTTTCATTTTATAAAAAATCAGCTATTATAGTTCTTTAGAACTAATGTATACATACCATGATTTAAGCAACACCCCTACAACTGAGCTCTTATTTGAATGTGATTATGGTGCCCAAAACCTGACGTGTAACACGTTTTCTACTTTCAATACAGATAGCTTGGTATACAAATAAACTCCTACCGGAATTCTTGTTAATCCACTGCAGAGAGTACAAATGAGCATTCAGAATTCTGCACATCTGCTGGAGCTAAAAACACAAACAAGATTTTTAGACTATGATTATTCTGCTGTGATAAACAAAAAATAAACTAAAAACTTGAAAGAAGGAAGTGACTTTTCATTTCTTCTGGTAAGAAATGGACTGAGGCTGTATTAAATATTAACAACTTTTTTTTGCTATTTCATATTTGTAATGTTCATTGCATCTAATTATTTTACAACTGTCAAGAATCTATTTCTACAATTCAATAAGAAACTGACTACTACAGCACAAAAATAAGAATAATGAGACATTTCACAAATCAAGAACGTCATATAAAAAAGTTTAAATATTACCTTTAGTCCACCAAATCAGCAATTTTTATTGAGGCACAATTGACATATAACATTAGTTTCATGTCTACACCATAATAATTTGATATTTGTATCTATTGTGAAATGATCACCACAATAAGTCTAGTTAACATCCATCACCATACATAGTTACAATTTTTTTTCTTGTGATGAGGACTTTAAGATCTATAATCTTAGCAATTTTCAAACATGCAATACAGTATTATTAACTATAGTCACTGTGCTGTAAATTACATCCCCATGACTTATTTGTTTTATAGCTTGAAATTTATACCTTTTGACCCCCTTCACCCACTCCTACCCTCCACCTCTAACAACCACCAATCTGTTCTCTTAACTATGAGCGTGGTTTGTTTTTGTCTTTAAATTCCACATATAAGTGAGACCATACAGTACTTGTCTTTCTCTGTCTGACTTACTTCACCAAGCATAATGCCCTCAAAGTCCATCCATGATGTAGTGAATGGCAAGATTTCCAAATCAGCAATTTTTAATAAATGGTAATACTCAGTCGTCAAGTGTGTGGGGAAAATAGATACATTCATATACAGCCAATAGTAATATAAATTGACCCAATGCTTGAAAATGTAAATTTTTACAATACATGTATATCAAACGTCTTTAAATATTCATATTTTTAACTCAGTATAATCTACTTCTAGGAACCCATCCAGAGGAAATAGTCAAATCTAAACATAACTAATCATTACAGGACAATTTTATAACGGCAAAAAATTGGAAACAATATCTCCATCAATAAAAAATAAATGATTAAATATATGGTAAAGTTACCTCTACAATGCAATATACAGATGATATATTCTAGAAGTGTATACTTGAAACCTATGTAATTTTATTAACCAATGTCACTCCAATAAATTTAATAAAAAAGAAATATTATAGAGTCATTAAAACACCCTGAAACACCCTGAAAGAATATTAAATGAAAACACAATACAAAATTTTATATAGGTATGTTTCCAATGCTGTTTAAAATGAAAGAAGTTTTTACCAGCATTGCAAAAAAGACTTGAAAGAAATATACCAATGTATTAGCAGAGTACTGGTAATATAGGTGATTTAATTTTCTTTACAGATTTCCATATTTTATAAGCTTAATAGATTGAATAAGTATATGTATTAACTTTGTAATAAAAAATTCTAAACATTTAAAAAAATTTGGATCACTTTTGACAAATATTCCATCAAAGTCCAGGATAATATTGAAAATAAGAGGAAAGGAAAATATTTCCACACTTAAAAGAACAGTATGTAATGACAACAGTGAATTTAGTGTACTCTACTATAACAAAGAGAAATATAATTTGTAGTAGGAACAATGAATTTTCGTAAGAAAATGTGAATGAATATCATACACCATTATATGGACTTACTTAATAAACATTTCAGCTATTAGGTGGTCTCTCCCATCTCCCCCTAAAAAAAGGTTAAAATAAAGAGGTAAATCCCATCACTGTGAATACTGTTAAACATAGTTGCTGTTTTTCTACCCTGGGTGGATGGCCTACAGTAATGAACTTTTGCTGATCTGGTTACAATAAATTATCTACAAGAATATATTACTCAGTAAATGTTTTCTCTGCTTACTGTCTAATGATTTATGCTATCTGAGAAAAGAGATGAATTGCTGCTGATCTTTTGTTTCTTTTGTCCTGCTATCAAGCAGCAATTATCCTTTAATTCACTCATCCAAAACATCTCAATCACCCTTGCCAGGAAAAACAAAAGACTCAAACCATTTACTCCCACTACTAAAATAAAATAAAACAATCCAAGGCTAAGTAGAGAAAAAACAATAAGGATAGGATTACAGTTTCCTTTTACTTACTCTATTCAGAACACTTCTCTTAATATTAATTCAACACAGAGAGACTAGGTATCAGCTTTGCTTCATGTCTAAATCTCCATATACTTATCTGTACATTAAAATTCTATTACAGCAAAACAATTTTGAATTTTGAAATCACAATGTTGATCTAATATTTCATTAAAAAGAAAATCTATATTCTGTCAACTCTTGATTATCTGTGTGAACGAACACAGGGAGATGGTAGCATGGATAATCCCAGACTAATTTATATTTGTCTTTGTTCAACTGTAGATTTATCCAAAGTTGAGAATGGCATAATTTTTACAGCTAGAGTGGACTTCAAGATCATTTTGTCCACCCTTGTCATTTTGCAAAAGAAGGAGCCAAGACCCAGAGAGATTAAGTGACTTAAATGAAATTCTTCGGCTTTCTCAACTATACCATGCTGTCTCTTTATAATTAAAAAAGCTAGGGGTGACGGGTGGCTCAGTTGGTTAGAATGGGAGCTCTGGGCAACAGGGCTGCCGGTTCGTTTCTCACATGGGCTAGCGAGCTGCACCCTCAGCAACTAGAGTGAGGTCAATGAGCTGCCGCTTAGCTCCCGGGTGGCCGGATGGCTCAGTTGGTTGGAGCACTGGCTCTCAACCACAAGGTTGCCGGTTCCTCTCGACTCCCACAAGGGATGGTGGGCTCCGACCCCTGCAACTAACAACAGCAACTGGACCTGGAGCTGAGGTGGGCCCTCCACAACTAAGAGTGAAAGGACAACAACTTGACTTGGAAAAGTCCCAGAAGTACACACTGTTCCCCAATAAAGTCCTGTTCCCCTTCCCCAATAATTTTTTTAAAAAAGCTAGTAATATGTATGTAGATAAATAACTGTCTGTATATAATTGGACAAAGAGCTTACTAAAGAATAATTACCATATATATGTGTATATATGTGTGTGTATATATATATATATATATATATATATATATATATATATATATATGTCATTCATCCTCACCTACCCAAATCCTGGCCTCACTCCTCATCATGATCAACTGATAGAAAGTACAATGGTATCTCCCACAATAGGAGATTCCTCTTACACTACTGCCATGGGGTGGAAGTGGGGAAAAGGAGGACTCCATTTAGCTGATAGAACAATAGGGAAAGGTAGAGAAAATAAGCTCTTTAATTGGAGTATAGATAAAGAGAAAAAGACAATCTTTTTTTTTACCACGAAATTAATTCAAAACATCTCAACTCTAATTGGAGCCTCAGCTGTATATCCCCATGTTATATTATGAGCTAAGTAGGGGCAGGTGGAAACCTAATAATCATATGTAACCAAGTTTCTATGAAAAATATATTTTAACTCTCAAATAGTTGACTTAACACAGTTTAAGATATAACCTAATCATAAATTAAGGGTTGCCTGGATATACGTAACAGACTCAAACATATATACTCACGTTTATATGAAAATGTATAAAAAGAAGAATGAACTAATGAGTAAGTGAACAGAAAAATTAGTACAGGGACAGATTTAGTTATGTGAAGAACAGGGAAAAAGTGTTGAAAATTTAGGGAGGAAAGTCATTTTTTTTATCCTCCTGGCAATAATCACAAAAAACTCACAACTTTTTCTGCCCCTAAGTATTTCCTGCCCCACAAACTATAACCAAAAGCGTTATCTCTAGAGGTAGATAAGGAGTACTATAGAGGACAGGAGAAGATGACTAGCTAAAGGAACCACAGAATACTAACTTCATACTAAATCTCAGTTGTCTTAAGTAGATAAAACAGTGAACACACCCGTTCAGTAGCATCAGATCTTTCAAACATATTCAGGTGCTCAGTAACGTCCCAGAGATCCCGGGCCATTCGTTTCATCTGAGCATCTATATTTTCTGCTAAGCTGTAACTGAAAAGGCAAGTAAAATAAAAGCATTAACAAGAAATGTTTTCTCGGTCGGCCAGGTGGCTCAGGTGGTTGGAGCTCTGTGCTCCTAAAGCTGAAGGCTGCGGGTTCGATTCCCACCTGGGCCAGTGGGCTCTCAACCACAAGGTTGCCAGTTTGATTCCTCGACTCCCACAAGGGATGGTGGGCTGTGCCCCCTGCAACTAAGATTGAACATAGCACCTTGAGCTGAGCTGCTGCTGAGCTCCCGGATGGCTCAGTTAGTTGGATCGGGGGCTCTGAACCACAAAGGGTGCCGGTTCGACTCCCACAAAAGATGGTGGGCTGCATCCCGTTATTAGTGCCCCCTGCAACTAACAACGGGAACTGGACCTGGAGCTGAGCTGCGCCCTCCAAAACCAAGATTGAAAGGACAACAGCTTGACCTGGAAAAAGTCTTGGAAATACAAACTGTTACCCAATAAAGTCCTATTCACCTTCACGAATAAAATATTTTCTTTAAAAAAAGAAATGTTTTCTCCACTGATGTTTCGTTACTGAATACAAAGATGACACTGCCAACTGGATTTGCTCCAATTCTCCTACTTTCTCAGTGGGTCTCAGCTATGACTAATGACACATCTTTATGGGTGCAGCATTCATGATCTTATTATTACCATGTTCTAAAAAGACTCCACAGGTGAAGGCTTTTATCCACCTTGCCATTTTTATAATCACCTATTTACCCCCTAGACAATGTTCTGAGGCAAAGAAGCTCTAAGATAAAGGAACTCTTTTTGGTGTCAAAGTAAACCCATAGGACATTTAGATGTATTAAAGCTATTTGGTGTTTGGCAGTATTCAGTAAGTGCAGAAACGTCTTCAATGACTTTGAATACATAAATTTTCAAAATAAAACCTCATATAAATATATACTCCATCATCCAACAAAAGATGTTTAGAGACATGAGATTCACAATAATCAACTAAGTTCACAACAAATTCATTAGTTGGCTAAATTCTCAAGATTTCCACCCAAACTATTTACACACACACACACACACACACACACACACACAGTCTAGTCAATATATATATTTATGAGATTTAAGTGACCAGAGGGTTTTGCAACCTTAATGTCTATAAAGATTAAAGGACTAAATTAGATTTATTGATAACTATCTAGTGTCCTTCTGTTGCAAAGTACTTATAGGTAATTGGTTGCCAAGATTGTTAAAGATTCTAGTACAGACTCTATTACATTATAAATCTGACTACATGAAAGCAATTGGAAGAAAGCTAATGTTTCAATTATTTCTTCAAACTATAGTTAGAATCTCATGGCCAAAAATACAACTCTATGCGTTTGTTGTTTTTTTTTAAATAACAGAATGCAAAGAATGCAATGCAAATAAAAGATTCACAAAGGATGAAATACAAAAGCAGAAACAGAACAAGGATCCATACAGATTAGGTATACTTACTACATTTAATGCACCTACAAAAAAGTTAACTTGCAAACCTCTTAATAATAAGCTCAGTCTTAAATCGCTAATAAACCATTGATAAAATGAGTTCAATTTAATTTCAATCTAGTTTATGCAGCACATTCATACAAATTCTCCCAAAACACTTTATAATTTGTCCTGATAACCATATGTCAGTTCCAGAGAGAGAAAGTTACTGTGGGAACACTGGCAATGTATCAACTGAAGGCAGACTGAATTGCACACAAATAAGCTATATCCAGCTGAAGACATTGACAAAATCATTCAATTTTTGAAAGTGATGCAGTGTGCCCCCAGATTAACAAATTGCCTTTAAAATAGCAAATAATTTATCACTGAAGCAATTGCATATACATTAGGTTTAAAAGAGTCAATATAAATAGTAGACCATTAATATCCCACAATACTATGACAACACACACATAAAATTTGTATTTCTAATTTGAAAACAAACCTGACAAATATAAAAACTTTACAGTGGTCAAGTATAAGCTTCAGAGTAATAACATTCTATGAAATGCTGTAAAACAAAATTGCCAGAATGATTATTTTCAAGCATCCTGAAAAGATAAACAGAAAATAGTAAAATAAGCTGATAAATGGCAACTACAAGAACTTGTCCTTTTCTACCAATTTTTATTCCCTGCCTTTCAATTCCATCCCCCCCCTTAAGTAGCTAAGTCCTGCCCCATTGCTCGATCTTTATTCAGTTACTTACATCCTCTCAAACTGGTCATCTGCATGCAAAGGATAAACAGACCTACTGTGGCCCTTCACATCCACCTCTAAAGGAATCAAGAGATCTAGTTCCTTCTGCTGTGAGAGGACAAAATCCAATTCTTGTTCCAGCCTGGAAAAAAACAGTCAACAGAAAGCCTGGTGAAAGGAATTTGGTGTGACAAAATCAGTGTCAACAAACTACATTCAGAGAAAAATAAACTCAAAGAAACAGATCTTTAGTCATTCAACCTAAGGAATCTAAGGTTCTACTTTTTCTGATGCAGTTTCGCTTTTTCCACTTTTCCATGTAAAATAGTAATCTATAAAGAAAGTGCTTCTCTTGATCCTGTAACTGAAGGCTCCATATGTCTTCCAGACCCTCCAGCTGACCATGTTATCCCAGTAGACGTGATCTCACTGGAAAAAAAAAAAAAGGACACAGTGTGATTATATGAGCATACCAGGTCTGACAATTAAGTTTGTGAACTTATTGCAACAATGTTGCTAATTTTTTTTGATATCAGAGGGATTATTCATTATGAATTTGTACCAACCAGACAAACAGTTAACCAAGTTTATTATTTGGAAGTGCTGAAAAGGCTATGCGAAAAAGTTAGATGACCTGAACTTTTCGCCAACAATTCATGGCTCTTGCACCACGACAATGCACCAGCTCACACATGGCACTGTCTCTGAGGGAGTTTTTAGCCAGTAAACAAATCACTGTATTGGAACACCCTCCCTACTCACCTGATCTGGCCCCCAGTGACTTCCTTCTTTACCTGAATATAAAGGAAATATTGAAAGGAAGACACTTGGATGACATTCAGGACATCAAGGGTAATATGACAACAGCTCTGATGCCCATTCCAGAAAAAGAGTTCCAAAATTGCTTTGAAGTGTGGACTAGGGGCTGGTGTCGGTGCATAGCTTCCCAAGGGGAGTACTTCGAAAGTGACCATAGTGATATTCAGCAATGAGGTATGTAGTACTTTTTTTTAGGATGAGTTCATGAACTTAATTCTCTGACCTTCTACTTTTAAAAGTGTGATGAGAATTTTTTAATGAATGATATAGGTGGACTTAGAGAAGAAAATAGCACATGAGGAGTTTCTCAGACCTGCTCCCCAACAAAACCACCACAACTGGTAAAGATTATTTTTTTAATGTAAGATTTTTAAAATAATCATTGAAAGTATCTAGTAATAAGAAAATATAGCAAATAAAGATTTATTACAAAATCTACTAAACGTCAATAAGAACAGCTAAAGTCTGTGCCACAACCTGCTCCCTTCCTTCCCCCTCAGCTCAGCATGATGGTAGCTTCATTCTGTGTGGGTGTGGCTAAACAGATAGGACTCTTACCACAGCTCTCAGTCAACATGATCCATTCCAGATCTAAGCAGTATCCGCAAAACAAGTAGGCAGCTGATCTTCCATCCCCCACTAGGCAGAACCAAGCAAAATTCCCATTCCCCTGTCAGGTGGTATCAAAAAGACTGAGCAAGTAGCTGATCTTTGATCCCCCAACTGGTGGAACCAGGCAATGTTCTGATTTCTCTGCCCAGGCAAGTGTCAGCAGGGTTGGGGGGAGAGGTAATCATCAACTCCCTGCCCAGCAGTGGCAGACAATGTTCAATTCCCCTACCAAGGTACTGTCATTGACTTCCAGTGACAAACTGAACTGAACTTCCCACCCAGCAGCAACAAGGTTTAATAAGAGAATAAGACAGGGTTAGTTACCATGAGGCTTCACTCTTTGTGTTCAGTGTCAGTGGGAACAAATGGGCAGTTAACCTCAACACCCACCTGGCATGACGGAGACTGAACAAGGTAATACAATTAGGGGCTAGTGAGGACTTCAATTCCCACCACGCCTAGTGTCAGCAAGACTCAGTGGAAAGCTTAACCTCCACACCCACTGGAAACAAGACGGATTGACGACAAAGCAGGGCTAATCAGCACTCTGTCCCCTTTCTTCTCAGAGCCCTTGTGAGCGAGGCCTAGTAGAGAGCTAAGCTTCCATGCCAACCCAGCATCACTGAATAAAGTGATATGAAGTACAGTAGTTGACATCCTGTTTTTTCCCTCCTCCTGTGTCAGTGTGTCCCAATAGGAAGCTGAAATTCTGCCTCTACCCTGCAAGGACTATACCCCTGCAAGCAGTATGAGTTGGTTCTCCACTTCCTCTTGTTCTGGGTACCTGGCACCCAACTGGGAGCTGAGTTTACATCCCCACTTAGAGGCAATAAAGTGATGTGACAGAATGCCCCACTTACATAGGAAAGGAGTAAACAGGGCTGAGGGGGGAGCTGAACTTCCACACCACTGATCTGCATTGAGGCAGTGTGAGTCAGTGCCACTTTTGCTGGAGTGGTATATGCAGGGTCCAGTGTGAAGTTGAACATACAAACACACCCAACCTTTGCACTGTACTACAACAGAAGGATTGCCTGATGAAAAAAGATTTAAATAGGACCTAGACTCTCCTAACATAACAGACAAAATGTCCAAGATGTAATTGAAAATTACTCATCATATCAACAACCAAGAAAATCACTATTCAAAAGAAGAAAAAAAAAACAATGTACAGATGCAATCATCGAAAGGTATCAGATGTTGCAATTATCCAAAAGTAATTTTAAAGAAACCATCAAAGAAATGCTCCAACAAGCAATTATGAATCCTCTAGAAACAAAAGAAAAGTAGAAAATCTCAGCAAAGAAATAGAAGTTATGAAAAACAATCAAATGGAAATTACAGAACTGAAAAATCACTGGAAAAGCTCATATGAAGGGTTTGATACTAAAGTGGAGATGACAGTGAACTTGAGGGTAGATCAATAGAATTTAAAGAACAGTAAAGAGAAAATAGGCACAAAAAATGGGGGAAAAAAACCCAAAACTCAAAGACCTGGAGGACAGTACTAAAATAGATAACATTGATACCACTGAAGGATGATACATTAGAGAGGAAAAGAGAGAATGGAATTGAAATAGTATTCTGAAAAATAAAGGTTGAAAACTTCCCAAATTTGGCAAAAGATATAAACTTATAGATTCAAGAAGCTGAGCAGACCCCACACAGAATAATTCAAAGAAATCCATGATAAGACACACAATACTTATATTTCTGAAAACTAAAGCTAAAGAAATAAAAAAGTCTTGAAGGCAGCCAGAAAGAAACAACACATTACTTGAAAGGGAAAACCAATTCAAATGGCAACAGATTTCTCATCTTAAACCAGGGAAGCTAAAAGGAAGTGTCAAAACATTTGTCTTTTAAGTACTGAAAGAAACAAAAAAATTAAACAAACACAAAAAATAACTGTTGACCATAATTTCCATATCCAGTAAAATGTCTGGCAGAAATGAAGAAAAAATATTTCCATGCAAAGTAAACTTAAGAAAATTTGTTGCTGGCAAACTTGCCTTTGAAGATTGGCTAAAAAGAAAGGAAAGGAAAACAGAAGGCTTGAACTTCATAAAAGGAAAGAAGAACACCAACATGGATAAAAAAGGTAAATGTAACTATTCTACTTCTCATGAGTTTCTTAAATCATATTTGATGGTTGAAGCAAAAAGTATAACACCATGTAATGTGGTGTTCAAAGTACATGGAGGAAATACTTGAGACAATTATATTTAGAAGGTTAAATTAAATGGAACGAAATTGAAATAAGATTTTACATTTCACCGAAAATGGTAGAATGTCAATATGACTAGACTGCTACAAGTTACGTATGTATATTGTAATGCCTAGAGCAACAAGTAAGAAAACTATACAAAGCAATATACTCAGAAAAACTGAAAATTAAACAAGATGGAACCAAACAAATGTTTGAATAACTGAAAGGAAGGTTAAAAAAAAAAAAAGAAAAAGAAACAGAAAAACAGAAGTACCAAAAACCCCCACAAATAACAAAATAGCAGACTTAAGCCCTGACCTATCAATAATTAGCTTAAATATAACTGTGCCTAAAATTACCCTGAAATGGATTAGAGACTTAAATGTAAGACCTGAAACAATGAAACTCGTGGAAGAAAATGTAGAAATAAAGCTCCTTCACATGGATCTTGGGAACGATTTTCTGGATATGACCACCAAAGAATAAGCAACAACAACAACAACAAAAGAATCCAGAACTGAAATATGTCATGTAATAAAAGAAGAACCAGAGAGAAAAATCACAATACCACCACACTAAAATAATAGACAATAACAAAAAGGCAAAGAAACAATGGAGACACAGCCTTACGAGAAAACTAAAGATAGAATGACAGGAAATCCTCACGTATCAATAATCACCCTAAATGTAAATGGACTGAACTCACTACTAAAAAGGATCTAGAGAACATTATGTTAAGTGAAATAAGTCAGAAAGAGAAAGACAAGTACCATATGATCTCACTTATATGCGGAATCTAAAGAAAAGAATAAGTGAATGAACTAATCAGAAACAGTTTTGGGGACAAAAAGAAAAAAACCAAGAATTGCTAGATAAGTGGGGGGAGGAAGGGATAAGGGGAAAGGTGAAGGGATTAGGAAGCAACTGGTAACCACAAGATGGCCTCAGGGTTTTGAAAATTAATTTGGGGAACGTATTCAATAATGTTGTAAAGATTTTGTTGGGTATCCGATGGACATGTGTCCTATTTGGGAGACAACCTCAGGGATACTGTGGATGCCTGATCATGGCATTGTACACCAGAAGCTAAACAATAATGAATGCCAACTATAATTATATATATATATATAATGTGATGGCTCAGTGCAAGGTCGGAGGGATAGTAAATGGGGAGAGGGGGGTTCACAGTGTGAGGGATATAAATGTTGAATGTCTAAGTATTACCTTGTCTTGTACACCTGAAACTAATGAATTAAAATTTTTTAAAAAGGCACAGAGTAGCAGATTGGATCAAAAAAACTAAACTCAACCATATGCTGTCTCCAAGAGACACATCTTACCTACAAGGACAAGCATAGGCTCAAAGTGAAAGGGTGAAAATTGACACTCCAAGCAAATGGTACCCAGAGAAAATCAGGTGTAGCCATAATGATATCAGATGAAACAGACTTCACGGTGAAAAAGATAACAAGAGACAAAGATGGACATTTCATAATGGTAAAGGGGACTATACAACAAGAACACATAACAGTCATCAATATTTATGCCCCCCTTCAGGGAGCACCGAAATATAACAAACAACTACTAACAGAACTAAAGGGAGAAATTGACCAAACACGATTATACTAGGGGACTTAAATACATCATTGACAGCTATGGATAGATCATCCAAACAGAAAATAAATAACGAAATAGCAGCCCTAAATGACACATTAGATGAAATGGACATAATTGACATGTATAGAGCACTTCATCCTAAAACATCAGTCTATACATTCTTTTCTAGAGTACATGGAACATTCTCAAGGATAGACCATATATTGGGACATCAAACTAACCTCAGCAAATTTAAAAAGACTGAAATCATAGCAGGCATATTCTCTGATCACGGGGCTTTGAAATTAGGTATCAACTGCAAAGAGAAAGCAGGAAAAAAAACAACACAAATAGGTGTAGAGTAAACAACATACTTTTAAAGAATGACCGGGTCAAAGAAGAAATAAGAGGAGAGATCAAAAGATACATAGAAACAAATGAGAATGAAAATACATCCTACCAAATTTTGGGGATGCAGCAAAAGCAGTTTTAAGAGGGAAATTTATATCATTACAGGCCTATCTCAAGAAACAAGAAAAAACCCAGATAAATAACCTCAAATAACACCGTAAAGAACTAGAAAAAGAAGAATAAATGAAACCCAAGGTCAGCAGAAGAAAGGAAATACTAAAAATCAGAGCAGAACTTAATGAAATAGACAACAAAAAGACACTAGAAAAAAATAATGTGATAAAGAGCTGGCTCTTTAAAAAGATTAACAAAATTGACAAAACCTTGGCTAGACTCACTAAGATAAAAAGAAAAGACACTAATAAACGAAATCACACATGAAAGGGGCAGTTATCACGGATGCGACAGAAATACAAAGGATCATGCAAAAATACTATGAAGGACTATATGCAACCAAATTCTATAACCTAGAAGAAATGGAAAAATTCTTTGAAACATATAGCCTTCCTAGGCTGAACCATGAAGAACTGGAAAATCTAAACAAAATCATCACCAGTAAGGAAATTAAATCAGTCATCCAAAACCTTCCCAAAAGCAAAAGTCTGGGACCACATGGCTTCACTAGTGAATTCTACCAAACCTTCAAAGAGGATCTAATACCAATCCTACTCAAACTCTTCCAAAAAACTGAAGAAGAGACAATACTCCCTAACTCATTTTATGAGGCCAACATTACCCTGATACCAAAACCTGGTAAGGACAACACAAAAAAAGAAAACTACAGACCAATATCTCTGATGAATACAGATGCAAAAATCCTAAACAAAATTCTAACAAATCGAATGTAACAATGCATTAAAAAGAGTATTCATCATGATCAAGTGGGGTTCATCCCAGGGACACAAGGATGGTTCAACATACCCAACTCCATCAATGTGCTACATCACATAAACAAAATAAAGGACAAAAATCATATGATTATATCAATTGATGCAGAAAAAGCATTTGACAAGATACAACATCCGTTTATGATTAAAACACTTAATAAAATAGGTATAGATGGAAAATACCTCAACATAATAAAGGCCATATATGACAAAACCTCAGCTAATCTCATAATTAATGGTGAAAAACTGAAGCCCTTTGCTCTATGTTAAGGAACATGACAGGGCTGTCCCCTATCACCTCTGCGTTTCAACATAGTGTTAGGAAGTCGTCGCCAGAGCAATTAGGCAAGAAAAGGAAACAAAAGGCATAAAAATTGGGAATGAAGAAATTAAATTGTCACTCTTTGCAGATGACATGATGTTATATATAGAAAATCCTAAAGACTCCAACAAAAATTATTAGAAACCACAAGCGAATACAGTGAAGATGCCAGCTACAAAATCAACGTACAAAAGGCCACTGCTGTCCAATATAATAATTAAATCTCGGACAATGGAATAAAAAAGAAATTCTTTTTCAATTGCAACAAAAAGAGTGAAATGCCTATGAATAAACTTAATTAAGGATGTGAAAGACCAATATGCTGAAAACTATAAGACATTTTTAAAAGAAACTGAAGAAGACCCAAAGAAATGGAAAGACATTCCATGCTCATGGATTGGAAGAATCAGCATAGTTAAAATGGCCATATCATCCAAAGCAATATACAGATTTAATGTAATCCCCATCAAAATCCCAATGGCATTTTTTAAAGAAATAGAACAAAAAAGCCATCAGATTTGTATGGAACCACAAAAGACACCAAATAGCCAAAGCAATCCTAAGAAAGAAGAACAATGCTAAAGGTATCACACTCCCTGACTTTAGCTTGTACTACAGGGCTACAATAATCAAAACAGCATGGTATTCGCAGAAAACCAGACACACAGACCAATGGAATAGAACTGAGAACCCAGAAATATACCCACATAAATATGGACAGCTACTTTTTGACAAAGAAGCTAAAAACATACAATGGAGGAAAGACAGCCTCTTCAATAAATGGTGCTGACAGAATGGATAGCGATGTGCAAAAGAATGAAACTGGTATCTGTCACCATGTATCAAAATATATTGAAAATGGATAAAAAACTTAAGCATAAGACCTTACACAATAAACTGCATGGAAGAAAACATAGGTACTAAACTTATGGACCTTGGGTTCAAAGAGCATTTTATGAATTTGACTCAAAGGAATGGAAGTAACAGCTCATATAAACAACTGAAAAATAAATAAATAAATAAATAAATAAATACATACATAAATAAATAAATAAACGAATGAGACTCTACGGAACTTAAAAGCTTCTGCACAGCAAAAGAAACCATCGACGAAATAAAGAGGCAACCAACTGAATGGGAGAAGATTTTTGCAAACAGTGCCTCAGACAAGGGGCTCATATCCAAAATATACAAGGAACTCATGAAGCTCAACAACAAAAAAACAAACAACCCAATTGAAAATTGGGCAGAGGACCTGAAGAGACATTTCTCTAAAGAGGACATACAAATGGCAAATAGACATATGTAAAAATGTTCAGCATCACTAATCATCACAGAAATGCAAATAAAAACCACAATGAGATATCGCCCCATGCCAGTCAGAATGGCTATCATCAACAAGACAAATAGTAACAATTGTTGGAGAAGCTGTGGAGAAAAAGAAACCCTCATACACTGTTGATGGGAATGCAGACTGGTGCAGCCGTTATGGAAGGCAGTGTGGAGGTTCCTCAAAAAATTATGAATAGAATTACCATATGACCCAGCAATCCCTCTCCTGGTTATGTACCCAAAAAATCTGAAAACATTTATACATAAAGACATGTGTGCTCCAATGTTCATTGCAGCTTTGTGTACAGTGGCTAAGATATGGAAACAACCAAAATGTCCTTCGATAGACGAATGGGTAAAGAAGTTGTGTATATATACACAATGGAATACTATTCGGCGCTAAGAAAAGATGATATAGGAACATTTGTGACAACATGGATGGATCTTGAGAGTATAATACTCAGCTAAATAAGTCAGACAGAAAAAGCAGAGAACTCTATGATTTCACTGATATGTGGTATATAAACGAAAAACAACAAGAGAACAAGAGAAACAAATGAGAAACAAAAACTCATAGACACAGACAATAGATTAGTGGTTACCAGAGGGTAAGGGGGTTGGGGGGAGGGAGATGAGGGTAAGGGGGATCAAATATGTGGTGATGGAAAGAGAACTGACTCTTGGTAGTGAACACACAATGGGATTGATAGATGATGTAATACAGAATTGTACACCTGGAATCTGTGTAATTTTACTAACAAATTAAAATAAATAAATAAATAAATAAATAATATTTTAAAAAATTATACACTATGCCCAAGTGGTTTTTATTCCACATATGGAAGTCTGGTTCAACATTTGAAAATCAATCAATGTAATTGACCATACTAGCAAGCTAAAGAAGAAAAATCTTAAAATATTATATCAATTAAGGCTGTAAAATCATTTAACACAAATATGTCTGGTTGATTTTTGAGAAAGGTGCAAAAGTAATTCAATGGAGAAAGAGAATTTTTCAACAAATGGTGGAATAACTGGACATCCTAGGGGAAAAAAAAGAATAATTTAAAACTCACACCTTATATAAAAAATTAACTAAAAATGGATTATGAGCTTAAAATGTGAAATGTAAAACTAACACTTTCAGAAAAAAAATAGAAAATCTTTGGGATTTAGAGTTAGGCAAATAGCTCTTACATTTGACAGTAAAAGAATAATCCATTAAAGAAAAAAGTGGTAAATTACACCACATCAACCAAATATCTGATAAAGAACTGGTATCAAGAATATATAAAACTCTTAAAACTTAATAGTGAAAAAACAAATTCAAGTAGAAAAAGGACAAAAGACATGAACTGACATATCACTAAAGAGGATACGCTGACGACAAACACATGAAAAGTCTTATGTTTTAGGATGAAGTGCTCTATATATGTCAATTATGTCCATTTCATCTAATGTGTCATTTAGGGCTGCTATTTCGTTATTTATTTTCTGTTTGGATGATCTATCCACAGGCGTCAGTGATGTATTTAAGTCCCCTAGTATAATCGTGTTTTGGTCAATTTCTCCCTTTAGTTCTGTTAGTAGTTGCTTGGTATATTTTGGTGCTCCCTGATTGGGGGCATAAATATTGATGACTGTTATGTCTTCTTGTTGTATAGTCCCCTTTACCATTATGAAATGTCCATCTTTGTCTCTTATCTTTTTCACCCTGAAGTCTGTTTCATCTGATATCATTGTGGCTATACCTGATTTTCTCTGTGTACCTTTTGCTTGGAGTGTCAATTCCCACCCTTTCACTTTGAGCCTATGCTTGTCCTTGTAGGTAAGATGTGTCTCTTGGAGACAGCATATGGTTGGGTTTAGTTTTTTGATCCAATCTGCTACTCTGTGCCTTTTTATTGGTGAGTTTAGTCCATTTACATTTAGGGTGATTATTGATATGTGAGGATTTCCTGTCATTCTATCTTTAGTTTTCTGGTAAGGCTGTGTCTCCATTGTTTCTTTGCCATTTTGCTGTGGTCTATTATTTCTGTGCTGTGGTATTCTATGATGTTTCCCTGTATTTCTTTTTTTATTACAGTATATATTTCAGTTCTGGATTTTTTTTTTGAGTGGTTACCCTTAAGTTTATGTAAAAGAAAGTTTGATATTTAGAGTATTCCATTTTCTTCAGCACGCTTACTTTCTCCATTCCCATATTCCTGTTCAGGCCTTTCCTCTCCCCCTTTTTCATGTTGCCGCAAATTGCCGCTGTTGATTGTGGTTGAATAGCCTCCTTTAGTATTTCTTGTAGTGCAGGTCGTATATTAAAACATTCCCTCAGCTTCTGTATGTCTGGAAAGGTCTTTATTCCTCCTTCATATCTAAAGGATATCTTTGCTGGATATATTATTATTGGCTCACAATTTCTCTCTTTCAATAGTTTGAATATTTGGTTCCATTCCCTCCTGGCTTGTAGAGTTTCTGCTGAAAAATCTGATGATAAACTAATGGGCTTACCTTTGTAGGTTTTTGTCTTCTTTTCCCTGGTTGCCTTGAGGATTCTTTCTTTTTCTTTGATTTTAGACAGCTTCAATACAATGTGCCTTGGAGAAGGCCTGTTGGGATTGAGGTAATTAGGTGTTCTATTTGCTTCTTGGATTCGAGGATCCAGTTCTATCCCCAAGTTTGGAAAGTTCTCATCAACAACTTGTTTGAATATATTCTCTGTTCCCTTCTCTCTTCTCCTTCTGGTATGCCCATTATTCTTATATTGCTCTTTCTGATGGAGTCAGAAAGTTCTTGTAGAGTTCTTTCATTTCTTTTAAGTCTCAAGTCTCTTTCTTCTTCCATCTGTGTAATTTCCAGGTTTCTATTTTCGATGTTACTGATTCTTTCCTCCATCTGGTCAACTCTACTACCTAAGCTGGTTATTTCATTCTTAATTTCTTCTATTGAGTTCTTAATCTCCAGAAATTCCATTTGGTACTTTTTTAAAATTTCAATCTGTTTCGTAAAATGCTCATGTTGTTCTTTGATTGTGTTTCTGAGTTCATTAAACTGTCTGTGTTTTCTTGCATCTCGTTGAGTTTTTTCAGAACTGCAATCTTGAATTATCTGTCATTTAAGTCACATATTTCCATATCTTTAAGTTCCTTTTCTGGAGATTTTTCACTTTCTTTCTGAGCTGTCTTGTTGCCTTGGTTATTCATGGCAATTACTGATTTATTATTTCTTTTCCTAGACATCTACAGGAGTGGCTTCTGCAACAGGTTGATAGGAAGAGGTCTTTCTTTTGTTTTCCAGGACTTTTTGGTAGAATGTTTTATTTTCTCTCCAACTGCAGTCTTTTTTTCCTCTCTCACACAATAGTGCTATCTTTTCTCTGCACTATTTTAGCTCCTCACACAATGGGGGGATTCCCTGGGAGACGGGCTTCTCCTCTGTGAACAGTTAGCCTGGGTGATAGGGCGCCATGTCCCTGTGGGTATGCGGAGAGCTTTTGAAGTTCCAAAGCTCTTTCTGCACCAGATTCAGAGCCCTATGTTTCAGCAGTTCTGTTTACCACAGCAGGGATCCGCCCAGATAGGTGGGGCCAGGGGCGGGTTGAGTTCTGAGAGGTGGCCCATAGCAATGGCGTTGATCACCACCACAGCCGGTCCCGCCTCCACAGCTCCCTCCCCTTTGCTGGAACTAGTTGTGCTGCGAATCTGTGTCTGTGGTCCACAGTTCTCAGAACAGCAAATATTCTGTTCTTTTTATCTGACACTGCTACTGTTCTGTTTCCAGCACAGGGCAGGTGGGGGTGGGGTGAGCTCTGGGAGGGTACGGAGGGGGCGGCCAGTCTCAGTTCCTATGGTTTCGTTCTTTGCTTGGCAGTGAGGGCTTGAACCACCGTTTTCAGCCTTCTTCGCTTAGTCTTTCCTCTGAGGTCTCTGCCGTGAGCGTTGGATTCAGCCGTGTTATATGCTTCCCCGTCATCCCTGTGGGTCATAAGCGGAGCCCTAGCAGTCCGAGTTCTTCCCTCTCCGGCAGCTGAGGTAGCTCCGGGATGCAGCGAGCTCAGAGCACTGAGCTAGGTCTGAGTCCTGCCCCCGCGCGGCTCCGTCTCCGCACTTCTCCCTTCCCTCCTCCCCCACTCGCGCGATTCTCCCACCTTTAGGTGAATTCAGTAGTGAGCCTCTTCGTCTTGCCTGTCTGATGTGCAGGGAGTCTTTTGTGGAGTTATTGTTGTTCAATTAGTTGTAAATTCGAGGGGAGCTTTACAGGGGCTCACCTCACGCCGCCATTTTGATGACATCTCTTCAAACAGTGCCTATTTCATAGGGTTACTGTGAGCATTAAGTGATATGATATTTGTAAAGCACTGTCAAATTGTAAACATATAGTAATTATACAATAAATGTTAGCTATTATTAGTAATTGTGATAATTTTATTATAATAGCATTCAGAAGGCAAAAGTATCTTGTTAGTTGTTCAACTTCCTAAGATACAGAAATCATTTCTCTAACTGCTCTTTCAATTCTGAGTCATTTACCTAATTTTCAAACACTATTCTAAAATTGTACAGGCAATTGTACCTGTACATGATAAATAAAATGAAAGTCACATGAATTTTCAAACAAACAGGCTTATTCAACAGTCGATGTAAAAGGTATAGAAGCAGAACCTATTGGAACATCGTTATTAATCCCAGTTAATGTCAGTGATTCTGTACTGGAGGTAATGTCATTGGTGGTTGTGATTGTGGCGGCAGTGGTGGTAGTAACAGTAGTGGTGGTGGTCGTTGATGTTGGAGCTGGAAAATAAAATGTATAATGTCAGTAAGAAATGAGAAACTTTTTTATTTAGTCCCTGATCATTCAGGATAAAAACGACATAAGCGTTTTTGTTTTTTTTTAAATGTGACTTTCAACTCAAAGTCCTATGGATTTGAACTCAATGTTGTAATATGAAGTGACATATGGCAGGCCAGGTATCTGGATTAATTTTCCGGCTGAAAACTAAAACTCCTAGATAAATTCATAGAAAAATAAAATTTACATCCTAACCAGACCATTAAAGAAATTGAATCAGTCCTCAAAACTCTTCCCATAAAGAAAACTCCAGACCCAGATAACCTTACTGCTAAGTTCTACTAAACTTTCAAGGAAAGAATTGAAACCTTACACTCTGTACATCCATATCTTTGCATAATTACATGAATACTTCTGTGTAATTAATTCCTAGGAATGAAATTGCTGGATTAAAGGGTCAACATGCTCTAAATTTTTATGTATCTTGTCAAACTGCCCTTCCAAAAAGATTTTGCCAATTTACATTCTCATCATTGGGAAAGAGTATCTGTTTCTCTACACCATACCCCATACAAGGCATACATCTCTGCCAGTCTAATAGGCAAAAGCCTCTCAGAGTTTTATCTACAGCCCAGACCGCTCTCCTGTCTTTTTCTACCGCATCTCTAGTATAATGGAACACCCTGCCTTCTGTAGATGAAATCCTCAGTATACTTGCATGGCTTCACTCCTTCACCACGTTTATTGCCCACTTCTCTTATACTCATCATTATCTCTTGGTTTTATGAACTTCTGTAGCACTTTGGTTTTTCCTACACACTAAGCACTTAAAGAACAATGCACAGAAGTCTGTGCTTGCGGCGGGGGGACTGGAAATGTTTTCTTTTCTTTTTGGTTCTCTGTATTTTCAAATGTTCTTGTAATTGATAAACGCTTCTTCTACAACAAAAATTGTTTTAAAAATATAACATGTACATTTTGTTTGTTTTACATTAGCCTTGATTTCCAAATTTGCAATATTTTCAGATTAACAACCACATTAGGTAAATAAATAAATCATGGTACCTGCCACCATACGTACATATGCTGCCTATTGTAAGGGAAACCGGTCTACACCGTTCTTAGGGATGAGGATCAGACACCCATTCTTTATTCTAGTAACGCTGTTCTTTGATCCTGGTTTACAGGTGATTGAGGCAAGTGTGGGCATCTGAAGTATGGGAAGCCATACCATATGCTACTGGCAGTCTATAAGAAGGTCTGGCCCCCCAAAATGTAGCCAAACAGGGATAAGATGGGTCAGAATCTTATTTTCAAACATTTAGAATATAAAAGGAATCATACTGTAGGCAGAAATATGGAAATATTTCCAGAAATATGGAAAGAATCAGACTTTAGCAAAAATTTGGAAATATTTCCAAGAGTGTAGAAGGCAGAGGGAGTTGAAAGGACTGACAGAGGAAGAACATAAAGTAGAATTAAGGGGCCAGGAGCAAGTCAAAACTAATGAGCTAAAACAGTAAGGTAGAAAATGATGTAAAGAAACCAATGTTTTTTAGAACAAGGGAGAATAACTGAATGTGTTTATGCCATATTAGATTCAGGAGGTCTCTACAGCTGCCTTTAGAACAACTCTTAAGTTACAATTTCCTTGAAGGTCAGTGCCACGACAATACCTGTATTAGATTTCCATAGATTTCTCCTTTCCTTCCCTTCCCTTCCCTTCCCTTCCCTTCCCTTCCCTTCCCTTCCCTTCCCTTCCCTTCCCCTCCTCTCCCCTCCCCTCCCCTCCCCTCCCCTTCCTTTCTCTCTTTCTCTCTCTCTCTTTCCTTTCTTTCTTTCTTTCTCTCTCTCTCTCTCTCTCTCTCTCTCCTTCCTTCCTTCCTTCCCCTCCCCTCTCCTTCTTTTCTTTCTTTTTCCTTCCTTCCTTCCTTCCTTCCTTCCTTCCTTCCTTCCTTTCCTTTCCTTTCCTTTCCTTTCCTTTCCTTTCCTTTCCTTCCTTCCTTCCTTTCTCCCTCCCTCCCTCCCTCCCTCCCTCCTTTCTCTCTCTCTCTGTCTTTCTCTCTCTCTCTCCCTCCGTCCCTACCTCCCTCCATCCCTCCCTCCCTCCCTCTCTCTTTCTTTCTTTCTTAGTTTCAGGTGTACAAGACAAGGTAATACTTAGACGTTCATCATTTATATCCCTCACACTGTGAACCCCCCTCCCCCATCCACTATCCCTGTGACCTCGCACCGAGCCATCACATTATATATATAAAATTATAGTTGGCATTCATTATTGTTTAGCTTCTGGTGTACAGTGCCATGATCAGGCATCTACAGTATCCCTGCGGTGGTCTCCCAAATGGGACACGTGTCCATCGGATACCCTACAAAATCTTTACAACATTATTGACTACGTTCCCCAAATTAATTTTCAAAAACCCTGAGGCCCTTTTGTGGTTACCAACTGTTTCCTAATCCCTTCACCTTCCCCCTTATCCCCATCCCCCCGCCCATCTAACAACTCTCAGTTTTTTCTCTTTGTCCCCAAAACTGTTTCTGATTAGTTCATTCACTTATTCTTTTCTTTATATTCCACATATAAGTGAGATCATTTGGTACTTGTCTTTCTCTTTCTGACTTATTCCATAAGATTTCATTTCCCTTTTGGCCACAAAGGATCCTCACAGTAATCCTCCCCATTCTTTGTATTAGCCTTTGTGAGGATGGAATAAATGACACAGGGGAAGACCATGCCCAGTCATAAAGGATCCCTGTGATCACTATCAGTCAAAACACTGGAGAGACGAAAGATGGAATCCTGTGTGGCATTCTTTACAGCCATGTCATCATGTTCTTCATCTGAGAATAACAATCATATCTGAAAAGAAATCCTTCCCCAGAAGAGCTGAAAATTAATGACACTATCAGACTTCATTCATTACTGGGTAACTACTATGTTCAAAACAGAAAAACAATTAAGAAAAAAAATGAGTACTTCTTGTAAAGGAGTTATCTTTACCCAAACAATACTTTGAAAAAAGCAATCTGTATTTCCCGATATGGACAGGTATCTAAAGATGATGTATACATAAGAAAAAACAGCAAATATTAATATTAACTCTCTGTGTGTGTATATAATCTCATTTTTGTAAAACATTAATGTAGTTTTGTGTGTGTTTGGAAAAAAGGCTGTAAACACTAAACTGTTCTCTCTATAGAGAGAATGATATATGTATATATGCCTGTGTTTATGGTTTTTATAATTTAAAAAAGCAAGTACCATCCCTAAAACAAAACAAAACAAACAAACAAATCAGCTAAACAGACAAACAAATCACCTCCCAGAGATGCTGAGTGATACCTTCAGAAAATTAATACCTAAACATAAAAAAATCTTGAATCATGAAAAATGGTATGATTATTTAAAACTTTTTATACAGTATTTATCTTTGTTTCTGTTTTTTATGCTATTTCAAAAAGGCATAAATTAGCTCTGACAGAAAAGATAATATTGACATAAAAATAATGTTTCAAGTAATACCAAAAGAAGCAATGGATATAAAAATGAACGTTCTATTACAGTCTGATTTTGCAAGTTACAACTTTGGTCTAAATTAATACAGTCAACTCTATGTATCTGTGTAGTAAAAGGGAAGCACAGTTCTATAAATAATAAAAAATAATTGCATACCAAATTTGGATTTACATTTAAATAAATTTCTTTCTGATGGTCTTAAAATCATTATACAAGATAGTGAAAACATCCTTTCAAAGATTCTACTATCCAATTTTCCTATCCTGTCTCCGATCAACAAAAGTGTATCTTACTGCATGTTGGGAATGGACATCATTACCTTCTCAGACTCATACAAAAGATGAGAGTGATAGCAAGCAAACTTCTCTTAAAACTTGCTGATTATGCTTGGGGTGGAGAATAATCCCAAATGGTTATACAAGGTGCAATCAAACAATATGGTGAATGTTCAAATAAAAAGAAAATTATTACAGTAAAAGACACATTGCCATTAATTCTCCTCAAAATACTCCCCCTCACTTCTAACACACTTATCACATCATTCTTGCCACTTTCTGAAGCAGTTCTGCAAGTCCTCTTTCATGAGTGTCGTTAGTTGCGCTGTCGTGGCTGCTTCGATGTCCTGAATCATTTTGACTTTGGGGAAAAGCCAGAAGTTTCATGGTGCCAGATCCGGTGAACAAGGTAGATGAGGACACAGTGTAATGTTTTGATTTGACAGAAATTGCCATATAACAGAGCAATGTGTAAGATGGAGCATTTTGTCATGATGGAGGATGATTTACGGCACACTTTAAAACGCACCTTCTCTCAGCCTTAGCTCACACCTGACTGCACCGAACAAGTTGAAACTTGTCACACACTGTTACTAAGGTTCAGTGTGCTGCTTCCCACATTGAAGATCCCTGCCTTTCCACACTCGCGTGCCGAGTGCCACGCTCGCGAGCGAG
The DNA here is from genome assembly GCF_964194185.1 of Rhinolophus hipposideros. Taxonomy (NCBI): domain Eukaryota; kingdom Metazoa; phylum Chordata; class Mammalia; order Chiroptera; family Rhinolophidae; genus Rhinolophus; species Rhinolophus hipposideros. The sequence continues at coordinate 50,486,252 of NC_138046.1, read as the reverse complement.
CGAGCCAGCGAGAGAGAGAGAAAGACTGAATTCTCTGTGTCCTTTGCTCGGTTTTCTAATCAGGTGCTTATCTTTTTCTCATGGATATTCACTTGCAATATCTTAACACTTTGATAGTTGTATAAGAAGTATTTTTTCTTAATTTCAGCTTTAAATGTTTATGAGTTTTGTAGATATTAAAATTTAATTTTTTAAATTACGTTTTTATTTTGACATAATTGTAGCTATGTGCTTATAAGAACAGTACAGAGAGATCCACAGACCTTTTGCCCTTTTTGTCTCAGTGGTAACATCTTGCATAACTATAGTACAATATCACAGCCAGGATGTTAATATTGATAGTCAAGATGCAGAATAGTTCTATCACCACAAGAATCCCCCATTTTGCCTTTCATAGCAACACCCACTTCTCTTGTGCTCCCATCCGCATTTAACCCTGGCAACCATTAATCTATTTTTTATTACTATAATTTTGTCATTTAAAAAGCACGACATAAATGGAATCATACAGTATGTAATCTTTTGCGAATGGCTTTTTTCATTCACCATAATTTGTAGATTCATCCAGATTGTTGCGTGTATCAGTTGTTTGTTTTATTGCTGCATAGTATTCCATGGTATAGATGTACCACAATTTGTGTCAACCATTTGCCCATGGATGGATATTTGTATAGTTTCCACGTTTTTTTTTTTTACCTCATAAGGAAATCTTTATTTGGAAATGTAAAAAGGTTAAAATAAAGGAAGCATACAGTAGTGTTGATTTATCCTAAGTCCACATACAGGCTAAAGCAATCTCACTTGAAATTTCAGGTTATTTTAGAAAAAAAACAAAAGTAATTCGTGACTTCCTGTATTTGAAAATTTATTTGCAAAAGTATATGGGTGTGGTTCACAAAAATTTTTGCCCATATAAATAAAACTGCTAAACATTTGTGTACAGGATTTTTGTGAACGTAAGTCTTTATTTCTCTGGGATAAATGTCCAGGAGTACAATTGCTGGATCATATGGCAGTTGCATATTCAGTCTTATAAGAAACTGGCAAACACTTTTCCAGAGTGGTTGTACTGTTTTACATACCCACCCGCAAGTTTGTGTGATCCAGTTTCTCTGTATCTTCACTATCATTTGGTATTAACACTATTTTTCATTTTAGCCATTCTTGCAAATAGTGATATCATATTGTTGTTTTTATTTATATTTCCTTAAGGTCTACCGATGTTGATCATCTTTTCCTGTGCTTATTTGTCATCTGTATATCCTGTCTGTTCGTGTCTTTTTTTAGTCAGGAAAAAAAAAAGCATCCAAAAATAGCAATGTATTATATTGGTCCTTTTTAGGTAGGGATTTGGGAAATGTCAGTGTTTTACAAAAAACAGACATGTTCAACTGGGATTTTTTTTCCTATTGTTAGATTTATACCTAAGTACTTCGTTCTCTTTTGTTTTTTTTTAAGTGACTGTAAGTGGCACTGTATTTTTAATTCCTATGTTCACTTGTTTATTGTTAGTATGTAGAAGTTAAATTGATTTTGTATGTTTATTTTGTATCCTGTGACCTTGCTGAACTTACTTATTCTAGGAGGTTTTTTGTAGATTTCTTAGGATTTTCTGCATAGATAGTCGTCACCTGCAAACACGGACAGTTTTATTTGTTCCTTTCCAATCCAGATGTCTTTTTTTCCTCCTTGCCTTCGTGTAATAGCTAGAAGTTCCAGTACCATGTTGGATAAGAGTGATGAGAGCAATCATCTTTGTTTTTTCCCCAATCTTAGGGAGAAATATCTAGTTTCTCACTATTAAATATGGTGTTACTGGTAGTTTCTTGTGGATGCTCTTCATCAAGTTGCAGATGTCCCCCTGTATTCCTATTTCTCTGAGGGTTTTTTTGGTTGGTTTGTTTGTTTTTTAACCATAACTGGATGTTGAACTTTGTAAAATGCCTTTTCTTCATCAGTTCATATGATCACGTGGATTACATTGATTTCCAAATATTATACCTACCTTGCATCCCTGGATTAAATTTCACTTGGTCATACTATGTAATCATTTTATATGGTGCTGGATTCTATTTGCTTATATTTTGTTAAGGATTCTTACATTCATATTCATGATGGAAAATGGTCTGCAGTTTTATTTTTTATATCGTCTTTGTCTGGTTTTGGCTAGGGTATAATACTGGCTTCATAAAATAAGTTGGGAAGTGTTTGTCCTCTTTTATTTATTGAAGAAATTCTTCCTTAAACACTTTGTAGAATTCTCCAATGCAAGCAGCTGGACCTGGAGATTTGTTTTTTAGGAGTTTTTAAATTATACATTTAAATTCCTTAATAGTTATATGGCTACTCAAATTGTCTATTTCGTAGTGAGTTGTGGCAGTTGTGTTTTTTGAGGAGCCTGTCAATTTCTTCTAAATTATCAAATTTGTGGGTATAGTACTGTATTTTAAATTTTTTAAATTAAAATTTATTGGGGTGACAAGAGTTAGTAAATTACATAGGTTTCAAGTGTACAATTTTATATGTCATTTATATATTGCATTATGTGTTCACCACCCAGAGTCTTTTGAGGTCTGAGTGTTGTGTGGTTATATCCTGTTTCATTCCTGATATTGGTAATTTGTACCTTCTTTCTCTCTCTCTCTCTCTCTGTTTTTTATTGGAGGTTTGTTAATTTTATTGAGCTTTCTCAAGATCAACTTTTTATATCATTGATTTTAAAATTATTTTTGTTATCCATTTCGTTGATTTCTGCTCATTATTATTTTCTTCTGCTTGCTTTGGGTTTATTTTGCTCTTTTACTAGTTTCTTCAGCTGCGAGCTTAAGTGATAGATTGGGGATTTTTCTTTTGTTTTTAATTTTTTAAATTAAAATATAATTGACATACAGTATTCTATTAGTTTCAGGTGCAAAACATAATGATTCGATATTTGTATGTATTGTGAAATGATCACCACAATGTCTAGTTAACATCCATCACCACACATAGTTAGAATTTTTTTTCTTGTAATGAGAACTTTTAAGATTTTCTCTCTTAGCAACTTTCAGATACACAATACAGTGTTGTTAACTATAGTCACCATGCTTTACATCTTCTTTTCTAATGTGTACATTCATTAACTGCTATAAAATTTCCCAGCCAGCACCACTTTGACTGTATCTCACCAATTGTTTTTTGTTTTGTTTTTTTTTGGTATCTTACCAATTTTGATGTGTTGTATTTTCACTTTCATTCCAGTCAGTGTATTTTTATTATTATTATTTCCCTTGAGACTTCCTCTTTGACCCATGGGTTATTTAGATATGCGTTTAGTTTCCAAAAGTTTGGAGATTTTTCTATTACCTTCCTGTTATTGGTTTCTAATTTGATTGCATTGTAGTTGGAGACCACACTCTGTATTATTTTTATTCTTTTACATTAGTTGAGGCTTGTTTTGTGGTCCAGCATAAGGCCTATCTTGATATATGTTCCATGAACACGCGAAAAGAATGTGTATTCTGCATTATTGGGTTGCATTCTATAAATGTCAATTGGATTCTGATGGTTAATGGTTTGCTGAGTTCTTTTATGTCTTGTTGATACGAGGGTTGATCACAAAATATAGTGAATGTTTAAATAAAAAAATTATTACAGTAAAAGATACATTGCCATTAATCCCCCTCAAAATACTCTCCCTCACTTCGAACGCACTTATTCATAGTTCTTGCCACTTTCTGAAGCAGTTCTGGAAGTCTTCTTTCGTGAGTGTCTTTACTTCATCCTACATCATGAAAACGTTCCATGTCACACATCGCTTCTGGTACAGCAATTTCTGTCAAATAAAAAAATTACAGTCTGTCCTCATCTACCTTATTCACTGGATCTGGCACCGTGTGACTTCTGGCTCTTCCCCAAAGTGAAAATGCCCATGAAAGGTAAACGTTTTGAATTAATTCAAGACATCCAGGGAGCCATGACAGCACAACTAAAGGCACTCATGAAAGAGGACTTCCAGAACTGCTTCTGAAGTGGTAAGAACAATGGAGTAAGTGTGTTCAAAGTGAGGGGGAGTATTCTGAGGGGAATTAATGGCAATTTTCTTTTACTGTAATGATTTTTTTAAATTTAAACATTCACTGTACTTTTTGATCACACCTTGTATTCTGTCCAGTTGTTCTATCAGTTGGTAAGAGGGGTATTGTAGTCTAACGGTAATAATGGATTTGTCTATTTTCCTTTTAGTTTTATCAGTTTTTGAATCATATATTTTGAAGCTCTATTATTTGGTGCATATGGATGATTGCTAAGATTTCTTGGGAGATTGATCCTTTATGTAATATACACCTCTGTCTCTGGTAATTTTCTTCACTCTGAAGTCTACTTTCTCTGATAATAATATAGCCACTCCTGCTTCTTTTGATTAACACTGCATTGTATGTTTTTCCATCTTTTTATTCTCAGCCTGCTACTATCATTATTTTTGAATCCCGTTTCTTATAGACAGCATATAGGTGGTTGTATTTCTTTTAATACTTTCTGCCAGTCTTGGTTTTAATTCGTGTATTCAAACCATTCACATTTACTATAATTATTGCTATGTTAGGGCTTAAGTCTGCCATTGTATCTTTGTTTGTTGTGTTTTCCATGTTTCTGTTTTCTGTTTCCTACCTTCCTATTGATTACTGGAACATTTTTTATAATTCCATTTTGGCTTATCTGTAGTCATTTTGAGAGTACCTTATTGTATAGCTTTTTTTGGTAGTTGCTTAAATATTAAATATACATAACTTGTCATAGTCTACTGATGTCATTTTACCAGTTTGAGTGAAGTACAGAAACCTTTCTGCCCTTATATCCCTTAACACATCCCCATTTGTAATGTAATTCATATTATATATCTATGTATATATATGTATATATATACATAGATATATATATGATCACATCAGGCAGAGTCATAATTTTTGCTTTAACCATCAAATATATTTTTTAAAACTCAAGAAGAAAAGGCTATTGTATTTACCCATATTTTTGCTCCTCTATTTGTTGTCGAATCTCATTCTTCTGAGTTTCTCTCTGGACTTATTTGTATAGGCCTTTTCCATCTCAAGATTCTCAATTCTCTTTGTTCTTTTATGGTTTATGTTTTTAGGAATCTTATTTTTCTAAATGATTAGTGAATTAAACCATTGTATTTCATTAAATAGCCATTCATTCTTTCCCAGTTCATTTAAGATGCTGCCTTCCTTATACACCAGATTATTATATATGCTTCTGGACTTCCTATTCTGTTCTGTTGATCTGTCCTTTCTTGTCCTACTATTACCATTTTAGTTATTGTAGCATATCCCACTATCTTGTAGAATCAGGCCACTTTTCCCCATTCTGTTATAAAAATTCTTGTCTATTTTCTATGGCCAACAATTTTTATATATAGTTGACATTTTCTTATGTTCTTAAACATCAAGAATTAACCCTGATTTTGTTGTCCTTACAGTGCTAGATGAAAGAGATTGTGATATTGAACCCTAGTCTAGTGGGTCTCAACTGGAGGTGATTTTGCCCCTTCTTCCAGGGGTTATTTGGCAAATGTCGAGACACTTGGTTTTCAATACTGGAGAGGTGTTTCTGGCATCTAGTGGATAGAGCCCAGTGATACTGCTAAATATGTTATAGTGCACATAAAGGGAAACTTTCTGTCCTTTACACACAACACTTCTGACACCACCAAATGGGTGTCCTACAATTCAGTTTTGAATTGTGGGTTCTTCCCACACTACCCTATTCTCCAACTCGCCGGGTACCCTATGGTTCAGTTATGATGCTCATTACCTGGAGTTAGCACACACCCCACAGCTTAAGTGCTCAGTCCCTTAAGACTGTACCCCACTTCAAATACCATTTGAATCCCATGTGGTTAACTGTACTTCTTACCAACTGGCTATAAATCGGGGGTTCCCATGACGCTATCCTCAGGTTGGTTAATTTGCTAGAACAGCTCACAGAACTCTGTAGAACACTTTACTTACAATTACCGGCTTATTATAAATGATACAACTTAGGATCAGCCAGATAGAAGAGATGCATAGGGCAAGGTGTGAGGGAACAGCCCAGATCTTCCATGTACTCTCTCAGTTTCTCACCTACCTAGTACTTCCTTAATACCAACCCAGAAGCTCTCCAAACCCCTTCGTTTAGGGTTTGGATGGAGTTTCCATTCTGTAGGCACCGTTGATTAAATCCTCGGCCACTGGTGATTAAACTCAATCTCCGGCCCCTCTTCCCTCCTTGAAGGTCAGGGGGTGGGGCTAAAAGTTTCAACCCTCTAATCACTTGGTTGGTTCCTCTGGTAACCAGCCCCTCATCCTTAGGAGCTCTATAAAGTTCACCTTATTAACACAAATCAGGTGTGGTTGAAAGGAGTTTGTTATAAATAACTGAAGAGGCTCTGTTCACCTTTTTGCTCCTGGAGCTATTTGAGGAGCTGGGGACAAAAAAAGAAATGTTATAACAAGAGATGTTCTTATCACTTTTATCATTTAGGAAATTACAAGGGTTTGAAGATCTCCATCCAGGAAAGGGAACAAAGACCAAATATACGTTTATCGTTATAGCCCAGCATGGGATAGTCCTCCACAGCCAAGGATTATTTGGCCCCAATGTCAGTGTGCTATGTTGAAAAACCCTTCTGTAGTCCCATGATGAAGAAAAGAAGACTATCTCTTAAATCCGTCCTTATTTAAGACTAAGACTCTTTTAACTTTAAAGCAAATCATATTAAACTGTATTTGCTTCCTTAGTTATCTCTGGGTATATTGTTTAAGGCCAGGCCCCTAAAATTATGCCAATACCTGAAACAAATGATCAAGATTTTAGAATATGGGCATAAATCAAGTGCAAATTTAATTAGCACTAGCGAAGAGGTTTCAGTAATATGGCCAGTTACAAAATAAATAATACAAAAATCAATAGCTTGCCCATGTTTAAGCAGTAGTAATTGGGAAATGTAATGGGAAAAGGTCCCATTAACAATTTCAGCTGAAAGTATGAAATACCTAGGAATGAACTTTAAAAATGTGCATAACCTATACAAAACCCACGAAATTTTAAAGAGGAATAAAGAAGACATGAATAAATGAAGAGACCCACTGAATGCACAGACTCAGTAGTATATGAATTTCATTTATCTCCAAATTAGTCTACACATTTAATGTAATTCTTATGAAACTGCATCGGTAATCTTTGGGGGAAGGAAAAGAAGGAAGGACTTGACAAGATTCTGAAGTTTAAATGGGGGAATAAATGCATAAGACTAGTCATTTCTTATTTTTTAAGAAAAGTAATGATGGCATGCCTGTAGGAAAATATATGAAAATATATTATAAGTTTATTTTTTTCCTGTAAGCTTAAAATATTATGTAATATAAAAATAAATGAATGCTAGTGATACAGTAATTGAAACTCTCTTATGGAACAGGGATAGAAATAAAAATCAGTTAAAAAACTTGAAGTACAGAAACAAACCTGGGTTTATGAAGATGACATTTCACATCTGTTTGTAGAGAGCATGGAGTAATGAATAACTGCATTGCAACAGCTGGCCATCCAGGTGATTTGGGGGGGAAGGGGATAAATTTTTGCCTAAAAAGATTAACCAAAAGAAATACTAGGTGAATTAAAGGTAGAAAATGAAACCATAAACATTTAAAAAGTATAGGTGAATATGAAAATATATAAATAATATTTCTTGGGTTGGAGAGAGGACCATTTTAATGCATAATTTAAAAATATATAATATAGTCAGTCAAATGGCTCAAAAATAATACTATAAATAGTATAAATAGGCATACTGTCCCCCATGTACCCTGTATTATTCCCACCCCCTCCATTCAGCTAATCACTATAATTTTATATATATTTCCAGAGTTTCTTCATGGATTTTCTAGCAAATGAAAATATATATTCTCAGCCCTCTACCTTTATTATTTTTACATAAATGATGGTATACTCTACCCACTATTGTATAACTTGCTTTTTAAACGTATATACTTTATACACTTATTTTTAACATTTTAGAGATCTGTTCACATCAATCAGTATATACAAAGCTTCTTTAGCATTTTTTATTGCATCATAGAATTCCATGGTCTGGATATGCTATATTTATTTATACATCTAGTCCCTTGCTGATGGGCGTTTGGTGATTTCCTCTTTTGCTAATATAAATAGTGATGCAGTGGATATCATTTTACATGTCATTTTACAGGTGTACAAGTACCTCTTTGTGGATAAATTTCCAGAAGTATTGCTGGTTCAAAAGATGGATGCATTTGTTATTTTGAAAACATTTACAACTTGTTTTCCATGGCGGTTACACCAGTTTGCACTCCTATTAGGAACCTTGGAAGGTGCATGTTTCTTCAGAGTGTCCTTATCAGAGTGTTACCAGATTTTTTTTTGTCTGCTTTTTCCCCCCGGCTATTACGTGAAATTGTTCTCAATGTAGTTATAATTTGCTATTTTCTGCTCATAATGAGGTTGAACACCTTTTATATGTTTAAGAGGGAAAGCCTTTTGAAACATGACATGGAATCATAAACCATAAATGGAAAAAAAAAACATAAGAGGGGGATCCACTTCCAAAATTTCAATATAAGAAGTCCTGGAGACCCATTCCTCAGTCAAACAAAACTTGTAAAAAAGTACATTAAAAAAATTTAAATCTCTGGAAATTGTCCTAAAGGTGTATATAGGAAATGAAGAAACATTCATTTAAGAAAATCTGCTAAAACTCAGTAATACGGGCCGGCCCGGTGGCGCAGGCGGTTAGAGCTTCATGCTCCTAACTCCGAAGGCTGCCGGTTCGATTCCCACATGGGCCAGTGGGCTCTCAACAACCTAAAAAAAAAAAAAAAGTATAAAACTCAGTAATATCAGTAAGAGTCTATGGCATATGAACCACAACCCACTCTCTTCTTCACTCCATCTCCCTGTTTACCTTGATGAGTTACACTTGATCACCTGCTTACCTAAAGCTACACTGCAGGCAGGAGTGGCCAAGAAGACAGAACCCCCTCTTTCCCCAACTCCCAAGGAATCCAGCACTCCATTGGGAGGGACAAGCAGCCAGCATTCTTTTTATCACCTCCCACACAGAGTTACAGGGCTGAAATTCCTTATGAGTACAGCTAAGAGTTGAGGGGCTCCCTTTCTCTAGTCAGCCCCCACTCAAAGGGAAGAGGCTCTGCACCAGGCACAGCAGATTGAGAACCCTGGGGCACCATTATCCTTACCCTGATTGCCTTGCCCAAGCTCACTTGTAGGGCTGAGATTCCATGCCTGAAGGGTTAAGTAAGAAGACCAGAAGCAACTGTCACTGCCCAGCATCCACAGCACTGGTTCAAAGATTTGGGCCAGGGATAAAGGCAGCCGGTAAGAACATAGCTCTCCTCAAAAGAATTGACTTTGTTTGAAACAGAGTGTGAGGAAGTTCAAGCCAAAGGACTCTCTCTCAAAAAAAAAGATAAATGGAGATTTTGGTGGTAAGCAATTAAGAGGAGGCAAGTAGCTTCATGAGAGCCCCAATTTAGGCCATAAGCCAGCTACTTTACCAGAGATAAGGAGGGAAAGAGAACGTTGGAAAGAGCATTCTCCTGAGAATAGAATTAAACACTCATACATACATGAATGAATCTTGAAAGTGCTATGATAAATGAAAGAAGCCAGACACAAAACGTCACATGGAAAGATTTGACTACATAAACAATAAAAAGAAAATAAAAGATGACAAACAGCTTGGGAAATTTTTGCAACATTTCACTAAATAGCCTTGATATAAATTATTATTAAAAATCAGTAGTAAGAAGACAGTACTCCAATTAGAAAATGGGCAGTTGACATGAATAGACAGTTTTGAATAAAGAAATTAAAGTAATCATTAAACCCATAATAAAAATGTAGCTTCAGCCATTTTTAGGTAATGAATGATAAATATTAAAATGCCTTTGCTGTAAAATTAGTGTGTTCTTTAAAAGTATACATGTGGTGCTTTTTTTTAGTAAAGTACAATTTCTTTGTTACAGTGGTTGGAAAGCTGGCTGTACTAAGCAGTACTGAGGATTTTTTATTTAATCAGGCTTTTACTATGTCATATTTATTAGATTTCAGGGTACCTGATTTTCCTTGTTTTGTTTCTATTTCCGCATATAAATGAACCTTGTTATAATGGTGTTTTAAAAATTATTTTTTTATGTATGGTGTAAGATAGTGGTCTAGTCTGGTGCAGCTGCTATGGAAGGCAGTGTGGAGGTTCCTCAAAAAATTACGAATAGAATTACCATATGACCCACCAATCCCTCTCCTGGGTATCTACCCAAAAAATCTGAAAACATTTATCCATAAAGACACGTGGGCTCCAATGTTCATTGCAGCTTTGTTTACGGTGGCCAAGACATGGAAACAACCAAAATGTCCTTCGATAGATGAATGGATAAAGAAGTTGTGGTATATATACACAATGGAATACTATTCGGCGTTAAGGAAAGATGATATAGGAACATTTGTGACAACATGGATGGATCTTGAGAGTATAATGCTAAGCGAAATAAGTCAGACAGAAAAAGCAGAGAACCCTATGATTTCACTGATATGTGGTATATAAACTAAAAACAACAAAAGAACAAGACAAACAAATGAGAAACAAAAACTCATAGACACAGACAATAGTTTAGTGGTTACCAGAGGGCAAGGGGGGTGGGGGGAGGGAGATGAGGGTAAGGGGGATCAAATATATGGTGATGGAAGGAGAACTGACTCTGGGTGGTGAACACACAATGGAATTTACAGCTTTGAGCTGTAAAGTGGGACATTAATTATCTCATAACCCCAACTTCTTTGCTAAACATCTTCCATTAGTAGAGCAATAGTAAATGTTGAGAATATTGTATTCTGTATATGTGTTAGGCAAGTCTTTTTTTACAGGTCTATCTAAGTGGACTGTGTTTCTGAGGCATCTTCCCAGGGCCATGGTGTTCATCATGAGATTTTGTTATTGTAGTCCTAGCTGTAGTATGGTCCCCCCATAGACCTGTTATAGCAAGATTGTCACCATTCCTGGAAATAAAACTTGTCAGGAATTGGTGATGCCTAGTCGAGAGTGAAAAATAGTGGCCTACCATCCCCATCCTCTTGTGCAGTTGGCATAGGTAAACATTAGTTAAAATTGCTGGTTACCACCAGAATTGTATTTTCTACCAAGTAGACTTCCAATTTTAAGATATGACTGAGATTCTGGAAACATTTTCATATATGTAAGAAATATCCTTCTCAACTAGAATAGATTTCGTGAATGACCATGTCTAAGGTTGGGAGTCAAAATTATTGAATGAATTCCATTTTCAATCAAAGATTGGCTCTCAGACTTTTGACAGACTTTTTTCCCTTCTTGTCTAAAAAATGTCCTTGCCTAAAAAATGAAAAGAAATCTGGACCACAGTTTTTTTCATCTTCAATGAACTTTAATGAAGTATAACTACACACCATAAAGTTAACTTATTTTAAGTGTACAAGTCAGTGTTTTTAATGTTTACTGAATTGTGTAACTATCACTGTAATCCAGTTTTAGAACATTTTTATCACCCCAATAACATCTCTCAGCCTCAGACAACTACTAATCTATTTTCTGTCTCCATATATTTGCCTTTTCTGGATATTTCATATAAATGGATTGACCATAGTTTTTTGAAGTTTACCCAAAGGTTTCAAAGGACTCTTCAGATGAAAAAGACTATATAAATTCCTCACCGTTTTTGATTAAAAGTGTAATATATAATATTATGTTCTTCTCTGCAGTTGGTGCTGCAACAACTTCCACTAGAATGCTTGGTGATACAACTTCGGGATTTGTATTTGTATTCTCTGGAGTAGATGGAGCAGCACCTACTACATCTAGTAAGATTTTAGAATTATTGGGATGTGTTTCAGTGCTCATTGGTTATGTATTGCATAGCAAGCAGTAAGTTGGTTGTATTCTATGGCTTCTAGAACTGTCTAAGCAGGTTTTAATCATCTCATCAGTATTCAAAATGTGCCGCAATATTGATGATTACCAGAGCGTAGAATGAGACAGTTGATATCAATGATATTACTTCTTTGAGATGACTACAATCAAAGCTGCTATCAAATTCTTGTCAACATTTAAACTTAAGAATTTTTATTATTGACCATAGGGTTTAAAGTGACCCAATATATTGGGATTAATACAGTTTTTCTTTCTAAAAGTTTATTTTTCTTCTGCATTAAAGTTGACCCTCTCCTCAAGCTGATTGTAAGAGTTTCTGTATACCTATCCTAAATTTGTTTCTGCCGTTTAGGAGCTAATTAGGTTGTAGGTGGAAGAAAACTTGATTACCTGTTGCCTTATAGCTATGGTGAGCTGGGTGGTTAGGGGATAGTTGCTCCTTAAACCTACCATTTAAATCAGATTCCATTTTAGGGAAGTCTTGTTAGTTTTTACTTTAAAAAATTTACTCAGGTCTGAAACGAATCTTTCTTCAAACCTGGCATAACCTAAAAGTCAATTCCTTTTAAGCTTAAATAAATTATTCCAAAACGAAGATGTACACCATCTATTTATATATTCTTTTGCACACTCAACACTTAACTGAGTTTGCACTGTGTACTAGACTGACTGGCCAACCCATGAGGATTGTGAAGGGTGTATCCTGAGAACTTCACAAGTTACCATATTTGCAGAAAAATATAACACATAATTTCCCCCATAAAATGCTGAACAAAGAACTAATTATTTCAGTCCTGGGTTGAATTAAATTATTAATTGGCAGGCTTTTTGGTGACTCTGCCATTACCCACCTCCTACCTATCTAAATTTCAAATTCCTAACTTCTACAAATTGCCATTTCATTCACCACTAACTTATGTACTTACCCACCTCCCCATCAGATGTACTTACCCACCTCCCCATCAGAGATGTGTCAACTCCACACGCCCAACCTAGAGCGTGAAACATTTACCTTTCATGGTCATTTTGACTTTGGGGAAGTCTTTGGGGAAGAACACACACACACTTTGTGGCACTCGGCAGCAGCACTCACCATATTTTGTGATCACAATGGAAAGGCTCCGTGTCACACATGGCTTCTGGTACGGCAATTTCTGTCAAACAAAAACATTGCGATGTGTACTCATCCACCTTATGCACCGGATCTGGCTCTGTGTGATTTCTGGTTCTTCCCCAACACACACACTTAATCAAGATAATTTGAAAAGTCGGCCTTACTAGTAATTAAGGAAATGTAAATGAAGATGATGCTGACAGTATTTTCACTGTTAAACGACCAAAGGTTAATTAAACAACACACAAAAAGGATAATATTCAACGCTGCTTAACACTGCAAAGAAATGACCACCTTTGTAAAAACAACACAACAGCTAACATTTACTGAGTGCCTATCACATGTCAGGCAAGGTTATAAGCATTTTACGTATATTAACTTATCTAATCCTCACAACCCCTTAAAATGCCCCCCCTCACTTTATTATTACACTGTAATAGGTTGGGCGTAAATGTTTTGAATTGATTCAGGACATCAAGGCAGCTATGACGGTACAACTAAAGACTCTCATGAAAAAGGACTTCCAGAACTGCTTCAGAAAGTGGCAAGAATGATGGGATAACTGTGTTCGAAGTGAGGGGGGGCATTTTAAGGGGTTAATGGCAATGTATCTTTTACTGTAATAATTTTTTAAAAAATTTAAACATCCACCATATTTTATGATCACACCTCATAAATCTGCAGAAACAGACACTTGAAAGCTGCTCTATAAGGTTGATTAGTGAGGTGAAGAATCTGAGCAAGTGAATACACTTGGGGATAAGCAAAGATGAGTAGGGGGACAAAACAACTCTAGGTTGTAATGTGCTGAGCACTTACAGATGAGCAAACCAAGCACTGAAAGGTTAAAGCAACTTGTCCTAGTAAACAGCAGAGCCAAGACTCAAACATTTATTTCCCAGTTGTTGTTTTTTGAATCACAGATATGTATTATTTGTAACATCAAAAATTCATTTGTACACTATCCCTCTGACATCGCCATTACATTTCCATGGGGGGTTGTCACTGTGTGAGGGATATAAATGATAAACGTCTAACTATTACTTTGTTTTGTGCATCTGAAACTAATAAAACACACAAAACCCCCATATGTTATTCTAACTGCATTGTGAAGGATTCACATATTTTCAATAACCATTTGATCTTTATTTCATATAGAGCATAATGCATATACTGTACCATGAAAAGGGGAGAGGCCATTTATACCGCCCCAAATAATTATTTTAAAATAAATGTATTGGGTTTGAAAAAAAATTCATTTGTACACAAGTAAAATGATGCACCCGTAACGTGATGACCAGATATTCTACCATCATAATTACTTCACTGCTCCACCTAATCTCTTTGCAACCTACAATGCCATACCAACCAATCAAAATTGGTATTATTGTCACTACTACAAATTATAAGTTATTTCTATATTGCCCATATTTTCTCCTTTTTGGTTGTTTTCGAAAACTCTGAAATCATTACTATGAATATTTAATTTAATAAAATATATTATAAAGTAAAATGCATTAATATCTCACTCAGTGTTATTTCCCAAATTCTAAAATATCTGAGGCATTTACAATAAAACCAAGTTTATACATCTTATAAACCACAACAGAACTCTTTATTCACTGCATTTTGTTTTAGCAAGATCCTAAATATCTTCTGATTAATGTTCAATATAGGTTAAATGTATTTTACCGAATGCTAATTTTTTGGAAACGGATAACCCACGTATGTAAGATGTCTCTACTAGCCAAACTATTTTACCATTCCCAACCATGTCACATAACTGACTTATTCCATTATTATTCTAATATTCTCTAAAATGTTATATTACCCCAAATATATTCTTTCCTATTTTATTGTACCTTCTGACAAATTTCATTTCAGAAGTTTTACTTTAAAACAGGAAAATAGAACATAGACTGTGAACAAGAATATACTTACTAAACACAGCATTAAACAATTGAATAAAACATTTCAATATAACTTTATTATTACTAAATGCCAATCTGTCTAACTACTGGTCCTCAGAAGATTGTAACTTTTTCCAAAACAAACATTCCTTGGTTCTTAACCTAAAACTGCAAAACCAGAAGCAGCGCTTTGGACTTAATTTCTATCTCATTCATCAATCACACTAACCTCCAACAAGGAGAAGTGAGTCATATTTGTTCAATTTGAACCAATCGAACAAAAATCTCAAAATCAATCTCGAATGCTTTACTTCTCTATTAGAGAGCAAAGTCTGAACCTTACTCCTGGACTGTCTGCCAAAGTTGAAAGGAGCAATTGGTTGTGTAGCAATTGTTCCACTAGATGCCTCAGTAGCAGGAATGAGGGGGTAATCCTGCAAATGCTGTTGTTGCCTGAGCTTCCTTCCCCATCAAGACACTTACTGAAACTGGTGTTCCCAGGCTGAGGTTCACGTCCATTGATAAATAAGAGACCTGTGGCAGTTGCAGACTGAGTAGCAGAGGTCGTAACAGGGCCAAAAGCAAAAGAAGTGGATGCTGTGGCCTGATATGATGGGGTACTGCTTGTTACAATAAAAGTAAGGGTGCTGGTACCCAGCCCAGAAGTCCCTATAATCACTTTAGGTTGTGTAAAAACAGTGTTGCCAAAGTTTAATTATGGTGTATTTATTCTAAGAAGGAAAAGGAAAAAAATCAATATAATAGTTCTCTGACACATTAAATAGTAGCTAGAAAATAGCTTCTATCAAATTACGTTTTAAATATGAACAGTTTACAAAATTTTGTTCTATAGCTTATTTCATCTCAATAGAAAACAAAAGATAACCAGATATTACAATTACAAGCTATAACTAACAGAATGGGGCAGAATTCCAGAAAGAATACTCCAGCTTTACTCAGGCTATCAGTTGCTACTGAAAGAAATGGCTGGGTCCAACTGATTTGCATAGAAAAGCATTAAAAGAGTGCTCCCTTTAAAATTCTGAGATGCAGGAGGGAAGAATGTTTATTCAAGATCACTATAATGATCAATAGACAAAGATCTTTTTATAGTGAGACACTTAAACAAGCAGCCTAATTTCAAGATGATATGTATATCCAAAACTCAGTCAGTACTCCTAGGGCTCACAAAAAAATGGATCTGAATTCAATGTGCTTTGTGCTCCAAATCTGAGATGGCTTCAATTTATAAGACTATCTTGGGAATGAGTGGCATAATTCCAAACAGTTGACAGAAATGCCATACCACCGCTTTACCCTTTCCATACTCTAAACTGAAAGTTTGTCTTTGAGAGACAGTTAGCTCTGTAGCCACCTGTGGGGACAGAGCCTCACAGCGCAGTTTCCCGGCTCTCGGCCTCATGTGGAGAGGTGCTGGCTCGGGTAGTAGATAGCCGTCAGCTGTGGCTGGTTGGCCGTCAGCTGTAACCATTGAGCCACTGGCCACTGATATAACTGCCGCGGCTACGGAGGGGAGCCGAGGAGAGTAGAGGAGAGTGGAGGAGAGTGAAGGAGAGTGAAGGAGAGTCGAGAAGAGTTGGTCGGTTGGCAGCAAAGCAGACAGCAGGTCGCACATCGTGTTAACCCAGCCTCCAGTGAGACCATAGTGGTATGACTCCCCTACCTATGGCTCCGTGGGTGTTCCTTTTTGGCCTCACCACGTCCTGCGTTCTTATGTGATGAGCGGGAGCAGAGACCCTGCACGACAAATGGCGCAGCGGAATGTACTGGAGCAGTTTATACTTATAAAAGCTGTTTCGTAAGCAGGGTACGGTGATGGCCAAAACCTATGGAAGCATGGTGGAGTGGTTTATGCGTGTGAGAGCCCAGCTTCGGGAGGCCCATGAGGAGTGACACCGGGAGGCGCGGTCTGCCTGGGAGACTCAAGCCTCCAGCTGGCACACCACCTTCTTGGCCATGGACGGCGTTGCCTTCATTTTGGTAAGCGGCTGCGGCCTTAGGTTCCGAGGGTTGTGGACATCTTACACGGAGGCCTCCACCCACTCAGACACCTGGCATGGCGAGCAAGATTCCAACCAGATAGGAATGGAGTCTGACTCTGGGCAGGAGGACGTGTGGCCCCCACAGTGTGTAGTGTCCGGTGGCCACTGTTCTCAGGAGTTGGACCCTCAAGTTGGGGTGGGAGGACATGGACGGCTCTCCAGCCAGTGTGGAGAGGGCCCTGCAGGCTCTGGCTGAGCGGTTGCCGGAGGAGAAGAAGGCTACAGCTGGCCGCGAGGGCTGGATGTTCCTCACGGCCTTAAGTCTCAACACAGAAAATGCGATTAATGAAATGGCCCAGGTGCCCGACCAGGTGTCCCGGTTAGAGGCGCTGGAAGTTCGGGTCCACGTGTTAGAAGAGGGGCCCCACAGTGGAGACTCTGAGGCAGAGGCAGACGAAGCGAGTGGAGACAATGTAGCTCCCAACCCCCAAGCCCAGCCAATCTTGAAGCAAACAGTAAAAAGTGAGCAACATTTGGGCCCTGGCGTGGGCGTTGCTGCAGGCAACCCAGCTGTGACTGAGTTCACAACCTACAACCCTTACACTCCCACTGAGTTGCAGGAGCTGGGGAGGCGGTACAGACAGCGCCCTGGAGATCCAGTCTCGGCTTGGCTATTACATTTATGGGATGATGGGGCGGACAACATTCTCTGCTCCCCAGGCGAGATGGAAAAGCTAGCCTCTGTGACAGTGCATCCGTCCCTGCGACAAAGGTTACAGAAATGCCATAGGTTGGCCCACAACCAGGGCAACCACTCTCTAATGGAGTGGCTCACTGCTGTGGTACGCACAGTATGGGGACAGGCTGGCGAGCTGCCAGACACTGTAAGTCAATGGTAGTCATATACGGAACTTACGCAAATCATCCATGAAATGAGTATGAGACATGCTATTTTTACCTTAACATGCAGGGGCCGAATGACGAGCTTTTTACAGCCAGCATGAGAGATCTGGTTTTGGATACTGCACCTGATAGTGCTTTTGGATCCTTGGTTGCTATTCTTACACCTTATGTAGGGCGACGGATCCATGAAGTTACAACTGCCATGGCCACCTTAGGAGATGTTGAAAGCCAGAGGCGAAGGAAGTTAAGACAAGAGGTCCGCACAGTTGAGACCTGGAAGCCCAAACCAAAGGTAAAGGGGCAAGGTTGCGGGCCTCAGAGAGTAACACGTGCACAGATATGGCATGATCTCATGGCAACAGGGGTCAATTGGGACAAAATAGACCGAAAACCCAATGCATTCTTGCTGGAACTTTGGAAACAGTTGCGTCTGGAACAACAATTCTGGAGAAGCATAAAGGAGAAGTCTGGGAAAGTGCGACCTGTGTCCTTCCAGGACGTCATGCAGCCACTTGAGGCCGACCCCCTTCAGCTTGTTTAGGGGTGAGGCCAAGGTACCCAGTCAGAAGGGACAAGCAGGGACCGGAGGCCCCACGTGGAACTGTCCATACATTGGTCCCCTTCCAATGTGCAGAGGGTTTGGGCCCTAGTTGACACTGGCGCAGACTGCAGTCTCATTTATGGGAACCCAGAACTGTTCCCCGGACCAGCAATCTGCATTGATGGCTAGCGGGAAAGACTGTGACTGTGAAAGCCGTTTCCTTACCACTGGGTATAGGAAGGCTGCCCCCTCGTACCTTACAAGGTTTATGTCTCCCCTGTTCCAGAGTATATTCTAGAGGTGGACGTGCTACATGGCCTCAGCTTACAGACTTATGTAGGAGAGTTCCGTCTCCATCAGGGTGGTGAAAGCAGTGATACGCGGGCATGCTCACCACCCTCCTCAGGTGTTGCCACAGCCCTGGCGCGTGGTTACAGTGAGACAGTACCACCTGCCAGGAGGGCAGGAGGAGATTGGTCGCACAATATTGGAATTGGAGAAGGCACATATTGTGAGGCCATCGCACAGTCCCTTTAACTCCCCAGTATGGCCTGTCAAGAAGCCAGATGGGACCTGGCGAATGACTGTGGACTATAGGGAGCTAAATAAGGTGATACCACCTTTGCACCTTACAGTGCCTTCAATACATGATTTAATGTATCATCTGACTGTCCGCCTGGGGACATATCACTATGTAGTGGACTTGGCCAATGCTTTTTTCTCCATTGACATTGTACCCGAGTGTCAAGAGCAGTTTGCTTTCACTTGGGACGGGCGGCAGTGGACTTTTCAAGTCCTTCCGCAAGGATACTTGCACAGCCCCACTATCTGCCACGGGCTCGTGACCCAGGATTTGGCACAGTGGGATCACCCGTCCTCTGTGGCCTTGTTTCATTATGTCGATGATATTATATTAACATCAGATTCTCTTTCTGATTTAGAGCAAGCAGCTCCCTCTCTTCTCCGCCACCTGAAGTCACGTGGCTGGGTGGTGAATGAGGAAAACGTCCAAGGCCCTGGCTTATCCGTCAAGTTTTTGGGTGTTGTGTGGTCGGGTAAGACAAAGGTTATACCTGAGGCAATTATTGATAAGATACAAGCCTTTCTCCAGCTGACCAAGGTCTCCCAACTACAAATGTATTTGGGTCTCCTAGGATATTGGCGGGCGTTTCTACCCCAGTTAGCACAAATGGCAAGGCCCTTGTACAATATGATAAAAAAGGGGGCCTCATGGAATTGGACAGAGGCTATAGAGCAAGGCTTCGTTGCCACGAAACGGGCAATGCAGCAGGCACAGGCTCTGCAAGTAGTGGACCCCGGCCGCCCATTTGAACTTGATGTTCACGTAACCCAAGAGGGGTACAAATGGGGCCTCTGGCAATGGCAGGAGCATCTCCGGTTGCCAGTGGGATTTTGGTCCCAATTATGGAAAGGAGCGGAGGTCCGCTACTCTCCAATAGAGAAACAGCTGGCCGCTGTGTATGCAGCCCTAGTGGCCACAGAAGCCGTCACAGGAACGGCACAGGTGTTGGTTCGAACAACCTACCCTGTCCAGGGGTGGGTCCGTACGTGGACCCAGGGACCCAAAACGGGGGTGGCACAGACCACCACCGTCGCCAAGTGGGGTGCCTACTTGGAGCAACGTAGCACCCTTAGCTCAAGCCCTTTGACCACAGAGCTACAACAGGTCTTGGGGCCTGTGGAGCTTGTAGCCCAGGCTGAGCCAAGCGTTCTGCCTAGAGGGGAGGACTTGGAGCCTTCATCCTACAGAGAAGGACAGTCCCCAGTACCTGAGGATGCCTGGTTTACCGATGGTTCTAGCCGAGGAGCTGCAGCTGTTTGGACGGCTATTGGTGTGCAGCCCAAAACAGACACCATTGTGTGATACTGGGATGGGCCAGAGTAGCCAGTGGGCTGAATTATGGGCTGTGTGGATGGTAATCAGCCACGAGCCCGGGCCCCTAGTTATTTGTACTGACAGCTGGGTGGTGTTCCGGGGCCTAACGTTGTGGATCCCTACATGGAAACACCAAAACTGGTTGGTAGGATACCGTCCACTGTGGGGTCAAACCATGTGGCAGGACCTCTGGGACCTACTAGGGCAGAGAAAGGAGGTGACCCTAATGCATGTCACAGGTCACTCCCCCTTAGTTTCCCCAGGTAATGATGAAGCAGATGCCCTAGCACAGGTCCGATGGTAAGAACGGGCCCCTGCCACTGATGTGGCCCATTGGTTGCATAGGAAATTGCAGCATGCTGGAAGCCGAACCATGTGGCAGGTGAGCAGACGCTGGGGTCTGCCTTTGAAATGGCAGGAGATAGCAGATGCCTGCTATAACTGTGCCGTCTGCGCCCAGGACAGTCCCAAAAGGTGGAGGCTCCCCTGGGAGACACAGCAGATTGCGTGAGGGAGGGTGCCCCTCACTCGCTGGCAAGTGGCTTACATTGCATCCCTGCTTAAGGCCCGCAATGCGATATACGCATTTACAGCAGCTGACACTGCTACGGGGTTGATGTTTGCTTGGCCGTGTCCGGCTGGGGATCAGCGGCATACAGTGGTCGCTCTTACACAGCTGTGTGCCCTCTATGGGTGCCCCCAAGTCGTTGAAAGTGACAGGGGTACCCATTTTACAGGGCAAGAAGTGCAGCGCTGGGCTGCCAGGATGGTCGTGCAATGGTTGTTTCATGTTCCGTATAACCCACAAGCAGCTGGCATGATCGAATGCTATAATGGCCTTTTGAAGCAAGGTCTCCAGGTGTCAAAGCACCCTCCGACGATGCGTGACTGGGCCTCGCATCTATGGGAAGTCCTGAGAGTCCTGAATGAGAGACCACGGAAGGGAGGGCCCGCACCAGTAGAAGCTCTGCTACATCGAACGGCTGCTCCCATTCAATTACAAGTTAACACCAGTGAGACTCTGTTAAAGCCAGGCTACAGCAGAAATGGAAACATTTTGCTGCCAGCACCCACATGCTTGAAAGCAGGGGAACGACAGCAATGGACTTGGCCCCGGCAGGTCAAAAGCCCCCACTGTGATGGTTGGGCCTGACAGCCCCTTGGGGGGGGGGGCGGTTTGACTCATGATTTGCAAGTGACGCCAGGGGTGGTGGCTGAGTGGCCACCACAAGTGACTGTAGTATACGGAGGTCCCGATACCCGGATGATTTTGTGGGGAAACTATGTGCTCTCACTATGGCCTATTATGGGGTCCCCTGTACTGTTACATGTTGAAACTATGCAAGGAACCCCAAGCACTGCCATAAAGGTCTGGTACCACAAACTGGGAAAGGTGCCAGTGGCAGCGACCATTCTTTCCCAGGACAAAAAGCTAGTGTGTATCCTCCCAGATGGAAGGGATTTGCCATTGTTAGTTCCAAAGACTATTGTTTCTTTCCGTCCGTAGGTGTCAATAGTCTAATATGGCACAGGGACCTTTGCGGAAGACACTTTCCGTGTAGATTATAAGGCGAGAACCTGTAGGCGTGGAGTGTGGGGATAGAGC
Source organism: Rhinolophus hipposideros (assembly GCF_964194185.1). Lineage (NCBI taxonomy): Eukaryota > Metazoa > Chordata > Mammalia > Chiroptera > Rhinolophidae > Rhinolophus > Rhinolophus hipposideros. The sequence goes on along the minus strand of NC_138046.1, from coordinate 50,464,277 downwards.
CCCAGAGAGCACTTTCCCGGCTCTCGGCCTCATGTGGAGAGGTGCTGGCTGGGATAGTAGATGGCCGTCAGCTGTGGCTGGTTGGCCGTCAGCTGTAACCATTGAGCCATTGGCCACTGATGTAACTGCCGTGGCTACGGAGGGAAGCCGAGGAGAGTAGAGGAGAGTAGAGGAGAGTGGAGGAGAGTGAAGGAGAGTCAAGGAGAGTTGTTCAGTTGGCAGCAAAGCAGACAGCAGGTCGCATGTCGTGTAAACCCAGCCTCCAGTGAGACCATAGTGGTATGACTTTTCTACCTATGGTTCTGTGGGTGTTCCTTTTGGCCTAGCCATATCCTGTGTTCTTATGTGGGGAGCGGGAGCAGAGACCCCGCACAACACCACCAAAATAATCAAACAATATAGCTCTTACCCTAAGGGAAAAAAATCCAGTTCCTACTGTGATAGGTGTTGATGCAACAGTGTTCCAAAGCTGAATCCTATAGTTCTGTGCAGCTGGAACTGGATCAGTAAATGATAACAGGCCAGTAGAAGATGTACTTGTAACTACTTGGGATGGAATCCCAAAATAAAACCCTTCTGTACCAGGTGTACAGAAAGCAAATCTGTAGCTGAAGAGGTAGTTGTTGCCTTTGCAGAGCCAAAGTGAACACACCTGTAGGGATACCAGTTCCTCCAAAATTAAACCCGCTCATGACTCCAAACCCTAAATAGGGGTAAGAAAAATGGAAGAAAAAAAATGTAGAGATCTCAACAAGACCTCCAAGTCAAGATGGTGGATCAAGCCATAGTGGAATCACTCTCTCGTACTCCACAAACTCCTAGAAATATCAGTTAAAAAGCACTTAATAAAAACATTTTTTTCAAAATTACAAAGCAGAGTTTTTGAAAAAAGAAGACAATTTTTCAGGTTCCAGACAGACAGGGTGTGGGGACAGAGTCCCAGAGAGCAGTTTCCAGGCTGTCGGCCTCATGTGGAGAGGTGCTGGCTTGGGTAGTAGGTGGCCGTCAGCTGTGGCTAGTTGGCCGTCAGCTGTAACCAGTGAGCCAATTAGCCACTGATATAATTGTTGCAGCCGCGTTGGTTGGTGAGTCGGTTGGGTGGCAGGCAGAGAAGCAGACAGCAGGTTGCAGGTCGTGTGGATCCTGCCTCCAGTGAGACTACAGTGGTATGAACCCCTATCTATGGCTCTGTGTGTGTTCCTTTTGGGCCTCACCATGTCCTACGTTCTTATATGGGGAGCGGGACCAGAGACCCCGCAGGCCACCTCACATGACACATGGCACAGCGAGGAGGATCTCCTGCATGACACAGGGAATTTATAATGAGCAGAAGCTAAGGAATTTATATCAATTTAGCCCAAGGGGGTGACTTGAATGAGATATGTGCCTTAACAAATGGAAATATGGGTACAGTTTGAGGCCACAGGGTAAGGCCACATGTTCCTCAATCAGCACAGGCCTAGTGAAGCTTAAATCTGGGAAACATCTACAGGAGAATATAAAAAGCAATGGAGACATACAGGAAACTCATGCTGGTACAGAAGATACGCATAGACAGCTCAAATTTAATTTACCTTCGTGGAGTAGATACTTCAATCTAAGATGCTAATGTAAAAACTGGTTAGGAGCTGATGAAACCTTCAGGGAGGTTGCCCATGACACCTCTCAAGGGAGGTGCCTCTACTTCCTAGGTCAAATATGGTCAAAAAAAGCCCCCAGAAGATGAATTCACAGACAAGAATTATAAAACCCCTAAGGAAGTAGTCTGTAACCCCACAACCACCACCACCACCACCACCACCACCACACACACACACACACACACACACACACGCACACACTGAGACACACGAGAATTCTCATCTATGGAGTTAGAGATAATAGAGCAATATGAATGGCATATGAAACTGTATGTTTAATGTATTCAAAGAGCTCAAGAAAGAAATAACATCGATGAAACACACAAGTGAGGGTGAAAAAGAACCAAGGAAAAAATCCAAGAAATGGCTATCAGTATTAGAAATAAAAAGGCTCAAGTTTAAACAGTAGATTGTGCACAAATGAAGACAAAAAAATCTGTAAATTGGAAGAAAGAACAGAAGAAATCTATCAAAACAGAGGGCAGATAAAGTTGATAGCATAGAAGAGGGAAAGTAAGAGATAAGGAGAAAACAAAAGAGAAGCTTCACTGTATTGGGGTTGCCAAAAAATGTATACAAGTGGACACTTTGGTCAATGTTGCTCAAGCAGTAGTTGGCCGTAATCAGAAGTATCTGGATGCTGATGGTAACCACTTTGAGCACCTTTTGTAATTGCAGAAGTCAAACATGACTTGTATTCATCTTTTGTTATCAGTACATATTGAGTAATACAATTTTAATACAGTTTTCCTATCTTAAAATGTGTATACATTTTTGACACCCTCTGTATTATCAGAATGAATGTCAGAAGCAAAAAATAGAGTGGCAGAGACAACATTCGATGAGTTAAAAAAAGAGTTTGCTAGAACTGAAGAAAAATTATTTCTCAGATTTAAAAAAGCCACCAAGTACAAGCAACCCCTCCTCACCACCATACACACACATCCGCTTTACATACAACATATTGAAACCCTAGACTATTAAATACAGAGGAAGAAATCTGAATATTACCAGAGAGAAAAAACAAATTTACCTAATAAGGAGTAACAACCAGGATGACAGCAGGTTCTTCTTAGCAACAATAAATGTTAAGAGAGAATGGAATAATGTCTTTAAAATGTTAAGGGAAAATCATTGTGTATATATAATTCTATCCCAATCAAGATTTATACAATGGGATATGACTAACGACCAGTTTTTACACAATAGCTCTGAAAGGCAATTCTACAAAATCAGTTTCAAAAAATATTTCATCAATTTAAGAGCCCCATTACTTTAATGCATCAGTAGGAAACAACTTTAAAAAACACCAGTCTGTCACAATTCCTTCTTATCATTTAATCTTTTAATACTTTTTGAAGGAGCTCTTTTCAATGTACACATAAATTTTAATCAAACATGCATAAATCAAAAAAAATTTCTAAATCTAATTTTCTTTTTTTTTCTTTTTTTTAAATTTATTGGGGTGACAATTGTTAGTGAAATTACATAGATTTCAGGTGTACAATTCTGTATTACATCATCTATAAATCCCACTGTGTGTTCACCACTCAGAGTCAGTTCTCCTTCCATCACCATATATTTGATCCCCCTTACCGTTATCTCCCTCCCCCCACCCCTCTTACCCTCTGGTAACCACTAAACTACTGTCTGTGTCTATGAGTTTTTGTTTCTCATCTAAATCCAATTTTCAACTCAAATATCTTGACATCTTCTGTGCCACCAGGAGCACTGTTGACACAGTATTTCTTAAAAGACCTCATAAGAGAACTAACAGCCATTTTTGCTATGCTTTCAAGGCAGCTTTGCAAACGTGTAGACTAGCCTCCTTTTGTCTCCCACTTCAGCACAGTCAATGACTAAATCTGGTTAACCATTTCTTCCATTCTCTCCCCACAATCACTGGTTTTTAGGAGTTAAAGGTCTCAGGGATTTTCACCCAAGCCATCCAGTATACAAGTTTTGATTCCAAACACTGTGATATAACATGCGCAGGAACAGCTATGATGTCACAACTCTCACCTGGCCAAAATGGATTGTAAGACACCATCAACTGTTAAGACTCATTTCAACTTCAGAGATGTTAAAATATGAAAAACTGTACCTCTTAAAATTAACGAAGTACAGTTTCTTGAGTAGTGTTAGTATCATGGGTATAAGTGAACATCTTCCCAAAGGTCACTCTGAAGGACAATATTTATCTAAATGTGTTAGCTACAACATTCGTGTTTTTAAGTCATATACACATCCTAAAACTTTTAAAATGTAAACTCCAAATGATGAGTTCAAGTGTAATAACTCAGTCCTGGAAAGCACAGAAAGGGAGGCATTCTGAGCAGAAGAGTACTTGCTGTGTATTTAGTCTTATATTCCCAAGGGTACCACTCTCCTGAGGTTATGGTACTATAAATTATATTATAATAACAGTGTATTATTATATATGTTATATAATATATACTTATATATAATATATTTATAATATATATGTATATGGTAATATTATAAATGTTGACATAAAAACTCATTGTTGTCAAACCATGGATTGATGCTGTAATAGAAACTGACACTTTCAGATTTAGGTATTGTCATCAATGTCATATGGCAGGCCAAAGGAAAGCCTTCTGGTAGCCATCAAAAGGTGGAATTATTGTCCTTTGCCTTTGCATTTGTGGACTTTCTATTCTTTTGGAAGTTAACTTAAGAATCGCCCTGCTAAACGTGGCATGAACCTTTTCAATTTTTCTACCTTAGAAATCTGAGGGGAAAAAAACACTCAGCATTTTTATCACTAAGAATTTGAAATTAAAGATGCTCTCCTGGAGGTGGCCGGTTAGTTCAGTTGGTTAGAGTGTGATGCTAATAACACCACGGTAGCTGGTTTGATCCCTGCATGGGCCACTGTGAGCTGCGCCCTCCACCCTTAAAAAAAGAAAAAGAAGATGCTCTCCCTTTCATCTCATTTAGATCTTAAATATTTCATATCCTTATACTTTTTAAATTTTTAAATCTATTTTGCTTAACCATTTCTGACAAAGGTGTTTAAAAAGTCTCCAATTACTACCAGGATTGTCGATTTCTCCTTATAATCCCATTGTTTTTGGCTTTATGTATTTCAGGACTATGTTGTTAGGGGCATAAATTCATGGTTGATAGTCTCTTGGTAGATTTCGTTCCTTTCATCAATGTGAAATGTCTGTTTATTACTCAAGTGCCTTAACTCTTATTTTGTCTGACATTAATTTTGCTTCACTATTTTTCTTTTGGTTGCTTTTGCCTAGTGTATTGTTTTCCATCCCTTTGTTTTCAACCTTTCTGAGTCGTTTTAAGTATGTTTTTTGTAAATGGCAAAGCTGAAAATTTTTAAATCCAATCTGAGACTCTCTTAATGAGTTTAATTTATTTACATTTATAGTGATTACTGATACCATAGGACTTATTTGTTCCCTTTTATTGTGTTTTTCATTTGCCATGTTGTATGCATCTTTTATCTTTTTCTGCATATTTGGATTGATGGAATTTACTTTACTCCCTTTAGTTTTCCCATGCTTGAATGTTACATACTCTAATTATATTAATTTGTATGTGTTTCTCTTGAATTTTTTCTTTTCACATATAAATTCATGTTTGTCTAATAAAGCCTGAAATTATTAGTATTCCCTGTCCTTTCTAACAGTCTTAGCACACTTTAACATGTGCATACATGTCATTACTTTATTAAAAAAATGAAAAACAAGTCTGTACTCCCTATACATGTCTGTGAGTAAGAATATCTGTTTCTGTCATGGATGAGTTCCTCCAGCCAACCTGTATTTCTCTTCAAAGTGATCTCTCCTTATCCATACTGCCTGACTATAGGGAGCTTAAATTTGACAAAACTACCACTTTTTATGTTGGCCCAGCTTTCGGTTCTATCTTGGATGCCTTAATGCAAGCACACATATTCAAAGAAAGAACTACTAGATGGTAAAGGACTTCTGCAGAAAACCCACTAGGTCCAAAGTAATCATCTGAGCTCACCGAAAAGGCTCCTGGAAACGGACAGACAGATGTCCCGAGCCTGCCAGTCTGACCTAATTACTGAATTAACTAAACACCGGATAGGAAGAAAACAACTTTTTAAAAAAAAATTTATTGGGGTGACAATTGTTAGTAAAATTACATAGATTTCAGGTGTACAATTCTGTATTTCATCATCTATAAATCCCATTGTGTGTTCACCAAAAACAACAAAAGAACAAGACAAACAAGTGAGAAACAAAAACTCAAACACAGACAATAGTTGAGTGGTTACCAGTGAGTGGAAGACAACTTAATTAAGTTGAGTGGAAGACAACTTAACGAGCTCTGCCACCTATCAGACTCTGCTGGTCACTTACTTAAATGCACTGTAGCCTCAGTTTCCTCACCTCTAAAATGCTGGCACTTCCATTAAGTGAGTAACTAAAATATTTTTTAAATAAGTTCACAAAGGGCCTTTCATATATATTACCTTGTCTAATTTAATTTAATGTAAAGCGCTATATGAAAGCTTTCGAAAATACAATGCCAGGGTTCTCCTTGCAGGGATATTTATGGAGCACTCTCTCAGCTGACTCAGAGAACGAACATAAATTGGATTTCAAATTACAATTCAAATTAATTACTACATATCTATTTCATTCATCAGAATGCAAATTATCTGTATTAATCCTAGGAGTGTTCTGGAATCAAAAATGATAGTAGTTCACTTCAGGACACATCAGTTTACCACTTAAGTTCTTGAATCCCTTGCATAATATAAAGGTAGAAAGATAAAAAGATAGCACTTACTGAATCCGAAACCCCTTATTTACTTTCAACAAATCAAAAAGGTATTTTTTGATAGCCATTCTATAGTTAAGGAAACTGAGGCTCTGACATGCTAAATAATTCTCTCAAGGTCAAGCAACTAGTAAGTGAAGGAACTAGACACAATACCTCTGTTTTAATACTTGCTTAAGCAACCTATTATTAGGAAGATGAATGTGCATCTCAAAAGGCAGAAACAAGGTAAGTTTAAGCCTGGGTACCTATTATAAACCATTTCAGCATAAATGTTTAGGGGCTTCTGCCTCAAAAAGTATACATGATTTGGGGGGGGGGATCACTCATGCTAATATTCCCCTACATCACTATGATAAAAGACTGTCAAGCAGTGACTAGAGTAGAAGCTCAGCCATATAATTGATTCATTTTTCTTCATACCTTTTTGGAAGCAAATAGACTATTCTTCCTTAGAGACAACATTCCCCCTAGACTGCCTAGTTACTCGACAACCATCAAGTTCTATGAATTCACTTCATCTCCACAAGAACATCATAACGATCTGGCCTGAAAATTCACACAATGTGATTAGTCATGTTATAAAACCATTCTAATAAATAGCAACTTCTGATAACACATATGGTTCTTTCACATGTCATTAATTATCCAACTCTGAGAAGCAGAGAAGCAAAGAAAAGTATAAATTCACTGAAAAATCCCTTGTTCCACCAAGAAAGACTTCCAGAAATGGTACTAAAAAAGAAGGTAAAAAATATTAGCCTCAAAGCACAATAGGGTCCTCATTTGCACTGATAGCTACGGATGACAGCTCTGAAAATTGAAACTGAATTACTAATGTTTTATTCTAAATGTTTGAATCCCAAACATTCAAACAGGGAGAGGTGAAATTATCACAGCCATTTTTAAGGAAATAAGAAGGAATCAAAACTCTAATGATCATTTTAATTCAAAATAAAATATAGAGCTACTGAAAATGGTGCATTAGAGTTCATATTAAACATCTTAAGCGCTGTAACTTACTGATTACCTTTCACATAAAGTGCTTTTCTTCCCCTCCCGACTTTAACATGTCAAAGCCGTAAAGTCAGAACCTTATTGTAGGGGCTACAAAATTTCTTTAAATCCCCAAAGTAAGACCAACTTTCCAAGTATTAGAAGTGTGACATTGCAGAAGACTGTCAATTGGCCTGAAACTAGTTTCATTTTCAGTGAACGTCTTTAGCAGCTACAAAATTGGAATAGGAAAGACCACGGGTGGGACCCAAGGGGAAGGTGGGTAGAAGGATACAAGAGAGGGAGAATCTCATAGATACAGAGAACTAACTGATGGTTGCCAGAAGGGAGGGAGGCTTGGGAGCTGAGTGAAAAAGGCAAAAGGATTAAGAAGTACACATTGGCAATTACAAAATAGTCATGGGGATATACAGTACAGCATAGGGAATATAGTCAATAATGTTGTAACAACTACGTATGGTGCAGGTGGGTACTAACCTTATCAGGGGATCACTTCATACGTTACGTAATATCTAACCACTATTCTATACACCTGAATCTAATATAATATTGAATGTCAACTGTAATTGAAAAATTAAAAAAATAAAAAGTATTAGAAAAGCATAAAATAACAAGTGTTGGAAAGGATAGGAATCCTCAAACATTGCTGGTGGAAATACAAAATGCGGGGCGGGGGGGAAGAAGGAAAATCTTGGAGGAGTTGAGAAGGACCCAAGAGAGAGCAGGGTGTGTGTGAGAGAGAGGGGGACTCGAGAGAGAGTGGATGTGGAGGGCAGAGAGACCCAAAAGAGAAGGCGTGGCTATGTGGAAAGGAAGCAGAGGGACCCAAGAGGGCAGGGAGTTGGAGAACAGGGTTATGGGAAAAGGAGAGAAGAAAGAAGAGAGGAAAACACTGGAGAGAACTAGTCAAGGAAACAAAGGAAGAAAAGTCTTCAAATGCAAAAGACAGCCTCAAAGGCAAATCCACCTTTAGAAGACTCCTCCCTGAATTTTAGAGCAGTAGAGCAAACAAACAAACAAACGCATTGAATTCTGAAGCACAGTGTTCATATGCTTATACAAGCATATATTGCTTGCAAAACATTGCAAGACATTGGTCTGGGCAACAATTTTTTTGGCTGTGATACCAAAAACAAAAGCAATAGAATAAAAAAATAAACACCTGGGACTACCTGAAACTGAAAAGTTTCTGCATAGCGAAATAAACTATTAACAAAATGAAAAGGCAGCCTACAAAATGGGAGACAATATTTGCAAGCCATGTATCTGATAAAGGGTTAATATCCAAAAATACATAAGGAACTCATAAAATTCATTAGCAAAAAAATAAATAATCCAATTAAAAAGTGGACAGAGAACCTAAATAGACATTTCTCTAAAGAAGATATACAAAAGGCCAAGAGGTACATGAAAAGATGCTCAATATCACTAATCATCAGCGAAATGCAAATCAGAACCGCAATGTGATATCACCTCAGGCCTGTTAGAATGGCTATTATCCAAAAGACAAGAAATCAACTGTTGGAGAGGATGTGGAGAAAAGGGAACCCTTGTGCACTGTAGGTAATAATACAAGTTGGTACAGCCACTGTGGAAAACACTATGGAGGTTCCTAAAAAAGTTAAAAATATAACTACCATATGATCTAGCAATCCCATTTATGGGTATTTATCTGGAAGAAATAAAGTCACTATCCCAAAGAAATTCTGTGCCCCATATTCACTGCAGCATTATTCACAATTCCCAAGACATGGAAACAACCTAAGTGTCCATCAACAGAGGAAAAGATAAAGAAAATGTGATATAGTTACACACATACAATGAAATATTATTCAGGCATGAAAATGAAGGAAATCCTGTCATTTTCAACAACATGGATGGACCTTTGAGGGCATTATGCTAAGTGAAATAAGTCAGAGAAATACAAATAACTGTATGTTCTCTCTTATACGTGGAATCTAAAAAAGCCTATTTCACAGAAACAAAGAGTAGAATGGTGGCTTCCAGAGTCTGAGTGAATGGGGAGATGTTGGTCCAAGAGTACATACATCTCTTTGAGGTGAGAATCAAATGAGATAAATTTAGAAAACTTTTAAAAGTCCCCAAATTAAAACCAATTTCCAAATATTAGAAGTGTGACATTGCAGAAGACTGTCAATTGGCCTCAAACTAGTCTCATTCTGGCACATAATAAACCATTATTAAACAATAAGTATTATTTATCAATAATAGCTTATTTTATAATATACTTATATAATATTAAAATAATATAGCTAAATAAGGTAAATTCTGGGGGTCTAATGCACAGCAGATTAACTAGAGTTAAAACAATACTGTATTATATACTTGAAAGTTGCTAAGTGAGTAGGCCTTAAATGTTCAAACCCCATACACACACACACAAAAATGTGATGGATGTGTTAACTAACCTTACTGTGATAATCATTTCACAACATGTATGTGTATTAAATCATCTTAATACACATCTTAAACTTACACAATGTTACATGTCAATTATATCTCAATAAAACTGGAAAAAATCAAGTGGCATAGTTATAGAATGGAACACTACACAACAAAAATATAACTAACTTTATACACATTTGTCAATATGTGTAAATCTCAAAAACAATATTGACCACAAAAAGTTGCAGAAGAGTATACCATTTCTGCAAATATTAAAGAACATACAAAATAATATATTACAAACAATGTATGGCCATCTACATTTCAGTGCACTTAAAAACATGGATAGGAAAAATATATAACAGCTTCAAAAGAACAGTTATCTCTGGGATGGGAAGGAAATAAGATTGGAAAGGGGTACAAAGAGGTGGCTATCAAGTTTTAGTTCTTTAAAAAACAATATCTAAAGAAAATATGGCAAAATGTCAACAACTGTTAAGTCTTTGGTAGTACATGAATGATGGTGCATAACAGTCTCTGTTTGAAATGTTCTATAATATTAAAAGAGGGACTAGTTATTCGCATGACAACATGTGTGCTTTGAAAAGGGAGATATGCTAATATAGGCCAATTATAGCTTTTATTCTCTCAGTCAAGTTAATCGGCTCCTTTTGAAAAAAAATTAAATTACAAATGTGTCGGTGCCTGCCGACGAGAGGAACAGTCCCTGAAGTGGGGAGTGAGGATTGAGAAAAAAGAAGAGAGACAAAGATGGGATCGGGAGGGCAGGCAATTCTAAGTAGACTGATGCAGTTCTAAGTAGAATGCCTCAGTTCTAAGTGGAATGCCTCAGCCCAAGTTTATTTTTGCAGCTTATATACTCTGGGCAAAAAAGTAACAGAACTGTATGCAATCTAATAGTTACAATGAAGGTAATACACAAGGGCTTGTTTCCTGGCCAGCTCCGCACTTCCTGACCTTGTCATTTTCTGTGTTCTCAAAGTAGCAAGTTTTGCCTTGCTGGGAGCACAAACCACTCAAGGAAGTCAAAGGTTCAACATTACACAAAACAACACCTGCTAGCACTTCAGCATGGTTTCCCACACAAATGAATACATTCTTATAATCTCTGGAAAAGGTATCCATAAAGAAAGCTAGTCATAGCATGAGTGTTATTATGGCACTTGAATCTCCTATGATTCATACATGTTTAAAATGAAATCACTTTGGAAATGTTTATACTTATTAGTTTCAAAACTACATTCAACCTATCTCTAATTCTCATGTATAAAGAATATCATGGTTAATCACTGCTGCTCTAGCACATAGAAACCTAAATGGGCATATCTATACATCCAAGGGGGGCAAAATCTCATAGCTCAAGTCCACATTCCTGACCTGTTAGGATTCCTCTTGAGTGCCATGGAAGGCAAAAGTTACACAAGTGATTTTAAATAGTCAAGGTTTTGCAGTGTTGTGATATCATGGAATAACTGGAAAAAATCTGCTGTTGGTGTAATTAGGCTGAGTAAATTATGGCTATCTCACTCTATGAAATATTAGGCTGCTATTAATGAGAAATATGAAGAACTATCAACAACATAGAAAAAATCCCAAAACAGTATTAAATAAAAGGAACATAAATTGTATAAACAAAAATTAAGATTATATGAAACTATGGGAACATACAATCAGAGGGGAATAGAAATATCAGTTATATTTTGATAGCAGAATTAAAGAACATTTTTCATCATTCTGGTTTAATAAATTAACTAGCGCTTTAAAACAATTTATATATTATAAAGTAATTAGCCAAACTATATCCCTTTTTCATAGCTATAACCCATAGAAACTTTTAGGTATAGTTTTTCTTTTAGATCTCTCAAGTTTCATTACTGTAAAGCCTAGCTAGCAATCAAAAGCCACAAAAATCTCTTGCCTCCGCTTCTGGGATAGGCAAGGCTCTTTCTGCTTCAACTTCTGCCCTAGACCTGACCTGCTATTAATGCAGAATGGACAAGAATGTTAGACTTAATCAAGTGAGTTCTATCTCTGACATCCCACTCACTGACAACATGACCTTGGGCAAGTCACTGAACCTCTCTAATCTTTGTGATCCTCAAGCCCTAAGCTTCTGCACTTATGAAATTCTCCAGGGAAGTTAAGCTGTTGAAGATTTACCTCAGATCCAGAACCCATTCCCTATTTCCTACCTCCTCAACCCTAGGGAATAGAGTGTTTAGCATTGGATTCCACCTTGCCAGGGGCAGGCCAAAACTTGAGGAGGCAATTATATGTGTAAAGATGAAAAACGTTTGTTTCCCAAGAAGAAAACTATTATTTATTGAATACTTGTGCATTGGCACTGTACCAAGCGCTTTATATATGCTATGTGAACCACCTTCAGGGTCCCACCACAGACCCACAGGACCAGTTCCTGGAGAGAGCCAAGGAAATGTGCATTTGTAACAAATGTCCTAAGTAATTCCTAAACACACACAAGTTTGAAAACCAAAGGTCTAAGGCCAGTGTTTTTCAAACTGTGAATGACAATTGATAAGTGGGCCAAGATATATATATATATACACACACTTATGGGCCTACTCTGATACTTTCATAAATATATATATAAAAGTATCAGAGTACATTGCATGTAGTAAGTACTCATTCTGCAAAACAGTTATCAGTTATATACCTGTATGTATGTACTGGGTCACAACATAAAATTTATTTCTTGCGGTGAATCACAGCTGAAAGGTCTGACAAGCACAAGCTAGGAATTATGAACTGAGAATAATGCAAAATGAGGCAGAATAGAAACCAAAAAAAAAAAAGGCAAGCAAGAAGGAGACAGCATAACATATGTTATTTAAGCTCCACAAGTGCCTAGAAAACAACATTTAAAAAAACTTAAACCCCATGATCTAGCTCTTTCCAGTTGGCGCTGAGCCATGGGCACCCCTCCAAACCGCTGGCACAGGCGCCACAGTACAGGGGGCGAGAGGAAGCCTTAACCACAAGAAGCGAAAACATGAGCTGGACGCCTTGCTGCCAATGCTAAGATTGGCCCCCACCACACACACCCAGTCTGTGTGGGCAGAGGCAACAAAAGTACCTGTGCCTCCAGGCTGGGGAACTTCTCCCAGGGCTCCGAGTGCTGTACCCGCAAACCAAGGGCTACTGATGTTGTCTAAATGCGTCCAACAACGAACTGGTCAGCACCAAGACCCTAGTAAAGAACTGCACTGTGTTCACCGACAGCACACCATTGGACAGTCGTACAAGTCCTACTGTGCACTGCCCCTGGGCAGCAAGAAGGATGACTCCTAAGGAGGAAGAGATTTTAAACAAAAAAGCATCAACTAAAATTGAGAAGAAATATGATGGAAGGAAATAGAACACCAAAATCAGCAGTCTTCTGGAGGAGCGGTTCCAGCAGGGCAAGCTTCTTACATGGATCACTTCAAGACCAGTGTGTCGGAGCAGATGGCGACGTGCTAGAGGATGAGCTGGAGTTCTATCTGAGGAAAATCAAGATCCAGAAAGGCAAATAAATCCTCCTCCCTCATATCTTCTTAGCCCTTGTGATAAAAGGTCTTTAATGTTGTTTGGATGGGGCACGGGGGGGGGGGGGGTGCGGGGAGGACTTCTGATGATTTAATGTAACGAAGGGGTATAGGTAATTTGGCCAAAAAGCCAATTAACTTAAGTTTAGCCAATAACTTAAATATTCTACCTTCATTTTTTGTTTACCATAGTAATATCAAGTAGAATAGACAAATTACTCACGCTTCACTATCCTCTTCGCCAGGTGGGATGAAAGTTACAAAAACATGATAGCAGAAAGAAGGAAAGCAGTTTAGTTAATTCATAATCGAATTCCACACCCTGGACAACCAAAAGTAACCATCCGTTATACGGTAACTATCCTATCTCTCCTTGCTTATAACACTCAAATAATAAATAAGGGTTCCGCTATCAAACACAGTTAATCAGTTCCAAATACTCCAAATATTTTTGAGCCATCTCTTTTTTCCCCCTTTGTTTAAAACCAAACCACGGAATCCATGGGAAAGCAGGGTCACAACTGTACCTCTAACTGAAGATAGATTGCCAAGCAGTGGCAAGCCAGCGGCGCAGCGGCGTTTCTCCACTCTAAGACGGGAAAAGCGGAGTACGAGTTCCACGGTGTCACCGGGAGTGAGAGCGACGCATAGCTGCAGCCTGTGGCTAACAGGACCCGCGTAGTGGACTAAGGGGTGCTCCCCCTGAGGCTCGGGATCCAGATAACTTGCACGCAGCAGCTGGGGAGAGGGGGAAGCGCGATCGCACCCTACACACACAAACGCTGAAGCCAGACAGCACAGCACGTGTTTCTGTCACAGAGGGCGGGGAGGGGGTGTGAGCGGCGCGTGTAGAGCGGCAGCAAAACCTCTCAAACCCGGGGCCACCGAGCCTACCCATCGGTCCCTGCCGCTCCGGAGTCATCCGACCGGGAATTCACGTGTGGCAAAAGCGTAATGAAGAGCGAGCCTTCTGAAGACCTGGACAAACGAAAACCCCGCAAACTTACTTTGGTGGCTGCCGCCGTTGCCAATCGCTACCGGGGCCCCCCAAGTAAATGGGTAGCGGCCAGAGAGGCAGGCCGGGACCGACTGGGGCCGGAAAGAAGCTGCCTCCACAGTGGACATATTCCCGCTGGAGGGTCGCTAACCGAGACCGAGGCTTAATTGGGTTCGGCTAGCAAACTGGAAAGGGCAGCCATTGACCCCGACTGGCAAGCGCTCGGATTGGTTGATTCTGGCGTTGTTTCAAAAGAGACTCTTCCATGATTGGCCAGGAAAGTCAAGCGGGAACCCGGAGGTCGTGGGTGGGGGTGGGGGGAAATCAACGCGGTTACCCAGGCAACAGAGAGACGCAGAGCTCCCGGCGGTGTGTTTTCTGAGCCTAGCCAGCGACCCGAAAACTGACCCAGGTGAGGAACTCAAACATTAGGAGTGGGAAAGAAGGGGTCCTCAGATTCCGTAGCTTTCAGAGAAAGTAGGGAGAACTCTAGATACTTACAACTCTGATAAATACCAAAAAAAGCCACAACTTGCGGGTAGAACGGACCCTAAATTCCCCTGTCCTAGCCACTTTAACAAAACTCAGTCTATCAGGATGTGAATGAGCGATGCGGCAGTTTTACCATATAGGGGATGGATGCTGATCGAATGGCAGAAGGCGAAAATGAACAAGTTAAGGCTTTCCAATACCTTTCACTCCACTCGCACACGCACGTATTCTTTAATACTAAGTTGAGAGTGAAAACATTTCCTTATAGGTAGATTTGGGTGCTCAATGTCAGAGCACCTTCTCTTTTACATGTGTAGGCATGATTTATTCTGGACCAGCATGCCTCGGATGGGACCTATTTTTTAGGGTTATAACGCTATTCAGAGTGAAAAAATTGGCCTGCGTCACTCGCTACGGAGACAATGTTATTTATATGTGCGTGCGAGAATGTGAAGGCTGTTGCCGGAGGGTTACAACGGACATTGATCAGATCCCTTGACAAGTGAGAAGCAGTCAGGCCACACTTAGTGGACTGGAGTGTGCAGTACAAAGACTACTTGTACCTACCAAACCTGCTACTCGCCAAGGGCTGATTGAGAGAGTAAGGATTACAAGTCGTTGGACTGTACCCGTTAGCAGGTGAGAAACTGGCAATGTGAAATCTGAGTGACGGGAGAAAACCGAGTTTGACCAGAGAGATAGGGGTCATTTCTCCTAATAATTTCTCCTGTTGTGGCAAGGATTCAGAACAGAGACCATTACCAAAAGAAATGAAGAAGACAGGCTTGTTGAGTTGGGGAAAAATTTTTCAAGGTAGTGAAGGAAAATTTGCTGTCTCAACTCCTTAATAGATAGAAGTGGAATGTGAGAATGAGACAGAGAAACAAGAAAGAGTTATTTTCAAGTATGTTAAGTTTGGCTAAAATAAAGAATAATAGAGGAAATATTAAATTAAAAGAGGCTTATTTCTTGACCTTTAAGTTTATGCAAAATGCCAGGTACTTTCAAAAATCATCTTCCATTAAACATATTTTAAATCAGTAACAAAAAGTCTGTTAAGTCCCCATAATTCTTTATGACTTGATACCTTTGATGGGAGTGAAAATTAGAGACCTACAAAAGGAAAGCATTCTTGGTATTGTAAAAACAATGTGAAAATGAATTATTTTTAATAGGAAGGGAATCATTGATGTGTATAGCTGTCAAAGAAATGTAAAAAGCAAAAACAATTAGCCAGTACATTATAATTTAATTCAGACATAGGCAGAGATGATGTTTTTGTGTGTGTGTTTTCAGAAGAACTTCAATACAGGTATTCCTAAGTAAGACATTGTGTAAATAAAGTTACAGAAGAAATGCCAAATTTATTTAAGAGAGTAAATGGATTTTGAATACTTTGAAATCATTTGGCTATAAGCAGTCTGTACTTTACAAAGGGACATGGATTTACCTATTAAATTAACATTCCCAAAGGATACTATTTGGTGATTCTCTATTATTCTGATTATATTTTCTATATACACTTAAATTAATAAAATATCATTACTTTTTTAATAGTCTAAAATTCACAGTTTTCACTAATTTAACCTAGACTTCTCTCCAATTAGTTCAAGTCAAAGAGCCATCCCCAGTGAAACTGTGAATGGAGATAAATACAATAGAAAGCATGATCCTAGCCCTCACAAACAGGTTCAGTACCTTGGGTCTAGAACTATCCAGGTTGAGCTTGTTTAGTCCCTAACTGGCTCCATTGTTATGGCAATGAGCCGGTTCTGCAGGGTCAGTTTCTTTAGCTCATTGTATCTAGTACCAAGAGAGGTCCCCCAGTCACACGTCTATTTATGAAGGCTGTAAGGCTCAGGTTGGTCTGGGAAAATCAAAGGCTATGTCTAGAATATGCTGCCATTGGAATTGGCATAACAAAGGAGAGTGAGTGAAATGTTTTTACAAAGGGCCTAGAAGATTTATTTTCTGAATAACCAAGTCTCAAACAAAAGACTTAGCAATATATATTGTTTTTAATGAAATTCCTACTTAAATTTTCCTTAGTTTAAATTTATTCTTGGCCTATTTAAGTGGCAAAGCCAGATTCAAACATAAGCAGTGTGGCTCTAGAATCTTTTATTTATTTATTTATTTATTTATTTATTTATTTATTTATTTATTTATTTATTTATTATCACTACACTATGCTACCTGAGTAGTCTAGGAAAAAGGAAGAATATATTCCAAGGTACAAAGGCAGAATATTATTGAGTATGTTTAATAAGCAGTTCAGTTTTTAACAGAATGAGGATTACATGCAGGAAAATAATAGGGAGGGACAGAAAATTAGGTTGGGGTTATATCCTGAAGGACCTTGATTACCAGGCTCAAGCTGAACTTAATGTATATCAAATTTACAAATATTAGATAGCCCTACAAAGAAATAACACTGCAGGGTTCATAAAAAGGCATCTTGCTTTAGTTTTTCCAATGTTATCTGTTTGTGTCAAATGAACTTTAATATATTTTAGTATAGTTTGTAAATTAGTCTTAATTTGTTAAACTTCTAAAAAACCTAGTAGACTCTTCATTTCCATTGAATTTAAAATATTTTCCCAAAAATTCACATTACTTTTCTCTTTTGATACTTCGAACTATTTACTTAGTTATTCACAAAGTATTGGTGATTGTTTTGTTTCTCAAAATACAATATCGACAAACTTGTCATGGTTTATTATTTTGTGTTTACAGATTATTATAACAGTTGCCTTGTTAAAATTATTTTTGCTAAAGTGCCAATTTTACTATGATATTTCTACTCTAATTTAGCTAAGTATGAATCTATGCCAGCATAACCTGGAATTTAAGAAGTCCAAATTGTAGTATGCTTCAGATACATAGAGTGTTACTACAAATTATTGTGAATGGTTTGTTTAACAAATACACACAAACATATACATCCCAACGGGTGGTACCCCTTCAAAGCTGTCACCTTGGGAGGCTATCCACTTACTCTAATGCTGTTGTTAGTGCACAAATTACCTTTGAAACTATTCTTTTAGAACTGCCTTCAGGCCTATAGCATATTCTTTTGAATATCCTAAAAGTAGCAAACCTCCATATTTTGAAAATAGATGTGCTATCTAGATATACCTAGAAATCACTTGGAGACAAACCTAATGTGTAATCAAACTGAGTGATGCCATAATGATACCTATTTTTGGGGTGATACTTATGAAGGCAATTCCAAAATATTTTGAGCATTGATAGCATCATTTACATTAGTGTGTAACCTTCCAAGGTGACTACTTTGAAATATAGCATTCGTATGAATTTCATCGTGCTTCATTCAGTATTCATTGACTGCTGACTATATGCCAGCTGCAGTTATTGAAGCTGTTTAGCCTATAGGTGTAGCTTCCTACTGCCCATGATGCCCTGCCTCTCACTAAATGAGAACCAGGCCAGAGCTCCTTCCCAGCGGGTGGGGGTTTAGAATTAACCTGTTTTCCCTGAATCCAGTATCCAGTGTACCATTTAATCACAGACTTCCTTTATAACCTGTGCTGTGGCTGCCCATGTAACATGACAAAGCCTTTGATGCAGGGCCTGGTTCATTTTCTCTTCTCCAGCTGTGACGTTGAGCCCTGCCCTATTCTGCACCTTCATCTAGCTACCAACTCCCTCACAATCCTGAAGAAATGGACCCTGCCTCATATACCCCACCTATGGACCAGGGTCCTACTTCACACTAGTCTTCCCTGTAACCACAACTATTCAAACTTTCTGCTCATGCCCCAAAACTCCCACTGCCATGTCCCTGCCAAGCAGATGAGAATGCATAAACAGCAGTTCTGATTGCTATCTCAAACACTACATTTGGGCCTTCTGTATACCCTGCTTCTGAGTTAGCTTTACTGCTTCCAGTTTATTCCCCTCTCACCAGCCCACCACTGAGCTCTCACACAAGCCTCATCATCAGGTATCTGTGAGTCTTGGCACTTTGTGCCAGACAATAATGATATTTTTACATGGCTTTTCAAATTTAGCGAACTCTTTCACCTACGTTGCATAATATGGCCATCACAACAATTTTATAAGGTACTTAATGCTGAAATAATAAAACAATTCTGTGATATTTGTTTTTTTAAAGTCTCACTGTTTGTACAGTCTCAACTCAAAATATTAATTATATCATTGCATCTGATATTTGGATCCATTTCCCCCTTTTGTTGTCAAAGGTAGAAAATGTTTCAAAATTTTGCTTTGAATGCTAAGTAAATATTTAATGAACACATAATCAACTGGGACTTTTAAAATATAAACAGAAACCTTTTAAAAAAAATTTAATATGTGTCAATTATTCATTTCCATAGCAGACTACCAGACCATACTATGAGAGAAGATTGTTTTATCATCTCTTTTTTCACCTTTTCCAATTTAATGAGTTTCCAATGTAATGAGTTTTATTATTAACTCATTCAATATCATTAGAAGTAATATTCATGCCCAACAAAATTAAATTTTTAAAGGACCGATAATAGCTAATAAATGCTGAGTGCTTAATATGTGCCAGGCACTGTTCCAAGATCTTTTACGTGTATTAAGCTACGTAATCCTTGTAACAACCCTATGAGGTTGCAACATTATTATTCCCATTTTATAGATAAGGAAAATTAGTTATAGAAAGTTTAAATGATGTGCCAAAAGTCACAGAGCTAGGAAGTAAACGACAGATGCAAATCTAGGCAGCGTGATTCCAAAGCCCTCACTCTTAACCACTACGATGCACTGCCTTCATGCTAGATGTACAGGGCAACCTAACATTTGTTTCATACCCTTGACATCTCCTATTAAGCATTAAAATCAGTTTTCCATTTAAAAAAGAAAGTCAAAAATAATGTTAAAACATAATAGTAAAACAGATTGATTTTAATAGGTGATTGTACCCGTACACATTTGAGAATCCCTTTGTATTCCTGTTCCAGGTGCAATGCAAAATTTTTAGTGGGTCATTTAATAAAAGCAGTAATGTTTCCTGTGAAATGATATTATAAAATAATGTTTAAAAATATCAGCAGAAGTGTAGAAAATATTCGTATTATATTTATGCCTGAGTCACTAACAATAGGCCTAATTCTGCAGTATTTATTCAAGTTATTCATTCAACTCTGACACTTCCAAGATTTTTAAACATCCTGATTTCCTACTCCAAATATAACTGTAGAGATTATTTAAAAGACTGATGTCTGGTTGATAGGGTTATAGGTAGTTGTGATTTTCTTATTTACACTGCTAATGTATTATTTCCTAAAATTTCCACAATTGATTTATATAGTATCATTATTACAATCAGAAAAAACAATTTGCTTTGCGTGAACTTCCACTAAAGTCAATGAATCAATGCATTAGGGTTCTCAAATGGCAATATAAAGCTAGGTATCATCGACAGTTAATTAAAATTTTAAATAAAGCAGAAGGTACAGGTCTGCAAAACTGTGAAGTGAGTAAGTTTCTTGAGTCACACCCCCCCTCAACAAACATTCTTTTCAGTTCACTAAATGGAATATATAGCCTAGATAGCATAAATGAGACAGATAAAAAGGTAGTCTATACAGGTATGTTTCCAAATAATGATGTACATTCTATATGACACTGACATCCACTTTCTCAGGAGGTAGGGCTGAGAATCTGCATTTTTAACACCCTAAGTGATTCTTAAGCACACTGAAACCTGAGAACCACTATAGTAGGTGCTCAATAAATGCTTGTTAGCTTGAATGTGAAGTTTCAGTAAAGTAAGCTGAATATTTGAGTTTACTTGCAGCTCCAGGTCTGTGAGTCAGCGAAATATATACCATATCTGAAGGAGTTTGCAAGGATTTTCAAGGAAGGATAGAGATAATGGAGCAACCAAGGGAAAGAAGGGAAATACAACCAAAAACTAAAAATTAAAAAAAAAACCCACTTCCTGTCTTAAATAAAATAGAAAACTAAAAACTAAAATACCTCTTTCTAATTTTCTTCTTCCTCAGAATATGGAATCGGATAATATGGAATCTGAAAATACAGAAATTGAAAAAATGGAGACTGAAAGTACAGAATATGAAAATATGGACACTGAAACTGTTTCTTCAGTTTCAGCACTGCAAGCTCTGTCTAAGCTACTTTATCCTGAAGAAGAGGATGAGTTTGCATCCGGACAGGTGGGTGTATACTCACAAATAAATTAGTTCTTTTCATAATACACTGTGAAACTATATTTGAACAACTTGTTCCAACCTTGCTGTGGGAGTGGGGCTGTGTCATCCAATACATTCACAGGACGTTGCAGGCCTGATTATGCAGGACAGTGTAATCTCTAGTACATTTCTAGCGAACGTAATTACATTTTTTCTAAACTACCTGAACGCTAAATAGGAAAATCGTTCTGTAACTATGGTAGCAATAACCACATTTCAAAATGTTTGTCATTTATATTTTTGGCCAAAGAATGCTTGACAACCATTGCAAAGAGTGATAGCTAGGATTTTTAAGCCTAGACAATATTTACATAAAACAAACAATTTTAATAGAGCATTAATTTTGCCACCCAAATCCAATCCCCTTAATTTTTTTATTTGTCTGCACATGAAAGCAGAACAGAAAATACTTTGAGCCAAATAAGAGGACAAACTAGCGGCAGCCTACTAAAATTGGCATCCGGGTCCACCTCACATAGAGCTGTGCAATGTAATTACGTAGTTGAATAGCATTTGGGGCAGGACATGTAACCCCAGGGAGGCTTGCAGCAAAAAGATAGGTTTCATTTTGTTTAGGAGAATTCCATGAGTTGACCTTTGGCCACTCCACAGTCACTGCTAGTATTCCCAGTATAATCAAAATACTTTTATGTAACCCTCTCTCCTCCATTCTCCTACTCCTTAAATATCAGTGAACCTTGGCTATTAGACTGCCTGTGTGAAGGCAAATGAAATTTGAGGCAGAAATCTCACACTATAGCAGAACATATCGATTTGCTTTAACTTATTTTAATGCAGTTTTTCTCTATTATGACCAGTTTACCATGAGCAAACCATCTCCCATGAAAATACATATCAATTTGCTCCTCCCAAAATTCTTTTCTTTTCTGCCATTGTGTGGAAAAACAAGTATAATCTGAACAGGCAACAAATTTAGTGGCTCGGATTGAAACTAGATTTAGCTTCCGTCCTCCAGGAAGAGCTTAGGTGGAAGAGGGCCAAATCAAATAAGACATGCACTGGAAATAAAATTTGTAGAAGGGGGAACTGAATCAGCTTGGAGCCAAGATCAGGAACCAAGAAGTTTGAGTCAGGGAAAAGTCTTAGTAGAGGCCAAAAAACAGGATGTTAATAACAGCATAGAATACACACACACACACACACACACACACACACACACACAAGAAAGACGCAGGAGAAAAAGGAGCAATGGATCAATGCAGTTGGGAAGGCAAGCTCATTTTCTGTACCTTAGCTGAAGTAGAATGATACGTCCTCCAAAAGGTGGGGTTATGTCAAACAGAAAAAGTATATTAAGTATTTGAGAAACACTGATCTTGAACAAAGGGAAGTGGAAGTGGAACTTTTAATTGGAACAGATTCAGAAATAAGGATTTATTCTGGTTACAAAGCAGCTTCCCTTTGGTGTTTAAGTATGAAGATGTTTATTTGCATCTAGAGGTGTTTCTAGGGTAAAGATGAGTGCTTACGAGAATAGAGAGACTAGGATTGTTTTACCAAATTGTACAATTTATAGAGGAAAACTACTATGGTAGTATTGGATTCTGTATATCTGGGTTATAAGCAATTTTGAAATAATTGGTCATTCAGACACCACAGTGGAGATATCATTAGAGGGTATAGAATTGGATTATCAGAACAGTGGGAGAATAATTAATGTTTCTAATGAACTATTAAATTGTCCAGGAGAGAAACATTTATTAGCATGTGTTAATCTTGGGAGCATGTATGAATCTTAGGAGCTGTAAAATGATTGCAAGAGTGATGTGTTTTTGAAAATACACTCCTGAAAACAGCATAACTGTTGCATACACATTGGTTCATTTATACTATGGCCATTATTAATTGTGATCAATCTGGGAGATTCGAAAGACAGTTATGTCTGTTGTTGTTGTTTTTTTTTAACTCATAAGGGGATCTTAAACCCTGTGGGAAATACGGTTCACCACTCTTCACAGACGTCCTAACAAGGATGTTCTAACTCTCTTACATATTGCAAAATGGCATGACTTGCAATGATAAATTGCTCAGATAATAGGAGGTGGATTCATGGTAAAGGCTGAAATGATATTCTTATAGAAAACAGTTGCCAGATGGTTTTTAATGTTTTTATTATCCTGATCTATCTTTTCACTTGAAAATTTTATTTTTAATCGTTTACTTTCATTAAGTTAATAAACTGAAACTCCCCCTGTGTTCTGATATACTGATCCAATCATCACTGTCCATACCATTTTTTGGTCAGGAATGTTCAAGTTTTATTTCTACAGATGTTAATTTTTTGTAGAAGGAGGCACTCAACAAGAGGCCCTCATGTTCCAAGAAATGCTTTACCCTGATTGACTATTAGTATTCTGGTGATTAATAATTTAAGAAAAGCACTACAAGTTTATATGATCTTAATGCTTAAAAAGAAAAAAAAATGTACAGAATACCATCTTGGGATTTTTCCGTAAAAATGCCTGTAACAACTTAACCACATACAGCGCCCATTTGAAGCACCTTTCGGAAAGGAATAGTGACTGTCTCAGAAACTGTTGAAATGTTATAAATTAATTTCTCATTTATAGCTGTTGGAATAATTTAGCATAAAAAGACCCAGGTGAGCTTTTCCACCATCTTTCAAGGGTAGACACTATTCCTTCTGTCCAAACAGGACATTATAACTTTCATACATGTTTTAAGTCACAAGATTAGTGCAGGGACCTGAGAAAGAAGAGTTTTCCAAGATCCAAGGGGATAAGAAATTTTTGACTGCCAGCAATGGAGTGCATTGCAGCGCAGTGTGACATTAGCAAGAACAATTAGTAAAATATCGGGATTTTCTTGAAATATCAAAGAACCCTTAAGAGGGACCAATGAAGTGGTTGCCACTATACTGATGCTGTAATATGTGTTATTCTTAGTTGAAAAAGGAAAGCTGTTCTTCTCAGGGACAGTCCTGTGGGGTACATATGCTTGTGCAGAATACAGCAAAATAAACTTGAACATGTATGAAGACAGTAGTGGCTCAGCGTGTATTTGACACTATTAATTTGGGGTTGCTGTTTAAATCTAGTAATTCAGTGTCATGAAGTGGGGGGACTAGGCAGTGTTTCATACTCACAGTGGAAAGAAGTAAAAGCTGTAAATCAGGACTGCTGAATGAGTCATTTGATGTCTAAATACTTAGACTCTATTTAGAGGTTTGTTTTTATTGCTGTAAAACTTTCCAATACTTCCATCCCCCATCTAACTGTGACCAGACACTGCCAAAACCCAAAGGTGTCGATGCTCTTATACTAACACTTGGTTCTAATCTTCAAAGAAATAAATATGGCTCATTCCCCTATCCCCAGGGATCCATAATTCACTGCGATGGAACTGGGGATTTAGTCTGAAGTAAGATCAAGTCTGCCATAGGGTCTATTAAACCAAATACTTTTTGAAAAGACAAGGAAAACACATTCAACATAATACAGCACATCTGTCTCTCTGTTGTATAACAGTGATGGGTAATTAAACTGGAAAGTAATATGAAATTTTAGATGAAAAGCTTATCGAATTTAAAGTATTACTGGTCATATAAGTTAGACAAGTATTACTTGCAGAATGTGGAACTGTTTTTCTTTTCTCCCAGTCAACTTATTCATCTGCAATTGGAGCCATGGATCCTGGGAATATTGGACCACCAAAAACAGAAGAGCTCAAAGGTAAGTTATGTACTAAAGTATACAGGTCAAAATAACCAATATAATCTTTTCTTTGACAGTATAATTATAGGGAAAGTAATACTGACACTATCACTTATTAAAGATGAACTCAGATAATTGTGGAAATGTTGAACAGCCATTTACATATAAAGATGCTGTTTTTACTCGACTGTTGCAGTTAAGTCAGTTTTCTAGTAATGAAAATTAATTTGCCTTGAATTATTCACATGTTTTGCCATATTTCCTGAGATGGAAAACCACAAAGTCATGTGTGGTCAAATAACTTATTATTTAGGGTCTAGTTACCAACATGTTTAGCTTCACCTTCCACCCTGTTATATCCTGGCAATTTCACAGAATTCATCCATTAATTCATTCAATAAAGATTTATTGAGCCATTTGGTAACAGACAGCATGATAATCTCTGAGATTACAAGGGAGATCAAAGTAGAAGAGGTCTCTGCCCCCATTGAGCTAATAGTCTTTTGGAAAACAAAATAAAATAAAACAAAACAAAACAAAAACTACACAATTTTGTCTTATATTAAAACACAAATTAAAGCCCATGGGGTGACTTATATAGTCACAGTTCCAATAAACTAGAATAAATATTTTGGGTGTTTTCCCAGCATTTTGGCCTATACATTTTCACAGAGCTGAACATTTCACACATCTTTAAAAATATAAAAGGCTTTAATTCTGTTGGTCATGATCACAGTTACCAGAAGGTAGGCAAGGAAAGGAAGTGAAGCCCTCCCTTCAATTTAACTAATTGTAAAAGAGTTTATCTAGAAAAATATTTAAAATAGTGGATAAAAATGAGGCCTGAGTAGATTATTTTAAAATTTCAGTTATTATCGCTCTACATACTCAAGAGTCTATTTGCCTCATTCAAGAGATATTCAATTCATGGAAGACTGGTCAAATTTGGATGTATTTCTGTGCTGCCTGAATTTCTGATAACGTGGGTCTAATTAATCTCAATTCTGAGAACAAAGAGTCATATGTAAGCATTATATATAAATCTGTAATTAGGCTTTACAAAGCCCATGCTAGACAGAAGCAGATGATTTCAAAAGAATTAGCAGAACTGAAAATCTGAAAATCAGTTGCATTTTGGGAGATGCTTAGACGAACTCAAAATAATATCCTGCACCTAATGTGGATTTCCATTTGCTGCCCCAATAGTTAGAACAAGTATAAGCTGGGTTTTGCATGCCTATTTACTTTTAAACATTTATAGGTGACATATAGAAACCCAGGCACTTGCTCAGTTCTACATAAAGGACAAGTGATAGAGATTTTCTTTAAAGCTCATGTCTACATGTGGAAAATACTAGATTAAAATATGATCAGAGAGAGAGAGAAAGAGAGAGAGACCCAAATGCTATCATTGATTATCTCCGGGCAGTTGGATTGTGATTATTTTCTTCTTCTATTTGTTTAAATGTCTTTTCAAAATTTTCAACAATTATTATTACAATTCTACGATATATGGGTTGTATATTTTATTTAAAAATTTAATCAGTTGTGACTAATTTAGCTTATTTTGACCAAAACAAGCTAGTGATTACAAATAAAAAATGTTTTACTTCAGTGATCCCAAACTGATTATAGAGAAGAACAGGAGCAATTTCAAGGCGGGAAATGGGCAACAGTTTCAGCTTTATCTTCCTTTCTTCATAGACATGCCTCCTCAAACCAGTGGTGAAACTAATGAGGACATCTGGAATCCAAATAAAGTTCCAGAAAGAGCAGAGCATGATGACATGTGGGATGTTAGAGAACTACCAGAGTAAGTCAAATGAAGCCAGCAGTGTGTTTAGGGGGTTAAACTAGATTTGTCATCTGATACCATTATATTTTTGACAAGATTCATAAAGTAACTTATACCACATAAAAGATAAAACTATAGTGACACACTATAGGCATGTATAATTGATGTTTTTTTCCTTCTCAAACAGAAATAAATAATAAAACCTAAGATCTTCCTTTCAGTTGTTATCTAAAAAAAAATGAAAAATAGTCATTTCCATTATAAATTTATATTTAATGTCAGTTAGTTGTATAATATGAAAGTCACAGTGGGAAAACAGCCTATTAAATTACAAGTATTCATACAATCTAAATTATTATACTATGTTTATACGTCAAATACTTGCATTTAATTACTCAACGTTCCACATTGACTATGACTGTAAAGCTGTGTTCAATGCTTCAAAAAACATCCCTATGCTTCTATCTTCTAAGTCAGTTCTGGAAGTAGAAGAAGTAGGAGACTGCAGATAATTAACTGGAAAAAAAGTATTCAGCTTTCAAATAAACAATGTTAAAAAAACCATAAACCTCATTAAAAAAATCAAAGGGGATTTTAAAACATTATTGTCTACATGTTAAGAATGAAGAGAATACATCTTAGGTTATGTTTATACAGTACACACACATTCATATGAAAGGTAAGAATTAAGTCACTCATTTTTCATATTGTCTAATAAATGTCAAACATCCATATGTGGCAAGCTCCAAATTTGAGTAAATTTTCACTCTTCTTGATGTTTGATGTTCTGTAGAAAGAACAAACATGAAAGCTTTACATGAATAAGTAATCCAGTCAGGATATGAAGAAAATTGCTTTTTTAGTTTTTTAAATCTTCATTTTCTATCTCATGCAAATATATTTCAAAATGTCCTGATGGGTAAGAAGGAAATGGGTGAAGAATGTGGGCAGGCAGTTCCCAAAAGAAGAATCATTAGTGGCCAAATGAAAACTAATAAGGGCCTAATCTAAGTTACTGGCCTCAGGGAGAAGCATGAGGATCTTTATTTGAGAGTTGGTTTGTTTTTTGTTTTTTTTATGGGTTTTTTTTTTGGCAGATTTGGTATTTGATTAAATATAATGAATGCAAGGAAAGTGTCAAAAATGATGCTGAGGTTACTAGCTTGGGTGACGGGGTGAATAGTAGGGTCATTAACTGTCATTGGGAATGTAGGTGAAGAGGAAGCAATAAGTTTGACTTTAGATGTGTGGCCTGTGAGGTGCCTTTGGGACATCCAGGCAGATCTATATGGTAGGCAGTTGGAAACTTGTGTCTGGAGATGAGGAGAAGAACAGCAGCTAGAGAGAATCTATTTGTGAATCATGGGCATGTGGATCTATACCTTTCTGTGTTGTTTTAACCTGGCTTCACCTTCGTAAATACCTGATAGATGTTATAGTCTATTAAGAAAAACATACTCCACATCAAATAGATACTTGATGTTAGTTTTGTTCCAAGTCAGAGAAATCCCTTTTTCATTCTTGGGCATTCCTATTTGCTAGTGGTCAGAAGTTCAAAGTAGTCCATTAGTCTTCCTGTCCAGAGAGTTACCATTTCTTCATAAGGTAGAATTAAACAGAAAAGATCATTTGTAAATAAATGTTTGCTTACTTCATTCCATTTAAAATGATAGGGTATGTTATGGCTGGCTGCTTCTATAAACCATCCCATCTCTAAGGGCCCAGGTTTGGGGCAAAGGAAAGATTTGTGAATCGTCATGTGTGAGGTGAAATACCAGGAAAATCTTTCATTGAACTAAGAATTTTGTCAGACTAGATTCTAAACACTATACTGTAGCTGGGCTGACTACATTACCAGTGTTTCCATTGTAGAATTTTCGAGGTGGAAATGGCCATAAAAATCATGTAATTCACACCCACCCCCATCCATAAATTGTACAATTGTAGAAGCCAAGATTCCACGAGTTTGTAACTTGATCAAAGCCACACAGTTAATGACAGAAAGGGTACTATACCCGGATTTTTCTAACTCTGTGGTTTAAATTTCGCAGAGGAGAGTTGCTATCTATCCAGCAAACCCTTGGTTATGGGTCCACTATCCTTCCGAGCCATTTTTTTTTCTTTTTTCTTTTATCTTTTTTTTTTTTTTTTTTTTTTTTTGCTGGAAATGACCTTCCCTTTTTCTTATACTTGGAAACTTATTAGAAGTCCCTCAATCCATTTTATTTGTATAACTCTAAAACAGTTAAGCTTCATTTTAGAAAAGAGGTATATATGATATAAATCCTGCTTTACAATATTGGATATTTTTGACTGAATTTCTAGACTTCTATTCCTTTATGTTCTGCTATATGCCTGAAAACTGCAAGTACTTTATTTATTTAGGCCTTTTATTTCTGTAATGGCATGTTCTCATAAGTTTCTAGTTCTCTGCTCTCTGATAGGAAATTGCTTTCATTTGAGTCTCTATATCAATGACTTTTTTTTCAGCTATGAGATTACATACAAACAGCAGGTGGGAACCGAGGATGTATTCCTAGCATTGACGAGAAAGGACTCTTCAACAGCATGTTGTGAGGATCTAGTGGTAAGCTTCTCCCCCATTTTTCTTATGACTATTTCAGCTAAGTTGACTGCCTGTTATAGACATAACACTGTAGGCAACGCTGCAAAAAAATAGTGGTTGCTATGCTGTGTTTCAGGTACTAAGGGAATAATGGGATAGACAGTTTAAAATTGATAAACATACACAAAATAAATTACCTTTACACACATGGATAAGATTTACAAATAAACATAATAAAATCATATGACATAATACACTGTTTCTAGTCCTATCAAAAATTCTCAATCCGATTGGAATGAATTTCTAGTTCTGTCCCATGCATGCCATCTGATTGGTTATTAACTTCTGATGAGTTAACAGGCAATCAGAATGAAGTATTTCCTTCCCTGAATCTGTCTTCTCTCTTATGTCTGTATTTCTTTAATGAGTCAGCTTACATTGGGAAATTTAAAAAAGGATTTTTTCTTGATGTTTGTATCTGAACTTCTGATTTAAGACTCCAAAAAGACATCTCAAGTGTTACTTGGCTTCCTAATTTGAATGACTCTACAGCATGTTGGAGGGCATTCTTTGTGAAGCCACTGTTTCTATAGAATGATAGTAATGCCAACAGTATCAATGAAACCACCTTATTTTTGCTTATTTATTTTTTGAGATCCAGGGCTGTACATCTGTCTTTTCCCCTCCCTCTCTCACAATACTCTACATTATAGAGTACCGAAATGCCCATAAGAGATGCTTAATATTTTTTTTTCCTTACCCGAATGATAAATTGAGTCTCTCTTTTTTGTGAACTTCAGGTTTTTTCTTATTAGCAAAATAAGACATTCATATTGAATCAAGTAACATAATGGGAATAGTGACTTTAAGTACCTCAGGAAATGTTTCAAACTGGAATGAGTTAAAGTTTCAAGTGATCTTGAAGTAATTAGCTCCCAGGGTTTTACCAGTGATATTCAAAGTCCTTTCTTTTAAATTACTGTAAAATTATGTTTTTAATGTCTAGTATTGAGGATTACTCTAAACTCTAGGGAAATTTTAGGCCTTAAATACATAAAAGTGTTGTGGGCCTTTTCATTTCTCTCATGCAAATAGCAATTAGTATTAATGATAAAGGTATACTGAATGAAAAATAGAAACTAAATCACACCTTGGAATAGGAATATTCAATTTATCTAAAACTCAACAAGTATATACCAAAAAATATTTGATCCCTCCCTCTAATGAATTTATAATCAACTGGGGAGACCAAACTAACATAAATGAACTCATTTTATTATTAACAGTTAGACTTAGTGTTGACAATTATAAGTCTAGCAGGAGTTCAGAGGGTCTGGATAAGGAATGAACACCACTGAATGGCAGCAGCAAATGAAACATTTGTTGATGGTATGAGACTTTATCACATTATACTGTTCTTTTTCTCCTTTCTTTTTATTCATATATTCAATCTTTAAAGACTTAGTGAATACTACTACATACCAGACACTGTCCTAAGTACTAGGGATACAGAGATAAATAAGAAATAGTGGATTACCCTTAAAGAATTTCCAGTAAAGGAGGACACTAACAAACCACTGTAGTTCAGTATGGTAAGTACATATTTAAAGGCATATACCACCAGGTACATGGTAACATAAAGCAGAAACACATCAGCTATCTTTGGGTAGAGAGGATTTCTAGTGTCCAACATTCCAAGAAGGACATTCCAAGCAGAGGTAAGAACACATGGAAAGGTATCCTGGCATGAAATAGCATGGCCTCTTTGAGTAAGTAGTGAGTATAACAAGAATAAAGAATAATTATGGACCGGTACACACTGTGGTATACTGGTAAGCCGACTCTCAAAAAAACCAAAAACCAAAACAAACAAACAAACAAAAAAACAGCCCTCATGTGAAGCTTGAATTTTATCCCGTAGGCATATGAATGACATCCACCATCATTGCTTCACCCCACTGGTAAGACCCAGACTAAAGAGGTTGTTGACCCCACCTCAAATATTCCTTGCTCAAATTTATAAACTTATTATTCGTGTTGACAATATGGCATCTTCTCAAACCTAAGACATCATCAAATCGTAAATGTGCCATTCATTTCATAACAAATGAAAATAGGTATGCTATCATATTAAATGTATGTATTGGTTGTGCAGTGCATCCCAATATCAGAAACATTAAAATGGAGGGAAAATTGTGTCTTAGAGCTGACTAAATATGTTATTTGGGTCCTGGACCTGGTCTACATGTAACAATCCGCCCCAGAGCCTTTAAGAAGACCTCTGCTTAAGCTAAGGAAGGTTTTAATAAGATCACAAACAATCTGTTTAAGTACAGGGACTGGTATGGGGTTGGAAAATTTACAAGGCCCACTATTTCCTTTACTCTTCCCAGACTCCAAACAAGAAAGCAAGATTTATGAGTCCTAAATCAAAGCAATTGTCCTAACAAAATTTTGTGTTAAGAATATGTATATCTACAGCAAATCTTCTATTCTTTCCTTTAAACCCCAGCCTAGAGCACCGTTATCCAAATTCTGCCTGCTGCTCTGCTCCTGAGTTTGTAGCTACCAAACTTCCCTTGCCTTATTTAGACATATTATATTTTAAATAAAAATTATATATATTTAACGTGTACCACATGATGATTTGATATACATATACATAGTGAAATGATGACTACATATTATCTCACATAGTTACCATTTTTGTGTGTGTGTGTGGTGACAGGACCTGAAATCTATTTTCTAAGCAAATTCCCAGTATTCAATACAATATTATTAACTACAGTCATTATACTCTGCATTAATTTTAGAGCTAGAGTTAGACTAGTGGCTTGCAGGTTTGTTTTGTTTTGTTTTGACTTGTTTTTAGCTGCCAACCCTTTTCTTCAAATAAAATTCTGTAAGAAAGCCCAGCATATAAAACATAAAAGTACCTCCGCCTTGGTTAAAAGGGTACTATCACCCATGAGACAACTCCTAGGAACAAAACTGAGGCTCCTTGGAACACATTTTGAAAGAAGCAAAGCTGGCTTTTTCTCCTTGTATTACAATTCATTTGAAAAAATAAGGTCAAGTTTACAAGATATCAAATACTCATATAAATTAATGGAAAAATAATAAGTGGGCTAGAGGGTTTTTTTTCTCCTAGGTGACATGTCTATATTTTTCTTCAAACCTCATGAGTAGAATGCCCCTACCTTGCTTTATTTTATTTTATATTTTATTTTCTCTTTCTTCCTCTATAAGCTCCATCCCTCCCCACAACACTCTCACTATACTGGGTTTGATATTTATCCTTGACTATATATCCTTGAATACATATTTATCATATTTTGCTATATATTTTTCTAATTTAACAAATACTGAGCACTTGCTGTAGGCCAGATACTTGATACGTGTAGTGTTGAACAAAATAGATGTTTCTCCTTCTCTCAAGGAGCTTATTGTCAAAAGATCAAGCAGTCCATAAGCAGCAGCACAGACTTTCATAGATCTATCCAATAAGGAAGCAATGAGATCAAATGGATATAGTTCATTACACACAGACAATGTACGTAAGATCAGCATGGTGTCAGCTCCCCATGTCCGTTTGCCCCACACAACAACGACATCGAACTGAAGGGGCCAGATGACAGATGACATGAGCAGTGGAGCACTCTGTTAATGAAGAGTCCACTCTAGACTGTAGCTAATCTGGTTTATAGCCTGCATCTATACCCAAGGGGAGGGAGATAGAAAGTCCTATGCCTTTCTGGAACCAAGTAATAGGAGGGGAAACTGGTTCTTGGCAGCCTTCTGCAAGACAGGGTGCCTCCAACAAGGTAGAAAGACTGATAAGAAACAGTCTCACAAGACTGCCCATTTTCTCATTCCAAGAGAATCACAGGATGTTCTGCCAAGACCTGGGGCAGATCACCGTTGAGCCTTGCCAAAGTGGCCTACGTGGATAGTGCAAGGTTGCCAGAATGTCGTAGTGGAGCCATTTTCCTACATTTACAGTCTATGAATAAAAGTTTTTATCCTGATTGTTTTCACTTAATATAATAATAATAGCAAACAATTTATGTAATGCTTACTAGGTGCCAAGCATTTCATTAAGAACTTTGCACATAGCTCATTAATCCCCACACCAGAACTCGATGAAATCAGTGCCATTATCCCCATTTTACATATGAGGTTACTGAAGCACAAAGAAGTTAAGTAACTTGCTTAAGGTCACACGTTTAGAATCTGACAGAACTACAGTTTGAACCCAGGCAATTTGAATTTGATAGAAGTATATGCAAAGTGATATGGGTGCAGAGAAGAGGAAGCCCAAGCAGACTTCCTAATATGGGTAGCATTTGACCTGGACATTCAAAGAACATAATAGTTTGTTAGGGTGGAAAAGCTGTCTAAGCAGAGTGAACAGCATGAGCAAAAGGCATAGTGCTATGAAAGTATATGCTATGTTTTGAGAACAATTCCTGATGTTTTTGGAGCCCCAGAATGCACTGGCATGGAGTAATAAAATATAAATAGAATAGGCAGCTTTGAGATAGTTGTAAAAACCTTTGAATATTGTACCATGTGCCATGACTTAATTGTGTTCCCCCCAAATCCATATGTTGAAGCCCTAACCCGCAGTGTGATAGTATTTGGAAATGGAGTGTTTGGAAGATAATCAGGTTTCGATGAGGTCACAAGGGTGTGGCCCTTACGATGATATTAGTGCCTTTATCTGAGGAGACATAAGAGATCTTACTCTCCTTGCTTCTCTCCCTTCCATGTGAGCACAGAGTGAGAAGGCATCCATCTCAAGCCATGGAGAGAGCTCTCACCAGAACCTGACCATGCGGGTATTTCTGGCACTCCTAGTCTGTAGTATTTTGTTATGGCAGCCTAAGCAGAGTAAGACATCATGAAATTTGGACTTTATTTTGTGGGCATTAGACTTACTAAATGTTTTAAAGCAAGTGAGTTAAACAATTAGATTCATATTTTGGAACAACTCTAGTGGCAGATTATGGTGAAGGATTTGGTGGAGATTATAGTAGGAGATGAGTGTGACTTTGGAAGACTGGTGATAGGAAAACCAATTGATATACAATTGCAGTAGTTCAGGTGAGAGACGTGAGAGCCTGGGCTATGACAATGGGGATCGAAAAGAATGACTTCAGTAGACATACTGGAGGTAGTATTGTTATGATTTAGAAAGTGTTGAATATGACTTGTAAAGGAGAAAGAAGAGTCAGATTTCTAGTTTGGGTGGCTAGGTGGGTAGTGATGACATTAATCAAGATATGGGAATATAAAGTGGTATATTTCTGGATAGTAGTCTTAGAGATGGTTTTTGTTTCATTTTGCTCATCTGAATTTTCTACATTTTTTTACAATTAATGTCTACTACTTTTGGATTAAGAGTAAACAAAGGATGGATTTGTTTAGGTTGTAGAGATCAGGTATGGAATGCAAAAGAAAGAAGACAAAGTTCTAGGAGAAAAATATTAAGTTTGGGCTATATTGAATTTGGACTGCCTGTAAGAAATTTTGTTGGAAGTGTCCAGCAGGCTGTTAGAAATACAAATCTGTGTGGAATTCAAAAACAGGGACTACAGATGGTGATTTTCAAAGTTTGTGTTTGCCCTTTGAGGGGGTCAGAATATATTACCAGATAGTGCTGGCTTTGAATTGGGCTTGAAATGAAGTAGAACTGATTTCAGTCAGCAGGTGTATGCTTGGAGAAGGGAGGTATTGAGAGGGATACTAGGAAACTTGCAGAAATGGGACTAATTTGGGATAGAGTAAGTAGCTCTTGAGAGGGCGTCAGAGACATTATTGGAAACTAAGAGGAATTGGATCAATGAAGTGAGGTTAGGATTGTAGCATGGCTTTAGAGATATAAATAACAATGATGGGGTAGCCAAAACCTGTCATCAAAACAAAATAGTAAAGAATGGGAACCTCCTCACCCCTGAGAAACAGGGCTGACTGAGGTACCTGACCTCTTGGGTGCCAGTCGGGGAGTGTGGGAAAAGGAACTTTAGGTATCAAAAATATGTAGGGAGATAGCCTGGCTTCCCCATAGGACTATGTTTGGCAGGAAGTGGGATGGGTGCAGTGGGGAAGAATGTCAGGGGATTCCTATTTTCACCCATGGTTGCTGAATAGCGTACTATCTCTAAAATCCAAAACTGAATAGGGCTAGGGTTATTGATATTCTGCCAAATGACCCATCCTTTGTTCTAGGAGAGGGGAAAGGCAGCCTGCAGATAGCTTGATACTCTTTTTGAGCTACAATGGATACATAATATTTTGGTGGTCCTACTTTAATGGATCTATATTGATAAGGGGACTTTCTGATGTAGCCTTAAAAACAAGCCGAAAGTTTCTTTTTTTGTTCATTGTCACCTCCTCACTGGGATATGAGCCTTACTTCATCTCTAAATCTGACTGAGAATGAGCTGACAGTCAGAGATGGGATAGGAGTCAGTCACCATCTGGCAGACACAACCAGGAGTCACGTATTTATCACAAGTATTTATCTCAGAAAGGGCTACCAATCATTCTGAGCCAAGTGTCTGCCCATCCTCTGAGAATTCACTTGCTTCTTGCATGGTCTGCTTCTCAAATCCTGATTTTTCTCTTAAGGTTAAAGCAGTCATATTCATTTACTTTTAGTGAATATATAGATTTGGTTGCTTGATAATGAAATGGATTCTTTTCTCCATTTAAAATTCTAGAGGATGAACCCCTTTTTTTGTCGGCATTCTGATTATAATAACCTTATTTGATTGGTTATATATCAGACTGTGTCGCAGAAAGAAGGATAGTTCAGCTGTAATAAAATTCCTTATTATCAGCTCCAGGCAGCACAGTAAACCTTCAATTAAATTTCTAGTAGTTATCTCAGTAATATACATACATTTATAGTTAATATCATGACTATATTCTTTCATAATGATGGTAGAGGGATGAATACCCCTTTAAAAGCTAACCTACTTGTATAGATGTAATATATTTATGATTATGAAAGATATATTTAAATTTTCAAATAATACTAAAATTAGAGTTGAAGATGAAAGTTCCCTATAGTAGAGAGAAAATGAGAGCTAGAGCGAGAGCAAGAGAGAGAGAGAGATTGGGGAAGAGAGAGAGATTGAGAATGGGCTTAAGGTCAGGAATTAAATAAGGGTGTAAGATTTCTTATACATATTACTTGGTAATAAAAATCAGTAATTTTATATTTTGGTACTGTCATTTTGAGGAAGTATGGTCAAAATTTCTGAATCACATGGTCTGGCATCCTTGAACCTGAACTGGTAGAAACTTCTGAATCTATGCAAGCAGACACATATATTGACCCTAGAAAATACCAATATTTGAGGGATAGATAAAATAAAAGAAACTAAAATAAGCATATACAGAGATGGGGGAAACCATAATAGTATGTGCTGCCTTAGAGAAGTAAAGCAGGATTGGGGTGCAGAAAGAACTTTTAGATTCGTCAATTTAGAAGTATTTGGTAACCTTTGGAAGAAAGTAGCTTGAGGAAGCAACACCAGATCGAAGAAAACTGAATTGTGAATAGGAAGCAAGAAGTGAATAGGAAGTGAGGAAGAGAAGGCAACAAATACAGATTGTTCTTTGAGGTAGTTTAGCAGTGATGAGGAAGAAAAAGAGGAGACGGTGTTGAGGAGAGAGGATTTAGAAAAAAATTTTAGGATAGGAGACACAAGAATGCTTTTCACTTGATGACAAAGATCCATTCATTTACTTGGGCAATATTTATGGAGTACTTATTGTGTGTCACTAGAACTAATGAACAAACAGTAAAAAAAGTAATCATGGTATGGGCCCCCACGACTGTTAGATGTATCACTGACAAATATCTTCTCCCATTCAGTAGGACGTCTTTTTGTTTTATTGATGGTTTCCTTTGCTGTGAAAAAACTTTTTAGTTTGATATAATCCACTATGTTTATTTTTCTCTTTCTTCCCTTGCCTGAGGGGATATATGTGCAATCTAAAGAATAGAATAAATGGGTAAACTAGTCAGAAACCTTCTCAGAGATATAGAGAAAAAAACCTGAAGGTTGCTAGATGGGAGAGGAGTGGGGATGAGGGGGAAGGTGAGGGAATTAGAAAGCACAATCGGTGACCACAAGATTGCCACGGGGATATGAAAGTCAATTTGGGGAATATAATCAATAATGTTGTAAAGATTTTGTAGAGTGTCAGATGGGCACTTGTCTTATTAGGGAGACCACTTCAGGGACAGTGTAAATGCCTGACCACTGCACTGTATCCCTGAGGCTGAAGCTGAATAACAATGAATGTCAACTATAATTTAATATATATATGGTCACAGGATGTGGAGTACAGCACAGGGAACAGAGTCAATGGTATTGTAACAGCAATGTCAGAGGGGTAGTATACTTTTATTACTTTGAGGGGGTTATTACTTTGTTAGGGGTGTAAATGTCTAACTATTACATTGTTTTCTACACCTGAAACTAATAAAAAAAAGACTGTTAGAAATGGATGAAGGTATTTTTGGTTAAGGAAGTGATAGGGAGTACTAGGGTTAGTGGTAGCTACAGTTTTAAATAGTGTGGTCAGGGAGGGTCTCACTGAGAAGGCAATAACAGGATGTTATTGGCATTTAGTACTCAGGAGCCAGGGAAGCTCTAAGTCCTGCAATAAGAGGGACACTTCAGAAAAATGAAGAGTTGCCCTGCACAAAATTAGAAAAAGAGAGACTTAAGGTACGAGGGTAACCACTCAGCAGTATTAAACCCTGTTGATTACTCCCTCCTTACGGAAACACCTTTTTCTCTTCAATGACCCCACTCTCTCCTGGTTTCCCTTCAAAAATCACTGGGCATTCCTCACCTCCTTTGGTCCCAAGTCACTGGCTCTTCCTCTCCTGCCTGAAGTTCTCTAGGTCTCTGAAAATTATTTGTCTTTTTTCTCTGTTCTCTTCCCATCTAGCCCTCTGGCTTTAAATACTATTTATCTCTTTAGTCTTGACCTCTGCCGTGAGATTCAGACTCATATAACTAACTGCGTACTTGACATCTTCCACTTGTTTAATAGGCAACTCCAACCTAATGTCCAAAACACAACTCTTAATTGTCTTCCCCATACCTCTTTCTCATACGCGTACATCTTCCTCATTTCAGGAAATACAACAACAAATTGCACAAGCTAACAACCTAAATTATCCCTCATTCCTCTTTCCTTTATACCTTATATGCAATCCATCAGCAAGTCTTATTGTCTCTACTTTCAAAATATATTCTAAAGCCATCTCATTTTCATTACCATCACAACTACCCTCATGTTCCAAACCACCTTAATCCATCACCGGACCATTATGATTCCCTCCTGACTCATCTCCATCCTTCTACTCTTGTTTCCTTGCAACCTTTCCACAATGTTTAGAGCAATTCTTTCAAAAAGTAAATCAGATCAGGTCACTTCTTTGCTCAGAGCCCACAACGGCTTCCTATTGCACGTAAAACAAAATCCAAACTCCTTATCTTGACCTATGAAGCCTTATATGATGTGACCCCTACCTACTTATTCAGTTTCATCTGATGCCACATTTTCTTCCTTGTTCATTATGTTCTAGCTACCCTGGCTTTCTTTCTGATCCTTCAATATGTAAAGTTATTTCCTGATTCCTTGCTGTTCATTCTACTTGGAATGCTCCTTCCTCCCTCAGATAATGATAATTCTGCCTCCTTTTTCTTTCCTGTTTAATTGCATCAGTACCTCCAGAATTACATTACATAATAGTGGCAAATGTTGGTCATTATTTTGTACTTCTCACTTTTTAAAAATTTCTATTGGGGAAGGGGAACAGGACTTTATTGGGGAACAGTGTGTACTTCCAGGACTTTTTTCCAAGTCAAGTTGTTGTCCTTTCAATCTTAGTTGTGGAGGCTGCAGCTCAGCTCCAGGTCCAGTTGCCAGTTGCTATTTGCAGGGGGCGCAGCCCACCATCCCTTGCGGAACTCAAGCAGTTGAACCGGCAACCTTGTGGTTGAGAGCCCACTGGCCCACTGGCCCATGTGGGAATCGAACCGGCAGCCTTCGGAGTTAGGAGCATGGAGCTCCAACTGCCTGAGCCACCGGGCCGGCCCCTGTACTTCTCACTTTAATTAGAATGTTTCTAGTGTTTCCTCATTCAATCTGGTACTGAATTTTGGGCTATGTGTTAAGAAACTATTTATTCTGATTTTATTAAGAGTTATAAGCAAGAATGATGATGAATTTGAACAAATGCCCTCTTAATATTTGTGGAGATCAATATGATTTTTTAGTTTTGATTATTGGTAAATTATATTAAATTTCTTAATATTGAACCACCCTTACATTCATTCATGTATTCATTTATTCCACAAATATTTATAGAATGTCTATGATGTGCCAAGTACTGTTCTAAGCACTGAAGATACTGCAGTAAGCAAAAAACAACTATTACTACCCTCACTGGGGCATACCTTCTAGTGTGAGAGAGAAATGAACAAAATAAATGTGTAAACTTTGTTGTACATTGGAAGTTGGTAAATGCTATGAAGAGGAAAAGAGCAAAGGGAAGTGATAGGGAGTACTAGGGTTGTTAGTGGCTGTAATTTTAAATAGTGTGGTCAGGGAAGGTCTCACTGAGAAGGCAATATTTGTGCAAATACTTGAAGGAGATGAGGAAGTAAGGCTAGGACGTTGGAAAAGTCGTCTAAGTGGATATTTAAATCACCAAGATTTAAGACAGAAGAAGTTAATGTTAGAAATATCAATGGAGAACAAAGAACTATTAGAGAAATTAGGGTGGGGGTAAGACCCAGGAATTGGTAGATAAGTGCAGCGAGGAGGTTAATTGGTGGTATAGTGTGAAGGCATGAGATTTATTTTTAAAAGCTGGAGGGAAGAGGCAGGCCCTGTGATATAAGGGGGATGGGAGAAAAAAAAACAGGCACCAACTGAGAAGACTATAAGGGAAGCAGTGTCACTAAGGGAGATCTAGATTTCAGTTAGATTAAGAGGGTAAGGGGGATCAAATATACGGTGATGGAAGGAGAACTGACTCTGGGTGGTGCACACACAATGGGATTTATGGATGATGTAATACAGAATTGTACACCTAAAATCTATGTAATTTCACTAACAATTGTCACCCCAATAAATTTGGGGAAAGAAAAGAAGTTGAAGAGAATATTCAAGGGATGTACTATCTGTTCCAGACGACCTAGTGGAAGGGGTAGGAAATGTAAACAAAATAGGAGATAAGATCCAGATGATTAGGTGATAGGGACGGACATGAGAATCTGCGGTTTCTTGTTTTTATTGACAAGTAAAGATAAAAACATAATGAATTAAATTCTGGTGGTCTCAAGACAGTGGTGGTGAGGCTGTGAGTGTTTGGGGGTGAGCTATCTAGAATCCATAAATTAAATAAGAACAACTTCCAAGTGTCAGGCCAAACACTTCTGTACATCTTAAGTTTCACTGGAATTTCAATTAGTAGAGATCGGTCAAGTTTCATATAAGATAGTTTCAGTTATTCTTCTGTCCTGGTACTCAGGAATGACAGTTCATGAGGAAACCTAGAATGTATGACCTCTTTGGAATACTTGCTATTTGGCCTTCACATTTCAATTTTCAAACACCTTATAATATGATCATAGACATTTATCTGAGGAACTAGGGAGCCTTTGTTAATAACTTAGAGATTATAGGAATATGATCTCTTCAAGAACCATCTTGTCATATAATTCTATCATAAGAACAAGGTAAGAAAGAGGAAATTTAAAACTCAAAATGATAATTCCACACCAATGACCCTCCCCCCAAAGGCTTAGTGTATTAAGCCAGCTCTGTTACAACACACGGAGAATAAATGAAGGACGATGAAAATAACTTGTAAGCAATTTGACCTACCTTTTTACCTATCTTCAGGAAAGTCCCAAAGTTAATTCCTAGAGAGTGACTGAGTAGTTTTGACTACTTACCTGAAGACAAGCTGAAATTGGGAAGAAAGGATCTCACAAACCTTAAATTAGTGAACTTTTTTCTGTTACTTTTTATTCACCAGGCAAGAAGGCAGAGGTTTGAACTAAAGTTGGTGGTGGATAGTGTGGTAACCAGCCTACAAGATATCTCCCAAAGGTTCTCACCTCCTGATATTCTTCCCTTTTGTGCAGTCCCCTCTCACGTTGGATAGGGCTGACCTGTATAACCAGTGAGATATTACAGAAATAAAATAATATAATTTCTGAGGCTACGTTAAAAAATGGCATCGCTTCTGCCTTGCTCTTTTGGATCATTTACTCTGGGGAGAAGACAGTTGTTGTGTCACAAGGATACTCAAGCAGCCCTTAAGACCTATGGAGAAGTCCATGTTGTGAAGAACTGAGGACTCCTGCAAACATCCATGTGAGCAAGCCATCTTGGATGCAGAACATCTAACCCCAATAAAGCCTTCAAATGTCTGTGGCCCCAGCCAATATCTTGACTACAATCTCATGATAGACCCTAAGTCAGAACTACCTAGCAAAGCCATTCCCAAATTCCTAACTCATGGAAAATGTGTGAGACAATAAATGTTTATTGTTATTTTGAGTCATAAATTGGAGGGTGTGATTAGTTTTGGTTATGTAACAATAGATAACTAATAAACAGTAAATAACTTAAAGTGACAGAACCAGAATTCCATCCCAAGTTTGACTCCAAAGGTTGAGCTCCCAAAAGGTTGCAAGTTTTCCAATGAAATTTTTAGCAGTTTTTCTTTTTTGCCTATTAAAACAGTGTAGTCTTTTAAAGTAATTTCAATTTATTGCCTATCTAAAGAAAGGCATATCAATCCCTTTAACTGCTTGGTCAGTGACGTACTGTATTTATTAATATTGGACAAATTAAGTCTTGGGTACAATCAGTTAGAAGTCAATAAATAATCATGTCCATTCTCCAGGTGTTCATTAAAAGTATCTCTAAAGAAGTCTGATTCATGTTTCAGGAGGAGTTTTTCTTTTAAGATTCCTCAATGAATCTTCTATCTTGTAAGATATTAATGTGTATCATTTCACTTAATTTGTTCTTTCTCTTATCCCTCTTCTGAAATTGTGACATTTTAGTAC
Source organism: Rhinolophus hipposideros (assembly GCF_964194185.1). Lineage (NCBI taxonomy): Eukaryota > Metazoa > Chordata > Mammalia > Chiroptera > Rhinolophidae > Rhinolophus > Rhinolophus hipposideros. The sequence continues at coordinate 50,421,952 of NC_138046.1, read as the reverse complement.
ACAATTTTAATTTCCTCAAGAGGAAAAATTGTTGTTTCTGAATTACCCTTCACTAGAGTTGCAAATGATTTCAAGAATCACTTTGAAGTTCTACCCAAAAGTTGTATCTAAATTTCACAGAACTCGTAATTTTTTTCCTCCCTCAAATGTCATCTCAAACCCTGGGGAAATAATATTTTCCCTTGAAAGATCTAAACATTTTACACTAAAGAAAGAAATATTTGTATCCTCTGGTCCAGGTGACATGAGTCATCCTGCAACTAAAGAACATCTCAACTCGACTGTCAGATTTCAATGTTATTACAGAAAAATTGGTCTTTCTTTGTCTAATAAAATGCTCATTTACTTTGAGCCAGAGCACCTATAACTACCTCTTTGAGAAATGTTCCATTTATCTCCTTTAAAGCATCTTTAATTATAAAGATTTGAATTTTCAAAATATGAATTAGGAGGTAATTCTTTGTTTAATGAAAATATTAACCATTTAATATATTTAGATAGCAGGACCTCTATAGCTCTATTTACAAATAGTTTTTATATACAGATATAATAAAATAAGCTATAATAAAATAAGCTATAAAGTATGTGGTGGTCCACATACTTTAAATTGCAAAAGTACTGTTGCCTACTTTAAGCTCTTTATAAGGAATTCCATTTTTCCCATTACTTATTTGATATGTATTTCACTCATAATCTACGGCTTTTATCCCTGTCAGTCCAGCTCTGAAATCACCAGATGTCCAATATTTCAAGTCTTTTAGCTTATTTTAGATAAAGCTTTATAATTTACAAACTTTGGTTGTTTTTTCTTTGTTTTTGGAAACGATGTGCCATATCATCTCAAATAGATAGATAGATAGATAGATAGATAGACTTCTGTCAGAAAGATAATTAAAATGGGAGATAAGTCTTTGTATTGTGATAAAATACACATAATATAAAAATCACCATTGGTGACATTTAGTATATTCACAATGTTGTGCAACCATCACCAATATATAATTCCAGAACATTTTCATCAACCCAAAAGGAAATTCATATCCATTAAATAGTCATTCATCTTTATTCCCTCCCCAGCCTCTGGCAACCACCAATCTGTTTTTAATCTCTATGTATTTGCCTATTCTGAATATTTCATATAAATAGAATCCTATAACATATAGCTTTTAGTGCCTGGCTACTTTCACTTAGCTTAATGTTTTCAAGGTCCATCCATGTAATAGCACTTCATTCTTTTTCATGGCTGAATAATATTCCATTGTATGGATATTTCACATTTGGGTTATCCATATTCATCAATTGATACACTTTAGGTTGTTCGTACCTTTGGGCTATTGTGAATACTGCTGCTGTGAACAAAAACATTATGTACATATTTTTGTTTGAATACCTGCTTTTAATGCTCTTGGGTATATACCCAGGAGTGGAATTACTGGGTCACATCGTAATTTAGATGAAACATTTTTAAGCGAAATCTTACCAAACCAATAAATAGTCCCATTTTATGTGTAGGGGTCATATTTTTATTTCTCTTTTGTTATGTTATAAACTTTTCTGGACTCCTACACTTCTCTAGGAAATGTGGTATGGGGGTTTATACCAGGAGTACAAGATGGCATCATCAACCCACACCCAACATGAGAACTAACTATTTTTTATACACAGGGGCCCACTGATATAAAGGCAGTTGAAGGTCCCCAACTCTAGCAGGTGTGCTGGTATGCACCTTCAGGCAATGAAGGTTACAAGCAAGTAAGCAAACTGTTTCTATATAGCTTTGGAATCAAATAGACCTAGTCAAATTACATATAGCTTACTCAGATAGACCTTGGGCCACTCACTAAACTTCACTGTATCTAAGTTTCTTCATCTGTAAAATGGGGATAATAATCCCTGCTTCTCAAGATTGTTATGAGGAAAGGGAATAGCTTGGCACATAGTTAGCACTTAATAAATATTAGTTCTCATTTCCCCATATTTACTCACGCTCTTCAAATTAACTGTTCTTCAAGACAACAGTATTTTCTCATTTTCTCTTTCAGGTTAAAATCAAACTGCCAAATACGAACCCTTCTGAAATTAAAGTTGATATCCAGGAAATGATCCTTGACCTTCGTACTCCTAATAAGTGAGTAAAACTTAGAACTAGAATAATGTGTTATAATATTAATGAATGTTTAGTCAATATTCTTTAAAAAAATGTACATAGTTATTTTGCATCACCCTTACAGTTTGAAGAAAAGTGAAAAAGTCAGTCATTCAGATCTTTGATCTACATGATATAAACATAAATATATTTGGGAATACCTAGATAGTTTTTCTACTGTGCATCAGTACATTTGGACTAGGTCGATACCACCAAAACACAGTCTTTGACATTCAGATGCAGTTGGCTTATCTGCCAGGAAAAATAGCTAGAAGTAAAAATCCCTTAAGTTGTGAATCTTGCATGTGTTTTTTTTGTTCTGTTTGTTTGTTTGTTTGTTTGTTTGTTTGTTTGTTTTGTACAGTGATGGCATAAGAGAAGCAATGTCTTTAAACTTTTTGGGTATGGTGGGAGGCTCCAAGGTTAAGTTTGATTATATTCATCTAAAAACCAACAAAAAGTCTTGTCATCAATTACTTAAAACAAAATTCTAGCAGCTAATTTATTACTAGATCCTCAAGTTGTGTGAATACATTTTAAAATAATATAGATGATAATGGAATGATTCAATTAAACATTTTGATATTCTGAAAATTATCTTGTTATTACACAGATTCAAATCATGTCCCCCAAACACAGTACATACAGTAAAATTGATATAAAATATTTGTCCTGAAACCTGGATAAATTAGTCCTCTCTCTCAAAACTAATGCTGTAAAGCAGAAATCCATGGAACCCGGTGTGTACTAGATAAAATATCTAAATATCTCACTGCTTTGTTCACATTTCATCTGGATGTATAGCAGTGAACACACTTTGGATGATTGCAGTGGTTCTTTCTCTGTAACTCATCAACATTTCAAACTGGGTGTGGGGAGCAGTCAGCTGCTGGTACATTCTCTTCCTTCCATTATCAGTACCTACAATTCTACTTTGTTAATCTTAGGGCTTCAAAAAAATGTAGATCCCTCATGTGAAAGACTTCTCTGTGTAAACAACCCAATGTACATACATAGCTTAACCTTGATTTCTACAGCACATGCTTTTAACCAAAAATGATCTACAGATGAATATACATAAAATATTTCCTCATTACTTATATAGTAATTTTGAAGTGTATTCTCACAAAATAAAAGTCTCACGTTATAAAAATTGCATTCACTATTCCTACCATTCACTTCAAGGAGTATTGTAATTTTTTCATTGCATATTATGCACACATTTATTCTTCCATCCAAATTTTGCGTGGAAAGTTGGTTAAATGGACAATCAATATTCTGTGATATTTGTGCGCTTGCTAAAAGCACACACACAGCTACACACCATGGAGTTAATTTCCGTTCCCCTAGCAGTTCTCACTGTCTCCATCAATCTTTAGGCAGCTGCTCTGGCTATGCTGTCATTCCAGATATCTATCAGAGCCCACTAAATGAAAGACTCACACAGAGACACTTTTCCACACAGAATGTGGGCTGCACTAGGTCATTTGAATCATACTATACTTAATCGCTTAAGAAAAAAAATCATTAATTAAAATAGAAGACACAAGATAGAATTAAGATTTTTTGTTGTTTTTGTTTTTGTTCTTTTAAAATCTCTTTTCCTAAACACTGGAGCATTCTTTGGAGCTATGCTATTATCTGAAATTGTATTATTGGAAATGTGTCTTGTTTTTGAGTTTATTTATACTCATATCTACTTTATTTAGTTTCTAACTTTGACACCCTGTAAAACTGTGTTTACTTGCTTCAAGAAAGGTGAGAGAAGACATTCTATTCATGTATCTGTAAGGCAGACAGCAAGTGCATTCATTTTCACTGAATTGACTAGTACCATCAATCAAATAATAATCAATCGCATTGTAATTATTAGTAATACCCAGATATTTAGCATTGTACAATCAAAATAAACAAATCTCCTGACTTTTGTCTTCATATGGGCTTTCATTATTTTTCAAAGTGAATTCTAAGAATATCATAAATGAATTCCTTAAATGTGATAATAAAAACACATTCTAAAGACAAGTATGAATCAATTTTGATTTAGTACTACTTTAGATTATTCTCACCTTTGCTGTGCTCCTTTAACTTAGATTAATTTCAAATTGACTGATGTTCAATGACATTGATACCTAACATAAAGTTTTCTAAATGGAATAGTGAATTGCAGCTCAGTAGTTATTTCTGCACTTTCTTTGAAAATTATTATGTCTCCAATAGGAAACCTTAAACAGGCCATGTCTGTTTTTAACCAGGATATGTAAATCAAATCACTTATTAACTACACAAAATAAAAACTGCATTATTTGAATATGCACAGAATAAGGTTGTCCTTTATTTAATTTCTTGCAAGGGACATCAACTTGAATTCTCTAATATAACTGTAAACATGTAAGTCTCTACACTAGAATTCATTGTATAGATAATTTTTTTAATTAAATTTACTGGGGTGACAATTGTTAGTAAATTTACATAGATTTCAGGTGTACAATTCTGTATTACATCATCTATAAATCCCATTGTCTGTTCACCACCCAGAGTCAGTTCTCCTTCCATCACCATATATTTGACCCCCTTCCCCTCATCACCCACCTCCCACCCCCTTACCCTCTGGTAACCACTAAATTATTGTCTGTGTCTATGAGTTTTTGTTTCTCATTTCTAATGAAAGTTGGCACTGGATAAACATTTGATAATGCCTAAACTGTAGCTTCTTAAAAAGCAAATGTATTATCAATGTAAAGGAAGAGAAATGGGCAGAGGACCTGAATAGACATTTGTCCAAGGAAGACATACAAATGGCCAATATACATATGAATCATCAGAGAAATGCAAATAAAAAACACAATGAGATATCACCTCACCCCAGTCAGAATGGCTATCATCATCAAGGCAAATAGTAACAAGTGTTGGAGAGGCTGTGGAGAAAAAGAAACCCTCATACACTGTTGGAGGGAATGTAGATTGGTGCAGCCGCTATGGAAGGCAGTGTGGAGGTCCCTTAAAAAATTAAGAATAAAATTACCATATGACCTAGCAATACCTCTCCTGGGTATCTACACAAAAAATCTGAAAACATTTATCCGTAAAGACATGTGCTCCAATGTTCACTGCAGCTTTATTTACGGTGGCCAAGACATGGAAACAACTAAAGTATCCTTCGATAGATGAACGGATAAAGAAGTTGTGGTATATATACACAATGGAATACTGTTCTGCCATAAGAAAACATGAAATAGTATCATTTGCGACAATATGGATGGATCTCGAGATTATTATGCTGAGCAAAATAAGTCAGACAGAAAAAGTCGAGAACCATATGATTTCACTGATATGTGGTATATAAAACTGAAAACAACAAAAGAACAAGACAAACGAACAAACAAAAACTGATCGACAAAGACAATAGTTTAGTGGTTACCACAGGGTAAGGGGGCAGGGAGGTGGTAGATGAGGGTAAAGGGGATCCAATATATGGTGATGGAAAGAGAACTGACTCTGGGTGGTGAACGCACAATGTGAGATATAGATGATGTATTACATAATTGTACACCTGAAATCTATGTAACTTTACTAACAAGTGTCACCCCAATAAACTTTAATTAAAAAAGAAAGAAAGATGTAAATGAAAACCCACAAAAATGTAAAAGAAGAGGTATTTGGTTTTAAAAGTTTGTTCATATTTTATAGTATGAATCTATAGAAGTTGTTTCAATATCCTTTCGTGGTGTCTGATTTGCTTTCATACATCTACTTATTCACTCAGCAAACATTTATAAAGTCTTCTGCCAATACTTGGGGTGGTGGGGGCGTAACACCAAGGTAAGATACAGCCCTGTCCTTCAGTGAATTGTACACGGTTAAGCATTGTGGAATTTTTTTTGTTTAAATATAGATGTCACTTCAGATGTCAGACAGTAAAATGGATGAGACAAAAATACTTTCCTTCTCCTAAGAGCCTAAATAAGTTGCAGTTTGTTTTGATCAAAATTTTAGCATGTGAAGCCTTACTACTAAAGACTAGACAGAAATGCAGGGACAGATGGATCATCCCAATGACCACTAACTGTCTCCTTTGAATTTATTTCTCTCTGGGCAGAGAAGTGCACATTATCATTGGAACTCCTTCTTCAGCTGATTTATAGCTGTCTTGCAGTGCAGTGAAGCTACCACCACAGAGCTTTGCTTTCTTTTTAAAATGAATATGTCACCATTTGTAGAATAAGGGATAAAGCAAATCTAACTGTAGCACGACCTATATTGTTAACAACTTTAAAACGATGCACTCTAAACATTTCTGCACCAACTCTTTTTTTGAGATGTCAGATATTACAGGCAACATTAAAATACTTCATAATTTCATTACTTAAGGTGGAGGGAGCTCTTTATCCTACCCCAAATATCTAGAATGGAAGAAGAATCACAGAAAATTTCTTCTTCGGGTTCCATAGATGTGTGACCAATACTTTTATTGAGTCCAGTGTCCTGAACTTAGGTCTTTGCAAATGAGTAAAGAGGCAATTGATTTTCAAGGGTTTTGTTTTCAAATACTAGTTCTTTATACAAGTATTCAATAAGTACCCCTCAAAATTACCAGATTCTTTTACTGATTTGGATCTTACACCTTCTAAAAGATCTTTTCTGTCCACTTTTTATAGAGATACTCAAGCCCTGTATTTAGAATGTGAGGTAACAAGTGTTTCACGAATTTAATTTTCTTCAGATACCAGCATGTGCCAACACCATGCATAATTCAGATTCATAATACTATGACAGAATTATGGATGTCACATTCCAGCCATGTATATAAAGCATGCAGCTCTCCAGCAACTGGGCCATCAACTGCAAAATAAACCCAGCAATCTCTCACCGGGAATTTATCTCAATGTATAGTAGAAAGAACCCGAAGCCAAGCACAGAGAAGCATTCTCATTGATCTGATATTGAAATCATTCCAGGCCTGAGTTTCAGTAACTACATGTGCAGTAGAGACTCAGCCGAAAGTTGTGTTAGTGGAATTCTTATAAAACCATTCCAATTTTCAGATATGTATCAGACAGTCACATTCCATCTACACATAAGTATGACTGGCAACAGATCTATGCAACCAACTTAAAGTTGCAATGGTTCTATGTCTATGCCGATAAACATAGCCTGAAGCTCTGTTGATATAATGCAAAATGAGGTCAATTTAGAAAAATGGGGGGGAGGGGTCAAAACCACTGCTTGGATTTTTAAGGCCAAACAACTGGTATACTATGTGCGTTATTTAGGCATACTTTTGATCCAGTAGTTATACTGTCTAAATACTGTTTTTTGGTTCCTAATATTCTGATGGTATATATTGCTTTCCATTACCTTATTAAAAGTGGTATCTTCTTGATATCACTTTAGGAAGCTGCTTCTATGTATTTATATCATTTTTGTTGTGTTTTGTTTTTAGGAAGCTATTGCTGAACTTCCCCCATCCTGTGGAATGTGACAGTGCCAAAGCTGTGTATATCTTGGAGACGGAGACTCTTGAAGTCACCGCAACTCTGAAAAGAGAGTTCGATTTTGTTAATTTCTTCTGAAACTGCATGAGTAAAGAGGAAAAGTGGCAAAACAGCCCTGACAAAAAATTAAAAAATTTGAACAAAAATGGTTAATGTTTTCTATCTTTTTTAATTATTCTGGCATACTTCAGAAAGGGCATAAATTCAATTCTACTGATATTCTGATCATTTACAGTCATTTCTGTTACTCTGAGAGGAAATATTGTTTTCTCATAATAATAAGCTATTCCATTTTTATAATGATAGTGGGATTGAATTTACAGGTTAACCCGTTAGATTACTACATGGTCATTTAAATAACTGAAATATGACCATAAAATGGTTGGTCCACTTATTTCAGTAGTCTTAAGAACTTAAGCCGATTAATTATACTATCATACAATCAGTTGCGTAGCAGCAATTGGTTGCTATTATCACCAGAAAATAGTATTTGATTGTCTTTGCATTGGTCTGATGAAATGATTTAGTGTTCTCTGTTTAGGCTCTCACTATTGTTGTGCAATATACAAATAACAAAGGATTCTAAATAGTTTGATGCTCCGTACTAACCACATGTTTTACTTGAATCAAAAAATACTCTTGCGCACACAGTATTATTTGGATTCATCATTCCTGCTCTCAATGTTTGGATCTAGTTAGGTTAAAAATATTTTTCCTTTTGTGCACTAATAATTATTAACAATGCCTTTCGGGGTACTGTGTTTATATTTAGTAATTTAAATCCTTGACATTTAAAAGGAATATAAAGAAAAGCGTGACACATTTACAAATCCTGTTCTTCCTCGTTTCCTATATTTATTCTTATTTGGACCTACCTATTTTTATGAATTATGCCAATTCCACCTACCTCTCTACACTGCATTGCATAAGTTTATTTCAGAATTATTTATGAACATATTATATTTTAAAGCTTATGTGACTTGGCCTCACATATCATTGTAGATCTGTGGAAGTACCTGGGAGCAAATTTTGAAGAGATGAATAACTGAAAAATATTTATTGCTTCTATGTGAACAATTAAGGGGCTAAATATTCAAGCAGGTATTTGCTAGATTTAATTATGTAGATAACTACCAAGCATCTAGATTGTGACTAGATCAAATCACAGGGAAAGACTGAGGTTTTGGAAAAAGAGGTTGTGTTAAAACTAAGCTTTTGTAGAGAATTTGACATTGAAATTACCACCACGACTTTCTTCTGTGGGGAGCAAGAGTTGAGGGTGGGATTAAGTGAAAGGAAGCTAGTATCTGTGAATTTAAGTCCATGATGTTGCAAGATTAAAAGAGTATCCTACTTTCCTTTCTTAGCATCTTTTTAAAAGGCTGTATGTTAAGAATTTAAGATTACACCTTAAGTGTAAACTCTGGAGTGTAAACTCTGGAGCAAGCCTAATCAATTGGTAACTAATATTTTAACAGTGAGTCAGTGGAAAAATGTATCTCTTTTTCCTATGTACTGGCCCTAATTACAGAGACAATTATTACTCAAGCTGACTAAAAGTGTACAAGTTGTCCCAGGAAGAGCAGAGCATATCCAGGCCAACCTGAATTGGGCTTTGGTTATGTGGTCCTGTATCAATTACATAATGAAACAGAGCTTCAAGACAATGAAATGTGATGCACTAATTTATACCCATCTGCAAATGATCCTACTTCGCTGTCCTTGGCATCAGAAGTAACAACTTTCTTGTTGTTGTTTTGCTTTTAAGCTAACTTACAGGACTTGCTTCCTTTAAGAAGCAATAGTCCACTAAAGCAAATATAGAAAAAGAGAATACAAAAGGAAATTTATCTTGTCAGCATTTTTTAATGAGTCTTAGCCATTACCAGGAGAACTGGAAGTTAAAACTATGATTGTGACATATCAGCCTTCTCCTTCAAGGACTTCTTTTCTTTCCCCCTCTTCTTCCCGCCCACCCCCCCACACGCTGATTCAAGCCATTGTTTCTCAGTCTACAGCTTCCTGGCACATGTTGGTATTATAAGCCTTGTGCTCACCCCGGCTGAGGCAGTTAGTCATAGGTCCTCAGTCAGCAGCTCACAGCAGGTCACGAACTTCTTTAGCAAACTTTTTGGTTACATAATTTCCAGTACAATTGTGAGGGTTCATTCACTCATTTTTGCATTCTTTCAACAAATATCCACTCAGCGCTATGTTAGGTGTTTGGGACATAGCAATTAGCAAGCCAGATGTCCTTACAGAGCAAACAGTTTAGCAAGGGAGACAAACAATAACCAAGTAAACACATAAACATGTATTTTCAAGTTTATTGTTACTGCTATGAAGGCAAAAATAAAACAACAAAACATGCTTTCAGAAGATCTATCAGAGAAACCAAACCTAGTCTGGAGAGGAAGAGGAGGAAAAGCTTCCCAAGGATTTAACACTTCAGCTAAAACATGAAGAATACACAGGACTTAGCGAGACAAAGAGAGTGTTGGTGGAAAGAGAACAGTAGGGCTTCCAATTACAAGGGGTAGCGAGTATGAAGACTCAGGCTAGAAAGAACTTGGAGAGTTCAAGGAAATGAAAGCCAGTGTTTGGAGTAGAGTGAACCTGGGGAGTGGGACTGCAGGTAAGTTTGCAAATGTAGCCTGGAGCAATGTCATGTAGAACTTTGCAGGCTAAGGTAAAGAACTTGGATTTTTGGTGCTGGGAGAATTGGACAGCCACGTGCAAAAGAATGAAACTGGACTGTTATCTGTCACCATGTACCAAAATTAATTCAAAATGGATCAAAGACTTAAGCATAAGACCTGACACAATAAACTGCACAGAAGAAAACATAGGTACTGAACTTGTGGACCTTGGGTTCAAAGAGCATTTTAAGAATTTGACTCCAAAGGCAAGGGAAGGAATGTCGTGTCTCGCAACAAGGGCAGTGAGGGTGTGAGAAGGGGCGGTTTGGGTTAAGTTTTTAAGCAAGAAACAAACAGAGACTTAATGCACTTAAATCTCTCCGAAGGCCAGGGGTCTCTGTCTCAGAGGACTGGAGCCCAGAATAAAGTTGGCTGGAGGTTTTTATTGATAGGTCAACAACTACAAGAAAAAACTGCAAGAAAGCAACATTGTTTCTTACACGGTCTGTGAGGCTCAGACTTCATAACAGAAAATGTTTATTTCAATCACACTTTGTCTGTAAACAGCTGAAGCACAAGGTCCCAGGATGTTTTGTACCTAAAGTATGTACCTTTTCAGATTAAGTCTTTCACATTGTAACAACTCTGTTGAGAGAAGTGGAAACAGGTGCAAGGAGAAAGCCAGAGCCGGAAATAGACTTTTCCAAACAGGGGGAAGGGGAGGCAAGGCCTCTTCCCATACCTGTCCAAGGCAGCTCATTTGAGGTCCCCACTCGGTTCCACCTGGCTTAGGCTGTATTTCCCATGAGATATCTTACCCGTCTTTGGCTGCAAACCATCTTTTGGGGACCAGACAGAGAGACATAAGGTGTCAACACAAAGATGGAACAGAGTCCCAGAAAGTCACAATCTCACAAACTCTTCTTTCCTTAAGGAAAGACATGAAGGGACATTTGGCTAGGCTGTTGTGCGATTACAAAGGAAAAGCAAAAATAAACGAGTGGGACTATATGAAACTTAAAAGCTTCTGCACACCAAAAGAAACCATCGACAAAATAAAGAGGCAACCAACTGAATGGGAGGAGATTTTTGTAAACTGTGCCTCCGATAAAGGGCTAATATCCAAAATATACAAGGAACTCATGCAACTCAACAACAAAAAAACAAACAACCCAATTTAAAAATGGGCAGAGGACCTGAAAAGACATTTCTCCTAAGAGGACATACAAATGGCAAATACACATACGAAAAAATGCTCAACATAACTAATCATCAGAGAAATGCAAATAAAAACCACAATGAGATATCACCTCACCCCAGTCAGCATGGCTACCATCAACAAGATAAATAGTAACAAGTGTTGGAGAGGCTGTGGAGAAAAAGGAACCCTCATTCATTGTTGGTGGGAATGCAGACTGGTGCAGCCATTATGGAAGGCAGTGTGGAGGTTCCTCAAAAAATTACGAATAGAATTACCATATGACCCAGCAATCCCTCTTTTGGGTAACTACCCAAAAAATCTGAAAACATTTATACATAAAGACACGTGTGCTCAAGTGTTCATTGCAGCTTTGTTTACGGTGGCCAAGACATGGAAACAACCAAAATGTCCTTCGATAGATGGATGGATAAAGAAGTTGTGGTATATATACACAATGGAATATTATTCGGTGGTAAGAAAAGATGATATAGGAACACTTGTAACAACATGGATGGATCTTGAGAGTATAACGCTAAGTGAAATAAGTCAGACAGAAAAAGCAGAGAACCCTATGATTTCACTGATATGTGGTATATAAACCAAAAACAACAAAAGAACAAGACAAACAAATGAGAAACAAAAACTCACAGACACAGACAATAGTTTAGTGGTTACCAGAGGATAAGTGGGAGGGGGGTATGAGATGACAGTAAGGGGGATCAAATATATGGTGATGGAAGGAGAACTGACTCTGGGTGGTGAACACACAATGGGATTTATAGATGACGTAATACAGAATTGTACATCTGAAATCTATGTAATTTTACTAACAATGGTCACCCCAAAAATTTTTTAAGAAATTCACAAAAAATAGTAATTTGGATTTATTCTAAGTGCTTTGGGGGAAAGAATGTATTAGGAGGCAAAAATGGAACTGGGGACACCAGTTAGGAGTCTACTGCAATAGCCCAGGCAAGGTATTAGTCCACATGTTACCCTAAGTAAAATTTATTTTTGATATTTTTTAATTTATTAGGGTGACAATTGTTAGTGAAATTAGATAGATTTCACATCTACAATTCTGTATTACATCATCTATAAATCCCATTGTGTGTTCACCACCCAGAATCAGTTCTCCTTCCATCACCATATATTTGATCCCCCTTACCCTCATCTCCTTCCCCCCACCCCCTTACCCTCTGGTAACCACTAAATTATTGTCTGTGTCTATGAGTTTTTCTTTCTCATTTGTTTGTCTTGTTCCTTTGTTGTTTTTGGTTTATGATTTCACTGATATGTGGTAATATGGCCATTTTAACTATGTTGATTCTTCCAATCCATAAGCATGGAATGTCTTTCCATTTCTTTGTGTCTTCTTCAATTTCCTTCTTAAATGTCTTATAGTGTTCAGCACATAGGTCCTTCACATCCTTGGTTAAGTTCATTCGTAGGAATTTTATTCTTTTTGCTGCAATTGCAAAAGGAATTGTTTTTTCTATTTCTTTTTCTGAGATTTCATTGTTAGTATATAGGAATGCAATGGACTTCTGTACGTTGATTTTGTAGCCAGCACCTTTACTGTATTCATTGATTGTTTCTAATAGCTTTTTGGTGGAGTCTTTAGGGTTTTCTATATATAGCATCATGTCATCTGCAAAGAGTGACAATTTAACTTCTTCATTCCCAATTTGGATGCCTTTTATTTCTTTCTCTTGCCTGATAGCTCTGGCAAGGACTTCCAACACTATGTTGAAAAGCAGAACTGATAGGGGACAGCCCTGTCGTGTTCCTGAACGTAGAGCAAAGGGCTTCAGTTTTTCACCATTAATTATGAGATTAGCTGAGGGCTTGTCATCCATGGCCTTTATTATGTTAAGGTATTTTCCTTCTACACCTATTTTATTAAGTGTTTTAATCATAAATGGATGTTGTATCTTGTCAAATGCTTTTTCTGCATCAATTGATAGAATCATATGATTTTTGTCCTTTATTTTGTTTATGTGATGTATCACATTGATGGATTTGCGGATGTTGAACCATCCTTGTGCCTGGGGATGAGCCCCACTTAGTCGTGATGAATAATCTTTTTAATGCATTGTTGTATTCCATTTGCCAGAATATTGTTTAGGATTTTTGCATCTGTATTCATCAGAGATATTGGTCTGTAGTGTTCTTTTTTTGTGTTGTCCTTACCTGGTTTTGGTATCAGGGTAATGCTAGCCTCATAAAATTAGTTAGGGAGTACTGGCTCTTCTTCAATTTTTTGGAAGAGTTTGAGCAGGATTGGTATTAGATCCTGTTTGACGGTTTGGTAGAATTCACTAGTGAAGCCACCTGATCCCGGAATTTTGCTTTTGTGAAGGTTTTGGATGACTGATTCAATTTTGTTACTGGTGAGTGGTCTGTTTAGATTTTCCAGTTCTTCATGGTTCAGCCTTGGAAGGCTATATGTTTCTAAGAATTTGTCCATTTCTTCTAGGTTATTGAATTTTGTGGCATATAGTCCTTTATAGTATTCTTGGATGATCCTTTGTATTTCTGTGGTGTCCATGATAACTTCCCCTTTTTCATTTCTGATTTTATTAATTAGTGTCTTCTCTCTTTTTATCTTAGTAAGTCTAGTGATTTTTTTTTCTAATTAGAAAGAAATACATGCTCTAAGCAGGAAACTTTAACAATACAGAAAAGCTCTTTAAAAATAAAGGAAAACTAAAATTCACCAATAAGCCAAGTAACCATAAATAACCACTCTTACCATTTTTAGTGCCTCATTCCAATCTTTATTTCCAATGCATAACACAGATATTATTTTTTTCCCCAAATGGGATGATATCGCACCTTCTGGTTTTATAACCTACTTTCTTTTAATTTCTACGTGTATTTTTTAATGATCTTTTTGGTTCTGGAAATTGTTATTGCGTTGTGAGAAAATAGTGTGATAAATGATCTATGTGTATATTTAAAGAATGAGTTTCTGTAATTATTGGGCACAGAATTCTATATCAATTCAGGTTTTTTTTAATTGTTGTCCAAATCTTCTACATCCTTGTTAATTTTTGATCTGCTTTCTCTATTAACATGCAGAGGTGTATTAAAATTTACCACTGATGATAGATTTATTGGTATCTCTTTATAATACTGTCAATATTTCCTTCATATAATTTGAGGTAATATATTTAGGTGCAGATAGATTAAGAATTGCTATATCTTCCTGGTGGATTATTCCTTTTACGCTGTGACACAATTTATCCCTAATAATATTTGTTGCTTTAAGGTATCATTTGGTTACCATTAACATAGTTATATCTACTTTGGTTAGTACTTGCCCGGCATATATTTTTCCATCACTTTCTATGCCCTTATGTTTTAGATATGACTTTTATGAACAAAAATTAGCCAAATTTTGGATTTGTAAATGCAACCAAGATTCTATTCACAAGTTTTATTTTAGTCACATTAATGGTGATTAATGATATATTTGGATTCATTTATATCACTTTATCATGGGATTTTTCTCTTATTCTGCCTTTTTCTATGGTTTCCCCCCTTCTTTATTGCCTTTTTCCCCATTAGTCAACTCTTTAATTCTTTTTCCTCTTCTAGTTTGGAAGTTATACATTATGTGTCTGGGGGGGGGGTTGGGGTTTTATTGTGTGTTGTTTTTCTTGTTTGTTTTTTACTATAAATGTCTAAAGTTTTTCATTAGTTCTATTCTTTAAAACAATTCAAGGACTTAGAAAGTTTTAACCGAACCAAGCCTCTCCAACTTCGTTTTTATACCCCTAAATTATTCATCTTCCTCATTGTTGTTTTTTTTACAACCAATGCATATTTATATCTACCCACATTTACTAATATCTTTGCTCACCATTCTTTTTTCCACATCAGTGCTTCTTTGCTGAGGTACATTCTTTAATATTGTTTTTTTTCAGTGAGGGTTTGTGAGTTCTTGATTCTCTCAGATCGTTTCTGGAAATATTTCTATTGCACTCACTCTTGAATAATAATTCAGCTGGGTTTAGAAATCTAGATTGATAGATATTTTCCCTCAGAACTTTGAGGATATTATTTACCTGTGTTCTGGCCTATATTTTGCAATTTAAGTCTGCTGTTTATCTCATTATTGTTTATTTGAAAGTAATCTGTTCTCTCTCTAGTAGTTTTAAAGATTATTCTCTCTCTCATTTTTTTTTCTTTTTTGGTGCTCTGCAATTTGACTATAATATGTCTGGATATAGACTTAATGTTATTTATTTTAGTTGGCATTTGTGCTTTTAAAATCTTTCATCAATCCTGGAAAATTCTCAGCCATTATGTCCTTGAATATTGCCTTTTTCCCATTTTCTCCATTTTTCTGCTGGAATTCCTCTTAGGTTAAGACTGGACCTTTCATTCTATCCTCCATGTCTTTTAGCCTGTAATATTTTCCATCTCTGTTTGCTCTAAAAACTGGGTAATTTTCTCAAATCTATTCCCCAGCTATATGATTCTCAGTATTCTAATCTGGCTGGTGATTGTGTCCACTGACTCTCGCTCGTGGTAGATGATTTATTCTTACAGTTTTTTTAATTGCAATATCTTTTTTAATGGGGCTTTAGAAAAATTCTGGGAAAACTTCTTGTGGTCTGTGTTGTGGGAGCATCCCTGCAAAGCAATTTTAGCATTGTTTCTGCCAAGATCCTCAAAGTTTCCCTGGATATGCAGGTAAATTAAAACCTTAAACCCATGTGACTTCCAGGCCTTTGCTATAATTCTCAGAGGAACTCTTTTCTTCTATCTAGGATTTAGACAGAGACAGATAAACTTCCCTTTTGCCACAGATGCAGATTTTTTTCTAGTCCAACCTTTTATGAAGAGTACAGCCCTTCCAGGGACCGTTTTATATATAACCCAGAGGCCTAAGTCATCTCCTATCCCTGTGGTTCTTAAAAGTTGAAATTTGCTTCCCAGGGCAACCACAACTTCCTATCACAAGATTACAACTCTGATTTTTCAGTTTCCTCTTCACTTCTGGCATCTGGGTGTCTTATTTTTTTGTGATCTCAGTTATGCAATTAAAAGAATGTTTGTATATATTATCTTTCATGTATAGAAGTTGTTATCAAAAGTATTTTCAGTTAATTTGGTTGGTCATATTGCTAGAAACTTTGCTTTCTTAACTTAGCAAAGTATTTTGAATATCTCCCCATGTTAATTAATATTCTTCAACATAATTACTGTAAATTGAATTTCCCAGAAATCAGACTCCAAGTCAGGCAAAAGTGTATTGGAGAGTACTCCTGGGATCAACACCTGTGGGAGGAAGAAAACGAAACAAGATTGGATGAAGAGAGAGGTTGGGCTGTAATGCAGTCACAAGACGGCAGCAGACCACACAGGGAGTTCTGAATCTGAAATAACTTCCCAGAATTGTCCCCAATTGAATCAAGAGAGGCTGAACCTTTATACCCCAGCATTAACTGGATATAAAATGCAAGCTGCACCTTGGAAGGGGGTGTAAATCTTTGGATAGGTCAGTCTCTTCAGCTGAGGGCAGTTCCCAGAGAAAGCTGGCAGCTGAGGGCTGTTGGCCAGCAGCCCTCCCAGCAGCTGGAGGACTAAGTCCTTCTGTCCTAAGCAGGATCTGGATGCACACAGTTGTGTCCACTACAATGATTTTTAATGGTTTCAGAGCATCCCATCACGTGTATGTAACAATTTACTGACTCAAAATATACAATAATGGATTGGCTATTTCTAATTGTTTTCTATATCCATAATACTGATATGAGCATGATTGGACATTCTCTTTGTCCACATCTCCTATTTTCCCTTAGATTAAATTCCTAGAAGTGAAGTTGCTAGATACACACATTTTAAAATATTTTGATAAATGTAGCCAATATGCCTATCAAAATGCTTGTACTAGTGTATATTTTCCCTAACAGTGTTCAAGTTGCCATTTCTCTACATTGTAAGAAATCCCGAATATCATCATCACTATTCATCATTTCCAATTTAATAAGCAAAACTAGCATTGTATTATTTTTACAAATCCCCTTCTTTGACATTGTTGGTCTCTGCTTATCCGACAGTGATGCTATCAGCTAGAAGTGCTTGAGGCACTCACCTGGGTTATACTACCTGTAACAAGCCCACATAGACAGTTCTCCAACTGCACTCAGTGTTGTGACTGGAAGGGCCCATGTGGTTCTTATTATGATTGCAAGATACACCTCAGCAACAACCATCAGGGGACTTTGAAAAAACAAGGTCTATTGCCCACAGGTTCTGAGAAGTCACAGGTAAAAGAGAGAGAGAGAGAATTTGTGTGGATCTGGGGTTCTGCCTTTATTAGGGTTGAGGGTGAGGTGCTTAGGGTATCCTAGGTTCACTCTTCATTGGTGAATTTAAAACATAAGAGAAAGAATTAAAGCATGGGAAGGGAAAAGCAAGTGTCAGTTATCTAGGTCACCCAGGGTTTTCTAAAAGGTGAACTTCATGGGTGAAATGGCCTGGCTCATAATTTGTGTAAGTTGGCAATGTGGTTATTTAAGATGGATGTCTTTGAAATGGATGCCTTGGGAAACCAAAGCTTAATGTCGTGAACTTACACTACAATCAAAAAAGGTATAATAACTGTCAGGCACTTATACTACAGACACACTAGTGAGGTTGAACAATTTTTCATATATTTATTGGCCATTTGTGTTCTTGAGGACATTTCTCTTTTGATCATATTTTTTTTGGGGGGGTAATCTATTTGTTATTTTATTTTGTATCTCTTACATACTGCTATATTCTATGCTTTCAAGTACAACAGAATTTTTAACACAGTTTAGTATCATGTCCCAATTTATGTCAGTATAAGTGTTAACAATGCTCCCTTTCCCTTTTTTTTCCTTTTTTTATTAAATTTATTGGGGTGACAATTGTTAGTAAATTTACATAGATTTCAGGTGTACAATTCTGTATTACATCATCTATGTATCCCATTGTGTGTTCACCACCCAAAATCAGTTCTCCTTCCATCACCATATATTTGATCCCCCTTACCCTCATCTCCCCCCACCACCCCACTTACCCTCTGGTTACAACTAAACTATTGTCTGTGTCTATGAGTTTTGCTTCTCATTTGTTTGTCTTGTTCTTTTGTTGTTTTTGGTTTATATACTACATGTCAGTGAAATCATATGGTTCTCTGCTTTTTCTGTCTGATTTTATTTCACTTAGCCTTATACTCTCAAGATCCATCCATGTTGTCACAAATGTTCCTATATCATCTTTTCTTACCGCCGAATAGTATTCCATGGTGTATATATACCACAACTTCTTTATCCATTTATCTATTGAACGACATTTTGGATGTTTCTATGTCTTGGCCACCGTAAACAAAGCTGCAATGAACATTGGAGCACACGTGTCTTTATGTGTAAATGTTTTCGGATTTTTTTGGGTATATACCCAGGAGAGCGATTGGTGGGTAATATGGTAATTCTATTCGTAATTTTTTGAGGAACCTCCACACTGCCTTCCATAACGGCTGCACCAGTCTGCATTCCCACCAACAGTATATGAGGGTTCCTTTTTCTCCACAGCCTCTCCAACACTTGTTATTGTCTTGTTGATGATAGCCATTCTGACTGGGGTGATATCTCATTGTGGTTTTCATTTGCATTTCTCTGATGATTAGCGATGTTGAGCATTTTTTCATATGTCTATTTGCCATTTGATGCCCTCTTTGGAGAAATGTCTCTTCAGGTCCTCTGTCCATTTTTCAATTGGGTTGTTTGTTTTTTGGTTGTTGAGCTTCATGAGTTCCTTGTATATTTTGGATGTTAGCCTCTTATAGGAGGCATTGTTTGCAAAAATCTTCTCCCATTCAGTTGGTTGCCTCTTTATTTTATCAATAGTTTCTTTTGGTGTGCAGAAGCTTTTCAGTTTCATATAGTCCCAACTCGTTTATTTTAGGTTTTACTTCCATTGCCTTTGGAGTCAAATTCAAAAAACGCTCTTTGAACCCAAGGTCCATAAGTTTAGTACCTTTGTTTTCTTTTATGCAGTTTATTGTGGCAGGTCTTATGCTTAAGTCTTTGATCCATTTTGAATTAATTTTGGTACATGGTGACAGATACCAGTCCAGTTTCATTCTTTTGCACGTGGCTATCCAATTCTGACAGCACCATTTATTGAAGAGGTTGTCTTTCCTCCATTGTATGTTTTTAGCTTCTGTGCCAAAAATTATCTGTCCATATTTATGTGGTTTTATTTCTGAATCCTCAATTGTATTCCATTGGTCTATGTGTCTGCTTTTCTGCCAATACCATGCTGTTTTGATTATTGTAGCCGTGTAGTACAAGTAAAAGTCAGAGAGTGTGATACCTCCAGTAATGTTCTTTTTTTTTTTTTTTAATATTGCTTTGGCTATTCGGGGTCTTTTGTGGTTCCAAACAAATCTGATGATTTTTTGTTTTATTTCTTTAAAAAATACCATTGGGGGAATTGAAAAAAAATGGCGGCGTGAGGTGAGGCTCTGTAACGCTCCCCTGGAATTTACAACGAATCGGAAAACAATAACTCCACAAAGGACTCCTTGCACAGCAGACAGGCAAGACGAAGAGGCCGACTACTGAATTCACCTCCAGGTGGGTGAATCGCGCGAGCGGGGGAGGAGGGAGAGGAGAAGTGCTGAGACGGAGCTGCGCGGGCGCAGGACACAGACCTAGCTCAGTGCTGGGAGCCCGCTGCGCCTGGATCTTCCGCAACTGCGGGAGAGGGAAGGACTCGGACTGCTAGGGCTTCGCTTACGGCCCACAGGGCTGAGGGGGCAGCATACAAAACCGCTGAACCCAATGCTCGCTCACGGCAGACCTCGGAGCAAAGACTGAGGGAAGAGGGCTGAAATCGGTGGTTTAAGTCCTCACTGCCGAGCGGAGAACGGAAGCCTTAGGCACGGAGACTAGCCGCCCCCTCCCTACCCTCCCAGAGCTCGCCCCGCCCCCACCTGCCCGGTGCTAGAAGCGATAAAGTAGCAGTGTCGGATCAAAGGACAGAATATTTGCTGCTCTGAGAACTGTGGACCGCAGACACAGATTCGCAGCTCAACTAGTTCCGGCAAAGGGGAGGGAGCTGTGGAAGCAGGACTGGCTGTGGTGGTGGTCGCCGCCATTGCTCTGGGCCACCTCTCACAACTCACCCCGCCCCTGGCCCCACCTATCTGGGCGGATCCCTGCAGGAGTAAACGGAACTGCTGAAACAAACGGGCTCTGAATCTGGTGCAGAAAGAGCTTTGGAACTCCAAAAGCTCTTCGCATACCTATCAACCTGTTGCAGAAGACACTCCTGTAGATGTCTAGGAAGAGAAATAGTAAATCAGTGATTGCCATGAATAACCAAGGCAACAAGATAGCTCAGAAAGAAAGTGAAAAGTCTCCAGAAAAGGAACTTAGAGATATGGACCTTTGTGATTTAAATGACAGAGAATTCAAGATCGCAATTCTGAAAAAACTGAACGAGATGCAAGAAAACACAGAAAGGCAGTTTAATGAACTCAGAAACACAATCAAAAAACACCATGAGCATTTTACAAAAGAGATTGAAATCTTGAAAAAGAACCAAATAGAATTTCTGGAGATTAAGAACACAATAGAAGAAATTAACAATAAAATATCCAGCTTAGGTAGTAGAGTTGACCAGATGGAGGAAAGAATCAGTGACATCGAAGATAGGAACCTGGAATTTACACAGAGGGAAGAAGAAAGAGACTTGAGACTTAAAAGAAATGAAAGAACTCTACAAGAACTTTCTGACTCCATCAGAAAGAGCAATATAAGAATAATGGGTATACCAGAAGGAGAAGAAAGAGGGAAGGGAACAGAGAATATATTCAAACAAATTGTCGATGAGAACTTCCCAAACTTGTGGACAGAACTGGATCCTCAAATCCAAGAAGCAAATAGAACACCTAATTACCTCAATCCCAACAGGCCTTCACCAAGGCACATTGTATTGAAGCTGTCTAAAATCAATGATAAAGAAAGAATCCTCAAGGCAGCCAGGGAAAAGAAGACGGTAACTTACAAAGGAAAGCCCATTAGATTATCATCAGATTTTTCAGCAGAAACTCTACAAGCTAGGAGGGAATGGAACCAAATATTCAAACTATTGAAAGAGAGAAATCATGAGCCAAGAATAATATATCCAGCAAAGATCTCCTTTAGATATGAAGGAGGAATAAAGACCTTTCCAGACATCCAGAAGCTGAGGGAATTTTCTAATACACGACCTGCACTACAAGAAATACTAAAGGAGGCTATTAGACCACCATCAACAGGGACAACTTGTGGCAACCGAAACATAAAAAGGGGGAGCGTAAAGGCCTGAACTGGAATATGGGAATAGAGAAAGTAAGCGTACTGAAGAAACTGGAATACTCTAAATATCAAACTTTCTTTTATATAAACTCAAGGGTAACCACTCAAAAAACATCCAAATCTGAAATACATACTGTAATAAAAGAAGAAACAGAGGGAAACATCATAGAATACTACCACACAGAAATAACAGACAACAACAAAAAGGCCAAGAAACAATGGAGACACAGCCTTACCAGAAAACTAAAGACAGAATGACAGGAAATCCTCACATATCAATAATCACCCTGAATGTAAATGGACTGAACTCACCAATAAAGAGACACAGAGTAGCAGATTGAATCAAAAAACTAAACCCAACCATATGCTGCCTACAAGAGACACATCTCAGCTACAAGGACAAGCATAGACTCAAAGTGAAAGGGTGGAAATTGACACTCCAAGCAAATGGTACCCAGAGAAAATCAGGTGTAGCCATAATGATTTCCGATGAAACAGACTTCAGGGTGAAAAAGATAACAAGAGACAAAGATGGACATTTCATAATGGTAAAGGGGACTATACAACAAGAAGACATTAGAGTCATCAATATTTATGCTCCCAATCAGGGAGCACCGAAATATACCAAGCAACTACTAACAGAACTAAAGGGAGAAATTGACCAAAACACAATTATACTAGGGGACTTAAATACATCATTGACAGCTACGGATAGATCATCCAAACAGAAGATAAATAACGAAATCGCAGCCCTAAATGACACATTAGAGGAATTGGACATAATTGACATATATAGAGCACTTCATCCTAAAACATCAGACTATACATTCTTTTCTAGTGTACATGGAACATTCTCAAGGATAGACCATATATTGGGACACAAAATCAGCCTCAGCAAATTTAAGAAGATTGAAATCATACCAAGCATATTCTCTGATCACAAAGCTTTGAAATTGGAAATCAACTGCAAAAAGAAAGCAGGAAAAAACACAAATACATGGAGATTAAACAACATACTTTTAAAGAACGACTGGGTCAAAGAAGAAATTAGAGGAGAGCTCAAAAGATACATAGAAACAAATGACAATGAAAATACATCCTACCAAAATTTTTGGGATGCTGCGAAAGCAGTTTTAAGAGGGAAATTTATATCATTACAGGCCCATCTCAAGAAACAAGAAAAATCCCAAATAAATAACCTCATGTTACACCTTAAAAAACTAGAAAAAGAAGAACAAGCGAAACCCAAGGTCAGCAGAAGAAAGGAAATAACAAAAATCAGAGCAGAACTAAATGAAATAGAGAACAAAAAGACAATAGAAAAAATTAATGTGACAAAAAGCTGGTTCTTTGAAAAGATTAACAAAATCGACAAACCCTTGGCTAGACTCACTAAGATAAAAAGAGAGAAGACACTAATTAACAAAATCAGAAATGAAAAAGGGGAAGTTATCACGGACACCACAGAAATACAAAGGATTATCCAAGAATACTATGAAGGACTATATGCCACCAAATTTAATAACTTAGAAGAAAAGGACAAGTTCTTAGAAACATATAGCCTTCCAAGGCTGAATCATGAAGAACTGGAAAATCTTAACAGGCCGATCACCAGTAAGGAAATTGAATCAGTCATCAAAAACCTTCCCAAAATCAAAAGTCCTGGACCAGATGGCTTCACCAGTGAATTCTACCAAACCTTCAAAGAGGATCTAATACCAATCCTGCTCAAACTCTTCCAAAAAATTGAAGAAGAGTCAGTACTCCCTAACTCATTTTATGAGGCCAACATTACCCTGATACCAAAACCTGGTAAGGACAACACAAAAAAAGAAAACTACAGACCTATATCTCTGATGAATACAGATGCTAAAATCCTAAACAAAATTTTAGCAAATCGAATACAACAATGCATTAAAAAGATTATTCATCACGACCAAGTGGGGTTCATCCCCGGGGCACAAGGATGGTTCAACATTCGCAAATCCATCAATGTGATACATCACATAAACAAAATAAAGGACAAAAATTATATGATTCTATCAATTGATGCAGAAAAAGCATTTGATAAGATACAACATCCATTTATGATTAAAACACTTACTAAAATTGGTATAGAAGGAAAATACCTCAACATAATAAAGGCCATATACGACAAGCCCTCAGCTAACCTAATAATTAATGGTGAAAAGCTGAAGCCCTTTGCTCTACGTTCAGGAACACGACAAGGTTGTCCCCTATCACCTCTGCTTTTCAACATAGTGTTGGAAGTCCTCGCCAGAGCTATCAGGCAAGAGAAAGAAATAAAAGGCATCCAAATTGGGAATGAAGAAGTTAAATTGTCACTCTTTGCAGATGACATGATGCTATACATAGAAAACCCTAAAGACTCCACCAAAAAGCTATTAGAAACAATCAATGAATATAGTAAAGTTGCTGGCTACAAAATCAACGTACAAAAGTCCATTGCTTTCCTATATACCAACAATGAAATCTCAGAAAAAGAGATAGAAAAAACAATTCCTTTTGCAATTGCAGCAAAAAGAATAAAATACCTAGGAATAAACTTAACCACGGATGTGAAGGATTTATATGCTGAAAACTATAAGACATTTTTGAAAGAAATTGAAGAAGACACAAAGAAATGGAAAGACATTCCGTGCTCATGGATTGGAAGAATCAACATAGTTAAAATGGCCATATTACCCAAAGCCATATACAGATTTAATGCAATCCCCATTAAAATCCCAATGGCATTTTTTAAAGAAATAGAACAAAAAATCATCAGATTTGTTTGGAACCACAAAAGACCCCGAATAGCCAAAGCAATATTAAAAAAAAAGAACAATACTGGAGGTATCACACTCCCTGATTTTTGCTTGTACTACAGGGCTACAATAATCAAAACAGCTTGGTATTGGCGGAAAAACAGACACATAGACCAATGGAATAGAATTGAGAACCCAGAAATAAAACCACATAAATATGGACAGATAATATTTGACAAAGAAGCTAAAAACATACAATGGAGGAAAGACAGCCTCTTCAATAAATGGTGCTGGCAGAATTGGATAGCTACGTGCAAAAGAATGAAACTGGACTGCTATCTGTCACCATGTACCAAAATTAATTCAAAATGGATCAAAGACTTAAGCATAAGACCTGACACAATAAACTGCATTGAAGAAAACATAGGTACTAAACTTATGGACCTTGGGTTCAAAGAGCATTTTATGAATTTGACTGCAAAGGCAATGGAAGTAAAAACTAAAATAAACAAATGGGATTATATGAAACTGAAAAGCTTCTGCACAGCAAAAGAAACTATTGACAAAATAATGAGGCAACCAACTGAATGGGAGAAGATTTTCACAAACAGTTCCTCTGATAAGGGGCTAATATCCAAAATATACAAGGAACTCATGAAACTCAACAACAAAAAAACAAACAACCCAATTGAAAAATGGACAGAAGACCTGAAGAGACATTTCTCCAAAGAGGATATACAAATGGCAAATAGACATATGAAAAAATGCTCAACATCGCTAATCATCAGAGAAATGCAAATGAAAACCACAATGAGATATCACCTCACCCCAGTCAGAATGGCTTTCATCAACAAAACAAATAGTAACAAGTGTTGGAGAGGCTGTGGAGAAAAAGGAACTCTCATACACTGTTGGTGGGAATGCAGACTGGTGCAGCCGCTATGGAAGGCAGTGTGGAGGTTCCTCAAGAAATTACGAATAGAATTAATTACCATATGACCCAGCAATCGCTCTCCTGGGTATCTACCCCAAAAATATAAAAGCATTTCTCTATAGAGACACGTGTACGCCAATGTTCATTGCAGCTTTGTTTACGGTGGCCAAGACATGGAAACAACCAAAATGTCCTTCGATAGATGAATGGATAAAGAAGTTGTGGTACATATACACAATGGAATACTATTCGGCGTTAAGGAAAGATGATATAGGAACATTTGTGACAACATGGATGGATCTCGAGAGAATAATGCTAAGTGAAACAAGTCAGACAGAAAAAGCAGAGAACCCTATGATTTCACTGATATGTGGTATATAAACCAAAAAGAAGAAGACAAACAAATGAGAAACAAAAACTCATAGACACAGACAATAATTTAGTGGTTACCAGAGGGTAAGGGGGTGGGGGGTGGGTGATGAGGGTAAAGGGGATCAAATATATGGTGATGGAAGGAGAACTGACTCTGGGTGGTGAACACACAATGGGATTTATAGACGATGTAATACAGAATTGTACACCTGAAATCTATGTAAATTTACTAACAATTGTCACCCCAATAACTTTAAAAAAGTAAATAAAAAGAAAAAAATAAATTATTATAGCAAAAAATACATTGCCATTAATCTCCCTGAAAACATTCTCCCTCGCTTTGAACACACGTATCCCATTGTTCTTTCCACTTTCTGAAGCTGTTCTGGAAGTCCTTTTTCATGAGTGTCTTTAGTTACACTGTCATGGCTGCCTCAATGTCCTGAACTGATTCAAAACGTTTACCTTTCACGGTCATTTTGACTTTGGGGAAGAGCCAGAAGTTGCATGGTGCCAGATCAAGTGAATAAGGTGGATGAAGACACACCGTAATTTTTACATTTGACAGAAATTGCTGTACCAGCAGGGATGTGTGACATGGAGCCTTTCCATTGTGATGAGAAATAACAACGAATGCTGCTGCTGAGTACCATCCAAGGGAAAGACAAGGATCTTTAATATGGGAAGCGGTGCATCAAACAGTGTGTGAAAGACAAGTTTGAACTTGTTTGGTGCAGTCAGTCAGGTATAAGCTATGGTTGAGAGAAGGTATGTTTTAAAGTGTGCCCTAAATCATCCTCTATCATGACAACACTCCGTGCCACACATTGCTTCTGGTATATGGCAGTTTCTGTCAAATAAAAACATTATGGTGTATCCTCATCCACCTTATTTACCAGATCTGGCACCATGTGACCTCTGGCTCTTCCCCAAAGTCAAAATGTTTCAGGGCATTGAGGCAGCCATCACAGTGCAACTAAAGACTCTCATGAAAGAGGACTTCTAGAACTGTTTCAGAAAGTGGCAAGAATTATGAGATAAATGTGTTTGAAGCGAGGGGTGTGTTTTGAGGGGTGATTAATGGCAATGTGGCTTTTACTGTAATACATATATATTTTTTTAATTTAAACATTCACTGTATTGTTTGATGACACCACATAGCTGCCTTTTTCTTGGTGCTTAGAGTTCTCTCTTTGTTTTCAACTTTTGGCATGTTAATTATGTATCTTAGTGTAGGCCTCTTTGGTTTCATCTTGTTTGGGAGTCTGCACTTCCTGGGCTTGTGTGTCTATTTCCTTTGCCAGGTTAGGGAAGTTCTATCATTATTTCTTCAAATAGGTTTTCAGTTCCTTGCTCTCTCTCTTCTTCTGGTACCCCTTCGATGTGAATGTTTTTACACTTAATGTTCTCCCTGAAGTCCCTTAAATTCTCCTCATTTTTAATTTTTTTTCTTTTTGCTGTTTTGATTTGGTGTTTTCTGCTACCTTGTCTTCCAAATCTTTGATTCAGTCCTCTGCTTCATCTAGCCTGCTGTTGATTCTCTCTATATTCTCCATTTCAGTTATTGCATTCTTCATTTCTGACTGGTTCTTTTTTTATGGTTTCTATGTCTTTTTTATGTTTACTCTCTCATGTTGAAATTCTAACTAAGTTCCTTGAGCATCCTTATAACCAATATTTTAAGCTGTGTATCTGGTAAGTTGTTTGCCTCTATTTTATTTAGGTTTTTTTTCTGGAGTTTTATCTTGTTTTCATTTGATATATGTTTGTTTGATTCCTCATTTTGACTTCCTTTCTGTGTTTGTTTCTTTGTATTAGGTAGACCTGCTATGTATCCCAGTCTTGGCCAGGTGCCTTATGTAGCAGGTGCCTTGTGGGGCCCCTTGGTGCAGTCTCCCTGATCACCTGCATCAGGTGTTTCAGGCATGTCTTTTGTGTGGATTTTGTGTGCCTTCCTGTTGTAGTTGAGCCTTCATTATTGTTGGCACATTAGTGGGTGTGACTGACTCTCAGGCTGACTGGCTGTGATGATTGGTCATGCCCACAGCATATGTGCTGTTGTACAGGGGCTGACTCCATGCAGTGGTATTCACCTCAGCAGGTTCTGTTGCTTTCCAAGACCACCCTTTGGATGTGCCACTTATGGGGCTAATCGGGTTGTGCTCTGCTGTGGTGTGAAGCTTGCTTCCAGGTATATTGGTTCTGGGGCCTCTTGGGAGGATCTCCCATGCTGGCCAAAATCAGCTGCTGCCTGTGACTGGACCCTGGATACCTAGTAGGGGCTACAGTGATCCATGTTCATTACTGCGTATGCTGGACATGGAGGCACATGGGGCAAGCCATCCTGTGAACCAAGAGCAGGTGCCACCACTACTGGGCCTGAGGCAGCACATCAAAAGGCCCCAGGCACCTGGTGATATGGTGATATCAGTCTTTTTTTTTTTTTTTTTAAGAAGCAAACTAGAGAGGAGAACCTGTTTTGAAATTCCTTAGAGGTAAGATCTCTTAATGTTTGAGTTTAAGCTCCTCTTGACTGGTTTTGCCTAGAAAGGCCATTTTCAACTTTGCAATAATAGATCTCCATTCATCTGGACACCAGTCACCCTAAAACTACAAAGTAATTGCTTATCTTCTCCTAGGCCCAAAGTAAAGCTGAGAGGGCTACAGGAGATTCAGCTGAGGAAATCAGAAGAGCCAGACTGAGAAGGGATATAGGAATAGAATTTCTGGGATAATATTTGCAAATAATAGCTTCTCCATTTTGTTCTACATTCCCCTTTGAAGAGACCAGAAGCTTGGTTTAAATGCTTGAGGAGAGAACTGAGTTGTAAAGGAGGTATGATGAGAGCTGATTCTACATATCTATCCCCAACCCTTTGTTGAGTAACCTTGTGTTGGTAGCTTGAAATATGCCATGGTGGAATTATGGTGCAATTACATTTAATCTAGGGAATTTGTTGATAAACATTTATTAGCAAAATGGTGTGCATTTCTTTCCAAAGCACCTTCTCTACCATTAAGAAGAAGGTGATGAATAGTTGCTATCCTAGAGAATTTATTACTTCTTCCTTTAGATACTCCTTATGGATGTTAGTTGTATATTTAGCCAAGTGATTTTTGATCACTAGTAAACATATGTTGAGGTCTCTTAAACATATGTATGTGTACTCCTTTGACATGACACTGTTATCAATGTATATAGGTTACTCTTAATGATCTTCACTTTCTGTCATTGGCACATTCTTTTAAAAGCCTTTGTCTTTTGCTATCACATATTGCTAAATAAATTGATTAGATATTACTAAATAATTTAATTAGCCCCTCAAAAGAAAAAGGAAGCAGATGAGCAAATATTGAGCACCTACTAAATTTGTTAGTGCATATAATTCTCCGAACAACTTTATGAGGTAGATATTATTTTACCCATATATAGATGAGGAAACTGAGATTTAAGACATTAAGTATTTAATCAATGTTGCATGTCAAGTAAATGGCAGAGCCCTAATTCAATCTTGGGTCTCAGCCCATTACACACTGGCTCGCTACAGAGGAGGAGACATTGCATGCCAGAGAGAAACTGTGAGGCAAATCTTTAAAAAATATATCTCTTTGACTTTAATTAAAAGAAAAGGAAGTTATTTTTTTTTAAAAAGTCTGTCTTTGGCATTGTACAGCATATTAGCTTATCTAAGGTGTATTTATATTCTTATCTAAATTCTAAATTGTGTTTACGTACATATAGTCCAGCCCTAGTGGACAAAATAACTGTGGTTTTTCTTTTCCAGGTACTCTTTCCTGCTTCTCTTCTTCTGGTCCCACTGGAGAATACCTCCCCCTAACCATGTGACTCTAGTAAAGCTAGCAATAACAGGGCTTTGGCCTCCCCCAACCACAAGAGTGGCCAGGCTTATTTGGGTCCATCCACTTCAGTACTTATCTAGTGAAGCTAAAAGAAAAGAGACTCTTTCCTGCTTGACTTGCTTACCCAGGGCACTGTGAGTCTGGGGCTCAAATAGCATCATCAAAATTCTGCCTGTCTTGACTGTGTTATTTTCACACGGTGCATGAAATGGCTTCCTGCAGTCCCAAATATACTTTGTAGACATCGCAGTTAATTGAGTCAACAAAGTACCCCCCCACAATATTTGTATGTGTGTGTGTTTAATTAAGTTGAGTTGAGTTTTCATCATTGGTAACCAAGAGTACCATTTCCTCTGTGACTACTCCAGCTCAGTCTTTTCATTCTATGAGTTCTCACAACATTTAGTTATCTATACCAGCTCTGTTCAGTAGAAAAACAATGTGAACCATATATATACATATATATATATATATATGTATATATATATGTGTGTGTGTGTGTGTGTGTATACACACACACACACACACACACACACACACACATAAATTTAACTCCTCCAATAACTGCACCTATATTGCTCCAAATCTTGTAGATGGCAGAGACGAACTGAGAATGAGAACAAGCTGCTATATGGTTTCTCCGCAGTAATTTATCAGGAAGGGGAAGTAGATTGTCTGTGAACAGATTCCTGCTTAGCCCTTTTCTCTTCCAACTCCTAAACTTTAGTTATGGAGTTTAGGTGTAGGTTTCAGCACAGATTATTGACCACTAGAAGCAAGCTGAAAGCTGTTTATATCTTAATGATGGAATAGGCTAGTGGAATAAAGAATCCTCTCCCCTGCCTATTATAGGCTATTTTGTTGATAACTTTAAGTATCTAGCTGGAGTGGATTATTCATTCTTTAGTTTAAAAGTCTATTTTTAAAGGAGTGAGGTTTCCATGACCTGCCCCAACCATCTGTAAGATTGGTGCCAATCAACTAACTTTCTGGAGGATATTTTAGAGCCTTACGTTGTTTTTATCACTCCCTGTATATCAATGTATCATTAGACTGAGTGCTGCCAAAATCTCAAAATTCAGTAATAGCTTTCAGTTTCATATTGCTCATGGAAATCTTGGTTTCTATAAGTATTTATCTTGTAACAGGCTAGTGATTATTTTAAACTGTAAATCAAAATATATCATTCTCCTACTGAAAACCCTCTGCTGGCCTTCCATTGTACTTTGAAAAAAATCTGAACATCTTTCTGGGTTTACAAAACTCTACAAGATCTTGGCCCACCTTTCTGATCTCATCTTGCACCATGCCCCCAGCACTCACAAATTCTTTAGTCACACAGCACTTCTTTCTGTTCTTTTAACCACCAGCCCATTTCTACCTCAGGGACTTAGCACCTTCCATTCCTTCTGCCTGGTACATTCTTTCTCCAGATCCTTGAATAGGTGGCTTCTTCTCATCATTCAGATATCAGATCAAATGTCACTCTCGCAGAAAGCCTTTTTCTGACATCTCAATTAAAGACAAAAGCAAACAAAAACCTTTTCCTTCAGGTAACTTACTTTCTTGTCACCCTGTTTTATTTTCTTCACAGTAGTTGTCACTAATATGGAAATTATTTTAATTATCTATGTGCTAATTATCTGCCTTCCCCCTGTAGAATATAAGCTCCATAAAATAGAGGCCCGTGTGTCCTGATCATTGATTTGTTCCCAGTGCTGGGCACATAGCATGTGCTCAACAAGTATTTGTTGATGAATAAATGGTTGACATAAGACATTAATTTATAGCACTGTCAACTTTGCTAAATGACCCATGATGGTTTTCTGCCACACATGTTTTTTTTGTTTTGTTTTGTTTCAGGTATACAAAATAATGTAATATATAGTCACGGAATATGAAGTACACAATATATCTTTTAAGATTACAACTTTGAAAAATATAACAGTTCCTGAATGTTTGGCTATTACACTTTGGATAATTTATTCAAGCATTTACTAAGGGCCGGACACTATGCTAAGTGCTGGGAATATAAAAATAAATAAGACTATAGCCTCTGCCCATCTCATAGTCTAGTGGGGGAAATTTACATATAAATGATGGTAGTACAGTGAGGTAACTGCTATGATAGAAATTTGAATTAAGTGTTGTGGCAAGGCTAAGGAAAGTCTATCTCTTTGGTGCTGGAATAGGGATGGAGGTGGTTCGAGAAAGCAGTCTTAGAGAAAGTGATACGTGAGCTAGATCTTGAAGAATAGATGAGTCCATTGGGAAATGAGGACAGGAAGTACATTTTAACATGTGCGGAATATGAGAAAGAGTATTGGCTATTCTGGGGATGGGAAGAAGGCAGAAACCTGTTAAGTTGAAAGTATTTCTCATCTCAATGGTGGGGGCCAGCTCTATGATGTTCCCTAAATATACGTTACCCCCTTCCACAAAAAGTAAATAAAGTTACCACCTGAGAGTTAAACTAGTAAAATTCATGTGCAAGGGATATGATTAGATATCTGGAAATTATGTGTAAATGTGTTACTGGAAATTTTGGGAACTCTCAAAACTCTGAAGGTGATCTAGGACAAATCTTAAGGAGGCAGAACTGGAATGCAACTGTAATTTTGTAAGTGGAAATAAAATTAATTGTATTATACACTGCTGAGAGTGAATAGAAAGTAGTTGGCCAGCTAGGAGCAAAGAAATGATTGTTACCAGCCAGCGTTATCCAAAAGAATGATCTTGGCCAAGTGAACCCAGCATTATGGGTTCCTTGGCAAGGCTGGCCTTATAGTTGATGAGAGAGCTTCAAGCTATCTAATCTGAGAGACCATTCTTGTCATAACTAACTCCCCTTGTTCTGATTTTATGCTCACTAAGCAATCTTTTGATAATTTGTTTGGCTCCGCACACAACTTGGCTATAGGGAAAGGAACAGTAATATACCTACTCAAGCATTTGGGCCAGTTTAAAAATTGTATTTCTCACTGTAAATTAATAAATTGGCATCCTGGCATATATCTAGAAAGCCTACATACATATATGTACATGTATGTGTGTGTGTGTGTGTGTGTGTGTGTAGGACAGACAAATATAAGTATAAATACAAATGTTAAAATAAATCTCTATATATCAAAAAGGTATATAAGCCTGCTTAAGTTGACTTTATCTTATTTAATTCACCCAACCCAGCCTCTGGTATTTATCCTTGCAGCTCAGAAAGCTAGTTTTGTCTCTACACTGAGAGTCCAGCTATTGCCTGCATGATTTTTGGAAGCATTACCCAGGTGACAGACCCTTCCGCACTCCAAAGTTTACTAAGGGAATAGTGTTCATTCTTCTGTGTTTGTTTTCAGATATGCCATCCGCATTGAGGAGTTCACACTGAGGGATTGAACATTGCTATAAAAGGTCTATATATGGATAGAAAATATTCTTGTTTCATCAAGTAAGGTTCATCCCAGGGGTACAAGGATAGTTCAACATATGCAAATCAACCAATGTGATACACCACATAAACAAAATAAAGGATAAAAATCGTATGATTATATCAATTGATGCAGAAAAAGCATTTGACAAGATACAACATCTATTTATGATTAAAGCACTTAATAAAATGGGTATAGAAAAAAAATTAACATAATAAAGGCCATATATGACAAAATCTCAGCTAATATTAAAACTAAAGGTGAAAAACAGAAGCCCTTCATTCTACTTTCAGGAATGAGACAGGGTTGTCCCCTAACACCACTGCTATTCAACATAGCATTGGAAGTCCTAGCCAGAGCAATCAGGCAAGAGAAAGAAATAAAAGACATCTTAATGGGGAATGAAGAAGTTAAATTGTCACATTTTGCAGATGACATAAACCCTATAGAAAACCCTAAAGACTCCAACACAAAGCTATTAGAAACAATAAACAAACACAGTAAATTTACCAATGACAAAATCAACATACAAAAATCCATTGCATTCCTATATACTAACAATGAATCTCAGAAAAAGAAATTTAAAAAACAATTCCTTTTGCAATTGCAACAAGAAGAATAAAATACCTAAGACGAAAGTTAACCAAGGATTTGAAGGACCTATAGACTGAAAACAATAACACATTTTTAAAATAAATTGAAGACAACACAAAGAAATTGAAAGATATTCCATGTTCATGGATTGGAAGAATCAACAAAGTTAAAGTGGCCATATTACCCAGAGCAATATACACATTTAATGCAATCCCCATCAAAATCCCAATGGCAGTTTTTAAAGAAATAGAAGAAAAAAATCATCATATTCGTACAGAACTACAAAAGACCCCAAATACCCAAAGCAACCCTAAGGAAAAAGAATCATACTGGGGGTATCACACTCCCTGACTTCAGCTTATACTACAGAGCAACAATAATCAAAACAGCACAGTATTGGCAGAAAAACACACACAGACTAATGGAATAGAATTGAGAACCCAGAAATAAATCCACGTAAACATGGACAGATAATTTTCAACAAAGGAGCCAAAAATATACAATGGAGAAAGGAAAGCCTCATCAATAAATTGTGCTGGGAGAATTGGAAAGTCACATGTAAAAGAGTGGAACTAGACTACTGTCTGTCACCATGTACCAAACTTAACTCAAAATGGATCAAAGACCTAAACATAAGACCTGAAACAATAAACTACATAGAAGAAAACATAAGTACTAAACTTATGGATTTTGGATTCAAAGAGGATTTTATGAATTTTACTTCAAAGGCAAGGGAAGTCAAAGCTAAAATAAATGAATGGGACTATATCAAACTAAAAAGCTTCTGCACAGCAAAAGAAACCATTGACAAAATAAAGAGGCAACAACCGAATGGGAAAAGACATTTGCCAACAATGCCTCTGATAAGGGGCTAATATCTAAAATACATAAGGAACTCATACATCTCAACAACAACAAAAAAAAAACAACCCAATTAAAAATGGCCAGAGGACCTGAAGAGACATTACTCCAAAGAGGACCTACAGATGGCCAATAGACATAAAAAGATGCTCAACATCACTAATCATCAGAGAAATGCAAATGAAAACCACAATGAGATATCACCTCACCCCAGTCAGAATGGCTATCATCAACAAGTCAAATAGTAACAAGTGTTGGAAAGGCTGTGGAGAAAAAGGAACCCTCATACACTGTTGGTGGGAATGCAGATTGGTGCAGCCACTATGAAAGGCAGCATGGAGGTTCCTCAAAAATTTAAGAATAGAATTACCATATGACCCAGCAGTCTCTCTCCTGGGTATCTACCCAAAAGTCTGAAAACATTTATCCGTCAAGATATATGTGCTCTGATGTTCACTGCAGCTTTATTTGTGGTGGGCAAGAAATGGAAACAACCAAAGTGTCCTTTGATGGATGATTTGATAAAGAAGTTGCCTTGTATATACACAATGGAATCCTACTCTGCCATAAGATGAAATAGTGACTTTTGCAACAACATGGATGGATCTTGAGATTATTATACTAAGTAAAATACGTCAGACAAAAAAGTCATGAACCATGTAATTTCACTGATATGTGCTATATAAAACTAAAAACAACAAAGGAACAAGGCAAACAAATGAAGAAACAAAAACTCATAGACACAGACAATAGTTGAGTGGTTATCAAAGGGTAAGGGGGCAGGGAGGGGGTAGATGAGGGTAAAGGGGATCCAACATATGGTGATGGAAAGAGAACTGACTCTGGGTGGTGAACACACAATGTGAAATATAGATGATGTATTAAGAATTGTACACATGAAACATGTAATTTTACTAACCATTGTCAACCCAGTAAATTTTAATTTAAAAAAAGTTACCAAGAAAATATATTTTTTAAAAAATATGATTTACTTTTTTTTTTTAGTTTCAGGTGCACAAGACAAAGTAATACTTAAACACTTATCTTTCATATCCCTCACACTGTGTGAACCCCCCTCTGCCCATCCACTATCCCTCTGACATCGCACAGAGCCATTATATTTCCACTGTCTCTATTCCTAATGCTGTACTCCGCTTCTTGTAAGTACATACATATACACATATATACAGATACATACACAGACAACACACACACACATATGCATACAAACATATAGTTGACATTCATTATTGCTCAGCTTCAGGTGTACAGTGCAGTGATCAGGCATCTACATCATCCCTGAGGTGGTCTCCCTAATGGGACAAGTGTCCATCGGATACCCTGCAAAATCTTTACAACGTTATTGATTACATTCCCCAAATTAATTTTCAAAACCCCGTGGCCATCTTGTGTTTACTGACTGTTTTCTAACACCCTCACCTTCCCTTTTATCCCCACCCCTCTCCCATCTAGCAACCCTCAGTTTTTACTCTATGTCTCCAAAACTGTTTCTGATTAGTTCATTCACTTATTCTTTTCTTTAGATTCCACATATAAGTGAGATCATATGGTATTTGTCTTTCTCTGTCTGAATTATCTCACTTAACATAATGTTCTCTAGAACAATCCATGTTGTTGCAAATGATAAGATTTCTTTCTTCTTTATGGCTGAGTAACACTCCATTGTATAAATGTACCACAGTTTCTTAATCCAGTCATCTATCGATGGGCATTTCGGTTGTTTCCATGTCTTAGCTATTGTGTATAGTGCTGCAATAAACATAGGAGTGCACAAAGTTTTTTGAATTAAAATTTTTGATTTCTCCGGATAGATACCTAGGAATGGAATTGCTGGATCACAAGGTAGTTCCATATTCAGAGTTTTGAGATACCTACATACTGTTTTCCATAGTGGCTGCACCAAAGTGCAATCCCACCAACAGTGCACAAGCGTTCCCTTTTCTCCACATCCGTGCCAGCACTTGTTTGTTGATTTATTGATGATACCCACTTTGACTGGGGTGAGGTGGTATCTCATGGTGGTTTTTATTTGCATTTCTCTGATGGTTAGTGAGGTTGAGCATTTTTTCATATATCTGTTTGCCATCTGTATGTCCTTTTTAGAAAAATGTCTCTTCATGTCCTCTGCCCATTTTTTAATTGGGTTGTTTGTTTTTTTGGAGTAGAATGAGTTTTTCATAGATTTGTGATATTAACCCCTTATCTGATATATCATTGGCAAATATCTTTTCCCATTCAGTAGGATCTCTTTTTGTTTTATTGATGGTTTCTTTTGCTGCAAAGAAACTTTTTAGTTTGATGTAATCCCACATGTTTATTTTTTCTCTTACTTTCCTTGCACGACGGGACATATCAGTAAAAATCTTACTTCGGTTAATGTCTGTAAGCTTTCTTCCTATATTTTCTTCTAAAAATTTTATGGTTTCAGATCTTACATTTAAGTCTTTAAGCCATTTTCAATTTATTTTTGTATATGGTGTAAGGAGGAGGTCCAGCTTCATTTTTTTTTTTTTTGCATGTGTCTGTCCAGGTTTCCCAGCACTATTTATTGAACAGACTGTCTTTAACTGACCGTGCATTCTTGCTTCCATTGTCGTAGATTGAATGGCCATGTAGGCACAGATGTATTTCTGGACTCTCTATTCTGTTCCATTGATCTATGTGTCTGTTTTTATGCCAGTACAATGCTGTTTTGATTACTGTAGCCTTGTAGTATTATTTGAAGTCAGGTATTGTTATACCTCCCACTTTGTTCTCATTTCTCAAGATTGCTGAGGCTATCTGGGGTCTTTTATGGTCCCATATAAATTTTAGGATTATAAGTTCTATTTCTGTGAAAAACATCATTGATAGTTTGATAGGAATTGCGTTGAATCTGTATATTGCGTTAGGCAGTATGGACATTTTAACTATATTAATTCTTCCTATCCATGAACATGGTATGTGTTTTCATCTGTTTGTATCTTCTTTCATCTCTCTCTTTAGTGTCTTATAATTTTCTGAGTACAGATCTTTTACTTGTTTGGTTAAATTTATTCCCAGGTATTTTATAGTCTTTGGAGCAATTGTAAATGGGATTTTTAAAAAAATTTCTACTTCTGATGTTTTATTATTGATATATACAAATGCAACTGATTTCTGAATATTAATTTTCTATCCTGCTACGTTACCAAATTCATCTATAAGCTCTAATAGTTTCTTGGTGGAGTCTTTAGAGTTCTTTATATATAGTATCATGTCATCTGCATATAATGACAATTTTACTTCCTCCTTACCTATTTGGATGCCTTTTATTTCTTTTCCTTTTCTGATTGCTGTGGCTAAAACTTCCAGCTCTAGCCTATGTTGAATAGAAGTGGAGAAAGTAGGCAATCTTGCCTTGTTCCTGATCTTAGGGGGGATGGTTTTAGCTTTTCCCCATTGAGTATGATGTGAGCTGTGGGTTTGTCATATATGGCCTTTATTATGTTGAGATATGACCCCTCTATTCCCACTTTCTTAAGGGTTTTTATCATAAATGGCTGCTGGATTTTATCAAATGCGTTTTCTGCATCTATTGATATGATCATGTGATTCTTATTTTTCATTTTGTTAATGTGGTGTATCACATTAATTGATTTGTGGGTTTGAACTACCCTTGCATACTAGGGATGAATCCCACTTGATCATGGTGTATGATCTTTTTAATGTATTGCTGAATTCTGTTCGCTAATATTTTGTTGAGGATTTTTAAATTTATGTTCATTAGAGATATTGGCCTGTAGTTTTCTTTTTCTGTGGTGTCTTTGTCTGATTTTAGGATCAGGGTGATATTGGCTTCGTAAAAAGTGTTTGGGAGTCTTCCCTCCTTCTGAATTTTTGGAAGAGCTTGAGGAGAATAGGTGATAATTCTTTTTTGAACGTTTTGTAAAATTCACCTGTAAAGCCATCTGGTCCAGGGTATTTGTTTGTTGGGAGATTGTTGATTACTGATTCAATTTCCCTGGTGGTGATCAGTCTATTCAGGTTTTCCGTTTTTTCTCGAGTTAGCCTTGGAAGGTTGTACGCCTCTAGAAAATTGTCCATTTCTTCCAGATTGTCAAATTTTTTGCCATATAATTGTTCATAGTAATTTCTTACTTTTTTTTTTTTTTGTATTTCTGCAGTGTCTGTTGTCACTTCTATTTCATTTCTGATTTTATTAATTTGGGTCCTCTCTCTCTCTTTTTTAAATGAGTCTGGCTAAAGGTTTGTCAATTTTGTTTATCTTCTCTAAGAACCAACTCTAGGATTTATTGATCTTTTGTATTGTTTTTCTGGTTTCTGTTTCATGTATTTCTGCTCTGATCTTTATTATCTCCTTCCTTGTGCTCCCTTTGGGCTTATTTTGCTGTTCTTTTTCCAGATCCCTTAAGTGTGAAGATAAACTGTCAATTAGTGATGTTTCTTGTTTCTTTAGGTAGGCCTGCAATGCTATGAATTTCCCTGTTAGGACTGCTTTCGCGGCATCACATAGATATTGTGTCGTCGTTTTTTCACTTTTGTTTGTCTCGAGGTATCTTTTGATTTCTTCCTTGATCTCCTGTTTGACCCATTCATTATTTAGTAACATGTTATTCAGCCTGCATGAATTGGTGTGTCTTCCAGTTTTTTTTTTGTTTGTTTTTTTTAATCAGAAAAATATATTTATTGGTAATTCTCATGAGATCATATTTGATACATTTATATCATAGGATAACAAGTTCAAAACTATTGCTAAGTTATAAATATGGAATTTATGCAGAATTTGCGTGTATTGAATTTTATTTTGAAACTGCATGTGTGCCTATATTTGAATATTTATAATATTCCAGAAAAAGCACAGTGGAATGAGTTTTTTTTTTCTGTAGTTCATTTCTAATTTCATAGCACTGTGGTCAGAGAAGACAATTGGTATGAATTCAATTTTCTTAAATTTATCAAGACTTTTTTAGTGGCCTAACATATGGTCTATCTTGGAAAATGTTCCATGTGCGCTTGAGAAAAACATGTCTTCAGCAGCTTTGGGGTGAAATGCTCTGAAAATATTGATTAAATCCAAGTGGTCCAATGTGTCATTTAAGGCTGTTGTTTCCATATTGATTTTCTGTCTGGAAGACCTGTTTCTTGTTGTCAGAGGTGTGTTGAAGTCCCCTACTATGATAGTGTTACTGTTGATCTCTGTCTTTATGTCAGTCAGTATGTTTTACATATTTCGTTGCTCCTATGTTGGGTGCATAGATGTTTACTAGGGTTATGTCCTCTTGTCAGATCGATCCCTTTATTATGATATAGTGCCCATATTTGTCTTTTAATATGTTCTTCATTTTAAAGTCTATTTTGTCAGATATAAGTATTGAAACTCCAGATTTTTTCTCATTTCCATTTGCATGAAATATCTTACTCCAACCCTTCACTTTCAGCCTGTGTGTTTCTTTTCATCTGAGGTGAGTCTCTTGTATACAGCATATACAAGGGACTTGCTTTCCTATCCATTCAGCCACCCTATGTCTCTTGATTGGAGCATATAAGCTGTTTACATTTAAAGTGATTATTGATAGGTACATATTTATTGTCATTTTTTAATTTGTAGTTAAATAGTTTTCATCTTTCTTCTATTTACAGAAGTCCTTTTAGTACTTCTTGCAATGCTGGCTTGGTGGTAATAAATTCCTTTAACTTATTCTTTTCTGGGAAGCTCTTCATCTCTCCATCAACTTTAAATGATAGCCTTGCTGGATAAAGCAATCTAGGTTGTAGGCCTTTGTTTTCCATCACGTTGAGTATCTCCTGCCACTCCCTCCTGGCCTTCAATGTTTCTGTAGAAAAGTCATTTGATAGTCTTATGGGAATTCACTTGTATGTAACCCTCTGTCTTTCTCTTGCTGCTTTTAGCATTCTCTCTTTGTCTTTAACCTTTGCCATTTTAACTATAGTGTGTCTTGGTGTGGACCTGTTTCGGTTTATCCTGGTTGGAACTCTCTGCACTTCCTGGGCTTTTATGTTGGTTTCCTTCATAAGGTTAGGGAAGTTTTCAGACATTATTACCTCAAATATGTTCTCAATCCCTTGCTTCTTCTCTTCGCCTTCTGGTATTCCTACGATGCGCATGTTGTTGCGCTTGATGTTGTCCCAGAGGTCTCTTAAACCATCTTCATTGTTTTTTATTCTTTTTTCTTTCTGCTGTTCTGCTTGGGTGATCTCTGCTAACTTGTCTTCTAAGTCGCTGATTCGATCCTCTGCCTCATCTAACCTGCTGTTAATTCCTTCAAGTGAGGTCTTTATTTCAGTAATTGTGTTCTTTAGTTATAACTGGTTGTTCATTATGATTTCTCTATCCTTCTTTATGTCGTCTCTAAGCTCCTTAAACATTCTTATCATCAGTGTTCTGAACTCTGTCTCTGATAAGTTGGTTACCTCTGTTTCATTTGGTTCCATTTCTGGAGGTTCCATCTGTTCTTTTATTTGGGACATGTTTCTTTGTTTCCCCATTCTGGCTGACTTTCTGTGCTTGCTTCAATGTATTAGGTAAATCCCCTAGTGTTCTTAGTTGTTTCTGGGTTATCCTATGTAGTATGTGCCTTTTATATTTGACTTGCAGTACTTTGTTCTCCTCTGCATGTGCTCCAAAGGTGACTCTTGCATTGTGTATATTGTCCTGTTAAAGAAGATCTTTAATTGCTTTTCGCTTGTGAGTAGGTGGGGTTAACTCCCAGGCTGACTAGTTGTGAGTCAGACTCTGCCCACCGCAGGGTGTTCTGCTACGTGAGGGTTGACCACTTAAATGTGGTTTGGCCTCTATGGGCTCTTGTGCCTGTAGAGAATTCCCTCTGGGTGTGTCACTTGTAGGTCAAACGTGGTAGTACTCTGGTTTTGTCTGGAGTTGGCCTCTGGGTGTGTTGAATCTTCTGCCTCTTAAGCTGGACCTTGGTAGGGCAATTTCAGAACAGAGCAAATCACCAACCACAACAACAACAAAGAAGAAATCACATTTATTCACATGTAAAAACCGCCAACAACCCATACTCAACACAGGCAAAGATGTCAAAAATATAGAGACAAAACAAAACAAAACAAAACAAAACAAAACAAAAAAGGAGCACCAGTCTTGGCTTAAGCCCACCAAGTAATCTCCAGGTTGTCCTCTGCTGTACCAAAGAGTCCCCTGCCTATTGTGCAGGCAGAGCCAGTCACCTGTTGCCTCGAGTGATGTTGGGACTGCAGATTTAGGTGCGTGGGGCTGAGGGGTCTGGATGATAGTTTCTACAAAGTCAGTGCAGTTTCTGCCCTTGCCTGTACATGTGTGCACTGAAAGTAGCATCACCAGCCCTGTGTCCAGTTCTCCTGAGTCTTAGGGCACTTCTTCCCTGTGTGTGTGTGTGTGTGTGTGTGTGTGGCGGCAGGACGTTTCTGAGCTGCTGGAAGCCCAGAGCTGCATCTGCCGCCTACTGCTGATCCCTGGGAGTGCCTCTGCAGTTGTAATTGCCCCACCAAAAGGGTGGGGGCTGGGAATGGAGGGGTCTTCTCTCTCCCAGCCCAGCCGTGTCACACTCTTCCCGCAGGCTAGAAAAGGTGATTGCTAGGGGTGGAGGAGTCTCTTCTCTCCTAGCCCAGCAAAAATCACACTCTTCCCAGACTCTTCCCTGGGTCTGAGATGCACACTGGTCTTCCCAGATCCTGAGCACTAAGGCTCCTCTGTAATCTGACACTACTCCTCAGTTCAGGGGCCAGTTTAAATCTCTGGAAGGGCAGGGGTAGGATTGGAAGAGGGGGAGGAGGGGCC
Source organism: Rhinolophus hipposideros (assembly GCF_964194185.1). Taxonomy (NCBI): domain Eukaryota; kingdom Metazoa; phylum Chordata; class Mammalia; order Chiroptera; family Rhinolophidae; genus Rhinolophus; species Rhinolophus hipposideros. The sequence continues at coordinate 50,379,506 of NC_138046.1, read as the reverse complement.
CAGGTATGGAGTTTGTGTCCTTTGTCCGACCTAGGGCCCAACTGGCTGACCCCTCAGCGGGAGAGATCAGCTGTGGGACACAGGGAAAGAGCCCACCTCCTCGCTTTTGTCTTCTCTGTTCCATCCTGGGATCCCCTGCGTCTCTGCAGCTGCAGATGCTGGCGGCATTTCCACAGCCACAGATGTGGGCTGCGTCTCCACTCTGCTCCCTTCCCTCTTCCCCTGTTCGCCCAATTTGCCCACCTTCAAGTAATCCTTGCATGAGTCTCTTAGCTGCTCTGCATGATGAGCAGAGTCCTTTGATGGGTTATAGATGTTTAGTCTGTGATAAGATTGGGAGGAGAACTCAAAAAGTGCGCCCCACTGCCGCCATTCCTATGACATCACTCCAAGAAAATATTCTTGTTTCATTTTTTTTCCTACTTTCAGTTTCCAAAATTAGACGCTGAGAAAAGGATCTGGGTACAGGTGGTTTATTTGAGTGAGAACCTCAAGAAGCACAGGAAGGAAATGGGGAAAGTGAGACAAAGAAAGGAGAAAAGCTAATAAGGAGTGTGTTAATGAGCAAGTTACCCTACGGGCAAGCAGTACCCAGTCCTATTGGAGATTTTCTGAGAAATCATGTGGAACATGTCTCAGAATCATCCTGCTGGAGGATGCAGAGTCAGTGATGTTTATCCATGGACTTCCATCCCCATTGGCTGAAGGTTAGCCCCAGTGGGGTTAACTACCTGCCCTTTCAGGTTGCATATGGCTGAGGCAGAGCCGGCTTTCAATGTACCCCAGAAAAACTCAGACAGAGAAGATAGAAAAGTCATTTGAGGTGGGAAAGTCATGGCACTTATCTTTCAAATTATAGCTGCAGATGAAATCAAGTGGGCCAGAGGTCTATAGAGTGGGTTATCAACAGCAACTGGTGCATTATTGGAAACAAGTATGATAGACCGTGAGGCCTCAATGGACACATGAACAAAGGACATGAAGTGGCAAATTGTACACAAAAAAATGTAAATGGCCAACAATTAAATTTTTTAGGTGTTTAACCCTGGTAGTAATCAATGAACTATAAATATAGAGATGCTATTTTCTTTTTTGCCTGAAAAATTAGCAAAAGTCTATTCTTTTTTTCAATTAAAAAAGACATTTATATTATCACTCTTTGCAGATGACATGATGCTATATATAGAAAACCCTAAAGACTCCACCAAAAAGCTATTAGAAACAATCAATGAATACAGTAAAGTTGCTGGCTACAAAATCAACGTACAAAAGTCCATTGCTTTCCTATATACCAACAATGAAATCTCAGAAAAAGAGATAGAAAAAACAATTCCTTTTGCAATTGCAGCAAAAAGAATAAAATACCTAGGAATAAACTTAACCAAGGATGTGAAGGATTTATATGCTGAAAACTATAAGACATTTTTAAAAGAAATTGAAGAAGACACAAAGAAATGGAAAGACATTCCATGCTCATGGATTGGAAGAATCAACATAGTTAAAATGGCCATATTACCCAAAGCCATATACAGATTTAATGCAATCCCCATTAAAATCCCAATGGCATTTTTTAAAGAAATAGAACAAAAAATCATCAGATTTGTTTGGAACCACAAAAGACCCCGAATAGCCAAAGCAATATTAAAAAAAAAGAACAATACTGGAGGTATCACACTCCCTGATTTTTGCTTGTACTACAGGGCTACAATAATCAAAACAGCTTGGTATTGGCGGAAAAACAGACACATAGACCAATGGAATAGAATTGAGAACCCAGAAATAAAACCACATAAATATGGACAGATAATTTTTGACAAAGAAGCTAAAAACATACAATGGAGGAAAGACAGCCTCTTCAATAAATGGTGCTGGCAGAATTGGATAGCTACGTGCAAAAGAATGAAACGGGACTGCTATCTGTCACCATGTACCAAAATTAATTCAAAATGGATCAAAGACTTAAGCATAAGACCTGACACAATAAACTGCATTGAAGAAAACATAGGTACTAAACTTATGGATCTTGGGTTCAAAGAGCATTTTATGAATTTGACTCCAAAGGCAATGGAAGTAAAAACTAAAATAAACAAATGGGATTATATGAAACTGAAAAGCTTCTGCACAGCAAAAGAAACTATTGACAAAATAATGAGGCAACCAACTGAATGGGAGAAGATTTTCGCAAACAGTTCCTCTGATGGGGGGCTAATATCCAAAATATACAAGGAACTCATGAAACTCAACAACAAAAAAACAAACAACCCAATTGAAAAATGGACAGAGGACCTGAGACATTTCTCCAAAGAGGATATACAAATGGCAAATAGACATATGAAGAAATGTTCAACATCGCTAATCATCAGAGAAATGCAAATGAAAACCACAATGAGATATCACCTCACCCCAGTCAGAATGGCTTTCATCAACAAAACAAATAGTAACAAGTGTTGGAGAGGCTGTGGAGAAAAAGGAACTCTCATACACTGTTGGTGGGAATGCAGACTGGTGCAGCCGCTATGGAAAGCAGTGTGGAGGTTCCTCAAGAAATTACAAATAGAATTACCATATGACCCAGCAATCACTCTCCTGGGTATCTACCCCAAAAATATAAAAGCATTTCTCTATAGAGACACGTGTACGCCAATGTTCATTGCAGCTTTGTTTACGGTGGCCAAGACATGGAAACAACCAAAATGTCCTTCGATAGATGAATGGATAAAGAAGTTGTGGTACATACACACAATGGAATACTATTCGGTGTTAAGGAAAGATGATATAGGAGCATTTGTGACAACATGGATGGATCTCGAGAGAATAATGCTAAGTGAAATAAGTCAGACAGAAAAAGCAGAGAACCCTATGATTTCACTGATATGTGGTATATAAACCAAAAAGAACAAGACAAACAAATGAGAAACAAAAACTCATAGACACAGACAATAATTTAGTGGTTACCAGAGGGTAAGGGGGTGGGGGGTGGGTGATGAGGGTAAAGGGGATCAAATATATGGTGATGGAAGGAGAACTGACTCTGGGTGGTGAACACACAATGGGATTTATAGATGATGTAATACAGAATTGTACACCTGAAATCTATGTAAATTTACTAACAATTGTCACCCCAATAAAATTAATTAAAAAAAAGACATTTATTGATGGGTCACACTCTCATTCACTGCAGGTGGGATTGCCAATATGCACACTTTTCTGAGAAGCATTATTTCAATATGTGTCAAGAACTTTAACAGTTTTTACATCTTTCAACTTTGAGTAATTTCTGATAAAAGATAAGGCTGTGATCTCAGTGTTATTTATCACACTAAATAATAGAGGGAATGTTTAAAATAATTACAATATAGTCATGTAATAAAAAATAGCAAGCCACAAAATCATGTTTTCCAATGTTCAGTGCCATTGAATTGTTCATGATATAATATTAAGTTAAAAAGGTAATCCAAAATTGTACATATAATATGATCCCGACTATATTTTTTCAATTCGAAGATGATGTAGATTGTAAGACATTGGTTTATTAATCATGTTTGGGGAACAAAACACTATCTTTAGTATAACTAAAATTTATTCGGCTGACAGTAACATACATATATCCATATAATTATATACTACTTTCTTCTTCAAGAACCCTACCAAAAGTAGAGTCTAAGCTTTCTTCACATTTCAGAGTCTAGAGAGTCTTCTGAGTTGTGTTTGGCCATTGGTAGTGATGCAGCATAATGTGCTGACATGTGGCTGCTTTTCATAACCCTGACTTGTGATTATGTGACAAATCATATCAAAGCATGTTGAAGAATCCCAGTAATGTATCTGCCTTTCCTGTTTGGTTAACCTCATAGTTTATTTTTTTTTCAATCCAATTACATTAGCTAGAAATCAATGTTTCTCTTGAAAGTCACTTGGAAGCTTTTGACAGATAGACGTTCAATTCCTGAGTAATAGTCCCTCACAATGCATGAAACGGTCACACAAACATTTCCTAGCTTTGAAAATTGCATGCTCTATTCCAAGAGATTTGGCAATTTCTACTGCTTTTAATTGTGTTGTCTGGTGTATGACAGGCAATATTCTGCAGACACAATACTTTTTCTTTTCAATGATGCATCATAGCGTAATTTTTAGAAGACATTTTAAGTGACAATTAGGGAGAAAACCAAATATAAGTTAAAATTTTAAACATGAATGGTGCTACCAAGGCAAATAACTCAATTGAAGTGACAATCAGATGAGCAAATATCCTCTATGCCCAACTACGTATGTATGTACTAAGCAATGACAATATCACAGTGGATTCCTCTGCCTGGCCATTTGCAAGTCACTTTTGACATCCATTATAAAATGCATCCTGATTTAAGAAATGAAAAATATGTATCTTAGAATGCAGGAAATGTAGTATGAAATATGTACACATTGTTTATACACTCAGAGAAAAAAAGACAAAAGGAAACATACCAAAATGCTACAGCAGTTGTCTCTAAATTGTGTATATTTTTTCTTATCTTCATTTTTCTAAATGTCTGAAATAAGCTTGTATTATTGTTAAATTGTGAAAAATCATAGATGTTTAAAAAGATGGCTCTTTGTATTTTGAAGGTTGTTGCTCCCTATTGGGAGATAAAAGGTTGATATAGAGAAGGACAAACTTGAATCTGAATCAGATGGTACTTGAAGGACCATCGTAATCTTTGGATCTTTTTGGCCTGAGAGAACAAATAAACAAGTACTCTCAACTCAGAGATGACTTAAGTGAAGAAACGAATCAAAAACTCTGAGGCTACATTTATCATTTCAGTCCAGTTTCTGACTTGTCACACAATTTTGACAAGGCACTTATCTCTCATACTTGTTATCTCTGCTGTAAATGGAGAGAATACCTCTACCCTTCCTCTTCATGGTAATGGCAGAAATGAGGTTAAAAACATAAACAAAAATATTAATCAAATACATCACAATTCTGCTTGTGTTTCCATAAGCAATGCAAATATAGATCAATAATTTATATTAGCTGGTAACTATTTTGGGGCTGATGCCTGAAGACTGCTTTTGTCCTTGCAGCCCATTTCTGAAGAGGATCTCACCAGAAAGTTTCCTCAGGGTGTGTGGGAATGTGTGCATGGGGTTATGTGTGGTGGGTATGAGTGGAGATGTGTGGGCTAAGGGGATGGGTATTCGGAGGTGTGGGAGGTATGGAGGTCTGTGTTGGGACGTTGGGGTGTGGGGGTGGGTGTCATATATTGGTTGTGTCTTTGTGTGGGGGTGATTGTGGGAGTGATTGAGAGCATGCACACACACACATTGGGAAATGCATGATCAGGAGTGGGGGCGGGGAATGGTGATTACAGAGCCACGGGACTGAAAGTCTGCACATGGTTCTGTTTCTTGGGCTTGAGGAAATGCCAGGGCTTGTGTAATTTCTGCATGGGCACAGGCAAATGAATTCTACACTGTTAGCCCTTGGATGTACCATCCAGCTGAGAGAACTTAATTGCAGCAAGTTAACATGGTCCCAGTTCCCCACTACCTGTTGCTGCAGAGAACGGCCTGGGAAATTTGCTCCACCTTACATACTCCTGCTAAGTCTCATTCACAGGCCTGACTCCTAAAGCAAAGAGGGGTGACAGAGAAACAGGGCTACCAAACAGGAGCTCTGGCAACAGGAAGCAGATCTGCAGTGTAGCCCTCAGGAAATATGCACTGAAGAGTAGCAATACTTTAATTCTTTTCAACAGCCCAAGGTTGTGCACAGTGGGGTTTGGAGGAGTCTGGACTACTTGGTTCATGTTTAGCACACTGTAAACTGTTAAAAACCTGTACTTGCTATTATTCTCATCACCATCATCATTATTCCCACCACAGAAAGGTCCTGTGATCAATACCCTGTCCAGGCAGGGTTTCCACCATCACCCCACCCCAACCCTGATAGCTTAGATCACTCCTTCAAGGTAAAGCAGTAAAGACACTCTCAAGATGCAGATGTTTTCTGGAAGATGATCTGCCTCAAGTCTTTCTCATCCACCAATAACTTCGCAATGAATGGGCAGCTGGGGTGGTGGTCCAGAGAACTACAAGACTCAGGAAGAAGGTGCCAGAAATGAGGTAGCTTGGGCTTCACAAGGTTGCCTCTGACAAGCCAGCCTGTAGTGTTGGTAAGCAGGGCAATGGTGGGAACTGAACCAAGACCGCACCCCAAGCTGGCTTGCTGTCTAGGTCTGTAGGGATCAGGATCGGGGAGAGAAGAAAGCAGCAGAAGCCAGGAGGAGCATCATACCTCAGCCTCCAAGCCAAGAAGACCCTAGGTTTTGGGAGAGGGAGTTGATCTGGACTGTCCTTCCCCTTCCTGGGCTCTCAAGTGTCGTTGGGGGAGACCTAAGGCAGTGTGTGTGTGTGTATGTATGTGTTTGGGTGAGGAGGAAGGCTTGTGCTCCCCAGAAGCAAGCAGGACACTGCTTTGGACAATCCAGTGGGATACAATAATTGATTGCCTTCTTGCTGCAAAATCAAAATGGCTTTTGATGTTCAGCCATTCATTGCTGTAACTGGAATAATAACACAATTCATTTTAGCTGCAGCCCTGCAAATGGATGGCTTTAATAATGGCTAATTTGGGATGATGAATGTGCCATTTGGGGGTGACATTAGTGCTGAATAAGGAGAAGGGCGTGCAAGAGACAGAGGGAAGAAGGGATGAGTTATGCGAGACTAGCTATGTTTGCTAACTTCCAAGGCTGCAAGCCCTTTAATTCCAATGTGCAGTATTGATTGAGCAAGCACTTCCTCCCTCTCTACCTGGCACTGGGCTGAGGGTTGGGGTAAATTCTGAACAGATTCATGACTAGGGTGACCATATATCCTGGTTCCCCTGGGACAGTGTTGGTTTATGCTGGAACCCAGCACAATTATTAGTAGCCCCCTTGCTCCCCCATCCCATACACACACCACTCTTGAAAATGTCTTGGTTTGGGTGATAAGTTACATTATCATTGTTTGTGGCTCCCTATCTCTGTTTCATGAGCATACAGCTTTTCTGGGAAGACTAGACTTATTTATGCACATGGAGTAATTATAGCATGTCAGGAGATAGTATGTAACCAATAGATGAATCAAATGAGTGCGAGCACCAAAATGGATGCTTACAAGTTTGAAATTGAAGATGACTGTGGATTTCAAGTCATTGAAGAAGACATTGAAGAAGACTTTCACACACATAGGAATAATAAATCTCAATATGCTATTTCACTTGATCTTCACGACAAACTTCATGTGACCCGCATCTTATATATAAGGAACTAGAAGCCCAGAGAAAAAAGATGATTGCTCAAAGTCACTCAGCTAGTGAGTGATTGAATTAGGATTCGAATTCAGGACTGTTTTAACTTAAAAACCAACTATATTTATCCTTTAGAACAGACAGAACAGGCATCAGGGCTGGCTAGAGGAATCAAGGAAGCCCATGAAGGAAGTATACTGTTATTAAGGAATGAATTCACAGGTAAAAGAGAATAAAATAAAAAGTGGAAGATATAAGGCTGAGAAGACAAAGAAAGAAATTTAAGTGAGATAGGATTAACTGGGGATGATTTACAGAGGAGGTGAGTTTTGTGCTAGGCTTGAAATTACTGACGAATATGGATTAACACTGATCAAAGAAAGGGCTTTCACATGCATGGAAATGACAAACTCTAAAACGTGGTACTATTTCTTGGGAATGAGGAGGTGGATGAAAGTGGGGTAAATAGGAGATGCCAATCATATGTGTAAGGTTTTATTTCTTAAACACAGTGGTAAATAAATGGGTATTTATTATACCATTTGATATATATTATACAGCTGAACATTTCATAATAAAATATTTTAATAAGAGATTGGTCTTCACAGATGAAGAAATGTTTTAACCAGAAGCCTTTTGTCTGGCATAGGATTTTTTTTTTAAATTTATTAGTTTCAGGTGTACAAGACAAGGTAATACTTAGACGTTCATCATTTATATCCCTCACACTGTGAACCCCCCTCCCCCCATCCACTATCCCTCCGACCTCACACTGAGCCATCACATTATATATATAAAATTATAGTTGACATTCATTAATGTTTAGCTTCTGGTATACAATGCCATAATGTTTAGCTTCTGGTGTACACCACAGTATCCCTGAGGTGGTCTCCCAAATAGGACGCATGTCCATCGGATACCCAACAAAATCTTTACAACATTATTGAATACGTTCCTCAAATTAATTTTCAAAAAACCCTGAGGCCATCTTGTGGTTACCAGCTGCTTCCTAATCCCTTCACCTTTCCCCTTATCCCCTTATCCCCGACCCCCACCCCACCCATCTAACAACTCTCGGTTTTTTCTTTGTGTCCCCAAAACTGTTTCTGATTAGTTCATTCACATATTCTTTTCTTTAGATTCCGCATATAAGTGAGATCATATGGTACTTGTCTTTCTCTTTCTGACTTATTTCACTTAACATAATGTTCTCTAGATCCATCCATGTTGTTGCAAATGATAAGATTTCTTTCTTCTTTATGGCTGTGTAATACTCCATTGTATAAATGTACCACAGCTTCTTAATCCAGTCATCTACCTATGGGCATTTCGGTTGTTTCCATATCTTGGCTATTGTGTAAAGTGCTGCAATAAACAAAGGAGTGCATACTGATTCTTGAATTGGAGTTTTGGATTTCTCTGGGTAGATGCCTAGGAGTGGAATTACTGGATCATAGGGTACTTCCATTTTCAGATTCCTGAGATACCTCCATACTGTTTTCCATAGTGGCTGCACTAATCTGCAATCCCACCAACAGTGCACTAGCGTTCCCTTTTCTCCACATCCGCGCCAGCATTTGTTGTTTGTTGATTTATTGATGATAGCCATTATGACTGGAGTGAGGTGGTACCTCATTGTGGTTTTTATTTGCATTTCTCTGATGGTTAGTGAGGTTGAGCATTTCTTCATATGTCTTCTTGCCTTCTGTATGTCCTTTTTAGAAAAATGTCTCCTCAAGTCCTCTGCCCATTTTTTAATTGGGTTGTTTGTTTTTTTGGAGTTGAGTAGAGTAAGTTTTTTATAGATTTGTGATATTAATGCCTTATCAGATATATCATTGGCAAATATCTTTTCCCATTCAGTAGGATCCCTTTTTGTTTTATTGATGGTTTCCTTTGCTGTAAAAACATTTTTTAGTTTGATGTAATCCCACATGTTTATTTTTTCTCTTACTTCCCTCGCGCGAGAAAATATATCAGTGAAAATCTTACTCCGGGTAATGTCCATGAAGTTTCTTCCTATATTTTCTTCTAGATATTTTATGGTTTCAGATCTTACATTTAAGTCTTTCAGCCATTTTGAATTTATTTTTGTATATGGTGTAAGGAGGTGGTCCAGCTTCATTTTCTTGCATGTGTCTCTCCAGGTTTCCCAACAGCACTAATTGAACAGACTGTCTTTACCCCATCGTACATTCTTGCTTCCATTGTCGTAGATTAAATGGCCATATAGGCATGGATTTACTTCTGGACTCTCTATTCTGTTCCATTGATCTATGTGTCTATTTTTATGCCAGTACCATGCTGTTTTTATTACTGTAGCCTTGTAGTATAGTTTGAAATCAGGTATCGTTATACCTCCCACTTTGTTCTTATTTCTCAAGATTGCTGAGGATATCTTGGGTCTTTTATGGTCCCATATAAATTTTAGTATTATATGTTCTATTTCTGTGAAAAACATCATTGGTAGTTTGATAGGAATTGCGTTGAATATGTATATTGCCTTAGGCAGTATGGACATTTTAACTATATTAATTCTTCCTATCCATGAACATGGAATGTGTTTCAATCTATTTATGTCTTCTTTCATTTCTTTCTTCAGTGTCGTATAATTTTCTGAGTACAGATCTTTTACTTCTTTGGTTACATTTATTCCCAGGTATTTTATAGTCTTGGAGCAATTGTAAATGGAATTGTTATTTTAATTTCTCCTTCTGATATTTTATCATTGGTATATACAAATGCAACTGATTTCCGAATATTAATTATATATCCTGCTACTTTACTAAATTCATCTATCAGTTCTAATAGTTTCTTGGTGGAGTCTTTAGGGTTCTCTATATATAGTATCATATCATCTGCATATAATGATAATTTTACTTCCTCCTTACCAATTTGGATGCCTTTGATTTCTTTCTCTTGTCTGATTGCTGTGGCTAGAACTTCCAGCACTATGTTGAATAGAAGTGGAGAAAGTGGGCAACCTTGTCTTGTTCCTCATCTTAGGGGGAATGGTTTTAGCTTTTCCCCATTGAGTATGATGTTATCTGTGGGTTTGTCACATATGGCCTTTATTATGTTAAGATATGATCCCTCTATCCCCAATTTCTTAAGGGTTTTTATAATAAAAGGTTGCTGTATTTTATCAAATGCTTTTTCTGCATCTATTGATATGATCATGTGATTCTTATTTTTCATTTTGTTAATGTGGTGTATCACATTAATTAATTTGCAGATGTTGAACCACCCCTTCATACCAGGGATGAATCCCACTTGATCATGGTGTATGATCTTTTTAATGTATTGCTGAATTCTGTTCGCTAATATTTTGTTGAGAATTTTTGCATCTATGTTCATTAGAGATATTGGCCTGTAGTTTTCTTTTTTTGTATTCAATAATGTTGTAAAGATTTTGTTGGGTATCCGATGGACATGCGTCCTATTTGGGAGACCACTTCAGGGATACTGTGAATGCCTGATCATGGCATTGTACACCAGAAGCTAAACATTAATGAATGCCAACTATAATTTTATATATATAATGTGATGGCTCAGTATGAGGTCGGAGGGATAGTAGATGGGGGAGGGGGGTTCACAGTGTGAGGGATATAAATGATGAATGTCTAAGTATTACCTTGTCTTGTACACCTGAAACTAATAAATTAAAAAAATCTAAATTTATATTGAAAGAAGAAAAAGAAATAATTGTCTTCTTTTCCCTGAAATATGCCCCAGTGCCTTTACCAGTCCATTATGAAAAATCTTTGTTGCGAAGAAGGAAGAGAAAACAAGTTTCTGCAAAGCAATGAAGGAGCACCTTCTTCGAAGTGACATACTTTCTAAGCCAGCCTAGTTCCCCATTACTGAGTCAGGGTGCTATTATCAATAATATACTCTTGTGGCTTTTACTGGGATTACAATAAATGAGCTTGTGTACATAAAAAAAATAATAATAAAACATCAGAAGGAGAAATTTTAAAAAATCCCATTTACAATTGCTCCAAAGACTATAAAATACCTGGGAATAAATGTAACCAAAGAAGTAAAAGATCTGTACTCAGAAAATTATACGACACTGAAGAAAGAAATGAAAGAATATATAAATAGATGGAAACACATATCATGTTTATGGATAGGAAGAATTAATATAGTTAAAATGTCCATACTGCCTAAGGCAATATACATATTCAACGCAATTCCTATCAAACTACCAACGACGCTTTTCACAGAAATAGAACATATAATCCTAAAATTTATATGGGACCATAAAAGACCCCGGATAGCCTCAGCAATCTTGAGAAATAAAAACAAAGTGGGAGGTATAACAACACCTGACTTCAAATTATACTACAAGGCTACAGTAATCAAAACAGCATGGTACTGGCATAAAAATAGACACATAGATCAATGGAACAGAATAGAGAGTCCAGAAGTAAATCCATGCCTATATGGCCATCTAATCTACGACAATGGAAGCAAGAATGTACGATGGGGTAAAGACAGTCTATTCAATAAATGGTGCTGGGAAACCTGGACAGACACATGCAAAAAAAATGAAGCTGGACCACCTCTTTACACCATATACAAAAATAAATTCAAAATGGCTTAAAGATTTAAATGTAAGATCTGAAACCATAAAATACCTAGAAAAAAATCAATTGTATTTCTATACATTTATCAGAATAATCTGAAAAAGAAATTATGAAAATCTATTTACAATAACATTTAAAAATGAAATACTGTCGGGACAGAGTCCCAGAGACTAGTTTCCAGGCTGTCAGCCTCATGTGGAAAGGTGCTGGCTCCGGTAGTAGATGGCCATCAACTGTGACTAGTTGGCCAGCAGCTGTTACCAGTTTGCCATTAGGTACTGCTATAACTCCCATGGTTAAGCTAGCAAGTGGGGATTGCAGCTAGCAAGTGAGGTTGGTTGGCAGAGAGAAGTGGACGGTAGGTTGCAGATCCTGTGGCTCCTGCTTCCTATGTCTCCAACCCAGCTGCCAGCGAGAATATAGTGGTATGACTCCCCTATCTATGGCTCCATGGGGTTTCCTTTTTGGCCTCACCATATCCTGCATTCTTGTGTAGGGAGCGGGAGCTGAGACCCAGCATGACAAATACTCAGGGATAAGTTTAAGAAAAGAACTGCAAAAGTTATTCTCTGAACAGTATAAGACATTAATGATATTCAAGAAGCTCTAAATAAATAGCTGTCATGCGGGGGACCCTGCTTGCTGCGCCATTTGTCATGTGGCGCGGCCTGCGGGGTCTCAGCTCCTGCTCCCCACATAAGAACACAGGATATGGCTAGGCCATATCAACATTGTACTGGAGGCTCTGGCCAAAGCAATTAAACAAGAAACAGAAATAAAAGGCATTCAGATTAGAAAGGTGGAGGCAAAAACAATCTCTATTTGCAGATGACATGATCTCACATATAGAAAACCCCAAAGAATGCACACACACACACACACACACACACACACAAAATTAGAGCTAATAGATTAATTCAGCAAAGTTACAGGATGCAAGATTGATACATAAAAATCAATTGTATTTCTATACATTTACATGAATAATCTGAAAATGAAATTAGGAAAATGAAAAAGGAACACCCACAGAGCCATAGATAGGGGAGTCATACCACTATAGACTCCTTGGAGGCACTATAGTCTCACTGGAGGCTGGATCCACACAACCTGCAACCTTCCGTCCGCTTCTCTGCCTGCCAACCAACCGACTGACCAACCAACGCAACCGCAGCAGTTATATCAGTGGCTAATTGGCTAATTGGTTACAGCAGATGGCCAACTAGTCACAGTTGATGACCATCTACTACCCGAGTCAGCACCTTTCCACATGAGACCGAGAGCCTGGAAACTGCTCTCTGGGACTCTGTCCCCACAATAACAAAACAGCACATATTCATGGATTGGACGGTTTAACGTCGTTAAGATGGGATTATTCCCCAAACTGGTCTACAGATTCAACACAATCTCTATCAGAATCCCAGTTGACTTCTTTGAAGCAATTGACAAGCTGGTTCTAAAATTCACAGGGGATTGAACTGATCTAGAATGGCTGAAACAATCTTGAAAAGGAAGAACAAAGTAGGAGGACTCACAGTTTCTGATTTAAAAGTGTGATTCCCAGGGAACAGCATCAATATCACCTGGGAACATGTTAGAAACACAAATTCTCAGTTCCTGCCCCACACCTACTACTGATACAGGCTCAAATTGGAGCATCACTTCTGGCTTAGACTGCAAACTAGATTAACGATACAGGATGGATTTAATTTGCTTTTTGAACCTCCCATTCTCTAGATACTTTTTTCTTCCTCACTACTCACAAGATAAAAAGGAAGACAAAAACATACTGATGGAGAGGATATATAAAGCCCTGTTTCCTAATTCGAAGGAACTCCCTTTCCACTTTACCCTTTGCATTTATCTGTTCTGACCAGCTATTTTGAATAGGACCCATGGTTGGTCTAATTTGATTTACATTGAGTACTTATTTCTCTCATGGCTTGTTGCTACCATTAAAAGCCTCAGCACAGAAAACAGAACATTTGGAATACAATATGAATATGCATTTTGAACAGAGATTTAGTTTCATTAAAGTCATTGACATGGTTTGTTCTACAGCTCTGATTTCAGTTCCAATTGTGAAGACTCAGGGAAGGTGTTATGCGGGGCAGCCTGCGGGGTTTCTGCTCCTGCTGCCCACATAAGAATGCAGGATGTGGCTAGACCAAAAAGGAACACCCACGGAACCATAGATAGGGGAGTCATACCAGTATATTCTTGCTGGCTGCTGGGTTGGAGACACAGGAGGCAGGAGCCACACTATCCGCAATCCACACTCAACTGCTTACTAGCTCAGCCACCATCTTCTTGCTCGCCCCCATTTGCTGCTGGCATAGCCACAGCAGTTATATTAGTGGCCAATGGCTCAATGGTTATAGCTGACGGCCAACTAGCCACAGTTGATGGCCATCCAATCAGTTGATGGCCATTTACTACCTGAGCCAGCACCTTTCCACGTGAGGCCGAGAGCCTGGAAACTGCTCTCCTGGCTCTGTCCCCACAGAAGGCGAACAGATTTCAGAAAATAAAGAAAGAAATAAAGGGTGGGGGAGGGGGAGAGATTCTGTCATGCAGGGTGTCATGTGGGGTCTCAGCTCCCACTCCCCACATAAGAATGCAGGACATGGTGAGGCCAAAAAGGAACACCCATGGAGACATAGATAGGGGAGTCATACCACTATATTCTCGCTGGTGGCTGGCTTGGAGACATAGGAGGCAGGAGCCACATGATCCACAACCTGCCCTCCACTTCTCTGTCAACCAACCTCACTTGCTAACTGCAATCTGCTCTTGCTGGCTCAGCCACCATCTTCTTGCTTGCCCCCCATTTGCTGCTAGCGTAGCCACTGCAATTAGTGCCCAATGACTCACTGGTTACAGCTGATGGCCAACTAGCCACAGCTGATGGCCATCCAATCACAGTTGATGGCTATTTACTACCTGAGCCAGCACCTTTCCACATGAGGCCGAGAGCCTGGAAAGTTCACTCCTGGCTCTGTCCCCACAGATACACACCCCACGTGGTGTGGGAACAGAGCCCCAAAGCGTAGTTTCCAGGCTCTGAGCCTCGCATAGAAAGGTGCTGGCTCAGGTAGTAAATGGCATCAACTGTGATTGGATGGCCATCAGCTGTGGCTAGTTGGCCATCAGCTGTAACCAGTGAGCCATTGGGCACTAATATAAGTGCCGTGGCTATGCTAGCAGAAAATGGGGGCTAGCGAGAAGATGGTGGCTGAGCCTGCAAGCGGAGCAGTGAGGGTTGCGAACAGTGTGGCTCCTGCTTCCTGTGTTTCCAACCCAGCCACCAGCAAGAATATAGTAGTATGACTCCCCTACCTATGGCTCTGTGGGTGTTCCTTTCTGGCCTCACCATGTCCTGCATTCTTATGTGGGGAGAAGGACCAGAGAACCCTCAGGCCACCCCACAAGACAGCAAGTCAAAGCCAAAGAGCTAAATTAGCCAGGCGGTTTACAGCAAAGGGAGCAGGGGAACACAGGAAGCATAATTAAGTTGTGGAGCCCTCACCAGGGAAGGAGGAGACTGGGGATCAGCAGGGCTGGCTGAGGGTCTGGATAGGAGACCACAAATGGGAAGGAGCTCTGCGGGAGAAGCCAAGAGGGCATAGCAGGGCCCAGGTCTCAGCCTCGGGGCTGGTGGCATAGACAGCTAAAGGACTTCCCAGCCAGAGCAATGGCTCCGTCAAAGGCTTGCTGGGAGAATATTCCGGCACCCACCCGTGTACCTGCCAGTCTGAGGGAGATGGAGGGAACAAAGTGTTGAATGAGCCTCCTGCTCACCCTCACAGCGCCCCAAAACCCGCATGTAGCTCTCTTCCTTTCCCCAGCTTTCCTCCAGCTCAAGGCTAGGCATAAAGTCTTCTCAGAAAAAGCCACTCTCCTTTGTGGGCTTTGTGACTTTTTAATGAACTCTTTCTTCTTCTTTCTCATCCTAGAGTCTTATTAGGGGCTGAGTGGACCTGCCCGGGACCAGAGTCTTAGTCAGCACAGAGCATGTGTGCTCTATGCTTTTTGTTTTCCCACTGTGACAAGTGTGGGCCTCCTACCTCCTCTTGGTTCCTACCTGACAAGAATCCCAGAGCATCTCAAGGAGGAAGAGCAGGAGCTTCAGTGACCTGGAGGGATGAGAAGGGGGGCCCTATGGCAGTGGGATGGCAGGCACTCCAGACCAGGCAGGAGTGTGCCATTAGCCAACAATAACTGACTCTCCTGAGGAGTGCTCATGGTGCCAGCTGGCCATGGGCTCAGTCTTTAGCTGTGAGTCAAGGAGATGTGTTCCCTGCACATGCAGGATTCAGAGGGAAGAAATCACAAAGGACTGGATGAATTGGGGTAATTTAACTGTTCTGGGCCTCAGTTTATTCATCTGTCCTTCTTCATCCTGCCTCATAGGGTTGTTGTGAGGCTCAGATGACAAAAATTGAATAACAAAACTTTGTGTAGACTATACAATGCAGCATGAATGAAAAGACTATGATTATTTTATTTCACAATCTTGTCCAGGGCTTTCTCTTACTGAAAGTGGGTTTATAAAAGTGAGCAATTCCAGACGGTAAAATATGAAACTACATGTGAATTTCTCGCCTGGTTTCTGGTAGAGATGAATCATATCTCTTAGTGTTCCTGGGTCTGAGATTCCAGCATTCTCCACCTTTACCTGCCAGGCCCCAGCACGGTTTCCAGGTCTCGGTAATTTTGAGATGCTTTCAGTGAAGGGATCAGACTCAATCTTTGCAGGAATCTAAAAACCCACTCCCACCGCCTTCCCTCCTACTACAGCCCCCTCTTAAAGACCTCTTCTTTGCATTTCACATATGACAAGGTCATCCCAGTCTGTGTTCTCAGCCTAGATTTTTAAAGGTTTTCCTGAAAATTGGGAGGCTAACTCCTTTAAGTCATTGAGTCACAAAACTCCAGGGGGGCACTCTCTATATCATAAACCACAGTGTGAATGATGCCCCCTGGATTTGTGTGACATAATTGCCCTGCTTGCTGTATCTAGTCACCAGCCTACCCCAGCCTGTACCCATGTTTAACTCACTAACTTTTACTTCTACAAAACTGAGCTCTTCATCTTCTGCTCCTCCAGTGAGCCTGTTTTGGCTGCCAAGGCTGGTCATATGCCCCTCTTCTGCTTGCACAGTTTCCCGTGCCTTCCTCTGCCAGAGCACTGATCACTGTACTGAATTTTGCTACCAGTCTTTCTCCACCACTAGACTGTATGCTACTTAAGGGCAAAAATTATACCTCCCTCTTTGTCTCTATTGCCACCTCCTCCCCTGGGCCTAATCAATAGTAGTCATTGAGTAAATAGTTGCTGAAGAAACTAACACTCTGGAATGTTGAGAATTGTATAGTGGGAGAACTTTGGAAGTGCACCTATGACTTCCCTGACTAACCCCCAAAGAACACTATGCTTATTTAATTACTTGTGTGTGTGTGTGGAAGCGGTGTCAAACAGATGTTATAACAACTTACTTAGCAAAGGACAGTGATTAGGGTTCCTTTTATTAACTAAATAGGCAGCACCCAAGTGGAATATTAAAAGCCAGATGGTACAACTTGCATTTTGTGTACATCTGGAAGGGAAGCACTAAAGTACCAGCATTGTCCTGTTTAACCTTAAGTCCAGTCTCAAAAGATACTCTCTACCTACTTCTGGGTTGAGGCAAATTCATTGAGTCACACAGGCCTAAGCTCCCAGGGTAGGTGAACAAGGCCCTGTGTGACTCAATGCATTTGCCTCCACTCCACACCCATTTCCCTCCTACACTAGTTGGGAGAAAGCCAAGGGTAAGATGGAAGATGGATTCTGTCATGGGTTGAGTTGTGTTTTCCCCCAAATTCGTATGTTGAAGCCCTAACCCCTAATACCTCAGAATGTGACTGCATGTGGAGACAGGGCCTTTAAAGAGGTAATTAAGTTAAAATGAGGCCATTAGAGTAGGGCCTAATGCAATTGAAATGATGTTCTCATAAGAAGAGGAAATTTGGACACACAATAGAGACACCAGGGGCATGCAAGCAGAAAGGGACAGCCATGTGAAGAGGTAGCAAGAGTGCAGCTATCTGTAAGCCAAAGAGGGAGGCCTCAGAGGGCATTGATCTTGGACTTGTAGTCTTCAGAACTATGAGAATATAACTTTCTGTTGCTTCAGCCAACCAGTCTGTGGTATTTTGTTGTGGCAGTCCTAGCAAACTAAGACAGGGTCCAATCATCAGCAAACCCTGGGTTCCAGTTGAGCTTTGGGATGCTGGGATAACCCTAGACCCATCTCTGAGCCTCAATTATCTAGACCTCTGACTTGGAGCTTGACCAGAATTGTACTCTTCCCTTGATCCTCACCCAATTCCCATTTCTTCACAGTTTAATTCATTTTTCTTTTTCCTCCTTTGCTCATTCATTCGCTCATTCAACAGTTACTGAAGTGCTGTAAAAAATATAGCACCTTGTTCTCAAGGAAGTTAATGTCTTGTAAAGGATACATATCTACCCTTCAAGGGTAGAGATGAACTCGGTGTGTGGCATCACTTCTAGCTTGGATGATTAGCCTGGTCAGTGGAGCAGGAGGAACATTAGTCTATGTAAAAATGGATGTAAGACTCACAAGGCAATATTGTGTAGCAGTTAAGAGCTTATACTCTGAAGCCACTCTGGCTTGGGTATTGCAGTCAAGAGGATAAACAGTAAGGCTAAACTGTCTGGGTTCAGATCTGGTACTCACTAGCTATGTGACTTTGGCAAATTAGTAAACCTCTCTGTTCCTCAGTTCCCCCATCTGTAAAAGGGGGCTATATAATAATACCTATCTCATAGGGTTATATTAAGATTAGATAAGTTAATGCATACAAAATTCTTGGAACAGTATATGACACATAGGAATCACCACATAAATTTAACTGTTATAGAATTTAGGGACAGAAGACCTGGCTTTTAGTCTGTTGCGGGCTATGTACCCTAGCGCTAATAAGTTCTGCCCCAGCTGACTACCTTTCTACCTGACAAGGGGCTTGCAAGGAGCAAGTGAGAATATCAACATTTAAGGGTGTTGGAAATGGTGGGGGGATATTATTATTGTTGCTGTTGTGCTGAGCCTTGAAGGGTGGTGAAGATTTACTATGAAAGCTACCATTCACTGAGCATTTAAGCATGTGAGCTGGGGTATGTATACATAAAGGAAGCAAAGGAGGTAGATATTTCCTCTTCTGGCTCCCCGGCTTCTAGAGCACAGGCACATGCCACACACTTGACCAAGCTGATATTCCCACTCAGGACTCTGAATATTGAGGGAGGATCAGAAAAAGAGAGGGGCAGCAGGAGTCCAAGGATAGTGCCAGTGGCGTGGTAACATCAGCAACGATGTGTTAGCTAGACTGACCTTTAGATGTGAGCTAGTGGGGAGCGAGGTTTGCCCTGCCTAGACCCCCTGTTCCCTGACCATTTTCTGAACTGGATAGCCAGGCTTTTAGGTGATTCTGTGAGCAACCTGCTATCCCTTAAATAAATCCCTCTTGTGAACATAACTAGAGGTGGTTTTTATTGTTTTCAATAAGGAGCACTGAACAATGTTTTTTTAAAAATTTTATATATTTCTCCCAACAGCCTTGAATGCTATTGTTTTTATCCCCATTTACTGATGAAAAAATTAAAGCTTAGCGGGGGCAGCATAACTTGCCCAATGTCACATTGAAGGAAAATGGCAGGGGCTGGACTTGACTCTGACTATAGACTTAGCAATACTTACACCATAATGTCCTGGGCGGGGGAGTTAAAATTGGTGAAGATATTCCAGGTGGAAGGAATCCCCAAGTCAAACCCAAAGGTAAGACAGCATAAAGAGTGGGGTAAGGTTCAGAAAATCATGAGTTTCTAGAGTGGCAGGAGCAAAAAGTTCATGCTGGGGATGGTAAGAAACGAAATTGGAAAGGGAGCTTGGGATCAGCTGTGTGGATTCCGTTTGTTGGACATTGGGGAGCCATTGAAGATTTGGGCTTTGGGAGGCAACTATGTTATATGTTAGCCTTAGTGTGAGGTGATGGGAACTTAGCTAGGGAAGGGTTGATAGAAATTCTATAGAAAGATTAGGTAAATCTTGACTAATTAATGATTAATGAGTGCAAAAGAGCCTGGTGACTAAGTGGCTACTGACATTCTTTACAGAAATGGGAAAGCCTGGCCTAGGAGTGATTTGGGGTGACAAGAAGTGGCTGAGCAGTCTGTTCAGGGGGAAGGACCTTCTTTGCTTCTACTGGGATTAGCCTTCCTTGAGTCCAGGTCACACTGTCATAATTCCTGGCCTTTCAGCCTGTTATTTCAAAGCACTTGCCATTTGTCTTTTCTCTGTGGGGTTTAAATGCCAAGACCCCTGGGACTGGTTGACAGGACTTGAGCTTCATTTTGGGAATGGTACCATTACCCTCAGATGTGTGAAGCAATAGCTTATTAGAAAAGTGGAGTCCCAGCCAATTGGAGGCAGATACCTTATTGGGCACTCATGGCCTAGTTATGGTTATGAATAACTGATGACTCTTCCATTGCTTTTTTAGCAACCCAGCAGAACCTCATCCTCTTAGTCTGCTGCCCTTTTGCTGCAGCTGTCAGCTGACAGCCCTTTAGCCTGCATTTCCAGCTATCTCTAGGGCTTCTTGTGCCCACTCCTTGACATAACTATGCCAGCTTTTGTGATTCTAGGAGATGGAAAGGGGGGATGAGCCAGGTCCCAGCCCTCTGGCTAGTTTCTCTGAGTCAGGTCAGAAAAAATGTTGATTTCAAACTGCTTTCGTGGTTCGTTCTCTCTCTCTCTCTCTCTCTCTCTCTCTCTCTCTCTCTCTCTCTCTCTTTCTCTCTCTCTGTGTGTGTGTGTGTGTGTGTGTGTCTCTCTCTTTTCTCTCCCTTCCCTTCTTCCCCCTCTTCTTTGTCTCTACTGGCCTGTCTATTATTGCCTCAGCTTCCTTTCCCCCTGTTTCTTTCATGCATTCAACAAAAATTGAACTTCTATTGAGTGCCAGGACCTATGCTAGCTATTTAAAATATAGATATGAATAAGACACAGGCTCTTCCCTTTAAAGAGAAATATGGGGAAGATATGCAATGATAGAAATAAGACCAGGACATAATGGGAACATAGAGGACTGCCTTATTCAAATTGGAAATGGGAGAGAAGACAGGGAAAGTGTCCTGGATGAATTTACACCTGAAGAAAATCTGAATTATCCTGTCAGAGGTTGTGTGGAAGAAGAAATGGGTGGAGGATATTCCAAGCATAGGGGATCAGCAGAAGCAAAGGCATAGAAGTGAGACACGGGCATGCTATGTGGAGGGAATAAGCAATGTGGTGATGCTAGGGTACAAAATGAAAGGCAAATTGTGGCAGCAGATAAGGTGGGATAGAAGGAAGAGCAGGGCATTGTATGTTATTTTATAATAGGAGCTTATTCTTTATCTAGTAGACAATAGTCATTGCAAGATCTAAAATGGGGAAGAGAAATGGACATGTACGTTTTTGGACATATAGATCTCTCTATTGGCAGTATGAGGGACGGATTACAGAGGGACAAGACCAGAAAAAGGGAACGCAGTTGGAAGGCTGTTGCTCCCATCCAAGTGAAAGATGATAGAGGCTTAAACTGGAGCAGTGTGTGTGGAAAGGAGACGATGACATAAAATTTTTTAAAAGCCATAGGAGGTAAAATAGGCAATGGTTTGTGATCAGTTGGATATAAATGATATACGTGAAGGAAAATTTAAAATGATACTCAGACCTCTAGCTTGGGTAGTTATGTAGATAGTAATAGTAATACTAATAAAAATGGCAATAAAAATAGTGGTGCCATCAACTATGATAGAGAATTCAGGACGTAGTGCTGTTTTAGAGGAAAATGGAGCATTCCCCGTTTGGACATGTTGAGTTTAAGGTGCCTATGGAGCATACAAGAAATGATGCCTAGCAGGCATTTTGAAATTTAAATATTAAAATTTTAATGTTAAAATTTAAACAGTTTGAAGCCCTGGGAGGGAGTTTGTGCTAGAGATTTAGATTTGAGATTATACTCGGGATTGTAAATCATGGCATGCCATGATCACACTTCTAAGGGAACTTGCTGTACCCACTGGCTGCTACCCAAGCAGCCAGAATTTGTTCTACATGATCCATCCTACCTACTCCCACCATCTGCCTTGGCTGCAGCCAATGGAACCAAGTAGGCCACTGACCCACAGGCAGCAAATCTGTAAACTTACCAGAGACTTATGACCTACGACCTGGTGAAAAAGAGAAGCTGGCCTAATTAGAATCCCTCTGTCAGGATTTTTAACGAAGAACTACAGAGACTCCAGTCCAGTTAATACCGGGAGTTGAAGCTGGAAGATTGTAGAAAACTGGGACAAGCTGAGGCCATTTAACGCTGAAATAAGAAGGAAGTGGAAACAATGGGTAAGCAGAAGATGTTGGGCAGTAGAAAGAGGAGAATGGAGTAGAAGATTAAAAGAAAGAGACAAAGAAAATGAGTATGTGGCCCACAAAAAAGATGGAGGGACTTGCCCATTCTTGAAGCTGCTTCACTACCTCATAGAGTTCTCATCTCAGTCTATGTGTGGCCTCAAATCAAAGCCCCAAATTATCTGAAGATAATTTGACTGGTTTTTTTTCTTTCCAACTAGAAGAGGAGTTACCAGCATGAGAATGAATGAGATCACATAGGAAAAACTAGCACACGATGAAAGTGGTAGGCTAAGGACAGCAGTGGAGAGTACCAACAGTGAAGGGGTCAGTGGAGGAGCCCACACACATCCAGACACATGAATATGGGGTACTGCAAGGAGAGCAGTAGCTGTGGAACCCACGAGAGCTTCTTGTTGTTGTTGTTGTTTTTTGAAAAGGGAGTGATCAGAAATGTCAAAATAATTCGAGGGGGATCACTTGGTAAGTTACATAAATGTCTAACCACTGTGCTGTATACCTGACACTAATATAGTATTGAATGTCAATTGTTATTGAAAAACAAAAAAAGAAATGTCAAAAACTGCAGAGAGATTTAATAAGGACTGAACAGTGCCCATTGGGTTGACAGTGTGTAAGTAACTGGCAATTTTAGTGACGATATTTAGTAGAGTGGTAGGGGAGGGACACAAGCCAGATTTCATTTGGTTGAGAAGTGAATATAAGGGGAAAATGTGGAGATAACAAATGTAGAATACTTCTCTGAGAAAATTAGATGAGAAGGAGAGGAAAAAAGACTGAACAGTAGCTAGAGGGGACAAAGGGACCAAAAAAGGTTTGGGTTTGCTTTTAGGTTTTGTTGTTGTTTGTTCGTTTTGTCATTGTTGTTTTTAATAAGAATTTTAGGCACAGAGAAAGAACCAGTTGAGAGAAATAGATAGAGGATAAGTGAATTAGGGGCCATCTGATAGAGCAAGATCCTGGAGGAAGCCAAAGGCGTAGGTCCAAGGCCTAACTAAAAGTGTTGACCTTAAACAGGAAGAGGGCACGCCACCCTCTGAAACTAAAGGAGAAGAGAGGAGGTATGGGTGTGGATAGAGATGAGATTATAGTTGGTGGGAGTGGGAAGTTCCAGTAATCCATCCTGATGGCCTTAATTTTCTCAGTGAGGTAGGAAGCAAAGTTTTCTGCCAAGGCTGAGACAATCAGGGTTGAGTAAAGGGCTTGAGGAAGATAGAAAAAAGTTTGGAAAAGTCATCGAGAGAAGTGTGAGAGGGTATGGACCAAGGTCAAGTGAGAGGACTGATGGGTGGGGCTGTGAGCCTAGCTCAAGTTGGAGAATGGAAATTTGTAGGGGCAATAGTCTCCAGAGCTGTGGGATTTGCCTCCAGCAGTGCTTAGCTGTTCAACTGTAAGAGCAGAGAAGGTAGTGTTGTGCTGTTCTCTGGTTGGGTGAGTGTGGCAAAAGGATAGGGGTGCCACCAAAGGGAGGGTGATGCTGAGGAAGGGGTTCAGATGCTTAGCCATAGGGGCCTTCTATCTTAGGAGGGAAGGAAAGGAGACCAAGAAGCGACCAATAGACTGGCAAGAATGGAGGGATCATGAGACTGAAGGGCTCTGCGAGGTGGAAGAGCAAGTGTGAGAAGGCTGGGAGGTGTGAAACAGCCCGGCATGTTCCAGGAACTGTTCATAATTGTATGGGCTGGATCGTAGGACAATAGCGGAGAGATACGAGGCCAGACAGGTAACATGGCTCGGCACAGGGAGGCCTCATGGGCAACTATTAAAATGGATGTCGCAGAAAAGGCAGAAGCAAGGCAAGTTTACAGAAATGGTTTTATGAAGTGAATTATGGAAAGAAAGAGACCTCTGGAGTCCTGCTGGTTCTTTCCCAAAATTCTTTTACTCTCTTCTGATGATTTCTAAATTGACTTTCATATTCTAACATCTGGGGTGTCAATCCGGCCCCATTTCTCCCTAAACAAAATCTGGGTTGCAAGAAAGGTAGATTAATTCTTAACCTAAGGAGAGCCAGTCTGTTAAAACAGCCCTGACTTTGGAGTCTGGAATCTTGGTTTCTGATCCTTCTTTTACCACCAACCAGCTGTTTGACTATATGCATCTCCATCTCTCTGGGCTTCTTTTCTGTTATTTATAATGCACGCTCAATATTATGCTACTTGTTCTGCTTATTTCCTAAGGTTGCTGTGAGAGTGAAATGAAATGGTAGACGTCAGTACGGTCTGCCAAGTTAAATGTATGGTGAGCAGAATGGATCATTATTACTCAGGTCTGGCCAGGTTAGCCTTGTATCTTTCCTTTACACCTTTGATGACATGATCTAGCTCCGACTTCCTTCCTTCATTCCCAGACCCTACGTGCCTGCCAGTTCCTCCAGAGGTCAGGCCAGAGCTGGTGGGAGCTGAAGAAACAGTCTCGGCAGCTCTGTCTGGGATGATGAGCCAAGAATTCAAAGGCTCTCTCTTTGCCAAGGAAAGGGCTTTCTTTGCTTTTTTTCTCCTTTTCAAAAGATCTGTCTGACCCTGCTGTTCCATGACGACGCTGATTGGCCTTGCCCTTGGGATGTGCCAGCTCAGCATGGGAGAGGGAGACACTGGAAGATTTGATGCCTCCCTTTTCGATACATGTTTAATTCATTGTTGCAAAGACTTTGATAAGCAAAACACAAACCTCCATCCAACTAGGCTTCCTGGAGAGAGGGATTCTAACAGCTTTTAAAGGAAATGTCAAAGTGTCAAGGGTTCAGACTTCAAGCAGCTTAATGCTTTATAATGTTTTAGAGTGAATGTCTCATGGATTCTTAATGATGGGTTATTTAGAATTGAAAATAATTGATCAATTAGTCAATCTGATGAACATGAGATAAACACAGTCAGGTCTGGAGAAAGATGAATCCATTTTATTCATTGCTTTATTTGTTTGCGTGTAACCCTGGTTATAAGCTGAGAATGGTTCTCTCTAACTCAAGGTTTTTGGACTCATAGAAGGAAGGTGCAAACGGGAGGCTGGCTGCCTGTGGTGGTCCCTGGAAAGAATGTCCTTCTAGGTAACTTAACTTGAAGAACTATTTTGTTTGGGGGAGCCCAGAGAACTTTTCACTTAATTCTCATTTTGATATGTCATCAAACCCTGCCAGGAAATACTAAGGCTTATATTTATTTGCCTATGATATTCATCTTCAAAATATTATCAAATTTCATGAACCTAAAGCAGGAGACCAGAGTTATAGTCCAAGTTCTGCCACTACCTAGCTCTCAGACTTTGACCAACTCATTGAAGCTCTCTTGGCCTTGGTCTCCTCACCAAAGGTATGTCCCTTCTCAATGTATTGTTCTATGACTTTTTTTTTGAGATAGTATACTAGATACAGGACACTTTGTATGTTGCTATTAATCCTCACTTATAAATTATCAGTTAGTTAACCAATTCTGCATGCTGTTATCAACCCCCAATGGTATATTCAAATCTTGTGATACATGCTTATATAATACGGTTCCAATGAGGATACACAGAAAAGGATATTTATGAAACAATTCATTAACAACACAAAAAAATAGCAAATTGAGTGTTGCACTAAAGACTATGCCTACTGTAATAATTGTGAAAAGGTAGGACTCCAGGAAAGTAGAGATTTCTTCCCTCCCAAATTTTTTTAGCTGAATTACTAAACAATCAAAGCAATATGAATTAGGCACCAACTGTATGCTCACCTTTGTGAAGGATACCATGAACGTCATACCATAACAAACAAAAACAAAATATTCCATACTGTTATAGGCTGAATACTGCCCCCACCAATTCATATGTTGAACCCCTATCCCCTAGTATATCAGAATGCTGCTGATAGGGCCTTTAAAAAAGTATTTAAGCTTAAATGGGATCATTAGGGTGGGCCCTACGCCTATATGACTAATGTCCTTATCAGAAGAGATCAGGACATAGACAGAGGCACCAGATATGTGCATGCACTGAGAGATGACCACATAAGCACACAGTCAAAAGGCAGCCATTTGCAAGGCAAGGAGAGAGCCCTCAGAAGAAATCAACCCTGCAGACACCTTGATCTCAGACTACTAGCCTCAAGAACAGTGAGAAAATACATTTCTATTGTTTAAGCCACTCAGTCTGTGATATTTTGTTATATTCCTAACTGACTAAGACACATACTGTTGTGGCTTGTAGTAAAATGAAAGAAACAAACAAACATGTGTAACCTTTTATTTATACCTGTTACATCTGGGAGGGTGTATAATATAGTTTGTTTGTTTGTTCCCCAGAAAGCCAATCACAATTAAATATGGAACTCAAAAGATGGTATAAAATTTTTCTTGACTTTTCCAAAACTTCAGGTCCTCTATGAGGCCACAGAAAGAGCATCTGGAAGGAGTATCTGGGATCCCTTCTCTCTATAGTTTCTCTTTTTCTTCTCCTCTTTCACAGACCCAGGGGTCTTTTTCTAGCTTGCTTCTCAACATCTGGCTCTAAATGATTTCTGTGAGATCCTTTAGGTCCTATAGGTTACTTAAAGAGAACTCATGTCAGTATGTAGTTATCAGAGTTCAGAACCATCAGGGTTGCCAAATGAAAATGCAGATTAAAGGACCTCATCATTAGTAATTCAGGTTCAGGTTCAGAAAGTCTGAGCCTAGAAATCTGCACTTACAATTTTTCAATGTGAGATACGCATACAAAAGAGTGCCATATGATACATATGTGTAATTAAAGTATAATAATGAAATGAACACCCATGTACCAACCACTGAGCATTAAAAATAGAACATTTCTCTGTGTACCCTTCACCAGTTGCACTCCTCTCTTTCTCCAATATGCAAGCACTTCCCTGAATTTTATTAATCACTTTTTGTTTTTCTTATTTTTTTCCACATGTGATTGTACCTTTGAACAAGAAAAACCTGTGTAGCTTGCTTGTTTTGGGATTTATATAATGGTGTCATGCTGTTTATATTTTTTGGCAACTTGCTCTTATCATTCAACATTGTTTTTGAGATTCATTCAGGTTGATGCATTTAGCTGTAGTTTACCCATTTTCACGGTTATGCAGTATTTCATTATATGAATACACCACAATCTATTTATTTTTCTGTTCATGGTCATTTGGGTTATTTCCAGTTTTTGTTTTGTTTTGGGATTATAACAAACACTGCCATAAATATTCTTATATATGTCTCTTGGCTCCTAGAAATCTTCATTTTTTAACAGGTTTCCAGATGGAGTCTGATGTAAATGGTCCAAGAAACACTGTCTTTGGTACTTCATGTTCTTTAGAGTGATACACACAACATAAACCTCTCTTGTTAGTATTGAATTCATCTTGAGGCATGACTCCAATGCTTCATTTTGGAGGGGGGGAAATTCTGAATCTTTACTTTTACTTGCAAAAACCCCACTCTCGGTAAGAAGGTTAGGTGAAAAGAAAGAAGGGGAGAGTAGAAAGAAACTTCCATATATCACATGCATTGCACTGGAGATGAAGGCCGTAAGTATCGAGTGTTTTACTATGTAGAACAGATGATAAGTGTATGCATACTTATGTATGGATATTCAGAAGCAGAAATTAACTTTAGTCACATCATAGGTGTCAACTTATTCATTCACTAATTAAAATATCAGGGTAGATTGAGATTGAGATGGTTAGAAGAGGCTTCCTGAAGGAAGTGGGACAAAAGCGAGCTCTGAAGGATGGGCGAGCTAGAAATTGGGATGAGAGGAGAGAGTCTCGGTTGCTTGCTAGAGTTTACTTAAGAGAAAGAAAGCTAGAGAGACTATAAGGCAATCAGAAACGTAAACAGTCCAGCTAGGATAGGGTGGCTTGGGGAAGGGTATTAAAAACTGCAAATCCAACTCCAAAAAAACAAACAACCCAATTAAAAAATGGGCAGAGGACTTAAGGAGACATTTTTCTAAAAAGGACATACAGAAGGCAAGAAGACATATGAAGAAATGCTCAACCTCACTAACCATCAGAGAAATGCAAATAAAAACCACAATGAGGTACCACCTCACTCCAGTCAAAATGGCTATCATCAATAAATCAACAAACAACAAATGCTGGCGCGAATGTGGAGAAAAGGAAACGCTAGTGCACTGTTGGTGGGATTGCAGATTAGTGCAGCCACTATGGAAAACAGTATGGAGGTATCTCAGGAATCTGAAAATGGAAGTACCCTATGATCCAGTAATTCCACTCCTAGGCATCTACCTGGAGAAATCCAAAACTCCAATTCAAAAATCAGTATGCACTCCTATGTTTATTGCAGCACTTTACACAATAGCCAAGATATGGAAACAACCAAAATGCCCATAGGTAGATGACTGGATTAAGAAGCTGTGGTACATTTATACAATGGAGTATTACGCAGCCATAAAGAAGAAAGAAATCTTATCATTTGCAACAACATGGATGGATCTAGAGAACATTATGTTAAGTGAAATAAGTCAGAAAGAGAAAGACACGTACCATATGATCTCACTTATATGCGGAATCTAAAGAAAAGACTATGTGAATGAACTAATCAGAGACAGTTTTGAGGGCACAAAGAAAAAACCGAGAGTTGTTAGATGGGTGGGGGCGGGGGGGTTTGGGGATAAGGGGAAAGGTGAAGGGATTAGGAAGCAGCTGGTAACCACAAGATGGCCTCAGGGTTTTTTGAAAATTAATTTGAGGAACGTATTCAATAATGTTGTAAAGATTTTGTTGGGTATCCGATGGACATGCGTCCTATTTGGGAGACCACCTCAGAGATAATGTGGATGCCTGATCATGGCATTGTACACCAGAAGCTAAACATTAATGAATGCCAACTATAATTTTATATATATAATGTGATGGCTGGGTGTGAGGTCCGAGGGATAATGGATGGGGGGAGGGGGGTTCACAGTGTCAGGGATATAGATGATGAACGTCTAAGTATTACCTCGTCTTGTACACCTGAAACTAATAAATAAATAAATTAATTAATTAATTAAAAAAATAAAAAAATAATAAAGAGAAAAAACAAACAAACTGCAAATCCAGCCCAACAAAGGCATGGCAAATCTAGTTCAGTTTTAAGAAAACTCTGAGATTTCAGATCCTATCTGAGGAACTACAGAAGAGGGCACATCTTTGGAAGTACAAGGTAGAGATAATAAGAATATCAGAATTAAATTACTCTGTAGAAAATAAAGCATGAAAAAGTGACCATAGGGTCAAGGATCTAGAAGAACAGTGCTGGCAGAAATAGGGAGGGAAACAATTCATCTCTAGTACAGGGTTCCTCACAGATGTCAAAGCCTTCTCCTTGCTCTTCTAGATATTAAAGAGTCTCCATGATAGCTTCTGTCTTCTATGTGCAACACTCTACTATCCATCTCTATTCTCAGCTGAAGACTTTCTCTCCCACCTCATTGAGAATGAATTACATGGGAATTCCCCACTTGTGCACTGGATGCCATCTGAATTAGGATTACGTTCATCAGAGAGCAACAGGGATCCAAAATAATACTGGCTTAAACAAGAGAGTTTCTCTCACACATGAAAGCGTGGAAATAGGCAATTCAGAGTTGGTATGGTGACGTTGCTCCACAAAATCTTCAGAAACACAGGTTCCTCTCAGATCACCACATCCCTTGGGTGTGGCCCTTGTCCTCAAGGTCCAAATTTGTAGCTTAAGTTCCAGCCATTGCACCCACATTTCAGGAAGCTGGATGGAGAAAGAGACAAAAGATGGAACAAAAGGCATGTGCCAGTCTTTCAAAGAAGAGTCCCAAGAGTTTCACATGACACTTCTGATTATATCTTATTAGCCAGAGATAGTTACATGGCCACATCTAGCAGCAAGGAAGGCTGGAAAGTATAATATTTATTCTAGTAGGTCATGAGGCTAACTATGAATTGGGAATTTTATTATTGTGGAAGAAGACAATACAGATATTAGAGGCTAGCTAGGAGTCATTGCCACACCATCACGTCTTCCCTTTTCAAGGACTTTTTTGCCCTCTCTGTGGTCAAAACTAGCAGCTGAAAAAATAACCTTAAGTCACCTCCTTCCACCAGTATGAAACAAGGATGGTTGGAACAATAACCACAGAGAAGATCTAACTGGGTTTAAGGAAAGTCCCTAAAATGGCACCTGCACACTAGGCAAAAAGGTTTTCCTTTAGTTGACCTATCTTCATTTTCATAGTAAGAAACACACCCCAGCTGGAGATTTAAGATGGTAATGAGACATGTGACACATGAAGTAGCATGTAGTCCCATTGTGCAAGTGCAAGAATAAACCTTCCTCAACATGTGTGGAGGGGGAGGACCCAGGAAAGCCAGGGAGGGACCCCAAACCTCAATGCCCCAAAAAATGCTTTACTGGCATCCCTCAGGGAGCCACATTCTCTTTCGGTGTGTGCTTCCTTGGTACATCAAGCTTTCACTTTAATAAATTTCTCTTTCTGCAAAATTATTTCGCCTACTTTCTCAATTTCTATCTTGAGAGGGGCAAGGATCCCCCCACCTTTGCCAGCAGCATCTCTACTAATAATTCTTAACAGCATACAGACTTGAGTTAGCATTTACTATCTCCAAATTAAACTCTTTCTTGACCTTACTATCCCACCAAACTGCTTCCCCACATTCTATACCCGTTAACAGCAAACATTCTTGAAAGAATTGTCTACACATGCAATCTCTTCTTTTTCGCTTCCTGTTTATTCTTCAATCCTCTCCAGTCTGGCTTCCATACCCATCAATCCTCTGAAACTACTCTTGTCAAGATCCCCAGAGACCTCCATGTTGCTAAATCCAATGATCACATTTCTGTCCTGATTTTGTTATCCTTCTCATTAGCATTGGAAATAGATGATCACTCCCTATTTCTTTGAAACTTTTCCTCTTTTGGCTTTGTTAATACCTTATTTTCATGAATCAGGGTACTCCTTTTTAGTGTCCTCTACCTGAACTCTAAATATTGGAGTTACCCATACTTTGTCTTTAGCTGTCTCTCTTCTCTCTTTCAAACCACTCTTTGGTGGTTTCACCCATTCCCACGTCTCTAAATACCACATTTATGCTGATGACTTTCAGTGAAGACCCACAAAAGATTCTAAGTTTCAGATTCATATATCCACCTGCCCATTTAAAATCACTGCTTACACATCTATTAGACATATAATAACACACATACAATAGAACTCTTGACAACCTCCTCCCACCCAATCTGTACTTTCCCGGTGTATCCCATCTTAGACAATGACATTAATATGTCAGAATCCTGGAAGTCATCATTTATTTTTCCTTCTCTCTCACAAAAGTCAATCCTTCGGTGAATCCTGACCATTCTACATCCAATATGAATTTCTAATTCATCCACTTCTCCTGCCTCCATTATTCTATTCTACTCCAAGGGAAGCTCATCTCTTGCCCAAACTGTAAGATAAGGTAATCTTTTAAAAAATGGAAGTTAAATCATGTCACTTTCCTGATCAAAATCCTCTATTGGCTCCCCATCACACTTAAAATAAAATTCAAACTCCTACATGATATGACCCCATGGCCTAGATGCCTCTTGATCCATTTTTATTTCTTCTCCTCTTATCCCCTCAACTTACTATGCTCTATCCATATTGGTCTTTGGTATTTCCATTATATGTCAAACTTTTTCTAGCCTTAGAACGCTTTCATTTGTTGTTCCCTCTGCTTGAAATGCTTTCCACTGGGTTTTCCATATTTCTGGCTCCTTTTCAACCCTCAAGTCTTGGATCAAATGTTACTTCCTTATAGAGGTGTTCCCTGATTACCTTATCTAAAATAGTTACTTCTCACTGTTTTCTATCAGGTTTTATTCAGTGACATTGTCACAATGTACAAGACCATGAGGTCAGAGATCTTGTCTGTCTTATTTACTATTGTATCCCAGCACCTAGCATGGTTCCTGGCACTGTGCCTATGACCAGGCTCAATAGATATTCAACAAATATTTGTCGAAATGAGGAATTAATGAATAAGAGTTGAGTGAATCCCCTCTTAGTGATTGAGAGGGGAGGAGGAAAAAACGAGGGAAACGTTGAATTTGGATGGGCTCAGCAGGGCTGCCAGTCCAAGGCTTGAGCCAGTATTGGGGTCCTGAAAGGACAGCTAGAAGAAATGCTATGTATGCACATTTGTGCCAAGATCTTGATGAAGAACCTCTAAATGGCAAAGGAAGATTGTCAAAGAGGACAGAGCCAAGGGTCAAAAGCAAAACGGAAACTCAATTGGAAGAGGAGTAAGTGGGCTGAGAGCAAATGAGAAGGGCCATAGACAACTGTCAAGAACTTTAACTGAAAGAGAAAAGTTGCTACCCAATGATAAGCAAAATGATTGACTTAAGAGGTGAGAGTTCAAATGAGGCTGAAGACCACGTCAACAATCTGCAAGTTTGAGTGATCTTCTCCAGCAATCCTTAGGTGTGGAAAAGGTAGATTACAGGACTATCTTTGGGTGGAGGCTTAGGGCTGGTACAGCAAGGTTCAAGAGCAAGTATCAAAGGAGTAAGAGAGCTGGCAAAATGGGATCATATAGTCTAAGAATGGAAATTGGAGTTTAGAGTTTTGGAGATAGAGCAGCTGTGGGTGACCATATGGCTAAGGCAGTGGCTGAAATGAAGCAGAGCTGAAGATAACCTGAGATGAAGGAATCAAGAAGCCGAGAATTGGGACTTCCATATGGGACCCTCAGGCTAATCACAGAATTTGGGGTACAAGAGGGTACCAGAATTTTACATGGATCTGGGGTAGTAACCAGGATGCTGATAAATGATAACAATGAGGACTTATGGAGGGTAAACAGTGTGAACATCAAAGAAGGAAGGAATATTGCACAAGAATAAAAGAAGGGCACTGGGAAAATGCTGGTGGTGTCTCTTGCTCTCAGACTTTGGGAGAAAAAACAATCTGCACAGAAGAGGGCTCTGGAGGAAATGTTTCAGTCTGGATTGTCCCCAAATCAGACTCTGAGATAAGGATTCCAGCATAAGTAGTTTTTTGGGGAGCTGATCGCAGGAAATATTCATAAAGGAGTGGAGGGGGTGAGGCAGGGGAGGTGAGAAAGCCAATAAAGAGGCGTGTTATAAAGCAGATTACCACTGTGGGTAATCATTCTGGAGATTTCTAGGAAGTAGTGTAGAACATGCAACTCAGAGTTGTTCCACTTTAGGGATAACCTACCCTTGTCAGTCATTGATTTAGAGCTGTCCTAGGGAGGTCATCCATCTCTCGCACTTCTGGCTTCTTCTGTATGCAGACAAAGAGGGCTCTGGATGGCAGAAGAAAACCTCCAGGCAGAGAGATGCAGAGACTGGCAGTTGTAGGTCAGGCTGGCATGGGCAGAAATGGTTAAGGCCCAGAGTAATTGGGAGCAGCACCAACAGCATCAGCTACAGGAAGCAACGTGCAAGCAGGGAGCCAGGATTCTATCAGGGCAAACATCTGGAGAGACCATTCTGTAAGGAGGGAGAGAGCGAAAGACCTAACTTACTTTAGAATGCACATTATGAAAATAATTGTATTTATTCTTTACTTCCATGTGCAAATTTTTAACACCTTGTAATGCTCAAATCATATTCAAATTTCCCCAAATTATTCCAGAAATGTCCTTTACAGGTAGTTTGTCCAAATCACGATTCAATCCCAAATCACACATTCATCTTACAATGACCTTAAATCTCCTTAACTTGAGGACACTTTTTTTTATTTCATGTTACATTGGCTTATCGAAGAAATCGGGTCAACTGTTCTGAAGAATGTCCCACTTTTTGGATTTTGTCTAAGTGCTTATTTGTGGTGCTATTTAGCTTGTTGCTTAGTCTCCTGTATTTCCTGTAAATGGACATTAGGTCTAAAGGTTTGATCACATTCAAGTTAAAGATGTTTTTACTACAATACATCAGCGTGGCATTGCAGTACATAAGGAGACCCCTGTCTGGTTGCCCGCTGGTAGTAATGCTGTGACTGACCACTGAATCAGCATGATGGCAGCAGGATCAAGCGTATCATTAAGTTTCCTACCTGATGCCCAGAAAATAGTCTGTGGGCTGTTATTTTGGCATCATACAAGTGCCCAGCTCCCCATCAACTATTCACATGATAGTTTTAATCACACTTGACAGTCCTTGTCTGGATCAATGAATTCATGATAGGCTTGAAAATAATTTCTTAATTCTATCACTCTGTCAGTATTTACTAGCTGGCATTCAAAAGTAGAACTTCTCTTGTTCAACCAAGGCAACCTAGTGCAGCAAGTAAGAGCATGGACGTTGGGGCCAGACTGTCTGGATTCAAATCCTGGCCCCACCACTTGCTAGCTGTGTAACTAAGTCACGTTACCTCTTGGTGCCTCCATTTCCTTATTCAAAAATGTGGTTGCTGTTAGAACTAAATGGGGGTAATATTAGTAAAACAATCAAAATAAGGCCTGCTGTATGGTAAGTGCTATGTAAGTGTTAAATAAATAAAAAGTAGAACTATGGCTATTTAGTTATACTGCAATATTGTCCCTACTGGAAAGGCAGGATAAATGCTTAATTTTTTCCCTTTAATTACCAAGTCTCAAAGTAAGGATTTGGTTTAATAGCTGCCGAAAGGGGTGACAAATAAGCGGAATGAACACTATAGAGCTCAGGGAAAGATTTGGGAGGGAGGGGAGCTGGGAGAGGAGCCCAGGATGAGGACGAGCAGAGCAGCATGGGGATGGGAAAAGGAGAGCACTGGAAGTAGCCTTTTCTGCATTTTTTCTCCACCCTCTAGAGCTTCCGTCAAAAATCACACAGGATTGGGCAACTAAAGGAAACAGGAAAAAGGGCTCCTGGTTAAAGAACAGGCACTTGGCCATTCATGTAGATCTGCAAAAGACATTCATACATTCCCTTCATTTGTTGTTATGATAATATTATTGCATTGCGATAATATTTATTGCATATAATAAAAAATCACAGAAATTTTAAATTCATGAAACAAAACTTGTAAGAAAACAACCAAAAACTTATTCTAGCCCTCTTTCTTGATTTGTTAAATAAAATAAAGAGCCCACATTTGGGGATCCACTTTAAAATATACCTAGACATGGCAGGCTTTATGGGTATGGGACCTGTGCAATCGCACGGGGACCCATGCTCAGTAGGGCCCAAGTAGGTTTAATGCATTGCTGTCACTGTCTTGAAATTCTTAATAATTTTTGAACAAAGAACACTGCATTTTCATTTTGCACTGAGCCCTGCAAATTATGTAGCCAGTTCTCTCCCTAAAGCCTCTCTGGGCCCTTGACCCTGACTCCAAGCCAGGGGCCAGCCTGTCCCCTGAAGAACAGCCTAGGTAGATAGATAGCCCTTTGCATTTCTAAGCTCCCTTCTTTTTAACTCTTGGGCTGCTCTAAGCCTTGCTCTTATTAATAGCACTGTTTTGATTTGGTTGTCTGCATGGCTTGTGTCTAGTCTCAGTCCCCTCCTGGGATTCCTTTTCCTCTTCAGAACCATTGACAAAATGTGCTTCTCTGCAGGCAGTGCTCCTTCCCCCACCCCCTGGAACTAGCTTTCACCAGAGCTGTGAGGATTGTCTATTTTGTCCTCTTCCCTCTCAGTCTGAGCAGTCTCTTTATTGCTTGTTGCTTGTTACTAAAATAAGACATATATCCAGGAAAAGAGAAGAAAGCACCCCAGCTCTACTAGGTGAGCATTTTATCCATGTGTGACCCAGCTCAGCTCTGAGGCTTTGGGACAGTTGAATAATATAAGTGCAGGCTTGGTTGGAAGAGAAGGGAACTAAAAAGAAGGGGCTCTGAAAAGGATAGGGTTATCCAGTTCCTCTGTCTCTCTCTCCATAGGAGCTGCCTCTGTCTTTATGCCAGACAGATGAGGGCTAGTTCTTAAGTAGCTCCAGGGAAAGCCACATCATGAGGTTTTTAATTATAAAAGATTTAAAATACTCTGCCCACTTACAGTTCATTCCACTGCCAAACACCTTCTCACAAATGATCAATATCACTTTTTCAACATCCTGAATTCTAATTTTCATCTTTCCCCATCTAGTTAATAGTCCCCTAGCCTGTAGCTAATATATGCTATCCCTGCTCTAATTACTTGTGTGTGTGTGTGTGTGTGTGTGTGTGTGTGTGTGTACCAGCATTCTCCTATTCATATGTGGCTTTATGTCTAAGATCATGCCTTTTGCCCTTCCTCCTTTGGTTCACTCTCTTTCCTTATCATGAAAACAAAGTTTTCGTTAGGTCTGGAATGATCCCCAATGGTGTATTTTGTTTGTTCATTCATATTTTTTTAAAGTAAAGATAGGGTTGGATAGTAGTAGAATAAGTAGTAGTAATAGTAGTAGTAGTAGTAGCAGTAGTAGTAATGCTGAGTGCCTCCTATGTGCAAGGCATTGTCCATGCATTTATAATTTTAACGACAACCCCGTGATTTGGGTTTTATTGTCTCCATTTTACAGACAAGGAGACTGAGGCTTAAAAGCCAAGGGACTGTGCCCCAAAGTAGTTACCTTTTAAATAACGGAACTGAGATGCTAATGCCACTCTGTTGACACCAATGCTTAGTCATCACACTGCCTCAGTCTCCTCTCTGTTTAAAAGAGAGGGACCACATCATTCTCTTATTTTAACAAGGCCTCATTAGTTGGGCAGTCATAGCATTTCTACTCTTTATTTACATGTGGACCCCAAGTGCTGGGGTACCCCCACATACACATGCACACTCTTCTTTTTATCCTGTTATATATTAACTTTCACTACCTGCTTGTTATGTAAGATGATTCACATGATATCTCTTCTTTGCCCTCTTTCTTACATTCCCTGAAGTCTCCTAAAGATCTTTTTAATGTCCTCATCTCCTCATCCATCAATTTCCATTTGATGGGTCAAGACATCCTTTGAGTTCTTTGATATTTCTCTGTACATCACTTTCTTGGCTTTCCCTTTTAGGTTTTTGCCCTTTCTTTCTTCCACTACCTCCTCTTTGCCATGCCCTATCCAAAAGTCACTCTTTCTCAATACGGTATATCCTGCATTTAGTGACATGGGCTCCTCCTAATAGTTTTGCATTGTTGGCAGAGGGAATTTGAAGACTGCCCCAGAGTTGTTCTCTTCTGGTATCTTACTTTGAAACACAAAACCATTAAATTGTAAATCAATTCTGCGTTGATCAAGGCTGGCTCCTGTCCCCACTTCTTGGCTGCAACCCCCGAATGCTAAAACTGGGTATTCTCTATGCTCTCTTTATTGTTGCATAAAGCCAAGAAAAAGTCTTCATCAACAAAGCTGCATACCACGTTGGCAGGAGTGGGGCAGGAAAGCTGGCAGCCAAAACTTGCTCAGTTCTACCTTTCTTCTCTAATGATAACTTTAACCTCTCTAATTTGCTTCCTTTTTAAATTTCCCTACTCCTATTGCATCTTATTCTTCTCCCAAGGAAATTCTTCTCCCTCACATTTACATTTTGTCCTCTCCTTTCCTCTTCTTCTGCTCACTTGTCCCAGTGTTGTTGTTTTTGTTAATTTTTTCCCCTTTCTTCCTCCTCCCCCTGCTTCCCGCAGTTCAAGCTGTTGTTTCTCAGTCTAGTTGTGTAGGACACAGCTCCCTGGCCCATGCTGGTATTATGAGCCTTGCGTTCCCCCCACCCCCAGGCAGTAGGTTGCCAGTCGTCAGTCGGCCGCTCACAGCAGCTCACGGCAGCTCTCGCCGCCTGCTGGCCGCTCAAGATGGCTGCCGGCCATTCACCGTGGCACACAGTAGCCCACGCCAGCACATGGCAGTTCATGTTAACCTCCAGCTGCACATGGCAGCCCAGCTCCAGGGAGAGCCGTTGTTCACAATCTTAACTGTAGAGGGCGCAGCTCACTGGCCCATATGGGAATCGAACCAGCGGTGGTGTTAGGAGCACGGCGCTCCAACCGCCTGAGTCACCAGGCTGACACTGTCCCAGTGATTTGACACTCACCTCAAACATGACTTCTATTCACATTCTGTTATCGGTATATATTGAGTATTACAATTTTAATACAGTTTTCCTTTCTTAAAATGTGTATACATTTTTTTGGGGGGGGCACCCTCTGCAGCTTGAATTTTTGCCAGGCCCTGGTTGGAGAGATAATGAGAAACGAGAAAAGAAATATATTTGCTCTCCGATTATTGGCCGTGTGACATGTTCTGCATAGGTGTGGTTGGGGCTCTCCTTTCTTCTCAGGAACCCCCGCTTTCCCTCCAAACACGTTGTTCCCCTTTGTTTGACATATATTTCCTTTTGCCAGACTTCTTCACATATGCACTTAGATGTCTAATAGGTATCTCAGATTTAATGGATCCCAAACTAAATTCATTATTTCCCTGTTCCCTGAAATTGTACCTCTTCCATTTTTCCCCATCACAATAAATGCCATCCCAATTCACCTAGTTCCTTAGGCCAAAACACTTCTAATCATCCTTGATGCTCTCTCACACTCTATGTCCAATCTGTCAGCAAATTCTACTAGCTTTATCTGGCTTTACCTTTAAAATATATGTTGAAATCACTTATTTTTCATTGTCTCCACTGCTGCCACCCTAGTTGACACCACCATCATCTCTCACTTGGACTAATGCAATAGTCTCCTGTCTGGTATCCCTGCTTCCACTCTCACCCCCTATAGTCCGTTATCTACACCACAGCCAGAGGGATGATTGTAAAAGGTCAATCTGACACTGTCAATCCCCAGATCAAAACACTCTAATGGCTTCCCATCACAATTAGG
The DNA here is from genome assembly GCF_964194185.1 of Rhinolophus hipposideros. NCBI lineage: Eukaryota > Metazoa > Chordata > Mammalia > Chiroptera > Rhinolophidae > Rhinolophus > Rhinolophus hipposideros. Next base: position 50,340,393 of record NC_138046.1, on the reverse strand, counting down.
AGAAAATACAAAGTTCTTACTGCAATCCGCAGGGCCTTCTGCAGGTTAACCCTTGGATGCCTCTCTGGCTTGATTACTTACCACCGTCCCTTAAACTCACTTCACTTCACTGGCCTCCTTTTCTGTTTCAATCATGCCGAGTACCTCCAAGCCTTTGCACTTTCTGTCCCTCTAATTTAAAATACTTTTATCCCCAATATCCACATACAGCATATCCTCACTTCCTTCAGGACTGTTCACTCCTGGGAGGACCTTCTCAGACCATACTGCCTAAAACAGCAGCATACCCTGTCTCTGTACATCTCTAACTTGCTCTATTTTTCATACTACTGACGAGATTATATTATATGTAATCAATTGTTATCTATTTCTCATCATAATTCAAGCTTCATGAGGGAAGAAGTGTCTGTTTTATTCACTTCTATATCCTCAGCTCCTATCCTAGAACAGTGTCTGACACATAGTAAGAGCTCAATAAATATTTGTTAAATGAGTGAATGGTTACGTGGATGGGGCCCAACTTGGCAGCCTAAATCAGGTTCACATACATCTGGTGTCTATCTGGAGGTTCTAGGAGATGAGTCCACTGGTGAATTATTTCTTTAGAAGCCCAAGGAGCCTCCTGGGAAAAATTTCATCCTAATGAAAAAAAGAACAAACATGTTAAGTTCCTCCTAGACCTCAGGGTTAAAGGGAGGGACGATTCTGAGTATAACTCTCAGGTTGTAATTAATCAGGACAACTTAAAATAAGAAATAACAGAAACCTAACCCAACTCACTTTAAGCAGGAACAAAAAGGCAGGTATTGCTTCAAAAGGCTAGGAAGGAGAGTGGGATGCTCAAAGGAACCAGAGCTAGGGACTCAACATGGTCAAAACTCTTTGTGTTTATATTTCATCACTGCTTGTCTCTGCTTCTTTTCCCCCAGTTGTCTCAGCCTCTTCTGTTACAGACTGGTCTTTTCCATATCGCAGGAAATGTGGCTGCCAGCAGCCACAGCTTAGCAAAGAGAACTTCTGTCTCCAAAGAGTCCATGGATCTATTCCAGGGAACATTTCTGATTGGGCTTTTTTGATCATGTGTCCATCATTTGGTCCAATCGCTGTTGTTAAGAGAATGGATGTTTTGTGGTTGGCCAGGTCTAGTTCACATACTTATCCCTGAGGCAAACAGTAGAGTCTATAACCAATTGAAGGGGAATGAGAAGGCTTGTTGGGAAGACCGAAAACCAAACAACAAACAAACAATAACAACAACAACCAGAGGCCACTACACTGGTTATCTTCTGGCCTAGCTCCCAGGACTCATACCTGAGTCCTAAGTGGGGGGCGGGAGGGTTGTAAGAGTAAGTACCAACTTAAAGGACGGTTTCACTAAAGTCTCTGGGGAACATTGAGTAGACAGGCCACATCAGAAGCATTGACTTTAATAGTTTTAGCTAAGTGGGAAGCAGCTTTGTGACAGCAGCAGCAGCAGCTACCTCAATGAATCAATGCCTTTGTTATGGGCATCAGAAGCCTTGGCAGCAGATTATCACCCTGGGAGCTAGAGGAAAAAAGGAGGAAATGGTGGAAGCTACTGGGGAGGTGAAAGGATTCCGTTAATAAACTTATGTGACAGACCTCTGGAAGAGTGCCGAAACAGTTGGGTAGAGAAAGGCTTTGAGGAGAGGCAAATACAGGCAGGGACAGAGTGAGAGAAATTCATTTTAGTGATTATACTGTGAACTTGATTTTATTTCCAGTTTGCTTCCCAAGTCACAAGACTGTCCACTGACCACAGAAATGTAAGGAACGGGGTCCGTCGATCACCCAGTGATGCTCAATTCCCCCAAAGGCCCTAGCATGGCGCTAAAGTCACAAAAATCTGTGAAATTCTGCCTCTTTCTGGGAAGCTTCAAAACAGGACCAAGCGTAGATGGGCCCCAGTTCTGGGATCCACTGGCACACCCTGTCTGAGCTATGATGTGGACCCACTGAGCTGTTCTGACTCAGGAGATACTTTTCTCAACTCTGAATTTACCTCCATCTATTCCTTCTTCTTGGCTTGAAGCCGAGCCACAGATCAACACCACAATTAGACCAGGATTCTCTGACACTGCCTTCTGCCTAGTTTGGAACTATGCAGTTTCACTCTTGCCTATCTATTCCGAATCCAGACCTTGCCTGTGTCCTCCAGTTTGGCTTTGTACCCTAGATTCAGACTTTGGCTTAACCCTCATAACTCATGGTAACCAGCTCCCTGGTCATTTCTAGCTTCCCTATTCACCTGCTGGCTCAACCTGGCTGCACGTCCTGACTTGCATTGTTTGGCAGCCACCCATGACCTAGCATTGACAGTGTCCTTCCACCTTACTCCCTTTGTCACTTGAATTGCTTCCTCTACCCACTCTTAGAATATAAAGATGCTGCTTACGTTGATATATAATGTCTTCGTATTTCAGCAGCTTGTCTGGCTGAAGGAACTTTCATAACCTCCTCTGGCAATCCATACCACTGTCTAATCACGCTGATAGTCAAAGTTCTTCCTTCTGTCATACCTTTAGTAGAAGCCTGAGTGCTGCTGAACAATAATCATTCTAAATGTCACCCACCTGGGAGAGATGAGAACAGTGATCCTCAGAGTATGCACTATTTGGAATGTGCCCAGAATGTAGAAACACCTGTTTGAGATGGAAACAGTGGTCCCCTGAACATATGTCACACATAGGCCCAGGGAACTGTAATTGTCACTCTCAGAGCTTATTGGGATAAAATGAGGCACATTGGGGTGACTTTGCACCTCCTGGGCAGTTGAGGTTCTTGAGGAAGATATCCTCAAACTGAAGGTGGAGGAAGGCTAATGCAGTTTATAATGTCCAGTCCAGTGCCTGGAAAAATAGATCCCCATGTATTAATTTTTAATTTCCTCCATTTCAACTGTCATTGCCCCCCCTGCTCAAGTCCAGGCACCCAACTTCTTCTGCCTAGACAACTGCAATTGCTTCTGTCTAGTTTCTCTGCCATCACTCTTGCTCCCTTCCATTCTATTTTCCTCACAGCAGTAAGAAGTGATCCTTTAAAAATGTAAAGCATGGGAGACAATAAATGTCTGTTTATTAAGCCAAGAAGAGAGAAAAACTTTTTTTTTTGAGTATGATAGATAAATTCACTATCCTGACTGTGACGATGGTTTCATGGGTATCTCCACGTAAAAACACATCAAATTTTGTACTTTAAAAATTGATTATCAATTATACCTCAATAAAGCTAATATCAAAAATAGGAAATAGATTTCCAGTTAGCATCTCACACAGAAAAAACAAGTGAAGCAGGTCATGTCCCTCTCCTGCTTAAAACCCTTCAAAAGCTTCTCACTCGTTTCATTTAGAGTAAAAACCAAACTCCTTCATATGGCTTATAAGGCCCCCAGGATCAGGCCTCTGCCCACCTCTCAGACCTCTCCTGGAGCTACCATCTCCCTTGTTTAGTACACGTTAGACACACTGAATTGATTTCATTCCCTCCTGTGCACTGAGCTCTTCCTTCTCTTGAGGATTTTTACACATGTGGTTCCTTTTGCCTCAAATGCAGTTTCCTAGGCTTTTTTCAAGGCTGGATCCTTCTCAGCTTTTAGTTCTCACTAAACTGTCACATAACTTAGAGAGGATTTCCCTGTCCATTCTTGCTAAATAAGTTCTCTCCCCAACTGTTTATTTCCTTTTTTAGCCCTTATCATAACTGCAATTATTTGATGTGTCTATTTATTTATTCAAAGTCAATCTTCCTCACTAGAATGTAAGTTCCAAGAGGATGTCATGCTATCTCCAGCCTTAGACAGTACCTGCCACATAATAGGCATTCAACAAATACACATTGAACTCACATTTTGAATAGTAAATACTCAATACATAATTTTTAAATGAATTAATGGGTAAAAAGTGGAGGGCATCCCATGGACATTAAAAAAGAAAATAAAGGAATATTATCAATAACTTTATACCTACCAGTTTTATAACTTAGATGAAATGGACCAATTCCTTGAAAGACGCAGCTACCAAAACTCACACAAGTAGAAATAGATAATCTGGAAAGGCCTATGTGGACTAAAGAAATTGAATCAATAATTAATAACCTTCCAAAAGAGAAAGCAGCTGGCCCAGATGGATTCATTAGTGAATTCAACCAAACAATTAAGGAAGCAATGATATCAATTCTCTACAATGTGTTTCACAAAATAGAAGAAAAGGAAACCTGTTCTATGTCCTATGATGCCAGTATTACCTTAATGTTAAATTCAAGTACATTACAAGAAAGGACAACTACAGACTGATCTCTCTCATGAACATAGATGCAAAGACCTTCCCAATTCAATCTATAGATTCAACTCAATTCCAATCAAAATCCTAGCAAGTTACTTTGTGGAAATTGACAAACTGGTTCTATAGTTTATGTGGAGAGGGAAAAGACCCAGAATAATCAACAAAATATTAAAGAAGAAAAACAGAGTCAGAAGACTGACACCATCTAACTTGAAGACTCAGCAGCAATCAAGACAGTATGGTATCAGCAAAAGAATGGACAGATCAATATAACAGAATAGAGCACCCAGAAACAGACCCACACAAATACAGTGAACTAATTTTTGACAAAAGATAAAGGCAATTCAATGGAGAAAAGATAGTTTTCAACAAATGATACTGGAAAAACTGAACATCTACAAGCCAAAAAAAGTGAACCTAGACACTGAATTTTCACTTTTCACAATAATTAACTCAAAATGGATCTTAAACCTAAATGTACAATGCAAAACTACAAAACTTCTAGAAGATAACATAACAGAAAATCTAGGGTTCGGTGATGACTTTTTAGATACAACACAAAAAGCATGGTCCATTAAAAAAAAAAAAGCATGTGAATAATAGAGGCCACAGTGTGCGGAGGGAGAGGTGGTATATGGGAGTTCTTTGTGCTCTCTGTTCGATTCTTCTGTAAACCTAAAACTGTTCTAAAAATAGTTTATTACATTTAAGAAGTGGAGGGAATGCATGAGGAACAGTTTTGGAAGCTGCAAGTGAGGAGACAGAAGCTCCTGACATTGCATGGGAGATGGAGATTGATGGTTAAAGAAATAGCTGAGTTCTAAAAGAGCTGCAAAAACCTCTCCTCCCACTAACAGCTGCAGCACATGCTGAGCTCCATCACTGGTCTTCACCTCAACTCTGGTCTTCACCCCTACAACTCTCTGAGGACTGTGGGACCAGAACAAGGTCTCATCCTCTCCTATCTGGTCTATGCAACTTGTCTCCTTCCTAAACCATCTGTCAGAATTATGACCAATTAAGCACACAACAGAAACTCTTGAAATTGAGCCTGTCCATGCTCCTCTGTCTATTGCTCCTCTACTTCCTATGGCCCAGAAGATGAGATTGAGCAAGAACCCTGGGGGAAATTTTCTCCACTGGCCATAACACTCACTAGTGCTTGGACTTCTCCCATGAGCATAACTTCTTCTTAACATGTGATTCCCAAAAATCCCTAGGTAATTACAAATAGCTCTGGTAGGGGGAACACATAGTACCAGTCATTCATACTGCAGTGTGACTGTGTTTGCCATCTTTTCCCAATGACGTAGAAGGGTATATGAATCAAGAGACATGCAAATATCCCACATTTTAATGGAATGGATGTACTCCACCAAAGGTAGCTATAAAGTGAATTCTAGTTCCTCATTACTTTTTTTCCTTTCTCTTTCTCCTCCCTCCCTCCCTTCGCCTCACTTGGATTTCAGGCTTCACACAGCATCTAAATCCCATTGGGACAGTCTCAGAGAGGCACAGGAACCCCTCTGACTCTCACAAATTCTCTTCTTTTTCCCAATAAAGTCCTACTAAACTGTTATCTAACAGCTTGACTTTATTGAAGGAATTTACCCCTTAGCAATTCCATTTTTATAGCACTCCCAAATGATAGGAGAGAAGGGAGGGAAAAAGGAAGGGAGGGAGGAGAAAGAGAAAGGAAAAAAGTAATGAAGAACTAGAATTCACTTTATAGCTACCTTTGGTGGAGTACATCCATTCCATTAAAATGTGGGATATTTGCATGTCTCTTGATTCATATACCCTTCTACGTCATTGGGAAAAGATGGCAAACACAGTCACACTGCAGTATGAATGACTGGTACTATGTGTTCTCCCTACCAGAGCTATTTGTAATGACCTAGGGATTTGGGGGAATTACATGTTAAGAAAAAGTTATGCTCATGGGAGAAGTCCAAGCACTAGTGAGTGGTGTGGCCAGTGGAGAAAACTTCCCCCAGGCTTCTTGCTTAATCTCATCTTCTGGGCCATAGGAAGTAGAGGAGCAATAGACAGAGGAGCATGGACAGGCTCAATTTCAAGAGTTTCTGTTGTTGTGCTTAATTGGTCATAATTCTGACAGATGGTTTAGGAAGGAGACAAGTTGCATAGACCAGATAGGAGAGTATGCGACTTTGTTCTGGTCCCACAGTCCTCAGAGAGTTGTAGGGGGAAGAGGCTGACTGCTCTTGGCCACTGAGACTCCACCAGAATTCAGGAGGTCACTGGAGTTGCAAAGCTGGAAGACTCTGCTATGAGAAAGGCAGCTGAGTGAGCTATTTATTCAACAGGCACTAAAAATGAAGTTTGGCAGCTCATTTGAGAACTTCCAGCAGCGTGAAGGAAGCCAATTCATTTTTTTCAAATAAAACTTAATCGTTGTATTGTTTATTCAATAGTGATATAGTGGTATCTTATGCTTATGAACTGTCTTGTAGCCTGAGGGAGTCCATACCACTTAATAGACTTCAAAATCTGAGAGAAACTAGACAGAGACTGTGTCTTCCACCACTGAAATGCCATCACCCAGGGGCTGGGGGCTAGGGTGGGGAGGAATTGGCTCAGGCAGTAGCAGTAGCAGTGGCTTTATAACAACAGCTGTTTCCTGGATCAGCTTCACAGTCTTCTTTAGCCCAGTACTCTGTTCCCTAAATGGGCAGGGCCACCCGCGTAGGATTGGGCAGGTTGTTCAATGCATTACACTTGGCTGAGGAAGCAAATGGGAGCTGACGTTTAACCCAAGGTCCATTTGCCAAGCTGAGTACCCTGTGAGGGTCTGCATCTCTCTAGGGGAAAGGATACCATTTTCTTCATTCACAGAAATAAGTCTTTCTAATTCTAATTAATGAAACATTTAAATATAATGTGTTTTGCCTAGCTGTGGCCCTGATGAAGGCTTCTCTAGGCATGTGTTGTGAGAGGACCAGGCTGCCTGATAGCCCAACCTCCATGACAAGATAGTGTAGCAGAGGTGAACTAGAGACCCACTCGTCAGAAATAGCTGTGCAACCCAAGGAGTGCACTCATTCATCTCTCCAGTCCTCCATTTCTTCATCTGGAAATGGGGAAGTCACAGTGGCTGGTTTCTGAGGAGGGCGGCTGAGATGCTCAACTCCAGGAGGCACCACTCACATTGTTTCTGAAGAACCTTGAGCTCCCAACTGACTCAGTAAGCCTGACTAGATGGTTGTAGGGCTACCTGCTCCCCTGTTAGTGCGATTGAACTGAATGCTGCCACTTGCTTCAGGGTCTTTCATATCTGGAGGCCACTTTGCCCTGCTCCCCACTTTCTTTGTACACAATACTCAGCCCTTGTATACCCCTCCCCACAGTATATCTTGTGCTATACATGAACTTGTAATATTTTCTCATTTATGCCCTTCAGATTATGATCTCTCTAAGGGTAAGACAGGTTTTTTTCCACATCTATATTTGAATATTCGCGTTCTTCTCACCCACTGCCCCACCAAGCTCCACACACAGAGTCTATGTGGCTCCTCTAGCTGATTAGAGGCTTTTAAGCCTATTTGGTCTTTCTCTCCACCTCTAAAAACTTAACTTTGAAAAGAATGATTTGGGTGGGGGTGGAGGTGGGGGTTACCTGGGAGACCACTGGGAATCATCCATTTCCCCTTTGGCCCTAGGAGACCATTTCTAATGTCCCCTCACTGCAGAGGTGAGGGAAAGGGGATGGAAAGGTATAGATTAGCTGATCTCTAAAGTCTTTTGTGTTTCCAGCTTCCTATGAAAACATCCTAGTTGCCCTTGGTAACCAGCTATGCATAAATTTATGAATGCATCTAACCCTTTTTAAAAGGTATTTATACATCCTTTCAGCTTACACTAACTCTTGAGGATCATGAATTCCATACACTTGTTTCGCCTTGCATGAAATCACACTTATTTGTGTTTTTCTAAATGGACCTCTTTCGAAGCCTCCAGTGGAATCTGGCAGAATCTCCTAGATTTAGTGATCACATCAGCATTCACTATCTCTATGGGCCCCCCCAAGATCTGCTGTGTCTCCCTGCACATGTAATTCAAAGGCAGGTGTTCTTTGTGCAAGGAGAGGAACAGGTCTTTTCTGAACAAGCAACGTATTTACTTGCCTGCCTTGACCACAGTGGTAGGTGGCTATCAGGCTTTAAAAAAACAACAAACTACTCTGTGATAGAGTCATTTTCTCAGCCTTTTCCAGTCATCCCTCCCCAACTTCCCCAACTTCTCAGCCAGTGTTGAAATAGATTTTGAAAAGTAGTAAACATGCCCCAAACAGCTAAAAAACTCTCATGTATCCTGGAAGGGTCTTTGGCTGCATTCCAAGACTCTCAACTCTTGGGGAGATGGTGCTTTCTCCTGGGATTCTAGAGAAGCATGGAGCCTAGGGGATAGCAACAAGACCATCCACCATCCAGAAAAGATTCCACATTAGAATATGTACAGTTGACAAACTGCTACAAAGAAGAGAGTGCTCTAAAGAAAAGAGAACTAGGCTAATATACAGAGGACTTGCGCTTGGTGTTGGATTGCTAAGTGGCTATTGCCTCAGTTTTTCCATCTGTCTTATGGGAAAGTAAGAAGATAAATGATACAGCAAAAATAAAAATCTGTATAATCCCAACCTCCTTTTAAAGAGTGTGCCTACTGGTAACGTGGAAGAAAGGTTCATAATTCTGTTGCGGCCTTGATGGATTGACCTGCTAGATGCTGTGTCTCATGGAGGGAGAAGAAATTGTGCAAGAGGCAGGAACACAATCTAGGAGGGAGGAGGGTAAAAAAAGCAGAGAAGGAGAAGAATGCAAGGGAGCTGGCAGAAGGTTCTGTGCTGTGACCCCCCTCCCTGACACCTCCCCCCCCCAAATCAGTAAAGTGTATCCAGATTTGGTGAATACTGGAGATGCGTATATTTCTTTTGGAAATTGCAGAAAGGACTGAGGTTGTGCCTAGAGTCCCAAGAGAAACAAAAACAGCATATGCAGATGCAGAAACCAGAAGCAGTGTGGGGAGCAGAGGAAAAGAAGCCCTCCAGAATGGCTGACTCCCCTTGCATCACACTGAGCTGCCCCTTGGGGTCTGCAGTGTCCTTTCCTGCCAGGAGACTATTGTTGTACCTATCTACTTGGTCAGATTACCCTAACCTGAAGTCTCTGGTAAGAGAGCCTGGGTTCCCATCTCCTTTTCTCCCAGAAGGCCCCTCTCCTCCAACACTCACACTTGGATTCCTGCATAAAAGGAGAGGAGGCTAGAGAGGCATCAGGCCAAAAATAGTGCAAAAACACCCTTTCTCTTGCACAAAGGTGCACACTGGTCTTAATTTACTTAACTAAGGGAAGCTTGTCAAGGGATTTTATTTGCCATAATAAAATAAAAATAAAATAAAATAAGTGAAAATCTGTGAGCTAAAGTGATATTCAGATTTGGCTCCAATAATTTATAATTGCTGTCTCACAAGCCCCCAAACCTCTCAAAGAACCCACACAGCTTTCTGGTTTTGTGGCATCTCTCCCCTGAATCTTTTCACCTATAGATTTGGTTAGTGCTGTGGGAGGGTAGGATAGATGAATCAATATTTATAAGGAGACATCCATCCAGCTCTCTGGAACAAACAGGTGCCTGAATATCAGCCAGAATCTGATGCTGCACTAAACTCAAGTTCTAGGCCCAGTGGTCCTGCTGGCCTCTCTATTCTTGGGAGCTGAGAATTAGATGAACTGGTGGCATTTCTTCATGCGAAGTCTGAGACGTTAACATGATGTAGTGTGGGCCATTTATGGAAATAAAAATAGAAGGGCAGTCTCAAACAGGAAGGACACAACAGCCTTAGCAGGCTGCCCTCCCTCTCCCGTCTTCCACTTTCCATCTGCCTATCCTCCATCTTCACAGGCTTTCCCTAGAATCCTGAACTTAGATGGAAACTGCTACCCCCACACCTGGCCTCTGACAACTCGGGTTACCCTATTGAAGCTGGCCAATTGTGGACAAATCCCTCAGTTCAGCAGAGAAAAGGTTGGAATTAGAAATCAAATGCAAGCACATAGAAATGGAGGGCTTGACAGCACAGGCATCTTCAGCCAAAGCCACAAAAATCTAGTCAGAGCTTATAGGCCACCCTGCCGCAGTTCCTTTTCTTCACTAAAACCTTACTTTGCACAAAGGGTGGACGCTAGGCCAACCTACTCACACCTCTAGCCCCAAATACTTGAGTTTGTGCAACAGCAATTGCATGGAGAAGAGACGAGGCCCACACAGAAAAGATGTAAGGAGAGGCGCGCGTGCGTGCAGGATCCTGATGCTAATGTGTCAACAACCACCGTAAATGGGCCATAGTACCGTGTGATCTTAATGCCATCAGTTGAACTGAGAAATATTTTTCATTCTGACAGTTAAGGGCCCAGTCAACTCAACAGATTTGACTCTGTTCCCCATCCTGTGTGCCATCTAATTTGCCCTTGAATTTGCTGATGAATTGGGCATCATCATAGCTCCTTGGCCAGATTTTAGTTTTGAGATTTACCTCTGCGGCGGAAGGTCTAAGCTGCTCAGAGGATTTGTTTCTGGCTTTGAAACCACCATACTCCTCTCCTCTGAGAATTATGGGTTGTTTCAAAAATGGGAGTTTCAAAGAAAGCTCCTATTGGATCTGGACTTGGGCCACTCCTGGAACAGTTTGTTTCAGGTGGTTCATGACACTGCTTGCTGCCACCTACATAGACAGGAAACATCGTCTGGGACTGAAATTTACAAGCCCCTTGCTCATCATCCGAAGTGCTAGATCCTATCTCCTGGAAGCTGATGTCTATTGATAAATGCAATACTGAGGTGTACACACAAGATCCATAAATGCTGTTGACCTACTGAAAACAGGCAGCCCAGATTTCTGGACTGATATGAGCCTGAAGAAGGTACAGGCTGTAACCTGCTCACTCCAAGGAAATCCAACATATAGCCATGTCTCAAAAATGAGCCATACAGAGTTGAGAGATATGACCAAATTTTCATGTGGAAACAACCCGAGATCATTGAGAAAGAGGGAAAACAAAGTAAGTCTTTTCAGTGTATCTCCTGGGAAACTAGCAGATGGATGTGGCCCTAAAATCTCCCTTCAGCTCCTCCTATGAATCAGACAATGGCATAAATGCCCAGCAGGGAGGACTGTGTCATATTATGGATAGAAGTTTGGGATTAAGGTGGGACTACCTGGGTTCAAATCCCCCTTGAAACACCAAGATTTCTTTTAGAAATTAAAGAAGGGGGTAAGGTTATGTCTCTTACTTACCTAACTTACTAAAACTCCTTGAGTCTTCATTTTCTCATTCAAAAAATAGACATAGTAATAATATTGTTGAGAGTTTAAAAAAAGATAATTCACATAAATATTTAGTATAGTTCCTGGCACACTATGAGAGTTCAGTAAACACTAATTGTTATTGTTTATGGGGCTCAGTGAACCCATAAATCCATGGCAGATTTCGGCTCCTGCTTCTAATTCCAAAGAGTGTGACTCTTTAGGTTTCCAGAATCCTAATATAAACTGATATCTCCCACCATGGAAATACAATGTCCAGTCCCTGGGGGACTGGATTTTCAAATCATATCTGGGGACATATTAGAGTTCTCCAGAGAAACAAAGCAAATAAGATAGAGATACAGAGAGATAGATAGATGATGATGATGATGATGTAGATAGATAGATAGATAGATAGATAGATAGATAGATAGATAGATAGATAGATAGAAATTGAGTGTGAGGAATTGGCTCATGCAATTATGGAAACTAAGAAGTCCCAAGACCTACAATCAGCAAGCTGGAGACTCAGGAGAGCCAATGGTGTAATTCCAGTCTGAGTCCAAATGCCTGAGCACCAAGAAAGCTGATGTGTATGTTCCAGATTGAGACCCAAGAAAAGTTAATGTTTCAGTTTGGGTCCAAAGACAGGAAAAGATGAATACCCTAGCTCAACAGTCAAGCAGTAGGAGTTCCTTTTTACTCAACCTTTTTGTTGCACTCAAGCCTTCAATTGATTGGATGAGGCCCACCCACATTGGGGAGGGCAATCCACTTCCCTCAGTCTACCAATTCAAATGTTAATCTCATCGAGAAACACCCCTAGAGACACACTCAGAATAATGTTTGATCCAATGTGTAGGCACTCTGTGAGTCAGTCACAAAATTAATCATCACAGACGACATAAACTAAACTCTCACTAGCCAAAGTGTTGCTGCTCAGTGGACCAGCAGCACTGCCACCTCCAAGAAGCCTGTTAGAAATGCAGCACCTCAGGCCCAACCCCACCTGATGAACCAGAATCTGCATTTTAACAAGATGCTCTGATGATTTATATGCACATTAAAATTTTAGGAGTGCTAAGTTAAAACATTAAAAGCTGTGGTTCTCAAAGTGTGGGCCTTGAAGAATCAGTAGCATTGGCATGACATGTGAGCTTGTCATAAATGCAGATTCATGGGCCCTACCTCAACTTAACTGAATAAGAATCTATGGCAATGAGGCCTAGGAAACTGACTTTTAAAAAGCAAGTTCAAGTTTGAGAACCACTGAGTTACAAGTAGGGTTGCTTCTCTATAAGGGTCACATGACCTGAGGCCTGAACAATGGGACATTCTTTCAGACCAATGACTTAGTTCTCTTAAGCTGACAAATTTGACTCCACCGTTTTTCTCCTCTCTGAACTCTGTCACGCATATGACCTTTTTGCTAGTCACTTGTTTGGGAGGATACTGTCATGAGGTCTTGCTGGATATCCCAGGTGGTTCAAATTCCTATCAGCTGTAAGCTCTGCAGCCACCATTCCCACCTCCCAGAAACGACCAGTCTCCACAAGGAATTTCCAACCTGACCAAGGAAGAGTATTGGAGTCAGTTAGGGAGAAAGAAAGGTGTCTGGTATGGACATTGTATAGGAGTTGAGAGGATTCTAAGAACCTCTAGCCCCACAACTCAAGATAAATTATGCCCCCCCAAGCACACACACACACACACACACACACACACACACACACACACACACAATGTTTATATGTTCTCTGAATAAAACAGAAGGGATTGATTGTGACCCCAACCCCTCCCACACATACCCAGGTGTAATTCTGTTAGCAGACTTCATCATGTCTCCTGCCTTTCTAGAGAAGAGACCAACGTGAGTGATCTAGAAATACCTGGATCTGGCATTATCTTTTTATTGGCCCATAAAAGATATAAGACTTAGCATGACTGAGAATTTTTCAAGGACTTCATTGTTTTAAAATATAAAATATTACTGTTGTATGTGGGGAGTTACTTAGAAATTGCCCTGATATATTTCTGACAACTGGTGTATGTAAATATACGTACATATTTACACATGTATGTACTTATTTATGTGTGTATTTCTTTTTTTTTAATTTATTTATTGGGGTGACAATTGTTAATGAAATTACATAATTTCAGGTGTACAATTCTGTATTACATCATCTATAAATCCCATTGTGTGTTCACCATCCAGAGTCAGTTCTCCTTCCATCACCATATATTTGATCCCCCTTACCCTCATCTTCCTCCCCCCACCCCCGTTACCCTCTGGTAACCACTAAACTATTGCCTGTGTCTATGAGTTTTTGTTTCTCATTTGTTTGTCTTGTTCTTTTTGGTTTATATACCACATATCAGTGAAATCATAGGGTTCTCTGCTTTTTCTGTCTGACTTATTTCGCTTAGCATTATACTCTCAAGATCCATCCATGTTGTCACAAATGCTCCTATATCATCTTTCCTTAACGCCGAATAGTATTCCATTGTGTATATATACCACAACTTCTTTATCCATTCATCTATCGAAGGACATTTTGGTTGTTTCCATGTCTTGACCACCGTAAACAAAGCTGCAATGAACATTGGAGCACACATGTCTTTATGTATAAATGATTTCAAATTCTTTGGGTAGATACCCAGGAGAGGAATTGCTGGTCATATGGTAATTCTATTCGTAATTTCTTGAGGAACCTCCACACTGCCTTCCATAATGGCTGCAGCAGTCTGCATTCCCACCAACAGTGTATGAGAGTTCCTTTTTCTCCACAGCCTCTCCAACACTTGTTGCTATTTGTCTTGTTGATGAAAGCCATTCTGACTGGGGTGAGGTGATATCTCATTGTGGTTTTTATTTGCATTTCTCTGATGATTAGTGATGTTGAGCAGTTTTTCATATGTCTGTTTGCCATTTGTATGTCCTCTTTGGAGAAATGTCTCTTCAGGTCCTCTGCCAATTTTTCAATTGGGTTGTTTGTTTTTTTGTTGTTGAGTTTCATCAGTTCCTTGTATATTTTGGATCAAAGACTTAAGCATAAGACCTGACACAATAAACTGCATAGAAGAAAACATAGGTACTAAACTTATGGACCTTGGGTTCAAAGAGCATTTTATGAATTTGACTCCAAAGGCAATGGAAGTAAAAGCTAAAATAAACAATTGGGACTATATGAAACTTAAAAGTTGCTGCACAGCAAAAGAAACCATCGACAAAATAAAGAGGCAACTGACTGAATGGGAGAAGATTTTTGTGTGTATTTCTTTAATAAATTCATAATTTGCACTATGAGTTTGTTTTTTCTGTTATGCACTCTCTTTAGGCCCTGGGAACTGTGAAAATCGAATAGTAATCTTAAAGCCAATGCTAGGCCCATGGGGGTTATTAAATAAGTGGGAGGGGGAAAGTAAAGGTGGTGGGTCTCCAACGTTTGTGACAAATGCACCAATTTTCTGTAAGGAGATCTCAGGGGCTCCAAGAAGCTGGAAAATCCCTTTGCCAATAGGTTTTGATCCCTACTAAAATTCAAATTCTCCTGGGCTTTCACTCTTTAGTTATCAATCACACCTATCTCAGAAATGGCCCATATAAATAAATTATTCAACAAATATTTATTGAGCCCTGTTCCAGGCACAAGTTTAAAGGAGAAGTTGGAAATTCAAGAGGTAGAAGGATTAAGAGAATCCCAAAGAGGATCTGGGGTAAGGAAAAAGGAAGACTGAGTTCCTAGGTTCCTTCTTGCCTGGAAATCTCATTTATTCATTCATTCAACAAATATTTTTTGAGTACAATACTCCCCTCTTATCTGTGGTTTCACTTTCCATGGCTTCAGTTACCTGTGGTAAACCATGGTCTTAAAACATAAAATGGAAAACTCCAGAAATAAACAATTCATAAGTTTTAAATTGCAAGCTGTTCTGTGTAGTGTGATGAAAGCTGTCCTGCTTCTGCCCAAGATGTGAGTCATCCCTTTGTCCAGTGTCTCCATGCTGTATGTGCTACCCACCTATTTGTCGCTTAATAGCCCTCTCAGTAATCAGATCAACTGTCTCAGTATCACAGTGCTTCTGTTCAAGTAACCCTTATTTTACTTAATAATAACCCCAAAGAGCAAGAGTAGTGATGCTAGCAATTCAGCTATGCCAAAGAGAAGCCGTAAAGTGCTTTCTTTAAGTGAAAAGGTGAAAATTCTTAGCTTAATAAAGAAAGAAATTGTATGCTGAGGTTTCTAAGATCCATGGTAAGAATGAATCTTCTATCTGTGAAATTGTAAAGAAGGAAAAAGAAATTCAATCTAGTTAGCTGAGACAGAGAAAGACAGACCACATTCACATAACTTTTATTATAGCATATTGTTATAATTGCTCTATTTTATTATTAGTTATTGTTAATGTCTTACTGTGCTTAATTTATAAAGTAAACTTTATCATAAGTATGTATGCATAGGATAAAGCATAGTATATATAGCGTTCGGTACTATCCGTGGTTTCAGCAATCCACTGAGGGTCTTGGAACATATCCCACACGAATAAGAGGGGATTGCTGTATCCACTATTTATAAGACACTAGGCATTAGATATAGAACAATGAATATGAACAAAACAGACAAAAATCCCTGTCTACATGAATCTTACATAATAGTAGACATGAAGTAGTAAGGAAAATAAATATATAGTACAATAGATTGCTATAAACACCATGGAAAACAAATTAAGCAGGATATGGAGATAGAGATATCAGGAGTTCCAATTCTAAGGAGGGGCAGAGAAGGCCTCATTGAGAATGTAGCATTTGAGCTAAGACTTAAAGACAGTGAGGGAGTGAGCCATGTGAATAGCTTCAAAAGTAGAGGGACATAACAAGGGCAAAAGTCCGGAGATAGGACAGTGGCTGGCATGTCTGTAGAACAGTGTGGAAGCCAGCGTGACTGAAACAGAGTGAGTGAGGGAGAGGATGGCAGGGAATGAGGCTGAAGAGCTAATGGCAGAGCTAAAGGTCAGATCATGAGGAGCTGGCGAGCCACCGGAATGCTTCAGGCTATTACTCAGAGTGAGGTGGGAAGCTACTGGAGGGTGATGAATAGTGACAGATCAGACCATTTAAATTAAAAAAAAACAAACAGTATATGTGTATATAATGGGGAAAATATCAAACTGCATTAAAGTATGAAATGAAAAGCAAAATTTTCTTTCATCTTTCCATCTTCCCCACCAGTTCTCCAAAGATAAACACTGTTTACATATTTTGAATATCCTTTAAGAAAAAAATAATACACACATACTTGTATGTGTCTATGGAGACATATTTCCTTTCTTATTTACACAAATGGAATCATACATTTTATACAGTCCATAGTTTAGAGATTTTATCCATATTGGTCCATATAGATGTATCTCATCTCATTTTTAATGGCTGCCTAGCACTAGACTATTATAATTTATTAAACCAATTCCTTATTGATGGATATTTAGGTTGTTTCTAGGGTGGGTTGTTTTGTTTGTTTGCTGTTATAAACATTGCAATGACTATACTAATAAATGCCTCTTTTGGCACAATGATAATGATAGCTAACATTTATTGTGTGCTTACTGTGCTACATAAGTGGAATTGCTAGGTCAAGGATATGTATTAGGTTGGTGCAAAAATAATTGCGGTTTAAAAGGTTAAAAAATTGCAAAAACTGTGATTACTTTTGCATCAATCTAACATATTAAAAATTATACAGTTGATCATCAATAAATCCACAAACTACAAGTGCTGGCGAGGATGTGGAGAAAAGGGAACCCTCGTGCACTGCTGGTGGGATTGCAGATTGGTGCAGCCACTATGGAAATCAGTATGGAGGTATCTCAAAAAACTGGAAATGGAACTACCTTATGACTCAGCAATTCCACTCTTAAGTATCTATCCAGAGAAATCCAAAACACTAATTCAAAAACAATTATGCACCCCTATGTTTATTGCATCACTATTCATAATAACCAAGACATGGAAACAACCGAAAAGCCCATCGGTAGATGACTGGATTAAGAAACTGTGGCACATTTATACAATGGAGTATTACTCGGTCATAAAGAAGAATGAAATCTTGCCATTTACAATGATATGGATGGACCTAGAGAACATTATGCTAAGTGAACTAAGTCAGACCGAAAAAGACAAATACCATGTGATCTCACTTACATGTGGAATCTAAAGAATAGAATAAATGAACAAATTAATCAGAAACAGTCTCAGAGACATAGAGGAAAAACTGAGGGTTGCTGGATGGGAGGGAGGTAGGGATGAGGGAGAAGGTGAGGGGATTAGAAAGCACAATCGGTAGCCACAAGATTGCCACAAGGATACAAAAGTAAATTTGGGGAATGTAATCAATAATGTTGTAAAGATTTTGTAGGGTATCCAATGGACACTTGTCTTATTAGAGAGACCACCTCATGGATGGTGTAGATGTCTGACCACTGCAGTGTACACTTGAAGCTGAAGCTGAATAATAATAAATGTCAACTATAATTGTATATATATATATATATATATATATGTGTGTGTGTGTGTGTGTGTGTATGTATATATATGTATATATATACATATATATATAGTCACAGGATGTGGAGTACAGCATAAGGAAGTCAGTGGAACTGTAACAGCTATATATGATGTCAGAAGGGTAGTAGAATGGGGGAGGGGGATTATCATTTTGTGAGGGGTATAAATGTCTAATTGTTTTGTACACCTGAAACTAATTTTAAAAAAAAAAACCCTTAAAAAAAGTATACAGTTGACCCTTGAACAACAGATTTGAACTATGCATGTTCAATTACATGTGGAATTTTTCAATAAATACACAGTTGGCCCTCCTTATCCCTGGATTTCGCATCCATGGATTCAACCAACCACGAATCAAAACAGCATTTTTTATCTTGCACTGCGAATTCATGGATGTGGGGGGCTGACTTAAGTTATACATGGATTTTCAACCGTGTTGGGGGTTAGCGTCCCTAAACCCCAAGTTGTTCAAGAGTCAACTGTAGCAGCTAAATTGCCTGTTTCCCTATATCCTCATCAACACTGGATAGTATCAGTCTTTTAAAATATTTTTCAGTATGTTAGGTGGAAAAAGGGCATCTTGTTGTTTTGTTTTATATTCATTTGTTTAGGAGCAAGGCTGAAGATCTTTTCACGTGTGTATTTTCTATTTGTACTTCTTTTTCTGTGAACTGCCTGTTTATGTCATTTGCTTGTTTGTCTTTGGGTTTTTAGTAATTTTCTTGTTGATTTGTCTGAGCTCTTTGGAAATTAAGGAAATTAGTCATTTGTCTGTCATAAGTGTTGCAAATACCTTGTTGCAGTTTGTCACTTGTCTTTGGACTTTATGTATTTTTTTGCTGTGCAGAAGTTTTATATTTTTATGTAGTCACATTTATCAATTTTTAAAAATGATTTCTGGACTTGTCACCTGCTTACCAAAAGTCTTCCCCTTTCCAGGATCATATGTATTTAAATTCTCCCATATTTTCTGTTAGTACTTTTAAGTTTTCATTTTTCACATTAAAATCTTAGATTCATCTAGAATTAATTTTTATGTAAAAAGTAAGAGGATTCAGCTAGCCTGTTATACAAATACAATTTTTTAATAATCCATCTTTTCCCCCATTGATCTGACATGCTATCTTTAAAATATACTAATTCTCCACATGTATTAAGGATTCTTAACAGAAATTTATTTTTTTCTGGAGAACCCAATTCTATTAAGGTAGCATCATAACATGTTTGAATATCTGATGTACCATGCTCTTCCTCAAACACTCTTTCCAGAATGTTTCTGACTTTTTATTTATCCTTTTCCCCTTGAGTTTCAGTTTTCCCTTTTGCCATCTCTTCCTCACCAAGAATGGCAGCTATTCCCATAGCTTATCCATACCATCTGGATGTTGTTCATTCACTCAACAAATATTTACTAAGTATTGCTGATTGACAGATACCATGTTAGAAACTAGAGATATAATGATGCATAATGATACAGTCTTTGCCCTCATGAAACTCACAGTCTACTGGGAGATACAGATAAGTCAACAAGTAATTACAAAACAATATGGTTGATCCATTTCCTGAGAGATGCAACAATACTCTGCGTACCTGACAGAAAATTAACTAACCTAGACTCAGGAGGAGGGAAGAGGTCAAGAAAGACTTGGAGTAGGTGATTGTGGGGACAGAGCCAGGAGTGCAGTTTCCAGGCTCTCAGCCTCACGTGGAAAGGTGCTGGCTCAGGTAGTAAATGGCCATCAATTGTGATTGGATGGCCATCAGCTATGGCTAGTTGGCTGTCAGCTGTAACCAGTGAGCCATTGGCCACTAATATAACTGCTGTGGCTACGCTAGCAGCAAATGGGAGCTAGCAAGAAGATGGTGGCTGGTAAGCGCAGATTGCAGTTAGCACGGCGGAGTGAGGGTTGCAGATTGCAGAGAAGTGGACGGCAGGTTGCAGATAGTGTGGCTCCTGTTTCCTGTGTCTCCAACCCAGCCACCAGGGAGAATATAGTGGTATGACTCCCCTATTTATGGCTTCATGGGAGTTCCTTTTTGGCCTCACCATCTCCTGCATTCTTATGTGGGGAGCGGGACCAAAGACACCTCATGATACGCTGTGTGACAGTGACACACTAGCTGACCCTTGAAAGACTAATAGGATCAAACTAGATGGAGGGGGAAGAAATGGGGAGGGGTTCCGGGGAGAGCAAGCCCCTTGTGCAATCGATCAGAAACATAATGAGTTCAACAAATCACAAGGAAGAGTTAGTTGTGGCTAGATTGTAAGGTGGGTGGGAAGTGTTTGCTTGGGTGGAAGATGTGACATACTTGGAGATGCAGGAGCTGGGTCTTGTCTGGAGGGTCTTGAAAGCTGTGCTAAGTAAGCTGGACTTTACCCAGTGAGCAACAGGACTCCACTAAAATGTTTTAATCAGAAGAATGACACGGTCACATTCTCATTTTAGAGTGATCGTGCTGGCTGCAAGATGGAGAATGGGTGGGAAAAGGGCAAAAATTGAACAGGGAGGTGCGTGAGAAGATTTATGCAATAAAGTAACCCAGATGAGAAATGCTGGTTGTCTGGACTAAGGTAGTGACTATGGAGGTGAAGAGAAGTGGATGCTTTGAAAGATGTTAAAAGTTAAAATTGACATGGTAAGAGGGAGGTATCAGAAATGCCTTCCAGGTTTACTGAACTAGGACATAGAAAGAGAAATAGGCTTGGGAGGAATGTGAAAAGACAGTGGGTACTGAGGAGTGCCCAGTGTTATGAACCTATTCCTTCCCCTTCCTGCATCAAAATTGATCTACCCTGTGTCCTGGTCCATCAAGAGCTCTGTCCTCACTTTTTAATTTACACTAGGGTGCTACAAGCTAGCTATTCTTACCATGCACAGGGAACATTTTCATTTGGCAGCTACTTTTAGAGCTTTCATCGATAAAAATGATTCTAGTAATGGGAGTTTCAGGCAGGCCAACTGGGGAAGAGATTTTTGGCAGGAGGGCTTCAAATTATAGTTGACCTTTGAACAACACGGGGTTAGAGGAGCTGACCTCTGTGCAGTCAAAAATCTGCATGTAACTTTTGACTGCCCAAAAACTTAACTAATAGCCTTACTGATAACATAAACAGTTAACTAACACATATTTTGTATGTTATATATATTACATACTGTATTCTTACAATAAAATAAGCTAGAGAAAAAAAGTGTTAAGAAAATCATAAGAAAGAGAAAACACATTTACAGTATTTATTGAAAAAATTCTGCATGTAAGTGGACCTGTACAGTTCAAACCCATGTTGTTCAAGGGTCAACTGTATACGATAATCCACAGCCTACTCCCCAAAGCAGGTCCCCGTTCTGTATTACCCTAAAGGCAGACCTGGCTTTGTCTCACAGCATGAACCAGTATAAGGTGGAGGTAGGAGAGCTGTGGACCTTTGACTGGTCATAGACTGTTCCAGACGTCAGCAGAAATAGGTCACATACCTAACTGGAATAAACTGTCCATTCTGTTCTAGCCTCCCAAATGTCAGGTTCCATCTTCCTCAAAAGGATTGTGACCTTAGGGGTCTGCAACAAACACTCCTAGGAGACAGCAGTTATTAGATGAGCCCATCAATAAGCCATTGAAACCAAGCGCAGCATTTACTGCAGAAAGAAAACTGGCATTCTGGATTCTGAAGGAGGGGGGCAGCCTGACATCAGAGGAGAGGAATTTGCATTGCCATGGCAACCATAAGAGTTATACTGTATTGTTTGTACCCAGAATTTAAGAGATTATCTTTGGGCTAAAGAAAAAGAAAGTGTCACCCGTTCCACTTCAACATCACCATCTCAGGACACGTGCTGCCTTCCTGTGAGGAATTTTTATTTGTTCATTTGTTTTATGTCACTTGTGTATTTATTGATTTACTAATCTGCCTTCTTCCATTTTTTTCTATTTTTCTTCCTTCCCTGCATCTGACCAGCACAGCAAGAAGGAGCCATTTGTCTTCCCGCAGATGGTGCCAGTAAATCAAACTTCTGGCTGGTGGAAACTGGGGCCCTGGAAAACCTCCCAAGTTGTGAAGTGTCCTTTCCATGCCTTAGGGCTATTACCAGTTGGCCCTGGCAGAAAGCAGAGGTAGGGGGGGAAGAGGGCCCCTGGGAAAAGGCTCTCTGTTCAAAAAGGTGACAGAAAATTAGACACTTATGGAACCCCACAGGTCATTTTCCCAGCCCAAGTCTGTGTTGGGTTATTAGGTAGCCTTGGCATCTTCCCTTCTAAGATAGTATAGTCTCAGTCTGTAAGCGTTAGGCAGGGTCACTCAAGGTACAGCCTTAAAGGTGTCAGGCTTGGTAAATGGGGAAAGACCTTTTATGAACCTTACATAGGCAGGTAGGCATTCCCTCATCATCATGTGTTTCTTCCCATGTAACAGAAGGGCAAACTGAGACAGGAAAGGTACGCCCAGACAAGTTTTCAGAAAAGTGAATCAAAGAAGGATCTGGAAACAACACGTGCTTATTGATTCCCTGGCTCCGGTTAACCCCTCTTCCCATTGATAGCACTGACATCACCTAGCTTTTTAATCCCGAGCCCTAACTCTCATCCTGTTTATTAAGCTTTAAAAATCCTTTTCTTTCTTTCCCCTTCCTGGCTCAGTAACTCTCACTTTGGAACTCTCTGGAGATTTTAATTTCCCGAAGAGCCTCCTGTCATCTTTTACAGTAAGTCTTTTTATTTCACCTCGTTTAAGTATATTGGCTGGTTTAAAGGCTTAATTGCGATGAAGAAGATTAAGTCCAAATTTAATAAGCATTAAGAGTAAAACAACATCTTTTGTTTCTTCTGGCTTCAATAATAATGGCCTCTTTAAAAATTTGTAGTGGAAAATTTCATATGACCCAAACTGGGGGAAGGAGTTGGGCTAAAGAGAAGGGCAAGAAGATGGTTAGCTAGCTTTTAAAAATATCCATAGTTGCTGCTGCAGCAGACAAATGGTTGGAGGGTGATGGATCTGGAAATGATCCAGGAAGAATGCAAGATGAAGCAAGCATCGAGGGTGCCTTCAAGCTCTTCTCTAGTTTCCAAGTGGGCTCTTTATTTCACCAGCAAGATTGGCTTCCAGAACACTCTGGGTTCTCCAAGTCTCTTGGCATGAATGTACACAAATCTCTTTTCCTGTTAGTATGTCTAAGACCAGATTAGCATTTTTCAAAAATATCTTGACTAGAAAATGAAGGGAAACACAAAACTAAAAAAAGAAAATGTAAATGCATAGAAATAAACACAGAATTTAAGATAAAGTCTAGACCCAGATTGGTTCAACTGGTGTAGACTACCACACACCTAACACGTGCACCAATACACATATGTGCATGCACACATGCATGCACGTGCACATACCACACACACACACACACACACACACACACACACACACACACACACCTGGTCCTTTCTCCTCCTCAATGCTATTTGTGGAAACTTGCCTGAAAAGACCCCCTTTCAGGCATTGGGTATTTCTCCTATGCATTGCAGTCTTGGCTCTCTCCTCTATTACCTCATTTATCCTTCTGTTTTGTGATTATCTCAATACATATTTGTCTCTTTCTATTGGAGTGTAAAGCACTGCAAAGACAGGGACTAATCATAATCATCTTTGTAACCAGTGTCTGGTATGTGAAACCACCCAAATGATTGTGGAACTGAAGTGCACTAGATCAGATCCTAGCAACATAGTATCATGTCTATCCTTGGAAAGTAGCTCTTCTAAAAGCAGGGTTCTGAGGGTGAACAATGCTTTGCACTCTAAGCTTAGGTCTATTTGACCCCCAGTAAACACACTTTTAGCAATTTATAAAAATAGTACTGCTCTACAATTGTATAGGACTCTGTACTTTTCAAAACATGTTTGACACAATATTTCATTTGATTTCCTAACAACCTTGTAAGGAAATAAAACTTAAGCTAAATAATTAACCCAAAGTCACAGGCCTATATAATAGTAAAGTTAGAACTAAACCCAGGTCTTCTGATTCTTAATACAGTATTCACCTAGCTTGGTGTGCTACATCCACAAACAGACATTTTTTGGTCAGGTCATCAGTAAACTCAGAGAAAAATTCTAACTCTTGCATCCTCTCTGTCTTCTACCCACCCAATATGGCACTACCCAAGGGAGAGACTCCAATGGTCATTTGGGGGCAAGCAAATACCAAAACCTTGCTGTATCAGACCTAAATGCCAGCGATCCTATTTCTAGGAATGTATCCTAACAAATCATCCAAATTCAAAATATATTTTTTAATTTTTTTAAAAAAGATATTCTATCCAAACAAAACACAACTGTGAGCAGAAATCAGCCAGTGGTTTGCAATTTCCTACCTCTGAAATAACAGGACAGGTGTACAAAGATGTATGCATAAGGGTGCTCATGACAGGTATAATACAATGGGAAAACATTTAAAACTACCTAATGTCTAACAAAAGGGGAAGGGGCAAAATAAGGACTGTTATGAAGTCAATAAAACCAATGATGTGATACAGATCTATATTTATTGACATGAAAATATGTCCATGATACTGTGAAGCTTTTTCAAGAGCAAGATGCAAATCAACATTAGAGTATAACATCATTTTTATAAAAAGTCCAGGAGGATATTTTTAAAATGTTAACATTAGTGGTGTATGTGACCTTGGGATTGGAGGATAGAATATGTGATCTTCGTTTTTGTTCACATGTAATTTTCTGCAATGAACATATTTTAATACACACATACACACACACACGTGATGCCAAAAATGTGTACACATTTTAAGAAAGGAAAACTATTAAAATTGTAATATTCAATATATACTGATGACAAAAGGTGAATACAAGTCACGTTTGACGTCTGCAATTGTAAGAGGTACTCAAAGTGGTTACCAGGTGTGTGTGTGTGTATATATATATATATATATATATATAAAACACAAATGATTTTCAAAGAAAGAACTGAATGCCAACCCTACCATTTATAATCAAATGATTTTCGATAAAGGTGCCAATACACTTCATTGGCTCAAGAATAATCTTTTTAGGAGAAATTGGGAGATCCAAGATGATGGGGTAGATAAACAATGAGTCTTCTTTCTTCTATGAACACATTTAAATTACAACTAAATTATAGAACAATTAACCGGGAGAACTATCTGAAGTCTGGCTGAACAGAAGTTTTATAACTAAGGATATAAAGAAGAAACCAAGTCCAGCCTGGTAGGAGTGGTGGAGGCAGGGAACTGGGTAACCCCAAACCTCCACGTGGCAGTTGAGAACCCGGAGGGATATCTTGACCAAAGAGGTTCCCCCCAGAGGAGCAAGAAACCCCAGCCCCACACTGGCTTCCCCAGCCCAGAGTATTGGTGCCAGGAATAGGAGCTCCCACAACATCTGGCTGTGAAAAACTGTGGGGGTTCCAACCATCTGGATGGGATGGAAAACAGCAGGAAATCCAGGTGTTCTCTTAAAGGGCCCCTGCACAGACTCTTTCACATCCAGGCACTCACCTTGGGTTCCATCGGAAGGATAGTTACTCAGGGGTTGTTGGAGGTACACAGGGGACAGATTGAGTTGTGTTCTGCGGATTGAGGGCTAGAAGACAGTCTCCATTTCCCTTTGAGGCAGTTCTCCTCCCATGCAGCCGCCAGGTGGATGCCATCTTTCCTATGTTGAGCCCGCCCCCACATGTCCAAATCTGAATCTGATTGGTCTAGTGAGCTCTGCAGTTTCCACCCTGCTGACTCACTGGGACTCACTGTACCCAACTCCCCCAATTACCAAGGCACTTTCTCCAACAGTAGCCCGCCTGGAATCCATTACACTCTTTCTTGGAAAACTATCAGAAACCTACAGACCCCAAGCAGGTGGTGACTGACCTCGGTGTACTCTAAGACTTTTGCTGAGTAACACCAGGCTCAGCACTGGCACCAGACCAGAATTTACATTAACCTTCTGACCACAACTCCTCCTACTCTATTTACTCCCTGAGACCCTGCCTCACCCAATTTGCATACCGCATGAGGCTTTATCAGTGGCTGAACGTTAAGGGAGCTGCCAGGTGTCAGTGAAGTGTTCTGGCATTTTGCAGAGCTACTCCAGGCCTGGTACTTAGTGCAGCCTTCCTTGCTTTGCAGCGTGGCTTCTCCTACGTGCCTCCAACTTGAGCACAGACAGAGAACAACTGTGTATTGCTTTGTAACTCTTACCAGGTAGTCCCCATCCAGTCACAGGCAGTGGGTGACCTGGGCCTCCACTGGAGACCCTCACAAGAGGCCCCAGAACCAACATACTTGGAGGTTGGCTTCAGACCACAGCAGACAACCACCCAATTAGCCTCACAAGCATGACACCCAAAGGGCAGTCTCAATAGGCACCAGAGCCTGCTGGGGGAAATCCCACTCAGTGGGGTGAGCCCCACACAATAGCCTGTAAGCTGTGGACATGGCAAACCCCACAGCCAACCAGGCTGAGGGTCAAGCCCACCCACTGTTGTGCCAATAGCAACCAAGGCTCAACTATAACAGGAGGGCACACACAACGCACACAAGGGACACTCATGGAGCATCCAGTGCAAGTGAGCAGGGAGATTGTGCCACTGGGCCCCACAGGGCACCTACTACATAAGGCCACCCAGCCAAGACTGGGAGACATAGCAGATCTACCTAATACATACAAACAAACACAGACAGGCACCCAAAATTAGGAAACTAAAAAATGTTTCCCAAATGAGATAACAGGAGAAAACTGCAGAAAAAATTAAATAAAATGGAAGCAAGCAACCTACTAGATACAGAATTCAAAACAATGGTTATAAGGATACTCAAGGAACTTAGTAAAAACTTTAACAAAGAGATAGAAAGCATAGAAAAGGACATAGAAACCATAAAAAAGAACTAGTCAGAAGTGAACAATACAATAATTGAAATAAAAAATGTACTAGAAGAAATCACCAGCAGACTAGATGTAGCAGAGGATTGAATCAGCAATTTGGAAGACAAGGCAGCAGAAACAGCAAATCGGAACAGAAAAATGAACAAAAGAATTTAGAAAAATGAGGATGGGGAGGCCCGGTGGCTCAGGTAGTTGGAGTACTGTGCTCCTAACACCGAGGTCACTGGTTCGATTCCCACATGGGTCAGGGAGCTGAGCCCTCTACAGCTAAGATTGTGAACAATGACTTGACCTGGAGCTGGGCTGCCGTGAGCAGCAGGAGTGCGGTGTGAGCTGTGAGCTGCCTTGTGCTACCGTGGGCTGCCATGAGAGGCCGGCAGCTGACAAGAGTTGCCATGAGCTGCTGTGAGCCAGTGACCCACTGCCTCAGCCGGTTGGAACACAAAGTTCATAATACCAACATGGGCCAGGGAGCTGCATCTTACATAACTAGACTGAGAACAACAGCTTGAATAAGAGATGGGGGTAGGGGGAGGGAAAGAAAAAAATGGATAGTTTAAGAGATCTCTGGACACATCAAGAGTAACAACATTTGCATCATAGGCATACCAGAAGGAGAAGAGAGAAAGCAAGGGATTGCGAATTTATTTGAAGAAATAATGACTGAAAACCTATTTGAAGGAAATAGACATACAAGTTCAGAAAGTGCAGAGAGTCCCAAACAAGACAGGCCCACACCAAGACACATTATAATTAGAATGGCAAATGTTACAAAGAGAAATTCCTAAAAGCAGCAAGAGAAAGGCAACTAATAACTTATAAGGGTCCCATAAGTTTGTCAGCTGATTTCTCAACAGAAACTTTTCAGGCCAGAGGGGATTGGCACAAAATATTCAACATAATAAAAATCAAGGACCTATAACCAAGATTACTTTACCCAGCAAAGCTATCATTTAGAATTGAAAGACAGAAAATGAGTTTCAAAGAGAAGAAAACGCTAAAGGAGTTCATCATCACCAAACCAGTATTACAAGGAATGTTAGAGGGACTTTTTTAAGATAAAAAAAATCAAAATTATGAATAATAAAATGGCAATAGCTGCATATCTACCAACAATTACTTTCAATGTAAATAGATTAAATGCTCCAGTCAAAAGATACAGGAGGGCTGAATGGATAAGAAAACAAGACCCTTACATAAGCTGCCTACAAGACACTCACTTCAGATTGAAAGACACACACAGATGGAAAATGAAGGGATGGAAAAAGATATTTCATTAAAATGAAAATGAAAAAAAATTAAAAAATTTAAAAATCCAGGGTAGCAATATTTATACCAGATATAAGAGACTAAAACAAAGGCTAGGGGCGGCCTGATGGCTCAGTTGGTTAGAGCGTGAGCTCTGAACAACAGGGTTGCTGGTTCAATTCCCACATGGGATCGTGGGCTTTGCTCCCTGCAGCTAAAGATTGAAAACAGCAACTGGACTTGGAGCTGATGGGCACTGGAGGAACACACTGTTCCCCAATATTCCCCAATAAAAATTCAAAAAAAATTTCTGTAAAACAAACAAAAAGGCTATAAGAGACAAAGAAGAACCTGGTAATCCTGATGTAGGGTAGTTATCTGAAGAAACTCAAAAGCTACTTTATGGGGGACGTGTGCATCCATATGTTCATTGCAACATTGTGTACATGGACAAGATTTGGAGGCAGCCTGGGTGTTCACCAATGAATGAATGGATAAAGTGGAGGTGGTACATATATACTATGAAATATTGCTTAGCCATGGAAGGGAAGGGATTCTTGCCATCTGTGGCAGCATGGATGGACCTGGGGGTATTGTGCTGAGTGGAGTGTCAGACAGAGAAAGACAGATGCAATGTGATTTCACTTACATGTGGAAAATAAAGAACAAAATAAAAAAAAAAAACAGAAACAAACTCATAGATACAGAGAACATATTGATGGTTGTCAAATGGAAGAAGGGTTGGGGATGAGTGAAAAAGGGGAAGCGACTAGAAAGTACAAATTTGTTGCTACATAGTAATCATGGGGTTGTAGGATATACCATAAATAATATAGTCAATAATACTGTAATAGTTATGTATGTTGCAGATGGATACTAGATTTGTTGGGGTGATAGACAGGAGGAGGTTGGGGGCAGGGTGAAAAAGGTGAAGAGATTAAGAAGTACAAACTTATAGTTACAAAACAGTGAAAGGGGTGTAAAGTAATGCACAGGGAATATAGTCAATAATATGGTAAAAGTATGTAGGAGGTCAGACAATTAAGTTAGCGAACTCATCCTACAAAAAGTGCTATTAATACATACTTCATTACTGAATATCACTATGGTCACCTTTGAAGTAATCCCCTGGGGAAGCTAGGCACCAATGCCAGTACCTAGTCCACCCTTCAAAGCAATTTTGGAACTCTTTTTCTGGAATGGCCATCAGAGCTGTCGTCGTACTACCATTGATGTCCTGAATGTCATCAAAACGTCTTCCTTTCAATATTTTCTTTATCATTGGGTAAAGAAAGAAGTCATTGGAGACCAGATCAGGTGAGTAGGGAGGGTGTTCCAGTACAGTTACCTGTTTACTGGCTAAAAACTCCCTCACAGACCATGCTGAGTGAGCTGGTGCATTGTTGCGATGCAAGAGCCATGAATTGTTGGTGAAAAGTTCAGGTTATCTAACTTTTTCGCATAGCCTTTTCAGCACTTCCAAATAGTAAACTTGGTTAACTGTTTGTCCAGTTGGTACAAATTCATAGTGAAAAATTCCTCTGATATGAAACAAGGTTAGCAACAACATTGAAACAAAGTTCACAAACTTAATTGTCAGTCCTCTTGTAGTGCCAGGTGAGTACTAGACTACTCAGAGGGATCATTTCTTGAATTGTACAGATGTCTAACCACTATGATGTACACTTGAAATAAATATAAAATAATATTGCATGCCAACTGTAATTGAAAAACTAAAAAAGGGGGGATATGAAGGAGAATAAGAGGTCCACATTTCCAGGTATAAAACAAATAAGTCATGGTGATATAATGTACAACATGAGGAATATAATCAATAGTATGATAATGTAGTATGGTGTCAGATTGTTCCTGGACTCATGGTGATCACTTCTTTAGGTATATAAATGTTGAATAATTATGGTGTACACCTAAAACTGATATAATATTGTTTGTTAGCTGTATTTTAATAAGAATCTTTAAAAAATAAAATAAGGAGTGACATCATAGGAATGGTAGCAGCGGGCGCACTTTCTCAGTTCTCCTCCGGATCTTATTACAAACGGGACATATAACCCATCAAACAACTCTTTACTCATCACGCAGAACAGCTAAGAGACTCCTAAGAGACTCGTGGAAGGATTACTTGAAGGTGCGCAAATTGGGCGAGCAGGGGAAGAAGGAAGGGAGGAGAGTGGAAACGCGTGGTCCCACGGTGGAATCCGGCCGGCAGCGGCTGCGGCGGCTGTGGCGGCGGTGGTAACCCGCAGCTCTAAAGACTCAGGGGTCCCCAAAGCGGAACAGAGAATACAAAAGCCAGGAGGTAGGCTCTTTCCCTGCGTCCCACAGCTGAGCGCTCCCACCATGGGGGCAGCTTGGTGGGCCCAAGGGTGGACAAAGAACACAGACTCCATACCTGGGACCCTCCCCCCGCTCCTCCAATCTTACCCCCGCCCTTCCAGAGACTTAAACTGGCCCCTGAACCGAGGAGTTGTGTCAGATACAGAGGGGCCCGTAGTGCTCAGGTTCTGGAAAGACTGACAGGCAGCTCTAACACAGGGAAGAGGCTGGGAAGAGTATGATTTTGGCTAGGCTAGGAGAGAAGAGGCTCCTCCACTCCCCAGCCACCACTTTTTCTGGCCTGCGGAAAGAGTGTGAAGGGGCTGGGCTGGGAGAGAGAAGACCCCTCCATCCCCAACCCCCACCCTTTCTGGCCTGCCTAGGGCGGGACAACTGCAACTACGGAGGCACTCCCAGAGATCAGCAGTAAGTGGCAGACACAGCTCCCGGCTTTCAGCAGCTCAGAAATCTCCCGCCTGCCCCCCGCCCCCACAAACACGGAAGAAGTGCCCTAAGACTCAGGAGTACTGGACACAGGGCTGGTGTTGCTATTCTTAGTGTGCATATGTGCAGGCAAGGGTAGAAACTTTACTGACTTTGTAAAAACTATCATCCAGAACCCCCAGCCCCACACATTTAAATCTACAGTCCCAAAGTCACCCTGGGGACCAGGTGACCGGTTCTGCCTGCACAATAGGCAGGGGACTCTCTGGTACAGCAAAGGACAACCTGGAGATGACTTGGTGGGCTTCAGCCAAGACTGGCGCTGCTTTTTGTTTTGCTTTGTTTTGTTTTGTCTTTATATCTTTGATATCTTTGCCTGTGTTGAGTGAAGGTTATTGGGTGTTTTTGCATGTGAATGTATTTGATTTTTTTCTTTGTTGTTGTTGTTGTTGTGCTTGGTGATTGGCTTTATTCTGAAATTGCCCTACCAGGTCCCAGCTTAAGAGGCACAAGATTCAACATATCCAGAGGTCAACTCCAGGCCAAACCAGAGTACTACCGTGTTTGACATACAAGTCACACACCCAGAGGGAATTCTCTGCAGGCACAAGAACAAATAGAGGCCAAACCACATTTAAGTGGTCAATCCTTACGCAGCAGAACACCCTGCGGTGAGCAGAGCCAAGTCTCACAATTATTCAGCCTAGGAGTTAACCCCACCTACTCACAAGCAAAAAGCAATTAAAGATCTTCTTTAACAGGAACAATATACACAAAACAAGAGTCACCTTTGGAGTACATGCAGGGGAGAAGTATGAAGTAGTGCAAGTCAGATATAAAAGACACATACTACATAAGATAACTCAGAAAGAACTAAGAACTCTAAGGTTCTACCTTTGATGTGTTAGGGAATCTACCTAACACATCAAACCAAACACAGAGAGTCACCCAAAATGGGGAAACAAAGAAACATGTCCCAAATAAAAGAACAGAAGAAACCTCCACAACTGGAAGCAAATGAAGCAGAGGTAACCAACCTATCAGAGACAGTTCAGAACACTGGTGATAAGAATGTTTAAGTAGCTTAGAAAAGTCAAAAAGAAGGATGTAGAAATCATAATGAACAACCAGTTAGAACTAAAGAACACAATTAACGAAATTAAGAACTCACTTGAAGGAATTACCAGCAGGTAAGATGAAGCAGAGGATCGAATCAGCGACTTAGAAGACAAATTAGCAGAGATCACCCAAACAGAACAACAGAAAGAAAAAAGAATAAAAAACAATGAAGATGGTTTAAGAGACCTCTGGGAAAACATCAAGCACAAAAACATGCGCATCATAGGAATACCAGAAGGCGAAGAGAGGAAGCAAGGGATTGAGAACATATTTGAAGTAATAATGTCCGAAAACTTCCCTAACCTGATGAAGGAAACCAACATACAAGCCCAGGAAGTGCAGAGAGTTCCAATCAGGATGAACCCAAACAGGTCCACACCAAGACACATTATAGTTAAAATGGCAAAGCTTAAAGACAAAGAAAGAATCCTAAAAGCAGCAAGAGAAACACAGAAGGTTACATACAAGGGAACTCCCATAAGACTATCAAATGACTTTTCTATAGAAACATTGAAGGCCAGGAGGGAGTGGAAGAGATACTCAAAGTGATGGAACACAAAGGCCTACAACCTAGATTGCTTTATCCAGCACGGCTATCATTTAAAGTTGATGGAGAGATAAAGAGCTTCCCAGAAAAGAATGAACTGAAGAAATTTATTACCACCAATCCAGCATTGCAGAAATACTAATAGGACTTCTGCAAATAAAAGAAAGATGAAAACAATCTAACTACAAATTTAAAAAATGGCAATAACTACGTACCTATCAATAATCACTTTAAATATAAACGGAATAAATGCTCCAATCAAGAGACATAGGGTGGCTGAGTGGATAACTAAGCAAGACACTAGTATATGCTGTGTACAAGAGACTCACCTCAGATCAAAAGACACACACAGGCTGAAAGTGAAGGGTTGGAGTAAGATATTTCATGCAAATGGAAGCGAGAAAAAAATCTGGACTTGCAATACTTATATCTGACAAAATAGACTTTAAAATGAAGAACATATTAAAAGACAAAGATGGGCACTATATAATAATAAAGGGATCAATCTGACAAGAGGACATAACCCTAGTAAACATCTAGGCACCTAACATAGGAGCGCCTCAATATATAAAACAGGTACTGACTGACATAAAGACAGAGATCAACAGTAGCACTATCATACTAGGGGACTTCAACACACCTCTGACAACAAAGGACAGGTCCTCCAGACAGAAAATCAATGTGGAAACAATAGCCTTAAATGACACATTGGACCACTTGGATTTAATCGATATTTTCAGAGCATTTCACCACAATGCTGCAAAATACACGTTTTTCTCAAGCGCACATGGAACATTTTCCAAAATAGACCATATGTTAGGCTACAAAATAAGTCTTGATACATTTTTTAAAAATTGAAATCGATAGAGAGAGGAGAAAAATGGCGGCGTGAGGTGAGCCTCTGTAACGCTCCCCTGGAATTTACAACGAATCGGACAACAATAACTCCACAAAGGACTCCTTGCACAGCAGACAGGCAAGACGAAGAGGCCGACTACTGAATTCACCTCCAGGTGGGTGAATCGCGCGAGTGGGGGAGGAGGGAGAGGAGAAGTGCGGAGACGGAGCCGCGCAGGCGCAGGACACAGACCTAGCTCAGTGCTCGGAGCCCGCTGCTCCCGGAACTACCGCCGCTGCAAGAGAGGGAAGGACTCGGACTGCTAGGGCTCCACTTACGGCCCACAGGGCTGAGGGGCCAGCATACAAAACCGCTGAACCCAACGCTCGCTCACGGCAGACCTCGGAGCAAAGACTGAGGGAAGAGGGCTGAAATCGGTGGTTTAAGCCCTCACTGCCGAGCGGAGTACGGAAGCCTTAGACACGGAGACTAGCCGCCCCTCCCGACCCTCCCAGAGCTCGCCCCGCCCCCACCTGCCCGGTGCTAGAAGCGATAAAGTAGCAGTGTCGGATCAAAGGACAGAATATTTGCTGCTCAGAGAACTGTGGACCGTAGACACAGATTCGCAGCTCAACTAGTTTCGGCAAAGGGGAGGGAGCTGTGGAAGCAGGACTGGCTGTGGTGGTGGTCGCCGCCATTGCTCTGGGCCACCTCTCACAACTCACCCAGCCCCTGGCCCCACCTATCTGGGCGGATCCCTGCAGGAGTAAACAGAACTGCTGAAACAAACGGGATCTGAATCTGGTGCAGAAAGAGCTTTGGAACTCCAAAAGCACTTCGCATACCTATCAACCTGTTGCAGAAGCCACTCCTGTAGATGTCTAGGAAGAGAAATAGTAAATCAGTGATTGCCATGAATAACCAAGGCAACAAGATAGCTCAGAAAGAAAGTGAAAAGTCTCCAGAAAAGAAACTTAGAGATATGGACCTTTGTGATTTAAATGACAGAGAATTCAAGATCGCAATTCTGAAAAAACTGAACGAGATGCAAGAAAACACAGAAAGGCAGTTTAATGAACTCAGAAACACAATCAAAGAACACCATGAGCATTTTACAAAAGAGATTGAAATCTTGAAAAAGAACCAAATAGAATTTCTGGAGATTAAGAACTCAATAGAAGAAATTAACAATAAAATATCCAGCTTAGGTAGTAGAGTTGACCAGATGGAGGAAAGAATCAGTGACATCGAAGATAGGAACCTGGAATTTACACATAGGGAAGAAGAAAGAGACTTGAGACTTAAAAGAAATGAGAGAACTCTACAAGAACTTTCTGACTCCATCAGAAAGAGCAATATAAGAATAATGGGCATACCAGAAGGAGAAGAAAGAGGGAAGGGAACAGAGAATATATTCAAACAAATCATTGATGAGAACTTCCCAAACTTGTGGACAGAACTGGATCCTCGAATCCAAGAAGCAAATAGAACACCTAATTACCTCAATCCCAACAGGCCTTCACCAAGGCACATTGTATTGAAGCTGTCTAAAATCAATGACAAAGAAAGAATCCTCAAGGCAGCCAGGGAAAAGAAGACGGTAACTTACAAAGGAAAGCCCATTAGATTATCATCAGATTTTTCAGCAGAAACTCTACAAGCTAGGAGGGAATGGAACCAAATATTCAAACTATTGAAAGAGAGAAATCATGAGCCAAGAATAATATATCCAGCAAAGATCTCCTTTAGATATGAAGGAGGAATAAAGACCTTTCCAGACATCCAGAAAATGAGGGAATTTTCTAATACACGACCTGCACTACAAGAAATACTAAAGGAGGCTATTAGACCACCATCAACAGGGACAACTTGTGGCAACCGAAACATAAAAAGGGGGAGTGTAAAGGCCTGAACTGGAATATGGGAATAGAGAAAGTAAGCGTACTGAAGAAACTGGAATACTCTAAATATCAAACTTTCTTTTACATAAACTCAAGGGTAACCACTCAAAAAACATCCAAATCTGAAATATATACTGTAATAAAAGAAGAAACAGAGGGAAACATCATAGAATACCACCACACAAAAATAACAGACAACAACAAAAAGGCAAAGAAACAATGGAGACACAGCCTTACCAGAAAACT
This sequence comes from Rhinolophus hipposideros, assembly GCF_964194185.1. Lineage (NCBI taxonomy): Eukaryota > Metazoa > Chordata > Mammalia > Chiroptera > Rhinolophidae > Rhinolophus > Rhinolophus hipposideros. Next base: position 50,304,624 of record NC_138046.1, on the reverse strand, counting down.
AAAGACAGAATGACAGGAAATCCTCACATATCAATAATCACCCTAAATGTAAATGGACTGAACTCACCAATAAAGACACACAGAGTAGCAGTTTGGATCAAAAAACTAAACCCAACCATATGCTGCCTACAAGAGACACATCTCAGCTACAAGGACAAGCATAGACTCAAAGTGAAAGGGTGGAAATTGACACTCCAAGCAAATGGTACCCAGAGAAAATCAGGTGTAGCCATAATGATTTCCGATGAAACAGACTTTAGGGTGAAAAAGATAATAAGAGACAAAGATGGACATTTCATAATGGTAAAGGGGACTATACAACAAGAAGACATAACAGTCATCAATATTTATGCCCCCAATCAGGGAGCACCGAAATATACCAAGCAACTACTAACAGAACTAAAGGGAGAAATTGACCAAAACACAATTATACTAGGGGACTTAAATACATCATTGACAGCTATGGATAGATCATCCAAACAGAAGATAAATAAAGAAATAGCAGCCCTAAATGACACATAAGATGAAATGGACATAATTGACATATATAGAGCACTTCATCCTAAAACATCAGACTATACATTCTTTTCTAGTGTACATGGAACATTCTCAAGGATAGACCATATATTGGGACACAAAATCAGCCTCAGCAAATTTAAGAAGATTGAAATCATACCAAGCATATTCTCTGATCACAAAGCTTTGAAATTGGAAATCAACTGCAAAAAGAAAGCAGGAAAAAACACAAATACATGGAGATTAAACAACATACTTTTAAAGAACGACTGGGTCAAAGAAGAAATTAGAGGAGAGCTCAAAAGATACATAGAAACAAATGACAATGAAAATACATCCCACCAAAATTTTTGGGATGCCGCGAAAGCAGTTTTAAGAGGGAAATTTATATCATTACAGGCCTATCTCAAGAAACAAGAAAAATCCCAAATAAATAATCTCTTGTTACATCTTAAAAAACTAGAAAAAGAAGAACAAGCGAAACCCAAGGTCAGCAGAAGAAAGGAAATAACAAAAATCAGAGCAGAACTAAATGAAATAGAGAACAAAAAGACAATAGAAAAAATTAATGTGACAAAAAGCTGGTTCTTTGAAAAGATTAAAAAAATCGACAAACCCTTGGCTAGCCTCACTAAGATAAAAAGAGAGAAGACACTAATTAACAAAATCAGAAATGAAAAAGGGGAAGTTATCACGGACACCACAGAAATACAAAGGATTATCCAAGAATACTATGAAGGACTCTATGCCACCAAATTTAATAACTTAGAAGAAATGGACAAGTTCTTAGAAACATATAGCCTTCCAAGGCTGAATCATGAAGAACTGGAAAATCTTAACAGGCCGATCACCAGTAAGGAAATTGAATCAGTCATCAAAAACCTTCCCAAAATCAAAAGTCCTGGACCAGATGGCTTCACCAGTGAATTCTACCAAACCTTCAAAGAGGATCTAATACCAATCCTGCTCAAACTCTTCCAAAAAATTGAAGAAGAGTCAGTACTCCCTAACTCATTTTATGAGGCCAACATTACCCTGATACCATAACCTGGTAAGGACAACACAAAAAAAGAAAACTACAGACCTATATCTCTGATGAATACAGATGCTAAAATCCTAAACAAAATTCTAGCAAATCGAATACAACAATGCATTAAAAAGATTATTCATCACGACCAAGTGGGGTTCATCCCCGGGGCACAAGGATGGTTCAACATTCGCAAATCCATCAATGTGATACATCACATAAACAAAATAAAGGACAAAAATCATATGATTCTATCAATTGATGCAGAAAAAGCATTTGATAAGATACAACATCCATTTATGATTAAAACACTTACTAAAATTGGTATAGAAGGAAAATACCTCAACATAATAAAGGCCATATACGACAAGCCCTCAGCTAACCTAATAATTAATGGTGAAAAGCTGAAGCCCTTTGCTCTACGTTCAGGAACACGACAAGGTTGTCCCCTATCACCTCTGCTTTCCAACATAGTGTTGGAAGTCTCGCCAGAGCTATCAGGCAAGAGAAAGAAATAAAAGGCATCCAAATCGGGAATGCAGAAGTTAAATTATTACTCTTTGCAGATGACATGATGGTATATGTAGAAAACCCTAAAGACTCCACCAAAAAGCTGTTAGAAACAATCAAGGAATACAGTAAAGTTGCGGGCTACAAAATCAACGTACAAAAGTCCATTGCATTCTTATATACTAACAATGAAATCTCAGAAAAAGAAATACGAAAAACAATTCCCTTTGCAATTGCAGCAAAAAAAATAAAATACGTATAAATAAACTTAACCAAGGATGTGAAGGATTTATATGCTGCAAACTATAAGACATTTTTGAAAGAAATTGAAGAAGACACAAAAAATGGCAAGACATTCCATGCTCATGGATTGGACGAATCAACATAGTTAAAATGGCCATATTACCCAAAGCAATATACAGGTTTAATGCAATCCCCATCAAAATCCCAATGGCATTTTTTAAAGAAATAGAACAAATAATCATCAGATTTCTTTGGAACCACAAAAGACCCCAAATAGCCAAAGCAATCTTAAGAAAAAAGAACAATATTGGAGGTATCACACTCCCTGACTTTAGTTTGTACTACAGGGCTACAATAATCAAAACAGCATGGTATTGGCAGAAAAACAGACACATAGACCAATGGAATAGAATTGAGAACCCAGAAATAAAAGCATATAAGTAAGGAGAGATAATTTTTGACAAAGAAGCTAAAAACATACAATGGTGGAAAAACAGACTCTTCAATAAATAGTGCTGGGAGAATTGGAAAGCCACGTGCAAAAGAATGAAACTGGACTGCTATCGTTCACCATGTACTTAAATTAATTAAAAATGGATTAAAGTCTTAAGCCTAAGACCTGACACAATAAACTGCATAAAAGGAAACATAGGTACTAAACTTATGGATCTTGGGTTTAAGGAGCATTCTATGAATTTGACTCCAAAGGCAATGGAAGTAAAAGCTAAAATAAAAGAATGGGACTTAAAAGCTTAAAACTTAAAAAAAAAAATAAAGCTTCTGCACAGCAAAAGATACCATCGACAAAATAAAGAGGCAACCACCTGAATGGGAGAAGTTTTTTGTTAACCACGCCTCCGATATGGGGCTAATATCAAAAATATACAAGGAACTCATGAAACTCAACAACAAAAAGCAAACAACACAACTGAGAAATGGGCAGAGGACCTGAAGAGACATTTCTCCAAAGAGGACATACAAATGGCAAATAGACATATAAAAAAATGCTCAATATCATTAATCATGATAGAAATGCAAATGAAAACCATAATGAGTTATCATCTAAACCCAGTCAGAATGGCTATGATCAACAAGACAAATAGTCACAAGTGTTGGAGAGGCTGTGGAGAAAAAGGAACCCTCATACACTGTTGGTGGGAATGCAGACTGGTGCAGCCGTTGTGGAAGGCAGTGTGGAGGTTCCTCAAAAAATTACGAACAGAATTATCATATGACCCAACAATCCGTCCTTTGGGTATCTACCCAAAAAAATCTGAAAATATTTATACATAAAGACATGTGTGCTCCAATGTTCATTGCAGCTTTGTTTACGGTGGCCAAGACATAGAAACAACCAAAATGTCCTTCGATAGATGAATGGATAAAGAAGTTGTGGTATATATACACAATGGAATACTATTTGGTGGTAAGAAAAGATGATATAGGAACATTTGTGACAACATGGATGGATCTTGAGAGTATAATGCTAAGCGAAATAAGTCAGACAGAAAAAACAGAGAACCATATGATTTCACAGATATGTGGCATATAAACCAAAAACAACAAAAGAACAAGATAAACAAATGAGAAACAAGAACTCATAGACACAGACAATAGTTTAGTGGTTACCGGAGGGTAAGGGGCGTGGCGGTGGGAGATGAGGGTAAGGGGGATCAAATATATGGTGTTGGAAGGAGAACTGACTCCGGGTGGTGAACACACGATGGGATTTATAGATGATGTAATACAGAATTGTACACCTGAAATCTTTGTAATTTCACTAACAATTGTCACCGCAATAAATTAAAAAAAAAAAGAAAGAAATACTGTAGGATTTTATTCAACCGTCATAAATAGGGATAATTTTTGACAAAAAGAAACATAAAAAGGGGGAGAGTAAAGGCCTGACCTGGAATATGGGAATGGAGAAATAAGCATACTGAAGAAAATTGAATACTCTAAAGTGAAACTTTCGTTTACATAAACTTAATGTTAACCACTCAAAAAAAATTCATAATTTGCATATATAACATAATAAAGGAAACACAGGGAAAAATCATAGAATAACACCAAACTGAAATAATAAACAGCAACAAAAAGAGAAAGAAACAATAGAGACACAGTCGTAGCAGAAAAATCATGGATAAAATTATAAGAAATTTGCATATATCAATAATCACCCTAAATGTAGATGGACTGAGCTCACCAATAAAATGACACAGAGTAGCAGATTGATCAAAACACTAAACTCATTCATCTTCTGCTTCCAAGGGATACATCTCAGCTATAATGAAAAATATAGACTCAAAGCGAAAGGGTTAAAATTGACATTCCAAGCAAATGGTATCCACATAAAAGCAGGTGTGACCATACTGACATCAGATGAAACACATTTCATGATAAAAAAGGTAACAGGAGACAAAAAGACACACTTCATAATGATAAAAGGGACTATACAATAAGAAGACATAAGAATCATCAATATGTATGCCCCCAATCAGGGAGCACCAAATTATACCAAACAACATCTAACAGAAATAAAGGGAGAAATTGACCAAAACACAATTATAGTACGGGACCTAAACACATCATTGACAGCTATGGATAGATTATCCAAACAGAAAATAAATAGACATATCAGCCCTAACTGACACATTAGATGACATGGACATAATTCACATTTATAGAGCACATCATCCTAAAACATCACACTATGCATATTTTTTCTAATGTACGTGGACCATTCTCAAGGATGGAACATATATTGGGACATAAAACTCACTTCAGCAAATTTAATAAGATTGAAATCATACCTAGCATATTCTCTGATCACAAGTCTTTGAAATTGGATATCAACCACAAAAAGAAAGCAGGAAAAACCACAAGTATTTAGAGATTAAACAACATACTTTTTAAAAATATATTTCATTGGGGAATTTTCGGGAATAGTGTGCTTCTCCAGGGCCCATCAGCTCCAAGTCATTGTCCCTCAATCTAGTTGTGCGCAGCTCAACTGCAAGTCCAGTCACCGTTTTCAATCTTCATTTGCAGTGGGCGCAGCCCACCTTCCCATGTGGGAATTGAACCAACAACCTTGTTGTTGAGAGCTTGCACTGGAACCAACTGACCCATCCAGCCGCCTGTATACAACATACTTTTAAAGAAAGACTGGGTCAAAGCAGAAATAAGAGGCAAGGTCAAACCACACATAGAAACAAATGAGAATGAAAATAATTCTTACCAAAATTTTTGAGATGCAGCGAAAGCAGTTTTAAGAGGGAAATTTATATCATTACTGGCCTATCTCAAGAAATAAGAAAAATCCCAGAACAACAACCTCCCATTACACCTTAAAGAACTAGAAAAAGAAAAAATGAAACCCAAAGTCAGAAAAAGGAAGGAAATAATGGAAATCAGAGCAGAACTAAATGAAATAGAGAACAAAAAGACAATAGAAAAAATTAACACAACAAAAAGCTGTTTTTTTTAAAGATTAATAAAATGGACAAACCCTTGGCTAGATTCACTAAGATAAAAAAAGAAAAGACGCAAATAAACAAAATCAGAAACGAAACAGGGAAGTTATCACATATGCCACAGAAATACAAAGGATCATCCAAGAATACTGTGAGGAACTATATGCCACCAAATTCAATAACCTAGATGAAATGGAAAAATTCTTAGGAACACAGAGCCTTCCTAGGCTTAATCATGAAGAACTGGAAAATCTAAATAGACCGATCACCAGTAAGGAAATTGAATCAGTCACCCGAAACCTTCCCGAAAGCAAAAGTTCAGAACCAGATGGCATCAGCAGTGAATTATACCAAACTTTCAAATAGGATTAATATCTGTCCTCCTGAAACTCTTCCAAAAAAATTGAAGAAGAGAGAGTAGTCCCCAACTTATTTTATGAGGCCAACATTACCCTGATACCAAAACCTGGTAAGGACAACACTAAAAAAGAAAATTACAGACCAATATCTCTGATGAACACAGATGTAAAAATCGAAAACAAAAACCTAGCAAAGGGAATGCAGCAATGCATTAAAAAGATTATTCATCACGACCAAGTGGGGTTCATCCCCGGGCACAAGGATGGTTCAACATCTGCAAATCCATCAATGTGATACATCACATGAACAAAATAAATGACAAAAATGATATGATTATATCAATTGATACAGAAAAAGCATTTGACAAGATATAACATCCATTTATGATTAAAACACTTAATAAAATAGGTATAGAAGGAAAGTACCTTAACATAATAAAGGCCATGTATGACAAAACCTCAGCTAATCTCATAAGTAATGGTAAAAAACTGAAACCTTTGCTCTATGTTCAGGAACACGACAAGGCTGTCCCTTATCACCTCTGCTTTTCAACATAGTGTTGGAAGTCCTTGTCAGAGCAATCAGGCAAGAGAAAGAAATAAAAAGCATCCAAATTGGGAATGAAGAAGTTAAATCGTCACTCTTTGCAGATCACATGACGCTATAGAAAACCTTGCAGACTCCACCAAAAAACTATTAGAAACCATAAATGAATAAAGTAAAGTGGCCGGCTACAAAATCAACGTTGAAAAGTCCATTGCATTCCTATATACTATCAATGAAATATCAGGAAAAAGAAATACGAAAAACAATTCCCTTTGCAATTGCAACAAAAAGAATAAAATACCTAGGGGTAACTTAACCAAGGATGTGAAAGACTTATATACTGAAAACTATAAGACATTTTTAAAAGAAATTGAAGAAGACACAAAGAAATGGAAAGACATTTCATGTTCAAGGATTGGAAGAATCAACATAGTTAAAATGGCCATATTACCGAAAGCAATATACAGATTTGATGCAATCCCCATCAAAATCACAGTGGCATTTTTTTTAAGAAATAGAAGAAAAAATCATCAGATTTGTATGGAACCACAAAAGACCCCAAATAACCAAAGCAATCCTAAGAAAAAAGGACAATGCTGGAGGTATCACACTCCCTGACTTCAGCTTGTACTATAGAGCAACAATACTCAAAGCAGTATGGTATTAGCAGAAAAAGCAGACACACAGACCAATGGAATAGAACTGAGACCCCAGAAATAAACCCACATAAATATGGATAGATAATTTTTGACAAAGAAACCAAAAACATACAATGGAGAAAAGACAGCCTGTTCAATAAATGTTGCTGGGTACCCTACAAAATCTTTACAACGTTATTGATTACATTCCCCAAATTGACTTTTGTATCCCCGTGGCAATCTTGTGGTTACCAACTGTGCTTTCTAATCCCCTCACCTCCCTCTTTATCCCCACCTCCTATCCCATCTAGCAACCCTCAGTTTTTCCTCTATGTCTCTGAGACTGTTTCTGATTAGTTCATTCATTTATTCTTTTCTTTAGATTCCACATATAAGTGAGATCACATGGTATTTTTCTTTCTCTGTCTGACGTATTTCACTTAAGGTAATGATCTCTAGGTCTAGACCACCTCAGGGATGATGTAGAAACCTGAGCACTGCACTGTACACCTGAAGCTGAAGCTGAACAATAATGAATGTCAACCACAATTTTACATATATACATATATATGGTTACAAGAAGAGGAGTACAGCATTAGGAATAGAAACAGTGGAAATGTAATGGCTGTGTGCGATGTCAAAGGGGTAGTGGATGGGGGAGAGTGGTTGTCACTCTGTGAGGGACATAAATGATAAATGTCTAACTATTACATTGTTTTATGCACTGAAACTAGTAAAAAATATTGAAAAAATAAATAAATGGTGCTGGGAGAATTGGAAAGCCACGCACAAAAGAAGGAAAGTAAACTGCTATCTATCACCATGTACCTAAATTAACTCAAAATGGATCAAAGGCTTAAGCATAAGACCTGACACAATAAACTGCATAGAAGAAAACATAGGTACTAAACTTGTGAACCTCGGGTTCAAAGAGCATTTTATGAATTTGACTTCAAAGGCAAGGGACGTAAAAACTAAAATAAATGAATTGGACTATACCAAATGTTAAAGCTTCGGCACAGCAAAAGAAATCCTCAAGAAAATAAAGAGGCAACCAACTGAATGGGAAAAGATTTTTGCAAACAGCACTTCCAATAAGGGACTAATATCCAAAATATACAAGGAACTCACACAACTCAAAACAAACAAAAAAAAAAACTTAATTGAAAAATGCGCAGAGGACATGAGGAGACATCTCTCCAAAGACATCTTCTCCAAAAGATGTCTCCAAAGACATCTCTCCATTTGACATACAAATGGCAAGTAGACATATGAAAAAATGCTCAACATCACTAATCATCAGAGAAACGCAAATAAAAACCACAATAAGATATCACCTCCCCCAGTTAGAGTGGCTATCATCAACAAGACAAATAGTAAAAAGTGTTGGAGAGGCTGTGGAGAAAAAGGAGCCCTCATACACTGTTGGTGGGAATGCAGATTGGTGTAGCTGCTATGGAAGGCAGTGTGGAGGTTCCTCAAAAGATTAAGAATAGAATTACCATATGACCCAGCAATCCCACTCCTGGGTGTCTACCAAAAAAATCTGAAAACATTTATACATAAAGACACACGTGCTCCAATGTTCATTGCAGCATTGTTTACGGTGGCCAAGACATGGAAACAACCAAAATGTCCTTTGATAGATGAATGGATAAAGAAGTTGTGGTATATATACACAATGGAATACTATTCGGTGGTAAGAAAAGATGAAATAGGACGATTTGTGACAACATGGATGGATCTTGAGATTATAATGCTAAGCGAAATAAGTAGACAGAAAAAGTCAGGAGCCATATGATTTCACTGATGTGTGGTAAATAAAACTGAAAACAACAAAAGCACAAGACAAACAAATGAAGAAACAAAAACTCATAGACATAGACAATAGTTTAGTGGCTATTACAGGGTAAGGGTGGAAGGGGTTTCTAGAAGAGGGTAAACGGAGTCAAATATATGGTGATGGAAGGAGAATTGACTCTGGGTGGTGAACATATAGATGATGTATTACAGAATTGTACACCTGAAATCTATGTAACTTTACTAACAATTGTCATCCCAATAAACTTTAATTTAAAAAAGAAATACCATCCTATGGCCTGATCCTACAGAGTTAACTTCAGAGCAATTTATTAAGATTCTAAATATTCATAAAATGTTTCTAATTATATGCCCATAGATCAAATGTTACAATGAGGAAATTGCTCAAAAACTAATCTCCTCTGTCAATCTATAAATAAATTTCCCACTTGAAGTAATCCATGAGCTCATTTATAGCCACTCGCCTTAAATGTTTGCTGTAAAATAAGCCTGCAGTTAAGTACTGGAGAGTAACTTTCTAATTCCAGGACATATGTGCGTAAGTGCTGACTCAAATTCAAGCATTCTATTAAAAAAAAAAGAGCAATAAAAAAATAACAAAAAAGTATTCAGGCGAAATTCATATAACATAAAATTAACCATTTTAAAATAAACAATTAAATGGCATTCAGTACAATCACAATGTTGTAGAACAACCACCTATATCTTGGTTCCAAACATTTTCATCACCCCAAAAGGAAGCCCTGTGCCTATTAAACAGATGCCCCCCAATCTTCCTTCCCCCTCCCTCTGCCCCTGATAGCCATCAACCTAACTTTAGTCTCTAAAGATTTATTCTGGATATTTTTGAATACTTCATATAAATTCTGGATATTTTGTAGAGATGGAATGATACGATTAGTATGTAACCTTTTGTGCCTGGCTTATTTCCACTTAACATAGTGTGTTTGATGTTCATCCGCATGTTGTAGCATGTGTCAATACTTCATTCCTCTTTATGCCTGAATAATATTCCATTGGGTGTATATACCACAATTTGTTTATCCACTGATAGACATTGAGGCTGTTTCCACCTTTTAGCTATTGTGAATAGTACTGCCATAAACATAAATGTATGTACTTGTTTGAGTATCTGTTTTCAGTTATTTTGTACATGCACCTAGGAGTGAAATTGCTGGGTCATATGATAATTCTATGTTTAATTTTTTGAGAAACCACCAAACTGTTTTGTGTAGTGGCTGAACCACTTTACATTTCTACTAGTAATGTACAAGGTTTCTGATTTCTTTACATCCTCACAAACATTTATGGGCTTTTTTTTGTAGTATAATAGTAGTTTCTATCCCAGTGATTGTGAAGCGGTACCTCCCTGTGGTTCACACTTGCATTTCCCTAATGACTAATGATGTTTAGTACCTTTTCATGTGCTTGTTAGCTTATTTGTATATTTTCTTTGGATAAAGGTCCATTCAAATCCTTTGTTCATTTTTAAATTGGGTTGTCTTTTTGTGTTGAGTTGTAAGAGTTCTTCATATATTCTGGACACTAGATCCTTATTAGATGTATGATCTGCACATATTTTCTCCCATTCTGTAGATTGTATTTTCACTTCCTTAGTAATGTCCTTTGATGCAATAGAGATGATCATGTGTTTTTTTCTTCCTTCTATTAATTTAGTGTTTTACACTGATTGATTTTTGTATGTTGAACCACGCTTGCTTTCCTAGGATAAATCCCACTTGGTAATGGCGGATAATCTTTTTAATATGTTGTTTGATTCGGTTTGCTAGGATTTTTGCATCTTTATTCATAAGGGATATTAGTCTATAACAAACATTCTATTTTAAATAGAAAACAAAGAGATAATACGTACCAATGCACTTTCGTCAGGAAAGAAAATAGGGAAAAGGCAAAAAATCACTATAGCAGTTATAACTTTGAACAGTACTTTGTTACTACATTGGAAAATATAATTGGCCATATATCTTTCAAGGAAATTTCCCTCAAGAAGAATCCTGCTTAATCTATGCAATATAGTTAAAAACAACTAAATCTTAAGCTCATCAAGTCATGTGAAAGATGAAACAGCGCCACAGAAGTTCAATGGTTTGTATATGGTGACATTTATGGTAAACAGGAATCGGCACTTTTATTTTGTAATCATTCACCTGAAGCATTTTCCACTTCACCACTCTATCCTTTACTACTAATCTCTAAGACTTCACCTTCCTTACCCAAAAAAACCCATACCGGAAAAATTGCCCTTGCATCTAATGAAAAAGAAAGCTCTACAATCTAAGCCAATTTCTCCCCTGTATTTTCTTTGATGAGACTGGAAGCTACCAGCCCATATTTTATTACATAAACCTTTCACATACCTGAAGTACAATGAGCCAGGTGGCCAAGTCCTTTAACATTTTTTTTATTAGTATTATTTCCCAAGCTTCTTGGGTTAGTCTGTCTTGGACTGGTATGTGTTCTCTGCATCTCTCAAGGCTATGAAATTCAGAGTATAATATACTGTCCTAATAGAGAAAAGGTCTCGAGATAAACCAACTGTTGATTGTGAAGGTGGGTGTGATATTTTAAAGTTTGAAAAGTGACTTGGAAATATCAAACCTATTTGAAATGTTCAACTTAAGAGTAATGTTGAGAGACAGGAGAGTAAAACTGTGAACAATAATGGTTTAATTCATATGTATGAGTCAATCATATTTAGTAGGTGGGTGGAACTAGAAGTGAGTAGAAATAGGATGATGAAAACTAAGAAGAAAAACCAGCAATAAAAAAGTAAGGGTCAATTCAAAGTTCATATGAACCACAATGAATCAATTTTGATTCCTGCAGAATATGCAATGATCTGCTATAAATATCAGACTTAATGTGATATGCAGCTTCTGGCATCCATGAGGAGGTGTTGAATAGCTGAACATTTCAGTATTTTTCAGTAGTAATTTCAAACGCTGTAGCTCCAGTTCTTTGATAGTAAAACTCTGGTTCTATCATTTTATTGTCCTTTTGAGCTTTTCCCACTTTTCCCTTCTTTTAGTGGTTCTTTCTCCTGTTTTTATTCCCTGTGGCAGGTACAGGCCACCACGGCCTCTTGTCCACCCCCCTTCACAGCCACAGCACCCCTTTTCTGGCCACTGTGACTCCTCAGGGGCAGTGATGGCCACTGCTGCCTCTGTGTGAAGACAGTCCATAGCTCCCTCTCACTTCCCCTTCCTCTGGTTCTCGGGGACTGCCGGTGGCAGTGGCAGTCATGCACATATCTTTTGGTAAACCTACTGCACTCCTGTTGAGTATATACTTAGAAATGGAATCACAGGGTCATACAGTATGGATACTGTCATGCAGGAGATCCTGCTCACAGCGCCATGTGTCACGCGGGGTGGCATGCGGGGCCTCTGGTCCCCCTCCCCACATAAGAATGAAGGATATGATGAGGCCAAAAAGGAACACCCACGGAGCCATAGATGAGGGACTCATACCACTATAGTCTCGCTGGAGGCTGGATTCACATGACGTGCTACATGCTGTCCGCTTTTCTGCCTGTCAACCGACGGACTCCACTGACTAGCTGCAATCCATCTTACTAACTGCAATCCACTCTTGCTAGCTCAGCCACCACCTTCTTGCTAGCTCCCATTTGCTGCTAGCGTAGCCACAGCAGTTATATTAGTGGCCAATGGCTAGCCGGCTACAGCTGACGGCCAACTAGCCACAGCTGATGCCATCTATTACCCGAGCCAGCACCCCTCCATGTGAGGCCGAGAGCCGGGAAACTGCTCTCCGGGGCTTTGTCCCCACAGATATACATTTAGCTTTAGAAGACGCTGCCAAAGAGTTTGCCAAATGTCTGTACCTATTTATCACACCCACCAGTAATGAATGACACGTCAGGTTTCTCTTCATCCGCCAACAGTACTGTTCTTTTTTTCCATTTTAGCCATTTTGGTGGACGTGTAGTAGTATTTTATTGTTGGTTGTTGTTTGTTTCTTTTTAAAAATTATTTTGATGAGGGTAAATAGGGAAAAATAATTTTGAAAAAGAAACAGAGGTGTAACCAGTTATCTCAGTTGGTTAGATAACACCAAGGTTGCCAGTTCGATCCCCGCATGGGCCACTGTGAGCTGCACCCTCCTGAAAAAAAAAAAGAAACAAACAAACAACAACCCACAATAAAATACTACTACACATCCACCAAAATGGCTAAAATGGAAAAACAAAACAAGACAATACTAATTGTTGGTAAGTATGAAGAGAAACCTGATGTGTCATTCATTGCTGATGGGAGTGATAAGTTGGTACAGACATTTGGCAAACTCTTTGGCAGTGTCTTCTAAAGCTAAATGTATATCAATACTGTGAGACCCTGTGATCAAATATATGGTGATGGAAGGAGAACTGACTCTGGGTGGTGAACACACAATGCGATATATAGATGATGTAATACAGAATTGTACACTTAAAACCTATGTAATTTTACTAACCATTGTCACCCCAATAAATTTTAATTAAAGAAATAAAAATGAACAAAATTATTTTGCAACAATTTTTTATTTATGGAAATCTTATAAAAAATAATACAGAGAGTTTCGTATACCCTTAACCCAGCTTCCCTAATGTTAATATGTTATATACCCATAGTGCAACTATAAAAACCAGAAAATTAACACTGATACATTATTATTATTAACTAATTTACGGATGTTACTTGAATTTTGCCAGTTGTTTTACTACTGTCCTTTTTATGGTCCTGGATCCAATTACATTTAATTATTATATCTCCTTAGTCTCCTCCAATCTATGATAGTTGCTCAGTCTTTGTCTTTCATCAATGTGGTAGGTTGAATAATGGCCCCTAAAGATGTCTGTGTTTTAATCTCTGGAACCTGTTAATGTTATCATATATGTTAAAAGGGACTTTGTGGGTGTGATCAAGGGTCTTTTTATTTAATTTATTGTAGTGACAATTGTTAGTGAAATTACATAGATTTCAAATGTACAATTCTGTATTACATCATCTATAAATCCCATTGTGTGTTCACCACCCAGAGTCAGTTCTCCTTCCATCACCATATATTTGTTCCCCCTTACCCTCATCTCCCTCCCCCCACCCCTCTTACCCTCTGGTAACCACTAAACTATTGTCTGTTTCTATGAGTTTTTGTTGCTCATTTGTTTGTCTTCTCCTTTTCTTGTTTTTGGTTTATATACCACATGTCAGTGAAATCACAGGGTACTCTGCTTTTTTCAGTCTGACATATTTCGCTTACAATTATACTCTCAGGATCCATCCATGTTATCACAAATGTTCCTATATCATCTTTCCTTACCGCCGAATAGTATTCCATTGTGTATGTATACTACAACTTCTTTATCCATTCATCTATCGAAGGACATTTTGGTTGTTTCCATGTCTTGGCCACCGTAAACAAAGCTGCAGTGAACATTGGAGCACACGTGTCTTTATGGAGAAATGTTTTCAGATTTCTTGGGTAGATACCCAGGAGAGGGATTGCTGGGTCATACGGTAATTCTATTCGTAATTTTTTGAGGAACCTCCACACTGCCTTCCATAATGGCTGCACCAGTCTGCATTCCCACCAACACTGTATGAGTGTTCATTTTTCTCCACAGCCTCTCCAACACTTGTTACTATTTGTCTTGTTGATGAAAGCCATTCTGACTGGGGTGAGGTAATATCTCATTGTGGTTTTTAATTACATTTCTCTGATGATTAGTTATGTTGAGCACTTTTTCATATGTCTATTTGCCATTTGTATGTCCTCTTTGGAGAAATGTCTCTTCAGATCTTCTGCCCATTTTTCAATTGGGTTGTTTGTTTTGTTGTTGTTGAGCTTCATGAGTTCCTTGTATATTTTGGATATTAGCCCCTTACCGGAGGCACTCTTTGCAAAAATCTTCTCCCATTCAGTGGGTTGCCTCTTTATTTTGTGGATGGTTTCTTTTGCTGTGCAGAAGCTTTTAAGTTTCATATAGTCCCATTCATTTATTTTAGCTTTTACTTCCATTGCCTTTGGAGTCAAATTCATAAAATGCTCTTTGAACCCAAGGTCCATAAGTTTACTACCTATGTTTTCTTCTATGCAGTTTATTGTGTCAGGTCTTATGCTTAAGTGTTTGATCCATTTTGAGTTAATTTTGGTACATGGTGACAGATAGCAGTCCAGTTTCATTCTTTTGCACGTGGCTATCCAATTCTCCCAGCACCATTTATTGAAGAGGCTGTCTTTCCTCCATTGTATGTTTTTAGCTTCTTTGTCAAAAATTATCTCTCCTTATTCATGTGGTTTTATTTCTGCGTTCTCAATTCTATTCCATTGGTCTACGTGTCTGTTTTTCTGCCAATACCATGCTGTTTTTATTATTGTAGCCCTGTAGTACAAGCTAAAGTCAGGGAGTGCGATACATCCAGTATTGTTCTTTTTTCTTAAGATTGCTTTGGCTATTTGGGGTCTTTTGTGGTACCAAACAAATCTGATGATTTTTTTTTGTATGTGTATGTGTGTTTTATTTATTTTCTTTCATTACTTTCAGGTGTACAAAACAATGTAATAGTTAAACATTTACACCCCTCACAAAGTAATAACCCACTCCCCCAATCTACTACCCCAATGACATTGTATATAGCTGTTACAATTCCCTTGAATCTATTCCCTATTCTGTGGCTTCGGAGCCATTATTAAGTAAAATGAGGGTTACTTGAACCCAGGTACTATGATATCATGACAGTCGATCTGATAACAGAGATGACTACTAAGTGACGAAGAGGCAGGGAGCTTGTGCAGCATGGAGAAGCTGGACAAAGGGATGATTCATGTCTCAAACAGAACAGACAAGATTTGAAGCTTATGAATAGTTTATTTCTGGAATTTTCTGTGTAATATTTTTGGACTGCAGTTGACCACCAGTAACTGAATCTACAGAAAGCAAAACCACATATAAGTGGGGACTACTACATATATCTAGCTGTTAACATGCTTGGAGCAAAGTGGCACAAGAGCTACGGGGATCTCACCATTGAATATGTAGACTTTTGCTAAATTCCACTGTTTCCAAATTGTACCATGCTCTGTATCTGATATCCCTAAAACCAAAGTCTGATTCTGTTTCCTCATGGAATAAATCTCCTATCTCCTACCAGGATTGGGAAGAGATTCAGAGATGCAATTCTTTCTTATACAGGTTTTCAGGAAAACTCCTTTATAGCTCTACTCATTTCCCACCCCAAGTTTACTCATTAACTAGCATTTCCAATTCCTGAGATTCATAGATGAGTTGTATTGCTTCTCATTGGCATCATCCTTTACTTGGTCTTGATGAGCAGCCTTTCCAGCTCCGCTACCTCCTTCACCTGCTTTTTATCTTCCAAAAATGTGTTCACATCTTATCCTCTGGGCTTTTATTTCTTGCTTTTTGGTCTCATGGGTTTATACGAGGTCTGACAATTAAATATGAGGACTTGTTGCAATGATGTTGCTAACCTTTTTTGATATCAGAGGGATTCTTCATTATGAATTTGTACCAACTGGACAAACAGTTAATCACGTTTACTATTTGGAAATGCTGAAAAGGCTGTGTGAAAAAGTTAGATGACGTGAACTTTTCACCAACAATTCTTGGCTCTTGCATCACGACAACGCACCAGCTCACACAGCACTGTCTGTGAGGGAGTTTTTAGCCAGTAAAGAAATAACTGTATTAGAATACCTTCCCTACTCACCTGACCTGACTCCCAATGACTTCTTTCTTTACTCAAAGATAAATGAAATGTTGAAAGGAAGACATTTTGATGACATTCAACATATCAAGGTTAATACAATGACAGCTCTGATGGCCATTCAAGAAAAAGAGTTCCAAAATTGCATTCAGGGAAGGCCCAGTGGCTCTGGTGGTTGGAGCACTGGGCTCCTAATGCCAAGGTCACCAGTTCAATTCCCAGTTGGGCCAGTGAGGTGCACCCTCTACAGCTAAGATTGTGAACAATGGCTCTCCCTGGAGCTGGTCTGCCGTAAGCAGCTGGAGGTCGAGGATGAGCTGCTATGGGTTACCGTGTGCTACCAGGAGCAGCCAGTGGCCAGCGAGAGTGGCCGGTAGCCACCGTGAGCGGCCGGCTGCCGGCGAGAGCTGCCATGAGCTGCTGTGAGCTGCCAACCCACAACCGGCAACCGACTGCCTCATCCAGGGGGAGCTCAAGGCTCATAATACCAGCATGGGCCAGGGAGCTGTGTGCTACACAACTAGACTGAGAAACAACGGCTTGAACCAGAATGCAGGGTGGAGGAGGAAGAGGGGGAGGGAATTGCTTTGAAGAGTGGACTAGGCACTGGCGTCAGTGTATAGCTTCCTAAGCGGAGTACTTCGAAGGTGACCATAGTGATATTCAGCAGTGAGGTATGTAGCACTTTTCCTAGAACGAGTTCATGAACTTAATTGTCAGAAATTGTACTTTAAAAAAAGTTTTACTCATATTTTGATAGGTTTTAATGAAGGGAAGATGCATTCAATGTGCTATGTTTAACTGAAATAATCTATTGTCATAAACTTATAGTGATTCTAGTTTGCTTTATTGTGTAACTTCTTTGGCAGTGCTTGGGTTAAAGAATCAAGAAAATAGGTAATAGGTTTCATCCAGAACTAAGGCTTTACCAGGCAGGGGCAGCAAAAAAATCAGAGGGACAAGAGAGTTTGGGGCAGTCAACAAATGTTGAAATGATGAATCCTGTCATGTAAGCTGAATAAGAATGGGGAAAAAGGAGAGTTGGTTGAGAGAAAAATAAGGGGTCAATATATTGGAGTTGCTGATCAGGTCAAAAAAAAAAAAAACAAAAAAAGAGTCATAGTGGGAATAGTTGAATAAGTAACCAAGCAGAAGAGGAAGCTTGGGTCATACAACGAGATGTCTGAATTACTGAGTTTGGAGATTTCACAGTCGTAGGTGGCCGAGGTGGCACAGAGAACACGGTTACTGGCATGAGGTACCAGTGAACCAAGAGACCAGCGGAATGAGTTGTGCACATAGATGCCGGAGTCACACAGGGTAATGAGCAGTCGTAGCACCTGGAGTTTCTTAGCAAATGGGCCTCTTGGAGAACAACACCAACAACCAAAAAGAAGGAGGAAGAAGAGGAGGAGAAAGAGGAGAAAATTCTGTTTCAGTTAGGGCGAGGTTCAAAGTCTACTGACACAAAACCCCAAAGAACCATGACATAAACAATATAGTTCATTTCTCTCTCAAGTGTCAAACTTAGGGATCCAGACTACTTCCATTTCAATGTGCTGCCATTCCTACAGTGTTGCCCTTGTCCTCGTGGTGGTGATGTAGAGCTCCAACCATCATGTCTGTGGTCTAGACAGTAGAATGAAGAAAGGTTCAAAGAAGAGGCAAAAGACATAGGCAGCTTTCTTAAAGAAGTTTCCTAGAAGCTGA
The DNA here is from genome assembly GCF_964194185.1 of Rhinolophus hipposideros. NCBI lineage: Eukaryota > Metazoa > Chordata > Mammalia > Chiroptera > Rhinolophidae > Rhinolophus > Rhinolophus hipposideros. Next base: position 50,286,029 of record NC_138046.1, on the reverse strand, counting down.
CACATATCACTTAAGCATATATCCCATAGGCCTGAAAGTTTTGTACCACTGGCTTATACCCCACGGCCACTTCTAACAGAAAGGAAGCTAGGAAATAGAATTTTCTTTCTGGGAAGCCATGTACCCAGTCAAAATTGTTATTGCTCTGGAAGAAAAGGAGAATGGATATGAGGTGTCACTAGCAGGCCCTGCCACAGCCTTGGAAATCAGGTATGAGGGAAGAAGTGGAATATAAAGATTTGTTAATTAACGAAAAATAATCCCAACATTAAGTGGTTTTCAAAACTAATCTTAAATTTATTTTATGCCCAAGTTTTCTTAAAAATTGTTTTTGAGTGAGTATTCCTCAACAGAAAAGTCAGAGATATGCTACATTAAATAATCAGCCCTTTAGAGTTAGTTTGTGAACTTGCCCTCTTTTTACTACTAATAAAGCCTGCTGTGGTAGGCTAAAAATGCCCTCCCCCCAAAAAAGATAACCACCTCCTAGTCCATTGAACCTGGAATGCCACTTTATAAAGCAAGAGATGGGGGAGGTCTTTGCAGAGGTGATGAAATGAATCATCTTGAGATGGGGAGATAATTATCTTTCCCTTCTCTTCCCCCAAATGGTGTGGGAAGGAGTACCATTCTAGGGTTCTGGGCATGGTCAAATACATGGCACCTGACACTGGACACATGAAATGTACAGAAGTTTATTAGTCACATGTACTCATAACTCAGGAAAGGAGGACACCACATGCCATGCAGGGCCACACAAGGGTTGCTCTTGGGAAAAGAGTAAACCAGAAGGAACTGTTATAGGTAGGCTCTGTAGTAACAGAAGGGTGGAATACCCCTCAATTCCCAAGAAAGGATGTGACTGGCTTATTTGAATAATTTCACAGGAAGTCAGAGGGGTAAAACTCAGTAAGGTGAGAACTGGGCCTACTGAGGTGCAGCTGATCCAGATGACAGGGGACCTAGCTAGGTGTGGCGCATTCCCCAATGGCAAAAGCAGAGGAAAGCACAGTTAGAATTTTGAGGTCCATGGGGTTGTAAAATATTGAGGTAGCACATGAAATTTTAGGCCCCACACTACATATTATTCTGGATTATCCAGGTAAACTATATGCAATCCCATGCATCCTCCTAAGAGGGATACAGAGGGAGATTAAACATGCAAACAGAAGAGGAGAAGGCAATGTGACCGCAGAAAAAGAGACTGCAGTGGTGCAGCCATGAACCACACAATGCTAGTAGCCACTAGAAATTGAAGAGGCAAGGAATAGATTTTCCCCTAGAGCTCCAGAGGGAGCAAGGCCCTGCTGACACCTTGGTTTCAGCCCAGTGAAACTGATTTTGGACTTCTGGCCTCCAGAACGGTGAGAAATGAATTTTTGTTGTTTATATGCTACCCAATCTGTGGTGTTTTGTTATAGCAGCCACAGGAAACTAATCCAGCTACCAACCACTGAGCATTCACTGTGTGCCAGGTACTATGCTAAATCCTTTACATACATTATCTCATTTAATCCTCACAACAGCCCGAAGAGGTAGATACTATTGTTAACCCTGATTTACAGATAGAGAACCTGAGGTATAGAAATGATAAACAGCTTGCCCAATGTCACACACCATCAATGGTAAATTGATGGTGCTACCTCAATCTACATGGCCCTAGCACCCTTTCTCTTAACCACTACCCAATGTTACAATTAGAATATCTAGTTTCAGGACCTGGCGAAATGCTCCCTGAGAGAATAGGTAACAGCATAGGGAAGTTTGGGTGGTAAAGGGTAAAAGCCAAGGTACAGAAAATGTCAGGGAGTAGATAAAAAACTCTCTGGATGCATAGACTAACAAAGCAAATCCTGGTTTATTCATTCATCCATTCTACAAATATTTACTGAGTGTCTATTATGTGCTCAAAATTCTGCCAGGTGTTGTAGGGATAGATATGATCAATGACTGAAGTTCTCCTTTTTGAACCTCTCTTACCTCCTCTGCCCCACAGTGAGCGACAGGGTGGCTTTCTTTGGCAACACTGGCCAGAGACACTGTCCCACCTCTCTGCTGAGGGCCAGCTTGAGCTTTATTCATTCCAAAACCCAGGCATTCCGCTCTCACATCACTCAAAACTCCCAGTCAAGGAAGGCCAGAGTCAAGGGTAAACCTCTCTGAAGTGCTTAGTACTCTCCAGCATCTCTTAACCTAGCAATAATCCTAGGCTTTCCTTAGGTCTCCCTTCCAGCTGCTGGTCACATAGGTTCTGCACTGTAGGAGACTTCCAGCTTTGGAATGGGGTTTTCTGAACTGAGTTTGCTTAAAAACTACAAACATCCAAGAAGACACAGAAACCACTAAGAGGCAAGTGCTGCTTTTCACTGCTTGCCCTGCAACACTGCTTTTGGAACACCTATACTTCACCCCTTGCTACCTTTGCCCACATATTCATTAGTTTCTGCTGATGAAATCAATCAAGATGGAATAGATGAATACAGCCATGCGTATGCATGAACTTGGTCCTGTCTTATGATAAAGCTTCCATGAATACAATGTATTGCAAAGGCAGGAACTGCATACAAATTGACCTTTTATCATTTTAAAAGATCTTCCTTGAGGACTTTCTAAGCCTAAATGCAATGGAAAAAAATCACAAAGGAAAAAAATATAGATGTGAGGAAGTCGAAATAAAAAACTTATGTGCATTAGAAAAAAACATATACACTGCTGGTGGGTAAGTAAATTGGTACAACTTTCATGGAGAGTAATCTGGTATATGTATTAAAAGCCTTTCAAATGTGCTTACCATGTCACCCAGGAACTCCAATAAGAATTTATCCAAAGGAAATAAACATGTATGGGCAAAAGTATTTTGCTTTAGGATATTTATCTGTTTTAATGTTTATAATAGATGGTTGGAAGCAACACAAATGTCCAATAATAAAGAGCTGACACATTAATATAATGGAATACAACGCAGACATTAAAAATCATGTTTTTAAAGAATATTTAATGTCATAGGAAGTACTCAGGTTATAATTAGATAAAGAAAGATGGATATAAAAATGTATGTACAGAATAGATTTTAATTAAAATAAGTAGATGTACTCATTAATTCAACAAATATTTATTGAAGATCTAATATGTGCTGGGTATATTGATAGATTCTGGGAATATAGCAGTGTGCCAGACAGTCTTTGTCCTCATAAGGAAAAAGAGACTGGAAGGAAATACACCAAAATCCAAATCATCAAAGGTACCTATCTCTAGATGGGATTAAGGGTGATTTTCATTTTTTTCTTGATAATTCTCTACATTTTCTGTAATTATATAATACTTTCATAATCAGAAAAAAGTTATGTTTTCAAAAATTTTCTTCAAATTGAGGCCAGCTACTATGTTCTTGTGAAGCCTAATACATAAAAATGTCTTGCATTTGAAGAACTCTGCATGATTTGGACCCTTTCCATGGCCGTCACTTCATTTGATCCTCACAACAGTCTTGTGGGAAGATAGGTAGGGCAGGGATTGCCATACCCATTGTATTGATAAAAAGACTAAGACAGAGAAAGGAAGTGATTGCCCTGGAAAATACAGTGGGTTTGGGCTAGAATCACAGCCCTAAGTTCAAGTTTCTGGGCTCTCTTAGCTCTCTACCTGTTCCCCTAAGTGTTGTAAAGGAGAGGGGCCTCCCGGGGCTTTTCCCTAAATTCTTTTCCAGACGTTTGATCCTATTGTCTTTCCCTCTTTTTTCAAGTGACTGGATACTATGGAATTCCAAAATAATCAAGATGAATTGCCTAATCACTTCACCTATAGCCTCTCAAAAATGTGGACTCGTGGAAGACAAGGGACCTTGGAAATCATTCCAGCCTCCCATTCGAGTTGGGAAGATTGCCTGGAAGTTGATCTGCCTTTCCATCTCTCCGCCAGATAAAGGTACCCCTTCTTTCCCTCCCTTCCCACCTCTTTTTCGAAGCCTGCTGGATGCTATTTGATTGAAGAAACAAATTAGACTTAATGTCTTCAGGCTGGTAATGGACTCATGTCCGAATACCAAACTTCCCATGATGTCTGCTGATGTATGGGGTGGCCTGTGGGGTCTCAGCTCTCGCTCCCCACATAAGAACGCAGGACATGGTGAGGCCAAAAAGGAACACCCACGGAGCCATAGGTAGGGGAGTCATACCACTATATTCTCTCTGGCGGCCGGGGGAGACACATGCAGTAGTAACCACAGGATCCGCAGACCGCCCGCCATTCACTTCTCTACCTACCAACCAATCAACCAATCAACGAAGCCCCGCAGTTACATCAGTAGCCAATTGGCCAACCGGTTACAGCCATGGCCAACAAATCACAGCTGGTGGTCATTTACTACCCGAGCCAGCGCCTCCCCACGCGAGGCCAAGAGCCTGGAACTGCTCTCTGGGACTCGGTCCCCACATCTGCATTTTAACTAGGAACTCGGAAGACACCAAGCCCAAAGGAACTGTTGGATTTCAAGCAGCATAGCAGGCTAGCAAGGGAGGTATCTCTGGTCAGGATCATGTTTGGGCAGCTCTGCTAAAGATTTTACAAAACCTAGCCAAGTTTCCTCCTCTTAGTGCATATACGATAAGTTCTATCCTCAGGGAGCTGGCTCTGCTGGAAGCAAGGACTAAGGATCCAGGTCTGTAATGATCTGCCTTTCTGGCCTCTATCAGGGTTTAGTGGGTGCAGCCAGGAGTACTGCACTCAATCACTCAGGAGGAAGCAAGGGAGTTTGATGAACACAGAAAGGGATGAGTTGCTAGTGGGAAGATTTCCTGTCCTTCCCAGAGAAAAACAAATCCAGTTCCTATTCATTCGCCTCCTGATTCCAGCTTCCATCACCCCTGGATTCCTTGGGTCCATGGCAAATCTGAGCCCTTTGTTTTCAGCTTTTTTGCTTTGGTTCTTGTCTCTACTTGAGCTTGCTGCTGCTGTTACTGCTGAGAACCACCCTCCATCCATCAGCACAGCTGGCTCCCAGTTTGCTGCAAAGGAAAATTGAGATTTTTGTCGCTCTGGTTCTGCTTTGCTGCTTCCATTTCAGGGTTTGCCCCCTGGGGCATGCAGCTCCTCTCTCCACCCACCCTTCTACCTCTATGGCTTCTCCCCTAAAGTTGTTTCCTGAAAAATCATTTTTGGAGTCAAAAGCACTGAAACTTGGACTTAGACCAGCCCTGATTCGATGTTGGCTGCAGTGGTCACCTGCCTGGTGTGGTTTCAAATGGCATTCAGAAAAGATTCCCTACCCAGGACTATATTCCCCAATTACTTTCCAAGGCAATAGTTATAGTAGTAGTAATAATAGTAGTAATAATAGTAATAATAATATTTATACATAATCAAATGCATGCTGGACACTGTGCTAGCAATTTACTTGCATAAATCATTTAATCCTCAAGAACGCTGATGTAATAGGCACCATTATTATCCCCATTGTACGTTTTTTTTCAGTTCAAGATGGTAGGCTGAGCACAAATATTTAAGTCATCTCCCTCCAGAGACCTCATTAAAATAATAGTACATAAATTTTAAAATGCATAAAACCACCACAACAAAAAGAACAGGAGGGGAGGCATCAGTGGATGAGAAATTTAAATAAATTTCTGAAGTCAGAAAGCATCTGGAGAGTGCTAACTGATGAAGCAGAGTGAAGCACACAATCAGCTTAAACTATGTATGGAAGTGCAGCAGCTAAAGAGGCAGCCCGCCTACCTTGCAAACCTTAGCAAGCACTGGCCTCGGAAACAACAAGTAGGACAAAAGAGTAGGAGTGAAAAGTGAGGCTGACAACAGGACCTCACAGCTGAAGGTCTGCACAAAGAAGAATTAACCCTCAACCCCTATATTGAGACCACCTAGAAGCCCAACATTTACTTGCCAGCCTAAAAACAATTTCTTCCTTACAGAAATTGAACAAAGTATCTAGAGAAAATTAGGGCAGCTGGTTGGTTGTTAGTGCCTCAGAGTTAGGCCTTGCACAGTCTGGTATTTGAACTCTTCTCCTCTACTCCCCCCCCCCCCCCGCCCCTACAGAAGATTTAAAATCAGCTCCCTTCCCATCGTCCTTGTCGTGCAGGGCAGCCTGCGGGGCCTTTTGTCCCGCTCTCCACATAAGAAGCTCTCCACATAAGAACTGCAGGATATGGTAAGGCCAAAAAGGAACACCCACGAAGCCATAAGTAGGGGAGTATTCTCACCGGCAGCATTTTCCTCTCTGCAATCCACTCTTGCTAACCCCGATTTTCTGCTAGCGTAGCCACGGCAGTTATGTTAGTGGCCAATGGCTCACTGGTTACAGCTGACGGCCAACTAGCCACAGCTGATGGCCATCCAATCACAGTTGATGGCCATTTACTACCTGAGCCAGCACCTTTTTATGTGAGGTCGAGAGCCTGGAAACTGCTTTCTGGGGCTCTGTCCCCACAGACTTTAAGCAAAATCTGTACATTCACAAGATCTGCTTACACACCCAGCTAGCTCCCAGTCAGACTTTCTATTCAATAGAGTCTATTGCCTCATTTTGAAAGATGAACAGGAAACAAGGAGCATTAGATATATGAGGAAAGGCTGAAACATTAAAGAGAAATTGCCAGATAAATGGAACAAGCAGAACTAAAGGCAGCTTTAAATAAAACTCCAAGTAGTATCCACAGAGAAATGTGAAAATGTATTACACCTGAAAAACAAGAATATAAAGGTATAAAAAATAAGAATAAAACTGAGCTCTTTGCAAAACGTTTCAATGCAAACCTTTGTATATTGCTTCAATTTTTGGACCACCGGGAAAATATTACTATTTGAAATAAATGAGTTTAACTTCTTTAAGTGATGAGCTCTTGGAAGTAAAACTATAATTGGCAAAGTAAAAAGTCATAGACGGTGCATTAGTTTTCTATTGATGCATAACAAACTACCACAAGCTAAGGGGCTGAAAACAATACATTTATTATCTCAGTTTCTGTAGGCCAGAAATCCAGGCACAGCAGAGCAGGGTTTCCTACTCAGGTTCTTACCAGAATGCAATCTAGGTGTCCCCAGTATGTGTTCTCATCTAAATCTGAGTCCTTTTCCAAGCTTATTCAGGTTGTGGGCAGAACTCAGTTCCTTAAAGTCATCAGGAGACCCTCCACTCCTAGAACCCACCTCTCTCTGTAGTTCACAACATGCTTGTTTTCTTCTTCAAGGACAGCAGTAGAATGTCTCTGGCTTCTGTCTCTGACTCCTAGATCCCCTTTTTTAAATTAAAGTTTATTGAGGTGACAATTGTTAGTAAAGTTACATAGCTTTCAGGTGTACAATTCTGTAACACATCATCTATATATCACATTGAGTGTTCACCACCCAGAGTCAGTTCTCCTTCCATCACCATATAGTTCATCCCCTTTACCACCCCCGTCTCTCTTACCCTCTGGTAACCACGAAACTATTGTGTTTATGCGTTTTTGTTTCTCATTTGTTTGTCTTGATCTTTTGTTGTTTTGGGTTTATATACCACATACCAGTGAAATCACATGGTGCTCTGCATTTTCTGTCTGTCTTATTTCGCTTAGCATTATACACTCAAGATCCATCCATGTTGTCACAAATGATCCTATTTCATCTTTTCTTACCTCTGAGTACTATTCCATTATGTATATATACCATATATATCCGTTCATCTATTGAAGGACATTTTGGTTGTTTCCATGTCTTGGCCACCGTAAATAAGGCTGCAGTGAACATTGGAGCACATTTGTCTTCATGTATAAATGTTTTCAGATTATTTGGGTAGATACCCAAGAGAGGGATTGCTGGGCCATATGGTAATTCTATTCGTAAATATTTGAGGAACCTGTACACTGCCTTCCATAGAGGCTGCACCAGTCTGCATTCCCACCAACAGTGTAGGAGGGTTCCTTTATCTCCAAAGCCTCTCCAACACTTGTTACTACTTGTCTTGTTGATGATAGCCATTCTGAATGGGGTGAGGTGATATCTCATTGCGCATTTCTCTGATGATTAGCGATGTTGAGCATTTTTTCATATGTCAATTTGCTACTTATATGTCCTCTTTGGAGAAACGTCTCTTCGTTTTCTCTGCCCATTTTTCAATTGGGTTGTTTGTTTTGTTGTTGTTGTTGAGCTTCATGAGTTCCTTGTATATTTTGGATATTAGCCCCTTATCGGAGGCACTGTTTGCAAAAATCTTCTCCCATTCAGTTGGTTGCCTCTTTATTTTGTGGATGGTTTCTTTTGCTGTGCAGAAGCTTTTAAGTTTCATATAGTCCCATTCATTTATTTTAGCTTTTCCTTCTATTGCCTTTGGAGTCAAATTCATAGAATGCTCTTTGAACCCAAGGTTTATAAGTTTAGTACCTATGTTTTCTTCTATGCAGTTTATTGTGTCAGGTTTTATGCTTAAGTCTTTGATCCATTTTGAATTAATTTTGGTACATGGTGACAGATAGCAGTCCAGTTTCATTCTTTTGCACGTGGCTTTCCAATTCTCCCAGCACCATTTATTGAAGAGGGTGTCTTTCCTCCATTGTATGTTTTTTGCTTCTTTGTTAAAAATTATCTGTCCATATTTATGTGGTTTTATTTCTGGATTCTCAATTCTATTCCATTGATCTATGTGTCTGTTTTCTGCCAATACCATGCTGTTTTGATTATTGTAGCCTGTAGTACAAGCTAAAGTCAGGGAGTGTGATACCTCAAGCATTGTTCTTTTTTCTTAAGCTTGCTTTGGCTATTCGGGGTCTTTTGTGGTTCCAAACAAATCTGATGATTTTTTTGTTTTATTTCTTTAAAAAATGCCATTGGGATTTTGATGGGGATTGCATTAAATCTGTATATTGCTTTGGGTAATATGGCCATTTTAACTATGTTGATTCTTCTAATCCATGAGCACGGAATATCTTTCCATTTCTTTGTGTCCTCTTCAATTTCTTTCAAAAATGTCTTATACTTTTCAGCTTATAGGTTTTTCACATCCCTGGTTAAGTTTATTCCTAGGTATTTTGTTCTTTTTGCTACACTTGCAAAAGGAATTGTTTTTCACTTCTTTTTCTGAGATTTCATTGTTAGTATATAGGAATGCAATGGACTTTTGTATGGTTGATTTTGTAGCCGGCAAATTTACTGTATTCGTTGATTGTTTCTAATAGCTTTTTGGTGGAGTCTTTAGGGTTCTCCACATATAACATCATATCATCTACGAAGAGGAATAATTTAACTTCTTCATTCCCAATTTGGATGCCTTTTATTTCTTTCTCTTGCCTGATTGCCCTGGCAAGGACTTCCAACACTATGTTGAAAAGCAGGGGTGATGGGGAGAGCGCTGTCGTTTTCCTGAATGTATAAAAAATGGCTTCAGTTTTTCACTGTTAATTATGAGATTAACTGAGGGTTTCTCATATATGGCCTTTACTGTGTTAAGGTATTTTGCTTCTATACCTATTTTATTAAGTGTTTTAATGATAAATGGAAGTTGTATCTTGTCAAATGCTTTTTCTGCATCAGTTGATGTAATCATATGATTTGTGTCCTTTATTTTGTTTATGTGATGTATCACATTGATGAATTTGTGGATGTTGAACCATCCTTGTACCCCGGGGATGAACCCCATTTGGTTGTGATGATTAATGTTTTTAATGCATTGTTGTATTCGATTTGCTAGAATTTTGTTTAGGATTTTTGCATCCGAATTCATCAGAGATATTGGTCTGTAGTTTTCTTTATTTGTGTTGTCCTTACCAGGTTTTGGTATCAGGGTAATGTTGGCTTCATAAAATGTGTTAGGGGGTACTTTCTCTTCTTCAATTTTTTGGAAGAGTTTGAGCAGGATTGGTATTAGATCGTCTTGGAAGGTTTGGTAGAATTCACTAGTGAAGCCGTCTAGTCCTGGACTTTTGCTTTTGGGAAGGTTTTGAATGACTGATTCAGTTTCGTTACTGGTGATTGGTCTGTTCAGATTTTCCAGTTCTTCATGGTTCAGCCTTGGAAGGCTATATGTTTCTAAGAACTTGTCCATTTCTTCTAGGTTATTGAATTTGGTGGCATATGGTCCTTCATAGTATTCTTGGATGATTCGATCCTTTGTATTTCTGTGGCTTCCGTTATCACTAACCCTTTTTCATTTCTGATTTTGTTTATTAGTGTCTTCTCTCTTTTTATATTAGTGAGTCTAGCCAAGGGTTTGTCGATTTTGTTAATCTTTTCAAAGAACCAGCTTTTTGTCATACTAATTTTTTCTATTGTCTTTTTGTTCTCAATTTCATTTAGTTCTGCTCTGGTTTTTATTATTTTCTTTCTTCTGCTGACCTTGAGTTTCATTTGTTCTTCTTTTTCTAGATCTTTAGGGTGTAAAGTGAGGTTATTTACTTGGGATTTTGTTGTTGCTTGAGATTTATTTGGATTTTCTTGTTTCTTGAGATTTATTTGGGATTTTCTTGTTTCCTGTTTTTTGAGATGTTTCTTGTAATGATATAAATTTCCCTCTTAAACCTGCTTTCACTGCATCCCAAAAATTTTGGTAAGATGTGTTTTTATTGTCATCTGTTCCTATGTTTCTTTTGATCTCTCCTCTAATTTCTTCTTTGACCCAGTCTTTCTTTAAAAGTATGTTGTTTAATCTCCATATATTTTTGTTTTTTTCTGCTTTCTTTTTGAAGTTGATATCCAATTTCAAAGGCTTGTAATCAGAGAATATGCTTGGAATGATTTCAATCTTCTTAAATTTGCTGAGGCTGATTTTATGTCCCAATATTTGGTCTATCCTTGACAATGTTCCATGTACACTAGGTAAAAATGTATAGTCTGATGTTTTAGGATGAAGTACTCTATAAATGTCAATTATGTCCATTTCATCTAAAGTGTCATTTAGGGCTGCTATTTTGTTATTTATTTTCTGTTTGGATAATCTATCTAGACCCCCTTCAAACAGAGAGCTCACTTGATTAAGTCATGCCACCCAGGATCATCTCCCTTTTCATTAACTGTAAAGAAACTGATTCAAGGCCGGAATTACATCTACAAAATCCCTCCATCTTTACAATATAACTTGATCATGGGAGTAACATCACATCATATTAACAGGTCCCATCCACACTCAAGGGGAAAAGATTACGCAGGGTGTGCACAACAGGTGGCAAGAACATTGGGGGCTGTCTTAAAATTCTGCCTGGTGCAGTACATTGGAAGATAAAGATACAAAAATGTCCCACAATGAAGAAAACAATGAGAAATAAAGGAGAAAAGAAAAACAGTAAGAAAAAAAACAATAGTTCAATGTCTAAAACCCAACTATTAGAAATAACAAAAAGAAGGAAGAGAGAAAATTATCATAGGATTACTACAGTCAAATTTCCCAAAGATGACAGAAGATATGAGTTTTCTAACAGAACGTTATACAGAATTAATTTTTTGAAAGACGCAGTTCCCAGCCATATACAGGGTTTATATGTCGAATACTATAAAACACTGATGAAAGAAATCAAATCAAAGTAAATGGGGAGAGACTGACATCATCAAAATGACGGCATGAGGTGAGCCTCTGTAAGCTCCCCCGGTATTTAAAACTAATCCAACAACAATAACTCCACAAAGGACTCCCTGCACAGCAGACAGGCAAGACAAACAGGCCCACTACTGAATTCACCTAAAGGTGGGAGAATCGCGGGAGTAGGGGAGGAGGGAAGAGAGAACTGCAGAGACGGAGCCTCGCGGGCGCAGCACGCAGACCTAGCTCAGTGCTCCGAGCTCGCTGCATCCTGGAACTACCGCAGCTGCGGGAGAAGGAAGAACTCGGAGTGCTAGAGCTCCGCTTATGGCCCACAGGGCTGAGGGGACAGCATATAACATGGCTGAACCCAACGCTCACGGCAGAAACCTCGGAGAAAAGACTGAGGGAATGGTTTAAGCCCTCACTGCTGAGCAGACAATGGAAGCCTTGGGCACTGAGACTAGGCAGCCCCTTTCTACCCTCACAGAGCTCACCCCGCCCCCACCAGCCCGTTGCTAGAAGCGGTACAGTGGCAGTGTCAGATCAAAAGAACAGAATATTTGCTCTTCTGAGAACTGTGGACAACAGACACAACTAGTTCCGACAAAGGGGAGGGAGCTGTGAAAGCAGGACCAGCTGTGGTGGTGGTTGTCGCCATGGCTCTGAGACACCTCTCACAACTCATCCTGCCCCTGGCCCCACCTATCAGGGCAGATCCCTGCAGCAGTAAACAGAACTGCTGAAACATATGGGCTCTGAATCTGGTGCAACAAGAGCTTTGGAACTTCAAAAGCTCTCCGCATACCCATATGGACACTGAGACCTGTGACCCAGGTGAAATATTAACAGAGGAGAAGCCCATCTCCCAAGGAATCCCCCCGTTGTATGAGAAGCTGGAATAGTGCAGATAAAACATAGCACTACTGTGCGAGAGAGAAAAAAAAGACTCCAGTCCGAGAGAAAAAAAAATTCTACCAACAAGTACTGGACAACAAAAGAAAGAACTCTTCCTATCAACCTGTTGCAGAAGCCACTCCTGTAGATGTCTGTCTAGGAAGAGAAATAATAAATCAATAATTGCCATGAATAACCAAGGCAACAAGACAGCTCAGAAAGAACATGAAAAGTCTCCAGAAAAGGAACTTAAAGATATGGAAATATGTGACTTAAATGACAGAGAATTCAAGACTGCAGTTCTGAAAACACTCAACGAGATGCAAGAAAACACAGAAAGGCAATTTAATGAACTCAGAAACACAATCAAAGAACAACATGAGCATTTTACGAAAGAGATTGAAATTTTTAAAAAGAACCAAATGGAATTTCTGGAGATTAAGTGCTCAATAGAAGAAATTAAGGATGAAATAACCAGCTTAGGTAGTAGAGTTGACCAGATGGAGGAAAGAATCAGTGATATCGAAGAAAGAAATCTGGAAATTATACAGAAGGAAGTAGAAAGAAACTTGAGACTTAAAAAAAATGAAAGAACTCTACAAGAACTTTCTGACTCTATCAGAAAGAGCAATATAAGAATAATGGGCATACAAAAAGGAGAAGAGAGAGCGAAGGGAACAGAGAATATGTTCAAACAAATTATTGATGAGAACTTCCCAAACTTGAGGACAGAACTGGATCCTCGAATCCAAGAAGCAAATAGAACACCTAATTACCTCAATCCCAACAGGGCTTCTCCAAGGCACATTGTATTGAAGCTGTCTAAAATCAACGACAAAGAAAGAATCCTCAAGGCAGCCAGGGAAAAGAAGACGGTAACCTACAAAGGAAAGCCCATTCGATTCTCATCAGATTTTTCAGCAGAAACTCTACAAGCCAGGAGAGAGTGGAACCAAATATTCGAACTATTGAAAGAGAGAAATTGTGAGCCAAGAATAATGTATCCAGCAAAGATATCCTTTAGATATGAAGGAGGAATAAAGACCTTTGCAGACATACAGAAGCTGAGGGAATTTTCTAATACACGACCTGCACTACAAGAAATACTAAAGGAGGCTATTTGACCACCATCAACAGGGACAATTTGAGGCAAAATAAAAAGGGGGAGAGGAAAGGCCTGAACCGGAATATGGGAATGGAGAAAGTAAGCATGCTGAAGAAATTGGAATACTCTAAATATCAAACTTTCTTTTACATAAACTTAAGGGTAACCACTCAAAAAAAAATTCTGAACTGAAATATATACTCTAATAAAAGAAGAAACAGAGGGAAACATCATAGAATACCACCACAAAGAAATAACAGACAACAACAAAAATACAAAGAAACAATGGAGACACAGCCTTACCAGAAAACTAAAGAAAGAATGAAAGGAAATCCTCACGTATCAATAATCACCCTAAATGTAAATGGACTGAACTCACCAATAAAAAGGCACAGAGTAGCAGATTGGATCAAAAAACTAAACCCAAACATATGCTGTCTCCAAGAGACACATCTCAGCTACAAGAATAAGCATAGACTCAAAGTGAAAGGGTGGAAATGGACACTCCAAGCAAATGGTACCCAGAGAAAATCAGGTGTAGCCATAATGATATCAGATGAAACAGACTTAAGGGTGAAAAGGGTAACAAAAGACAAAGATGGACATTTCATATTGGTTAACGGGATTATACAAGAAGAAGACATAACAGTCATCAATATTTATGCCCCCAATCAGGGAGCACGAAAATATACCAGGCAACTACTAACAGAACTAAAGGGAGAAATTGACCAAAACACAATTATACTAGGGGACTTAAATACATCATTGACAGCTATGGATAGATCATCCAAATAGAAAATGAATAACGAAATAGCAGCCCTAAATGACACATTAGATGAAATGGACATAATTGACATATATAGAGCACTGCATCCTAAAACATCAGACTATACATTGTTTTCGAGTGTAGATGGAACATTCTCAAGGATAGACCATATATTGGGACATAAAAACAGCCTCAGCAAATTTAAGAAGATTGAAATCATACCAAGCATATTCTCTGATCACAAGGCTTTGAAATTGGATATCAGTGCAAAAAGAAAGCAGGAAAAAAACACAAATACATGGAGATTAAACAACATACATTTAAAGAACGACTGGGTCAAAGAAGAAATTAGTGGAGAGAACAAAAGATACATAGAAACAAATGACAATGAAAATACATCCTACCAAAATTTTTGGGATGCAGCGAAAGCAATTTTAAGAGGGAATTTATGTCATTACAGACCTATCTCAAGAAACAAGAAAATTCCCAAATAAAAAACCTCATATTACACCTTAAAGACCTAGAAAAAGAAGAAGTGAAACCCAAGGTCAGCAGAAGAAAAGAAATAACAAAAATCAGAGCAGAACTAAATGAAATAGAGAACAAGAAGACAATAGAAAAAATTAATGTGACAAAGAGCTGGTTCTTTGAAAAGATTAACAAAATCGACAAACCCTTGGCTAGACTCACTAAGATAAAAAGAGAGAAGACACTAATTAACAAAATTAGAAATGAAAAAGGGCAAGTTATCACGGACACCACAGAAACGCAAAGGATCATCCAAGAATACTAGAAGGACAATGTATCACCAAATTCAATAACCTAGAAGAAATGTACAAGTTCTTAGAAACATACAGCCTTCCTTGACTGAACCATGAAGAACTGGAAAATCTAAACAGACCAATCACCAGTAACGAAATTGAATCTGTCATCCAAAACCTTCCCGAAAGCAAAAAGTCTGGGACCAGACAGCTTCACTAGTGAGTTCTACCAAACCTTCCAAGAGGATCTAATACCAATCCTGCTCAAACTCTTCCAAAAAATTGAAGAAGAGACAGTACTCCCTAAGTCATTTTATGAGGCCAACATTACCCTGATACCAAAACGTGGAAAGGCAACACAATAAAAGGAAACTGCAGACCAATGTCTCTGATGAATACAAATGCAAAATCCTAAACAAAATTCTAGCAAATTGAATACAACAATGCATTAAAAAGATTATTCATCACGACCAAGTAGGGTCATCCACGGAGCACAAGAATGGTTCAACATCCGCAAATCCATCAATGTGATACATCAGATAAACAAAATAAAGGACGAAAATCATATGATTATATCAATTGATGCAGAAAAAGCATTTGACAAGATACAACATCCACTTATGATTAAAATTAATTCAAAATTAATTCAAAATGGATCAAAGACTTAAGCATAAGATATGCCACAATAAACTGCATAGAAAAAAATATAGGTATTAAACATATGGACCTTGGGTTCAAAGAGCATTCTATGAATTTGACTCCAAAGGCAATGGAAGGAAAAGCTAAAATAAATGAATGGGACTATATGAAACTTAAAAGCTTCTGCACAGCAAAAGATACCATCGACAAAATAAAGAGGCAACCAACTGAATGGGAGATTTTTGTAAACAATGCCTCCGATAAGGGGCTAATATCCAAAATATACAAGGAACTCATGAAACTCAACAACAATAAAACAAACAACCCAATTGAAAAATGGGCAGAGGACCTAAAGAGACATTTCTCCAAAGAGAACATACAAATTGCAAATGGACATATGAAAAAATGCTCAACATCACTAATCATCAGAGAAATGCAAATAAAAACCACAATGAGATATCACCTCACCCCAGTCAGAATGGCTTTCATCAACAAGACAAATAGTAACAAGTGTTGGAGAGGCTGTGGAGAAAACGGAACCCTCATACACTGTTGGTGGGAATGCAGACTGGTGCAGCCGTTATGGAAGGCAGTGTGGAGGTTCCTCAAAAAATTACGAATAGAATTACCATATGACCCAGCAATCCCTCTCCTGGGTACCTACCCAAAAAATCCAAAAACATTTACACATAAAGACACGTGTACTCCCATGTTCTTTGCAGCTTTGTTTACGGTGGCGAAGACATGGAAACAACCAAAATGTCCTTCGATTGATGAATGGATAAAGAAGTTGTGGTATATATACACCATGGAATACTATTCGGCGATAAGAAAAGATGATATAGGAACATTTGTGACAACATGGATGGACCTTGAGAGTATAATGCTAAATGAAATAAGTCAGACAGAAAAAGCAGAGAACCCTATGATTTCACGGACATGTGGTATAGAAACCAAAAACAACAAAAGAATAAGACAAACAAATAAGAAACAAAAATTCATAGACACAGACAATAGTTTAGTGGTAACCAGAGGGTAAGAGGGGTGGGGGGAGGGAGATGAGGGTAAGTGGGATCAAATATATGGTGATGGAAGGAGAACTGACTCTGGGTGGTGAACACACAATGGGATTTATAGATGATGTAATACAGAATTGTACACCTGAAATCTGTGTAATTTCACTAACAATTGTCACCCCAATAAATTTAAAAAAAATGGAAAAAAATTGCACAGCTACTTGAAATTAAAATGCAAAATTATATACAATATCAATACCAAGTTTTGGCAAGAATGTGGACCAATTAGAATTCTGATTGTTTGTTGGTGTGATTTTACAACAGTACTACCATTTTGGAAAGTATTTTAGCCGCATCTGATAAAGTTAAATATATACCTACTATCATGTTTCCCCAAAAATAAGACCGGGTCTTATATTAGTTTTGGTGCAAAAGACTCATTAAGGCTTATGTTCAGGGTATGTCCTCCTGAAAAATCATGGTAGGGCTTATTTTCCAGTAAGGATTTTATTTGGGGGGAAACACGGTATGTCATCTAGCCATTTCACTTCTAGAGAGAAAGAAATATGTCCACACAAATACTTGTACATGAACGTTCTTAGAGACTTTATTTACAATTGTCAAAAATTGGAAATAAATGCCCAGTAAAAGCAAATAGATAAACACATTGTGGCATAGCCAGACCATGGAATACTACTCAGCAATAAAGATTCATGCAACAACATGGATGAATTTCACAAATATGATGTGTGAAAGAAGTCAGACACTGAACTATACATACTGCATTAATTCCAGTTACACAAAATTCTAATCTATGGTGAAGAAAGCAGGTCAATAGTTGCCTAGGGATGGGGGAAATGAATTACGTAGGGGACCCAAGGAAACTTTTGGGGATGTTGGAGATGTTCAATATCATGATTGTGGTGATGGTTTCACAGATATATACATGTGGCAAAAGTTATCAAATTATGCACTGGACACATACAATTTATTGTAGGTCATTTATTCCTCCATAAAGTTGTTTTAAAAGATTATCAAAATTACACTAACTTAATGTTAAAAATCACACAAGAAATGATACACACGTATGATTCCGTTATATGAAGTCAGAGACCAAAAAATGTTGTAATTTACTTTTGAATCAGAAAGAAAAATGAGGTTTGGGGTCAAAGAAAATGCTTTAACATGATATTAATATATTTGTCTTTATATTAATACAGCCATAAAATATCATTTTTGACCTATTTTTTTAATGAAGGTAGGACCCACCAAAGCAAAAATGTCTGAGGCCCCTGAAAATCATAATACATCTCTGTGTAGAATGAATTATATTTGCAAAGTCACAATAATATAACTATTTATTGGTTGTCAACTTTTGGAATCAACCTGCAAAGCATGGGAGATATGATCGTAATTACAGGAGAAATGTAAATGTTATCAATCTTGACAATGTAAAAGTAATTATATGTTTGACGGAAACTAGAGGTAGAAAGGGGAAAGAGTTGGAGGGCAGGGTATATAGACTTGAACAGTTCCATCTGATAAAAGTAGGGAGTCAAGAGATGCTGTCTATAGTTGATGGAACATATAAGGGTATGTGCATTATTTACTGTAACAAAGATATTTAGTAATAAAGCTACAATATTATTTACCTGTATTGGAAGGCATGGAGAAATTGAAGTGGGCGTGTTGTTGACCACTGCAGTGTCATCCATCATTGTAGAAATCCATTAGATGAATATCTCAAATTGATAAATCAAGAAAAAGAACAATGCATATTATTTGGAGAAGTAGAAGTCAATCAGCAGAAGAATTAAAAGAGAAATGTCAAAAGTAGCAGCTTTGTGGAACTGCAAGTTCAGGGGACTGGAGCAAAAGATTCTGTTTTTTCTTATGTTTTACTGTAGTGTTTGATTTTTTTTTTAACCATATGCCTGTGTGATTTTGATAAAAGTGAAGTCAACTTCTCTTGCCCTTGTTATTCTCTAGTTGAGCACCATTTGTATCCTTCACTGCACTTATCCCAACTTGTAATTACTTTAGTTCTGTGTGTGACGATTCAGTTAATGTCTTTTCTCCCGTTAGACTGTAAGCTTCATGAGGACAAAAACAGTCTGTCTTTTTCACTACTTTGTCCCCAGGGCCTGGCACAGATGGTCCCAGGCATTAGGGGTTCACCACACCTTATCACCCTGGGAACTCCACATTCAAAGAACTCTCCAAACTTCTTCCCTGGGACCAACTGGCAGCTGAGATGGATAATGTCCTGTTTTGGAAAGGCAGTGCTCTCCCAAGGGGAAAGAGCAGGGATGGGTATTAGAATTAAATAGTACCACAGCCAAATAGTACCAAAGAAAGAGCTCTAAATCTTCCCTAGTGGGGGTGTGAGTTGGGGAAAATCAGAGATGTGCTTATCCCTCCAACACTGAAATCTTAAAAATGAGAACACCAAAGAATGCCTTGAAGGGGAAATGAAATACTAAATTTCCCCTATTCCCCTAAATAGGCCTCCTGCAGGGAGTGTAAGGAAGGGAGAAGAGCAGAGGCATCTCTTAGCCAAGTGAGATGAGCCTCCAGCATTTTGACACCAGTTAGGGACATGGCCTTCTCTCAGTGGGCCTGGGCTTGTGCCTGCCAGCAAGCAGAGGTGGGTCTAGTCAATGCAGTTGATTCAGTGGACGATGCTGAAGAGGAGCCTGGAAACTGCTTGGAGGCTGAGCGGAACATTATCTCAGGGTCAA
Source organism: Rhinolophus hipposideros (assembly GCF_964194185.1). Taxonomy (NCBI): domain Eukaryota; kingdom Metazoa; phylum Chordata; class Mammalia; order Chiroptera; family Rhinolophidae; genus Rhinolophus; species Rhinolophus hipposideros. The sequence goes on along the minus strand of NC_138046.1, from coordinate 50,266,607 downwards.
AACAAGAGATCCTGGGCTGGGGAGCAGGGGAAGCAGACTATCCTAATCGTATAGAACCACTTCCCTAAGAACCTGGGGAAGGCTGGGTGGATGGTTTGGGCAGACCTCCTTACTTGACCTGTGAGGTTTCTCCCTCCTGACCTCAGCTCCACACCTGGCCACTGGAAAGTAATGGGTAGGGAGATTTTGCAGTTCGGAAAACTCCCTGGGAACCCTTTGGGCTGGGTGGGCTTTCCTGGAGAAAATTTCCTTCTCATGAAGGGAACCCAAATGAATGGAACATGGAAAAAGGCCAATGATGAGTTATGGGTTGTACTATTGGAGGAGCTGGGTGGGAGGGAAGGTGTCTCACAGGAAGGAGGACCCTGCTTAGCAGGCCCAGCACCTGGAACCTACTCCTCCCCTTTTCCAGGGAGGCAAGTGTCTCAGGGCTTCAGCTTTGTCTACCAGGTGCCTGGAGCCTCCCTCTGGCCAGACTCCCTGGGGCTAGGTGAGTTATCAATGGGCACTGCAGTCACTCAGAATCTTTCTGAAATGAGTAAGTCAAAAATATGAGTTTATTTGATCCATTTTGAACTGTTGCTGCACGTAGCTCAGTCTTGGGCTCCTCACAGGACAGCTGACAGATTCATTCAGGTGAGGGAAGGATTGGGGGTTGTAAGTAGAGAAATAAACACTGAAGCCATTTCTTATAAATAGGGAGGGCTTGGAGCGGGAAGCATGAAAAATGCCCCTCCCATGCTAGACACATTTCTCAAGGCCTAGGGCAAAGGCAGGACGTGGTGTTCCTGCTCTCACGGTGATTGAAAAAGCTAGTGGTGGCACACAGCTTGCCGCTGGGCTGTCAGGTCATGCTGTCCTCACTACTACCCTCCAATGGCTCAGGGACAATGGGGAGTCTCAGTTCTTAGAACACAGCTGCCCTGGAGTCCTCAGCCCTCACACATCAGAGAGCAGCAGTAGCTGCTCTCTCCACTCTGGGCAGTGAGGAGTGTCTAAGCCGACATCCCCGGCATATTCAAGTGATTCAGAGCTTAACATCGGTTTCTTCCCAATGTCTAACTGGTTTCTTCCAAGCTCCTGCACTTAACTTGACTTCCTTTTTTTCAAGTTAGTCACCAAATACCCAAATGGAAGTCCACATTCGAAATAATCTTCTGTCTCTGGAGACAGTGGAGTAGGTAAGGTTGACACTCTGGAGTCAAACTGCCAGGGTTTGCAGCCTGACTCTGCCGTTTGCCAGCTGTGTGGCCTTGCACAATTTACTTACTTTTTGTGCCAGTTTTTCATCACTAAAATAAGAGTGATGACAGTACTTAAGTCATAGAGTTGTGAGGATTAAATGAGACAGGTAACGAGCCTGGCACCTAGTTAGGGTTCACTAATGTTAGCTATTATTATTTGGAATGAAAAGCCTTTTTTTTTTTTTTCTCTTGGACTCCCCTGCTCCTCTTATTTTGGATACCTGCTCCTTCTTTCCCCAATTAATTTCTCCATTCTTGTCCAGACATTGTGAGACTTTCAGTGCTACCTTTTCTTTAAAAAGAGATTTCCCTTTGATCTTTCCCGTGTCCTGTAGACCCAAACTCTGGGTAATCATTGGCTACCAGAGTTACAAAGGCCTTTTATAAATCATCTGGTTTAATTTGTTCTTTTTGCAGACATCAAAAGCCGGAGCCAGAAAGATAAAGTGACTTAATAAAGATCACGTTGAACTAGAACCCCAACCTAGCCCTAGAGATATTAGCAACGTGGGATGAAAGGCCTACCACATTTAAATCTAGTTGATTCAACATGTACCTGGTGAAGATCTAGTACGTATGTGTGTGTTTGTGTGTGCATATGTGGTACTAGGCCGGATGCTGAGAGTGTTACAAAAATGGTTTCAAGTCACTTGTCCTGCTGGAAAAGTTGGACCGCAGGAAGTTGTGAGGCACTGCATGTCTTGAGAAGGGGGAAACTCTGCATTCCTTTGTTTTATATATAGATATGAATCTATAAATAGATGTATAGTTTTACATATATCTTACTTTATATATATATAGTTTTGCATATGTATTGTTGTTTATACGTGTGTATGAATATTCATGTATATATAATCAAAATTAGTTTCACTTGAAGAGTTTAGCGAACCCTCCACCTTTCTTTTTTTTTTTTTTATTAGTTTCAGGTGTACAAGACAATGTAATACTTAGACGTTCATCATTTATATCCCTCACACTGTGAACCCCCCTCCCCCCATCCACTATCCCTCCGACCTCACACTGAACCATCACATTATATATATAAAATTATAGTTGGCATTCATTAATGTTTAGCTTCTGGTGTACAATGCCATGATCAGGTATCCACAGTATCCCTGAGGTGGTCTCCCAAATAGGACGCATGTCCATCAGATACCCAACAAAATCTTTACAACATTATTGAATACCTTCCCCAAATTAATTTTCAAAAAAACCCTGAGGCCATCTTGTGGTTACCAGCTCCTTCCTAATCCCTTCACCTTTCCCCTTATCCCCAGCCTCCCCCCCCACACCCATCTAACAGCTCTCGGTTTTTTCTTTGTGTCCCCAAAACTGTTTCTGATTAGTTCATTCACATAGTCTTTTCTTTAGATTCCATATATAAGTGAGATCATATGGTACTTGTCTTTCTCTTTCTGACTTATTTCACTTAACATAATGTTCTCTAGATCCATCCATGTTGCTGCAAATGATAAGATTTCTTTCTTCTTTATGGCTGCGTAATACTCCATTGTATAAATGTACCACAGCTTCTTAATCCAGTCATCGACCGATGGGCATTTCGGTTGTTTCCATATCTTGGCTATTGTGTAAAGTGCTGCAATAAACATAGGAGTGCATACAGATTTTTGAATTGGAGTTTTGGATTTCTCTGGGTAGATGCCTAGGAGTGGAATTACTGGATCATAGGGTAGTTCCATTTTCAGATTTCTGAGATACCTCCATACTGTTTTCCATAGAGGCTGCACCAATCTGCAATCCCACCAACAGTGCACTAGCGTTCCCTTTTCTCCACATCCACGCCAGCATTTGTTGTTTGTTGATTTATTGATGATAGCCATTTTGACTGGAGTGAGGTGGTATCTCATTGTGGTTTTTATTTGCATTTCTCTGATGGTTAGTGAGGTTGAGCATTTCTTCATATGTCTTCTTGCCTTCTGTATGTCCTTTTTAGAAAAATGTCTCCTCAAGTCCTCTGCCCATTTTTTAATTGGGTTGTTTGTTTTTTTGGAGTTGAGTTGAGTAAGTTTTTTATAGATTTGTGATATTAATCCCTTATCAGATATATCATTGGCAAATATCTTTTCCCATACAGTAGGATCCCTTTTTGTTTTATTGATGGTTTCCTTTGCTGTGAAAAAACTTTTTAGTTTGATGTAATCCCACATGTTTATTTTTTCTCTTACTTCCCTCGCGCGAGGGGATATATCAGTGAAAATCTTACTCCGGGTAATGTCCATGAAGTTTCTTCCTATATTTTCTTCTAGATATTTTATGGTTTCAGATCTTACATTTAAGTCTTTAAGCCATTTTGAATTTGTTTTTGTATATGGTGTAAGGAGGTGGTCCAGCTTCATTTTCTTGCATGTGTCTGTCCAGGTTTCCCAACAGCACTTATTGAACAGACTGTCTTTACCCCATCGTACATTCTTGCTTCCATTGTCGTAGATTAGATGGGCATATAGGCATGGATTCACTTCTGGGCTCTCTATCCTGTTCCATTGATCTATGTGTCTATTTTTATGCCAGTACCATGCTGTTTTGATTACTGTAGCCTTGTAGTATAGTTTGAAATCAGGTATCGTTATACCTCCCACTTTGTTCTTATTTCTCAAGATTGCTGAGGCTATCCGAACCCTCCACCTTTCCAAATGTCATCCTTCTGCCTTAGCACAGTGGGCATATCTACGCCAAATGACAGGGTTTGTACACACTCATAAATGGATCTATAGTGTAATTGGTTTGGGGGACAGGCCCCTCTGGCCCTTAGTGTAGCCAGTAGGCCCCCATCCTAAAAGAATATGAAAGACAGGTCCCACTATTCTTGGTGGCCACTAAGTAAAGGACAATTAAAAGAAGGCAAAAACAAAGCAGTGCAGGTATCTCTGAGACCTGGAAGGTGCAGGAGACCTACTGATTACTCAAGGAAGTCTCAGCAGGGGCCAGAGGTAGAAGGTGCTCCTAGAAAAAGAACAGGTTTTTCTGAGAGCTGGACAGTAACCAGAAATAGACTGGAGTGAACTAATCTGGAAAGTCTTTATGTGTTCAGAAAGGCACAGTGGTAGTTGTATGTGGCTTACTGTGAAAAGTTGTCCAGAAGGTTAGGAGGTACCATGCTCTTGAAGCTGTGTTTCCAGGAAGGCAGGAAGGAGGCCGAGGCTGCTGAGTTTGGTGCCAATTTCCTTACCTTCAGTAAATTAGCAACATCCCAAGGCTGCCTTGTCCCACTGGAAGGCTTCTTCAGGTCTGGGAATAATTAAATTCTCTCTTGCAACCTGAGACTAAGTAGGATACAGTGAGATTCTAGGTCTGAACCCTTTGGTCACAATTCATAGATTATAGAACTGAAGTGGGCCTCAGTGTATTTGAATAGATGAAGGGGTGAAGGGAGGAAAGAAGGAAGAGGAGGGAAACGGTAGTGTGTTACACAAGTTTTGGCATGCAAGCATTAGGAAATGAGCTTTTCTTCTCTTCAAGAGTAGTACCACCGATGTGCTAACTTTTCTGTCCCCAGTACAGCCCTCTTAGCAGCACTGGACACAGTCAGCCTGAGAAACTCTCCTTTCTATGCTCTCATGATGCCACACCTTCCTAGCTTGCTTCTTACCTTGTGCTTTCTCAGTCTGCTCTGCCACTTCTTTTTCCTCCACTTTACAAATGTTTGACATACTCCAGGGCTGAACTCTAAAGCTCTCTCTGACTCTCTTCCAAGATCACTTCATCCAGTCCCATAGCTCTAAATAGCATTAATAAGATAAGCACCCTGAATTTCCACGGCTAGCCCTCACCTCCTCTTGGAGCTCTAGACTCATAGCATATGGCACAGGCTCTGAAATTGGGCTGCCTGAGTTTGAATCCTGGCTCTACCTCTTACTATGTGATCTTGAGCGAGTTGTTTAGCATTTTCTTGCCTTCATTTCCTTTTCTAAATGAAAGAGGGTTTTTAATAATACCTGACCCTACAGAGCTGTTGTGAGAATTAAATGATCTAATATATGCAAAGCATCTGGGGCAGTATTTGGCACATAATAAGCATCAATAAATGTTAGTTGTTGTTGTTGTTATTCTTTCTGGATGTCTACTTGGCATCTCCTCTTGGCTGGTGCATCGGCATCTCAGACTTAACATAGCCAAAGCAGAACTCTTAATTTCTACCCCCAATCATTCCTCCTCCCCGCCTTTCCCTCATTTTGAGTACGTGGTACCACAAATTATCCAGTTGCTCAGGAAAAATCCAAGTGTCATCCTTTTGCCTCATTTCTTACATTCAATCCTCCAGCAGAGCTTGTCAAGCTCCCAGTTATATCCAGCATCTACCCACTTCTCTCTATCTCCCTTGCTGCCGGCCACCTTAGCTCCAACCAGTATCATCTCTCACCTGAATCCTTCTTCCACACAGATGCCAATGGGCTAATTAAGGAAGTTTTCCAGATCATGTCACTCTCCTGCTTAAAGCTGTTTAATGGTTTTCTGTTGGATTTAGACTAGAATCCAAACCCTCAGCAGGGTCTGTAAGGCCCTCAGGATCTGGCTTCTACCTATCTCTCCAAACTCATCTCCACATTCTCTGTCCTTCTTTAGGTTCTTAGTTCACACTAAACTAGTTCAAGCCTCAGGACCTTTGCACTAGCTGTGCCTTCTATCTGGAATGTCCTTCCCCTAAATCCTCATATGACTGGCTCCTTCTATCATTCAGAATTCAGGTTAAATGTCACAATGCCTCTTCCTCAGAAAAGCATTTCTGGACTACTTAATCGAAATTAGCTTCCCCATCACTGTTTTCTTTTCTTTAGAGCACTTTTGGCTATCTGAAAATATCTTATTTGTTCATTTGCTGACTATATTTTATCTCTCCGCCTCCGCTAGAATGTAAGCTCCGTGGGAGCAGGAAGCTTGTCTGTCCTGTTCACCAGTGTCCTCAGTGCCTGAGAGCGTCACAGGGTTAAGGAATTTATTTGTATAATGATTTCTCTTTTAAATTGTGGTAAAATACACATACCATAAAGTTTACCATTTTAATCATATTTAGTTTTACATTTCTGTGGCATTAAGTACATTCACATTTTTCTGCAACCATCATCACCATCCGTCTCCAGGACTCTTTTCATCTTTCAAAACTGAAACTCTGTACTCTAAAAAACAATAAACCCCTATTCTCTCCTCCCCCCACCCCCCCAGGCCCTGGAAACCATCATTCTACTTTCTGTCCTATAAATGTAACTACTCTCGGTACCTTATATAAGTGGTATCATACAATATGTGTCCTTTTTTGTGTCTGGCTTATTTCAATTAGCATAATGTCTTCAAGTTTCATCCATGTTTTAGGATGTGTCAGAAATTCTTTCCTTTTTAAGGCTGCACAATATTTCATCATATATACATACATATATACATATATATATATATATATATATATATATATATATATATATCACATTTTGTTTATCCATTCATTCATTGATGGACATTAGGGTTGTTTCCACCTTTTAGCTACTGTGAAAAATGATGCTATGAACATAGGTGTGCAAATATGTTTCAATCCCTGCTTTCAATTCTTTTGTGTATATAACCGAAATGAAATTGCTGCATCATATGGTGATTCTATGTTTAATTTTCTGAGGAACCACCATTCCATTTTCCACAGCAGCTGTACCATTTTACCGTCCCACTAGCAGTATATATGAGGGTTCTAATTTCTCCACCTCCTAGCTAACACTTGGTATTTTCTGTTGTTGTTGCTTTTTATAATGGATATGAAGTGGCATCTCATTGTAGTTTTGAGTTGCATTTCCCTAATGACTAGTGATCTTGGTCATCTTTTTATGTGCTCATTGCCATTTGTGTATGGTCTCTGGAGAAATGTCTATTCAAGTCTTTTGCCCACTTTTTAATTGGGTTGTTTGCTTTTTTTTGTTGTTAAGTTATAGGAGTTCTTTATATACTATGGATATAAATCCCTTATCAGATACATGATTTATAATTATTTTCTCTCATTTCATGGGTTGCCTTTTCATTATGTCAATAGTGTGCTTTGATGCATAACAGTTTTTAATTTTGATGAGATAGGATTGCTTTTTAAGGGCTAACAATTAGAGGAGAGACTGGGACTCAGCATGAGGCTTGGGGTGGTAAGGCTGTTGTTCAGAAGAGTGCAGTACACCAACAGTTCCGAAAGGATGTCATGGAGGGAAGTCCTTGGTAATCTGAAGTTCATGTTAGTCCCTGGAAACCCTGGGAAGGAAGGGCAAAAGAGAGGAGAATAATAATAGATAGCATTTGCTGAGATCTTACTATATACCAAGCACTGTGCTGAGCACCATATGTTCATTACCTCATTTAATTCTCCTAGAAATTCTGTGAGGTAAGTATTTTTATTAGCCCTAATGTATAGATGAGGAAACAGAGACAGAGAGATTAAGCAACTTACCCCAAGTCACACAGCTAGAAAGTGACAGAGCTGAAATTTAAACCCAGTCAGTCTGGTTCCAGAGCCTGTGCTCTTATCCACTGGCCTTCTGTACTAGACAAGTAAGGGAGATGTGGGACAGGTCATGGAGCACATTGTAGTTGTTAAAACTATGATGGAAAAACAAGTCACAGGTAGTAGCATGAAAGCATGCTTTCAAGAGTATGCTGAAAGAAATCAAAGGTATTATACTCTCAAGATCCATCCATGTTGTCACAAATGTTCCTATATCATCTTTCCTTACCGCCGAATAGTATTCCATTGTGTATAGATACCACAACTTCTTTATCCATTCATCTATCGAAGGACATTTTGGTTGTTTCCATGTCTTGGCCACCATAAACAAAGCTGCAATGAACATTGGAGTACACGTGTCTTTATGTATAAATGTTTTCAAATTTTTGGGGTAGATACCCAGGAGAGGGATTGCTGGGTCATATGGTAATTCTATTCATAATTTTTTGAGGAACCTCCACACTGCCTTCCATAACGGCTGCACCAGTCTGCATTCCCACCAACAGTGTATGAGGGTTCCTTTTTCTCCACAGCCTCTCCAACACTTGTGACTATTTGTCTTGTTGATCATAGCCATTCTGACTAAGTGAAATAAGTCAGACAGAAAAAGCAGAGAACCCTATGATTTCACTGATATGTGGTATATAAACCAAAAACAACAAAAGAACAAGACAAACAAATGAGAAACAAAAACTCATAGACACAGACAATAGTTTAGTGGTTACCAGAGGGTAAGGGGGAGGGGGGAGGGAGATGAGAGTAAGGGGGATCAAATATATGGTGATGGAAGGAGAACTGACTCTGGGTGGTGAACACACCGTGGGATTTATAGATGGTGTAATACAGAATTGTACATCTGAAATCTATGTAATTTCACTAACAATTGTCACCCCAATAATTTTTTTTAAAAAGAAGTCAAAGGTAGCCCTTTTTTATGAGGTGTGATAAAAAATATGGAGAATGCTTAAATTTTAAAAAAATGTATTACAGTAAAAGGCACATTGCCATTAATTTCCCTCATAATACTCCCCGTTCCACTTCGAACACACTTATCCCGTCATTCTTGCCACTTTCTGAAGCAGTTCTGGTAAGTCCGCTTTCATGAGTGTCTTTAGTTGCATTGTCTTGGCTGCCTCGATGTTCTGAATTGACTCAAAACATTTATCTTTCATGGTCATTTTGACCTTGGGGAAGAGCCAGAAGTCGCATGGTGCAAGATCTGGTGAATAAGGTGGATGAGGACACACCGTAATGTTTTTATTTGACAGAAATCACTGTACTAGAAGTGAAGTGTGACACGGAGCCTTTTTATTGTGATCACAAAATACAGTGAATGCTGCTGCCAAGTGCTATCAAACAGAAAGGCAGGGATCTTCAATGTGGGAAGCGGTGCATCAAACCTTAGTAACAATGTGTGAAAAGTTTCAACTTGTTTGGTGCAGTCAGTTGGGTGTGAGGTACGGTTGAGAGAAAGTGTGTTGTAAAATGTGCCATAAAACATCCTCCATCATGACAATGTTCTGTGTCACACATCGCTTCTGGTATGGCAATTTCTGTCAAATGAAAACATTACGGTGTGTCCTCATTTACCTTATTCACTGGATCTGGCACCATGTGACTTCCGGCTCTTCCCCAAAGTCAAAATGATTCAGGACATCGAGGCAGCCAAGACAGTGCAACTAAAGAAACTCACAAAAGAGGACTTCCAGAACTGCTTCAGAAAGTGGCAAGAACGATGGGGTACATGTGTTCAAAGCAAGGGGGAGTCTTTTGAGGGGGATTAATGGTAATGTGTCTTTTACTGTAATATTTTTTAAAAAAATTTAACCATTCTTTCTATTGTTTGATCATATCTCGTATATGTTGGCTCCACATAGGCAGTTTTATTTGTCAGAACAGAATAGAGTGGTGGTGAAGTTCATGGGCTTTGGCATCAGACAGACCTGGGCTTGAATCCCAGTGCTGCTCCTTACTAGCTAGTGACCTTAGGAAAGTTATTTAACTTCTCTGTGCCTCAGTTTCCTCATCTACAATCAAAGATGTTACCTCATAGAGTTATTTCGAAGATTTAATGAGATTGTGGATGTCACCTACATGGCACCATTACTGTCACCTAAAAAAGGCTCAGTAAATATAGGCTCTTGCTCCCCAATCAACCAGTGGTGTGCCCCCTCCCCCAGCTAGTCCACCCTAATCATCTGAATAAAGAGATTTCCCAGGCCAGGCTGAAGTAGTTGTATTTGAATAATTTCCTGGACTATCAAGGCCTATGAGTGGATAGATGACTAAAAGTGATTCCACCCAGAACAGAGAAAGGTTCTTCCTTCCCTAAGGACCCATTCCAACTGCCACCACCACCACCCCGCTCCCTTGACTTTGAGCCCCAGGAAATGCATTTTCTCACTGTCTTAGAACAACCACTTTGTCCTGGCTTTCGGTTACCTAGGATTGTGGAACTCAGAGTATCTGGCTAGGCAATCAAGATTTTTAAAAAAAATTTAAAAAGGACATTACATGCCTTTTTAAGTAAAGTTTAATCTGTGGGAACAGGAAGTGAAAACGATGGCTGTCTGGCTCAACAGCAGACACTGAGCAAGCCGAGGAGGGAGGACTGCACCAAAGACAAACTTCCCCAACTTCCCAGTTTTTTCTTGGCTGCCTCTGAATTGATTAATTTCAGAGAAACTGAAGAGGGTCCAAGGAAGAGCCATCAAAATGATTAATAAAAGTAAAAAGCTGCTGAATGGTGCTAGGTGCTCCTAGTGAAGCACAAGAAAAGGGGATGGGGAGGAGAATAGGGAGGGAGAGGCCCTGGAGGCTGAAAACAAGGCAGCCACCAGAGACTGCAGAGCGACAGTGAACTGTAGGAGGAAGGGGCAGGCAGCCTGGGCCCAGCTACCTCCATGACCTAGCATTGGGCCAGGCACTCTGGGAGATCAAAAGGAGCATAAGGCTTGACCTATGCTCACAAAGGTAGAGAGACAGGACTATGCTCACAAAAGAACAAATTACAGTCCAAGCCAAGAATATAAGCGCTGCAACAAGGCACTCACTCTCTGATATGTGCCAAATGACTGGTGCATGAGTGGTGCTCAGCATTCCTAGGAGGATGTGGCCTTATCAGGCAATAGGGCTGAGACCTCAGGGGAGGGACGTGATGTGGCTAGGCAGAGAAGAAAGAGAGCAACATAGGCCGGGGAAAACTGCAAGACCAAAATGCAGGAGGCAGGATAGAGGCAAAGAGAGTGAGGAGCCATACCTGGTGAAGTGAGCAATTCTCAGAACAGACTAGTGGGAGGTGGATGCCAGTGGAGGAGTTTGGATTTTATACTACAGGTAGAGGGCAGCCATTGAAGGTATATAAGCAGGTGAGTGTCATGGTGCCAGCCATGCTTTAGCAAGAGGGGTCTGTCTAGGTGCCATGGATTAGAGGTGGAGATAGGGAGACCAAACCTAAGACTCCAGCCCTTAAGAAACCTCCTACAGTTATGACCACTGAAAATGTGCTCAAGCACAGTCAAGACAAAGTCAGCTGGAGCCCAAGTGTCTCTCCAAAAGGAGCAGTCTGGGATCCAAACCCTGAGATCACAGCCTCAGTTTCCTCAGGCCCACTAAGCCCATGGAGCTGGTCACCATTCAAAGCACATCTCCGCATGCTTAGGCCTATACCAAGGACAGAATTCTGGGCAGATGATGTCTGTTACAAACAAAGAATTTGACTTTAGGTGGGAAATCCAATTTGTGGGAGCAGATGAAATCTTCTGAAACCAAGATCTGATTTCCAGAGCAAATGTCCTCTTGTCTTAATGAACAAGAGAAGGAGATAAGGAAAAGAAGAAGCTATAATTAGGCTCTTCTGCTACATAGGAGGCTTCTTGGATTACCAGGGAACTGCCTGCAGTGTGTTAACAAATGCCTCCCATTTCTGAGCCATGGCTTTTGAGGCAAAGAATACCATTAAATATCGATGCATCATTAGGAATGGTTGCAAAGTGCTCTTCAGCTCTTGTTATTCATTAGCCATCTCCATCTCCCACCTACTCTTCTCTCCCCTTCCTTCCCGCAGGCCCCCCTACCACGAGCCTGGCCAGGCTCATGTAGGTTGAAAAGATGAGAACTTGCAGACAGAAAGGTTAATAAATTGATTCCAGGTTAAACACAGCAAGTTACTGACAGGCCAGCAGTGAGAATGTTCTAGTCAGGCCTTTTGGGGCTTGGGGCTTTATCCCACTGTGATGTACAAACCAACTCCAGCTGTTCCTTGCAAAGCTACTTTTCCCCCTCCCCTGTCTGGTGAATGGCGGCCAGAGGAACAGAAATGGGGTCCATAAAAGTCAAAATGAAGAAAAGAGAAATTAGTGACAGACAGAAAAAGTGAATGGCAGAAGCCTGCCCATGCCTCCAGGCCTGGTATTCCTGAGCTCTGTGCTCTGCTCAGGTGGAGTTAGCATGGAGAAGAGCCAGGAACACTCTATCCAGAAGGCTATCGCTCCCTACCTGTATGGCCCTGGACAGTCATTTAGCCAACCTGATCCTCAGTTTCCTCAACTGTAAAACAGGGGTTAGCACAACCCTACATACCTCACAATGTTATTGTAAAGAACAAATGAAAGTCAACTGTAAAGCCCTGTGTACATGTGAAGGATTAACTGAGGCTGAGCCAGGAAAGGTCCTCAACCATCAAACTTTTTAGCCACCTACTTCTGTGTCAAACATCCCCACTATTAATCATACCTTTGGAGAAAGACATTGAAAGCATAGCTCTGGACAAAATGTAAACTGTTGGAAGGGGAATTCATTGGCCCATTAACACTCATGGGCACATTATCAAATATTCATTCATAAAATTAGCAGGGATCCCCCCAGGGCTTTGCAGGAGAGGTGGATTTAAACACCCTTTTTTTCCCTAGAGTTTTTCAAGGGACATTTTCCTCTGTGTGGTTCTTTCCTTCCCAAAAGCTCCAGGTGCATTCTTCTGTAGGTTTGCACCCCGGTGAGAAGAACTGGGAGGATGTTAGATTCTCCTTTGGGTTTTTGTTGTTGTTGTTGTTGTTGTTGGTCCAGGGGGACCTCAGGCACAGAGAGGTTAAGTGTCCATGACCATACAGAGACCTAACCAAGATGGAGAACCTATCAGAGGCACCCAGTCCTCTACTCAACCTAGGTAACTTTCCTATTGTGCATCCCGTTTCTCCTTTCCAAACTTCACCCCACTCACACTCCTACTCAGACAGAGGTGAGTAAAGGCTAGGAGGCCAGCTCCTGGCAGCAGTGTCTCAAACACAAGCCTGGAGTTCTTCATGGGAAAGAGCTGTAAGGGTGGCAACAGCAGCAGCAAGCACGTGGCATCTGACAGGCTCCCATTTAGCATCAGTTGAAACTGGTGTTTTGCTTCCTAACTCCAGGAGGGCAAACAGGCCTAAGATGCCAGCAGGGGTAGGAAATGAAGGCACATGAGGAAGCTATGGGCCATTCCCCAGAGTCTGTCAATTCAGCTCAGGAAGACTTCAAGGTCTTCCTGAGCCACTGGCCCTCTTTCTGCGGGGCTCCCTCTGTATAAGGGAGGTGAGTGAGGAGAGGCCAGCAGTGCAAAATATCTGTCTCTAGAGAAAGAAGAGGGAGAGGGAGAGGGAGAGAGAAGGAAAGAAAGAAAGGAAAGGAAGGAAGGAGGGAGGGAGGGAAGGACGGAGGTAGGGAAGAAAGAGAGAAGGAGAGAAAGAAAGGAAGAAAGGAGATGAAAAGAGGAAGCACCAGAGTGGTGCCTGAGCAACGCAAAGCTGATGGAGAAGTCCTCTTAGTCCTGGCCCTCAGGGGCCCCTCCTTTGGCCCTGCTCCCCAAGTCCTCCACAGGAGCATTCCTCTCCTCATGCCTGCTTTGGCTGTGCTTTGATGCAAGCTTGACCCAGAGGGCTTGTTAAATAGAGTCCTGGGGTCTGGAGTGGGGCCCAGAAATCAGCCCTTTCACAGCTGATTGGGATGCAGCTGAATCAAGGCCCACATCTGAGGAAACTCAGCACTGGGGCGCCCCCACCCCCACCCCATTGCACCCAAGGAAAAGTCCCTGGTCACTGTCTCAACCCCTCACAACTCTGCCCTCTGAGAGGTGACAGGCAATCTGATAGATTTATTCAGGTGAGTGCATTAACAGGCGCTAATGACTTAATGTGCTATCCATTCCAGATAACACGTGCAATTTACCAGGACCTTCTGGAGACTGGGCCTTAACCCAAACGAGAATTTCTGGCACAAGCAGCTGGGGGCCTGGTGAATTTGAGTCAGGGGAAGGCCCACATCACACCAAGCAGGCTGCCGGTGGCCTCTGGGACTGAGGGGTGCAGCTGATACTGCTGTGAGTCCTGCTGGGGAAATCCAGCATGACAAGACAGGCTCTCCCCACACACCTCCTCACCCCAACACTCCCAACTAGTCTACTCATTCTTTCTGCTCACTACTGTCTTCAATAGAGATAGTGGGTGAAAAGCAAGCAAGTCTGGGATAATTCGTTCATTCAGCACTTCTCAAGTGGGGCTCTCTACACCACTTATAGGGTACTCAGAGCTACATGATAAACATGGAGAATCTTTTTGGAATTTCCATTTATGCAAGGATTTTAGAGCTATGTAATACTTACATGGGAACTCAAACACCAGTGCTCCATGGAGTAGAATGTGAAAAATTCACATATGGTTTTGAAACAAAATGTGAAACTTTGAAAAAATGTGACACTTTTGGTTACTTTGGCCTTCACCTCCGGTCTCACTATATTCTGTTTTTAGAGATTGTATGTGTGTGTGCGTGTGTGTGTGTGTGTGTGTGTGTGTGTGTGTGTGTCTTTAAAGGCTGAGAGGCACTGCCAATTACCATTTGTGTTTACTTAAGTATAAACTAGTTTATGGGATTAACTAGGACTAGGACAAGAAAGGGATACATTTTGATGGGAGACAGAAATTGCTTCAGAAAACACCCAGAGCCTGAGGGACTGTCTAGGGATGGGCACTCAAAGAGTATCTAGGAAGAAAGGGACTTATTGAGGGGAGGTGTGGTGGGAAAAGGGAGAGGGGGGGGGAAAGCGGGAGGGGGGGGATGCACAAAGGAAATCTGTTCAACCAAGTGAGTAGGTAAGTGAGATGAGCAGAAGCAGGGAAGGCTGAGGAACCAGCAAAGTCAAACAGGCCTGGGCTTTGGAGATGCAAATAGTGTCCCCCTGACTCCAAGCACCAGAGAAGAGCCAAGAACTGAGTGACCCCATTCGGGTCACAGGGCACCACTGTAGGATGACCCCCAGTTCTGACCTGGGGACTCCCTTCCCATGACTGGGCACTTCCCCAGCAAATTGTGTCAGGGGAGGGGAGCATGACTACCGACAGGGAATCTGGGAGCTAGCTGGGACCCGAGAAACTACTAGCAAGCAGTAAGGCCTGCTCAGCAGCTGCATTTGAGGGGAGAGGGCATCAGCTAGCTTGGGAAAGAGCTGGCTGGCAGTTTGCAGCTCTGCAGCCCAGAGTTGCTCCCTACAGTGCCTCCCAGCCCGCACGGGGCAGGCAGGCTCAGCTAGCACACAAAGGGCTGCTAAAAAGCCCTCTTAACGTAATTGCCCAGTCTTTTGTCCTCCTTCCTCTTAGTGAGGAAACTTTAGAAATGGCCCTTTCCTTCTCCATTTTTCTCTGGCGTTCTCTCTGTCATCCAGCTTTCCTGCTAGGTACCAGTTTCCCCAGTAGCTCAGGACCATCCCTCTCCCTTTTTCTCCACCCACTCTCCCAAACACCAGGGTTCTGTTTGGCCCCAGATGCTTTAGGATGGGTGGGTGTCTTGCTGAAAGGCAAGGTGGAGAATAAAGGGCTGGGGGCTGAAAAATGCTAAAGTGGGCTTCCTCCTTAATCTTTCTGATTATGCCACCCCTCCTTCTACTATCCCAGGGGGGTTCCTCTTGCTGCCTTAGGCGGAAGCACTTCATACTCTGGCCAGGGACGACACCCTTCTCTTCACTTATTCATCTTTTCCTGGGTGCTAATGAGTAGCTGGGTTGCTGCAGCAGAGGCAGGCGGCTTAGTACGACTCTAGGAAAGCCAGCAGGCTGTCTCCGCTATGAAATCTGAGTTGAAGGCTTGTAGTCACAGCCTTTTTGGAGACACTATTGCTGTTGTAGTCAAATTGGCATGGGTCCAAATCCTGGATTAGGCTCTACTACCGTGTTTCCCCGAAAATAAGACCGGGTCTTATATTAAGTCGTGCTCCAAAAGACGCATTAGGGCTTATGTTCAGGGGATGTCATCCTGAAAAATCATGCTAGGGTTTATTTTCCTGTTAGGTCCTATTTTCGGGGAAACACCGTAGGTGCGCGACCTTGTGGAGATTACTTAAGCCTTCGTTTTCCTCTGAGTCTTTGTTTCCCCTTACGGTAGTCAGAATCACAGCACCTACCCTCTCAGGTTTATTGTGAGGATTAAATGTGATAATGCATGCAAAATGCTAGCACAGTGCCTGGTCCGTAATAAGTGTTCGATCAAAGTTAGCAATCATTATCATTACTATTAATTATCATTACGTGGTTAGAATTCAGCTTCCACTACTTGCTGCAGTGTGAGTCTTGGCTTCCTCCTCCGTAAAATAAGGTGATGCTCCCTAAGTAAGTGGGTTGTGGTGATCATGAAATGAGTTCATACATGTAAAGCTCTCAGGGCTGGCTGGAGGTCCTACCAGGGGAGTGAAAGTAATTGTATTCCCTGGGATGAAGAACCATCCTTCTTTTCTTAGGAGTGTTTACAGAGCACCCAGCTTGCAGTGAGTGATGAGTCGATAAATGGTAGTCAGTATTAGTATTATTGCTGGAAGCCAAGAGAGTCTCTGTCCATTTATCCCCGGATTATTAGTTAGCGGTGAGTAGTTAAGCGATGATTTCCATCCAGGGTGCCATGAGGCTGGGCTGCCTCCCTCCACTCTGTGCGGGGGAGGAAAATAGTGCCGCTTATTAGCTTCATCTCAATGTATTGGTTTCAATAGGAAATAGACTTCTGGCTGGGAGATCTTCATTTGTCTTCCAATTGTCATGAGATTTGAAGAGATTGGACTTTTACCCCAAGGGGATATTCCTCACTAAATTTCAGTGCAACTGGATCGAGGGTCCCAGTTTTACACACAAGTGTGAATTTTGCTGCATTATGGCACAAGGTTAAGAATGTTGAAGAACCTTCTCTGTACCCTGCCTCCTGCTCTCCCTCCTCCCTCATTTCTGTTGAGCATAGGGAGTGCAAAGCTTGTCAAACAAACAAACAACCCCCTCCCCAAATCCTACTTTTATGATTCTCTGGCAAGGGGTGGGTAGTTCTCCTTTTGGAAATGAAATCAGCCATGTGCATGCAGGCTTGAGAACTCATTTTGACCAAGAGCCAGAAACAATGCAAATGCCCCATCTCTTCAGATTGAAATTGAACAGAATAAGAACAAAACCAGAAGCCTTTTAGTAGATGACTAGAAGGAAGATTGGTCTTGAAAAAGAATGACAGGTACCATTTTCCGAGACCTTTTACATCCATTATCTCATTTAACACTCCCAATGACTCTAGGAGGTAGGTTTTGCCATCATCTCCATCTCACAGTTAAGGCTCAGAGAAATTAAGTGACTTACCTTAGGTCACACCTCTAATAAGGAGCAGATTCCAAAAGCTGTACACTTAATCACTATTCTAAACTAGACAGTGCCTCACTGGTCAGTCAGGAACCCTCACACATGCATTTGTCCAGTGACACAGTCACTCCCAATACTCTCTCCACCTTCACTACCCCTTTTTTTAGTTTTCTTTACTGCACAGCAGATTGACTGGAGCCCAAACATATGCTTCCAGTGAGCCCAGCAAGCAGCGGAAGAGGGCTAATCAAGAATCATAAAATGCATCTAATTATTAACCCATTGCATTTTACTCTAAGAACTTATATAAACTTGTTCATACCTGTGTTATTAGTATTAAAAAGGAACAAAGTGAGTAAGGATCAGGGGACTCCGGAGAGGATTTCCCCTACCAGAGACACCATCCCAAGGAAACCAGTCAGGGACTGTCTGGCTGCAAATAGCATTATGCACACTGGACAGCTGGTTCGCGGCTCCCTCTCCAGTCCCTGGAGACAGGAGGCTGACTCTTCCCTGCTTCTCTTCACCTCTCTTGTTTGGAAGGATTGGAAATCAAGTCTGAGTCACTTCTCTGGCTAGACGTCTTCTTCTTCTTTTTCTCCTTTTTTTTTTGTACTAGCTCAGCATGTCTGTGGCCCCACATGTGGGGTGTGTGTGTGTGTGTGTGTGTGTGTGTGTGTGTGTTGTGCTCCTCAAAGCATCTTTTTGGGTGTGGGTCTGCCTGAGCATTTGCCAGAAATGCTGTTTCTCTCCCTGTGTGTCTTTCCTTCTACTCACCATCCATTTTTAATAATTCTATCAGCTTGTTTTCCCAGTCTAGGCTACCCCCATCCAGATGCAGGGAATTTCCATCCTTTTCTTCACAGGAGGGAGTGCCAGGAAGGAAGCAAAAAGTATGTTCAGAGGATGGATGGCCAAATCTGCTAGTCAGCTACTCCACCGCTGAGCCCAGCTGCGAGGAGCCACAGAGCCCTGCGCCAGGAGCTCTGTATCCTGGAAATTCCACGCTGCTGACAAGACCATCCTCTGGCCCCACCATTGCCCCTCAATAGCCCTCCAGCCTCTTCCGAGGCTTTACCCAAATGCTTAATTAGCACTGCAGGAGAGGACAAGATTCCAACAGTAATGGGTCACTTTTCCCAACAGCCCTCCTTCCAGAGTCCAGGCACACAGAGAAATTGAGAAGGGCTCACTTTTTACGTTAGAACTGCTGAGGCCCAGATATGCCAATGTTAGCTATCTCTCCAAGGTGCCTCCAACACTGGGAAATTCACTGTGCGTTTGGCAGTACCAGAGGCTCTTCAACCCCACTGCTTCCTTCTGCTTTTCTCTTTCCTGGCCCCAACTTTTCCCTTCCAGACCTAATGTCCAGCTTCCCAGTCCTTCTGGGTCCCCACTGGGGCTGCCCTTTGGGGAAAAGGGAGAAAGGTCTTTCTTTTTGGTCCCCGAACTCCTCCAAAGGGGTCTGGAGCGAGCTGGGAGACCAAGAGCCTTTCTTGAATCTAGGCTGCTGCTACATGTTTAGTATTCATAGTGTGTCTCTAAAAAATGTCCTGTGATCATTCATCAGCCACTGTGCTGTGTGCCTAGCTACTCTCTTTCGGGGTGTGTGTGTGTGTGTGTGTGTGTGTGTGTACGCGCGCGCGCGCGCGCGCGCACGCGCGCGAGAGACCCTCCCTCCATCTGCTGGTGAACACACACACACACACACACACACACACACCCTTTAGCCTCCTTTCCTTCTCACCCAACCAATCGCATGGTCTAAGTGGACCTCTGCTACTAGCTGGCAGATCTCTCCCTTCCTGAGGTGGGCTCCTGGGCTGGGCCTGGGATCGAAACAGCTCGCACTCCCGGGCTGGGGAGAGGCGCTGCGAGCAGGAGCCAGAGAGGAAACTCAAGGTGCGTGTGGATGTTGGAGGGGAGGAGCTGCAGGGAGGGCAACCCCAGCAGAAGGCGAGCTAACGGGTGAGGGGTTGCTCAAGGAAGCAAGGTCAGGGGCCCGGGATGGAGTACCTCAGCGAGCGTTCTGGTTGCTGCTTCTTCTCTGCAGTTCACTCCCCCACCCTTCCCTGGTTCACTTTGGAAATTGGTTTGCTCTCTTAGCTGCCAGCAGTTCCCGGCAGAGCCCAGCCGGAACGGTCAGGTTCAAGAAGTGAGGCAGCGCCGGACTGGGTGGCTGGGTGGCGTCTTGGGAGATTCTTTACCCAATTGTGAATTTTGTGCTTATTTTTAGTTGTGACCCGAACTGGGAGCTGTGCCTTTAAGCCGCCTTTCCATTTGGGGAAACCGACGCCAGCACTCGAGGGTCGGGTAGCGCCGGAAAGGCCCCTCGTTCTGCACTCCCCTCTTTCCCCCCTCCCTTTCCCCCTCTCCCCCGCCTCTTATCCCCTCCCCTCCTCGGCCGTCCGGCCGCCTCCCCGCCTTCCGTCACCTCGCCGCCTGCCGCACTCCTGGAGCGAGCGAGCGACGAGCGAGCCACGGCGATGGTGCCGCCCGCGGCGCAGCCATGGAGCCCGCCGGAGGAGCCCGCGCGCTCTGCTGCCAGCCTGCCCGCAGCCCGCCGCCTGCGCGCCAGCTCCCCGCGTCCCGGGCCGGCCGCTGCCGCCCCGCCAACCTCCGCATGCCCCGCCGCCCGGCGCCACTGAGCCCCACGCCTGTGCAGAGCTCAGGGACACGGGCGCCCTAGTCCCGCCGCTGTCGCCGCCGCCGCCGCCGCCGCGCCGCCGCCGCGCCAGGGAAGAGGAGGAGGAGGAAGGTAAGAGGCGCGCTGCCTTCAGGGGGGCGCGCCCGCAGTCTCAGCCCGGCCAGGGGTGGGTCGCGGCGGAAACGTGTGGCCCCGGGCGGCTCAGGAGCGATTGACGCTTAGGCGCCTCCGGGAGCCGTGGCCAGGGCAGGGGTCGCCGAGCGTCGGGCCGCCCGGAGTTTGGGCGGGTATGGGCAGCGGCCAGGTGCGTGCCCATGCCCCAGTGCATCGCCGGCTTGGCGGGCTCGCCTCAGCTGCCGGGGTTGCAGCGGGAGATGTCGAGCGCAGGGGAGTGCCGCTCATTATGGAGCCTTTGTGTGAGCGACGGAGCCTTGGGCACAGTTGGGAAAGCTGGCGAGACGTAGGGCCTGGCTACTGGGAGGTGGCCACTTAACCTGTGTGCCCGGAGAAGCCCGAGCGCCAGGGCTGCCAGAAACAGCTGTCTGAAGCATGTGCGTGATTCCCGGGGCCATATTCACACGCGGACACCGACGCACAGCCGCACCATATACCCGGCGCTCAGCTACACAGTCACCCCCATCCAAAGACGAAACACACACACACACACACACACACACACAGAGCTACACTTGCCCATTCCCACCAGGATACTGATAAAGCAGTCACCCAAAAGCATACAGCTACAGCTACACGCACCCCCACCCCAGCGCCGCTAAACACTCTGTCTCCCCCCCTCTACTCCCCAGCCTGGTGCTTTGGACAGTGTGTATATGAGTGTGTATGTGTATTGTCTCAGAATGTACCTTAGAAACTACATGACAACTGCACATTACTGCAGATCCACTACCTGCTGTCCCCAACCCACGCAAACACACAGCCAACCCTCAACCTAAGCTACCATGGACACCTCCGCCAAGACCCTTAGAACTCCATTCTGGTAAAAAGCGTTCCCAACTCTTGTAGTCGTGCCTGTCCATACCCGGGCTCCTGGGCCTCCCGGGCACACACACGCCCATACACACACACTGAATCCACTGCAGGGGCAAATGCTTGACACCTTCCCCCAGAAGCAGCTGCCACCAAAGAGCCTTTGATTACAGTGCACACTGAATGCAGCCAGACCTGCCCCCTGCCCTTGGCGTCTCAGTCAGCTGCAGAGCCCTGGAGTCCTCGGGTGGTCTCAGCCTCTTGCAGCTCTGATGGAGGGTGGAGTAGTCTCTGGACTCCTGCTTGCTGGAGAAATTGCTGTAAGACCAAGGCTCCCTCGGGGGCGCCCTTCTGGGGTGGAAGGTGGGGAGACTCTGCTGATCAGAGAGAAGCTCCAAGTGAGTTTTCCCCGCTGGAAGGCTGGGATAAAGGCGCACATTTTGGCCAGGAGGGCCGGGGTGGGGAGGCAGTTCAGCCACCGGGGCCCTCAGCTGGGAGACCCTGCCTCTCCCCCCCCCCTTTCCTGCTGGTCAGACTCACTTCAGGAGAAGCCCGGAGAACCCAGCTCCCAGCTTCCTGGTTGCTGAGAGAGGCTTCCCTGGAAGCTTTTGCTATTTCCACTGAGCTAAAGGCTCTCAGCTTTCCCCCGAGAGACTTCAACAAGACTTGGCCATGCCTGAGCAGACATGCCAGCTTCCACCTAATTTTGTGGCTTATTTTTTTTCATGTGAGAGAAGCAATTCAACCTCAGCAGTTTGGCATGAGGGTACCTCTGCGGTGCAATAACCCATGATGTGTGTGTGGAGGGGGAAGCAAAATTGGGGGGGGTGCGGCTAGTGCGTTCGGATAGTGCGTTTGACTGGTTTAAGTAGAGACCGGGAGCCAGACTATAGCCCTTGGTAAAGTCGTGACGGAGATGGCTTCGACGTCAGAGCCCCTTTCCTGCACCCCTCCCGGTGGCTGCTCTCTGGCGCCTCTGGGTCCCCTCCCCCGCCCACTTAGATCGTTTAGGCGGGGCTTTGCTCCCTGCAGCAGTCACAACTGATGACTGAATCCCAGTCTGGCCAGTGTTAATCGCTGATAATTGTTGACTGCCTTCACCTCTCAGGTAACATTTGCATGTTTAGAGGAAGCAGAGGAATGGCTCTGTTGGTGGGGCTTTCAGGCACCTGTGGCAGGATCCTGGCAGGAACCTTTGTGGCATTGTCTACTGTCTATGTCTGGCCCCAAGTTAGGTGTGATGTGAGTGTGGAAGTGCAGATGTGGGAAGGTGGGATGTAATTATGGAGAGCTTTGAGTCCCACAGAGAGAAGGTTTAATTTGAGTGAGAGGCAATTGGGAGCCACTGCAGGATTCTGAGAAGGGAGGGGATATGTTCCAAGTGGGAGAGAAACCGTCTTTTGCTGCATGTGGAGAGATCCTCCCCTCTCTCTCCCACTGACACCCACCACCATAGTTGCCTTGCAAGTGTTGGCTGCTGGCCACTTGAGAGAGGAGGCTGGCCAGGATATAGTGGTGGGAGCCCCAGGCATCTTCCAGACCCAGACTGGCGGGGCTGGTGGCCTGAAGCCAGCAAGTGCCCCCATGAACACAAGCTAGTGGTGCTGTTGGTATTGTGGCTTTTAGACCATAAGATGGAGCTTCTGCCTCTCTGGGTGAGGGAGCTGGGGAACCCTAGGAGGCTGCAGTCCCATTTTGAATGAGTCAAGGGACCTCCCTCTTTGGTGAGTGACAAAGTCCTAGGGTCTTGGAAAGTAAGCTATGCAACCCGGTTGGGGGATTTTGCCTCCAACAAGGTCCTTTGGGATCAATGGTAGGTTGAATAAGTGCAACAGGAAAGCCCTGGGATTGCTGTTAACAGCAGCAAGCTGGGCAAATGGTGGGGTGGGTGGGAGGCAGCTGCAGTCCTGGGGTGTGGGGGTGAGTACAGGGGGCTCAGGAGGAGAGACATTTGTCAGGCACCGCCCCACTGCAGTAGTCTGTACTTAGCCCTTGGAGGGAGCCCAGGCGGATGCAGGACAACAGAAGCACTCTGTGCCCACCCACCCCCATGCTGCAGAGATGATTGGGCTCCATGGGCCAGCACTAGACAAGGCACTCTGAGAGGGCAGCACCAGTGCACTAGAAGAAGGATCCTTGTTCTGTTGGAACCTCTAGGCTAGCTGAAGCCATAACACACACACACACACACACACACGCAAATCACACACACACATGCACAAATTACACATAGTACCTACACACACATGTACACACGTACATATACACATGCATCTAGAGCAAACTGGGGGAAGTGTGGTGTATGCAGACAAGCTTGGCTTCTGGAGGCTCATGCCTTCACAGAGGTCCTAGAAAACACTTCTAGGTAGGCTGGGACAGGTCCCTGGGAGGAAGGTCTTAGCTTCAGCTGTAGACCAGCCTTAAATCTACTGGAATTTGTAACAGAAAACTGTTCTGGCTCTTCTCTCAAGGGCTCCTGTTTTCCTTCTTACCATAAATTCAGATAGAAAAACATTATCTTGCATTATCAGCAGCCAAAATGAAGCAGCCAACTCTCAAAATGGACTGGACCTCGCAGCTCTGCTGAGAAATCCAAGGGCTAGGGGCAGAGCAGGGAGGAGAAGGAGCAAAGGGAGGGAAGCAAGCCATCTTCACTCCTTTCCAGTTCCTGCTCAGCTAAGCTGGTAAGGAGAGGGCAGGGATCTGGGGGTTCTGTATGATTTCCCACCCATGATAGGCAGTGTCCCCTCTTCTGAGGACACCATCCTTCAGTGGTGGCACACTAACGCCCACTCCCCTGGGCAGTCAGAAAATGAGCTGGGAAATCAGAGTGTATGTATGACGAGAGAGAGAGAGAGAGAGAGAGAGAGAGAGAGAGAGAGAGATTGCCTATTACATGCAGGAGCCAGTGTGTCTATTTGTGTTGATGAACGTGGGATGAGCAGCTTTCTCCGTATGCGTGCCATAGCTAGTGACCTTTCCTGAGCCCCAACTTCACTTTGGCAGTAGCCACACTGCTAGCCATCCCGAGCTTTTCGAACAGCTCTCTGCCTTGTTGTACTGTTTGGGTCCCCTTCTACCCCAGTGACTCCTATTTTCTCTGTTTTACTACACCTCAAATCTGGGTATTGTCTGGCTCCTCTTGCTTTCCACTTCTTCTGTTGGCTAGGACATGAAGTCCTGTCATGGCTTCCCCTCCTACCCCTCTACTGGCCGTTCCCATTTCTCTAGCCCAAACTCAACTCCTCTCCTATACGCGTATCTCAGTCCTATATTTCCAGCTACCTGCTGACCATTTCCCATTGGATAATCTGCCATCAGGTCAGACTCAGCGCTCACAAACTCACCTCATTATTTCTCAAAGACCTCTCTGCTACACAGGGCTTCTAGTCTCCCAGACTAGAAACCTCAGAACCCTCTCTGACTCTATCCTGATCCACCCTGCCCCCTGCTACTATCTCATGTCTTCACTGCACTCGTCTCTTTTTCCAGTCCACAATACACACACCTGCCAGATCAATATTCCTAAATATCCTTTATTCATGATACTTCTGATCAACATATTTGAGAGGTGATGCCTAAGATTTACCTGTGGGATTAATTTCAGCCTCCTTAGCCTGGCATTAAAGGCTCTCCTTGAGTGGGCCTAAATCTGTATTCTTCTAACTTCATTTCCTACTCTTTGTCCACATCATGGATTCTCAAAATTTAATGTGTCTCAAAATCACTTGGGGGAACTTATTGAAATGCAGATTCCTGGGTCCCTCCATCTGAGCTTCTGCTTCAGTAGTTCTGAGAGCTGGAGTCAAGGAATATACATTTTACCAAGTTAACTAAATGACACTGATGTACTTGGTATATTTGAGAAACACAGTCCTACGTGAACCCTCTACTCCAGCCAAATTTCTTTCCTCAGGGTCTCCTAAGCATGTCCTTTCTCCATTTTTTTGCGCCTGCTCATGCCCTCTCTTCTCTGCCTATGCTCCTCTCCTATCCAATAACATTATACCTGTCCTTCAACCTTACATTCAAATTCATCTCCTCTGGGAAGTCTTCTCTGATCATTCTAGACTGAAATGATCTCTCTCCCTCCTCTGAACTCCTCCTGCACTTATTTTCTCAAAAATACATTTGGCAAGTACATTGCTGATGCACCCTATTGTTATTGCTTGAATCATTAATCTTCACATACAAATATAGCTTCTCATAAGTGTATGCCTTATCTACATTATAAGTCCAATGAAGGAAAGAACTTGGTGTTTTTCATCTGTTTTTTATCCCCATAGCACACAATACCTTACCCATAGTAGGTGTTCAGTAAGCATATTTTGGGGCGGAATGAATACTTTTGTTGCTCACGTTAGACAGGGATCTTATCACATCTCCCCCTGCACATCAGTTCAACATTCATTGAGCACCTATTATGTGCAAGGTGCTGTGCTAGTTGCTGGGGAAGATATTAACATAAAGGAGGCCTGTTGTCTTCCTCAGTCTCATCTCAGTCATCTTTTCATTTACAGTGCCTAGTGCGTATAAGAGGTCCTTAACAGATAAGATAGTTGCTGAGTAAATAAATGAATTAATGATTAAGTGGAGGGAATCACTTGAGCAAGGACATAGGACAGCTGTGTCATAGAGAAATGAGGTAGGAGTGGAAGATAAAGCAGGAAGGTACACTGGGGTATAGTGGATGACTATTGTTTTTGTTCTTAATTATGAATGTTTCTCAAAAAAATACAGAAAACAGTATAATAACCCCATATATCCATTATCCTCATTAAGAAATTATCAAGGCTTTGCCATATTTACTTCATTTATTTTTTTCTCTTTGCTGAAGTATTTTCAAATAAATTTTAAACATCAATCATGTCATTTCACCTGTAATACTTCTCTATGCATCTTTTAAAAACTGGACATTTTCTCATACAACCAGAGCACCATTAATAAATGTAACAAAAGTAACGATAATGCTTTTATATTGTCCATTACCCAGTCCATAATCAATTGTCATCAATTGTCTCAAAACATGTTTTACAGTTGGCTTATTAGACTCAAGATCCAAAAACGCTCCACACATTACATTTGGTTGTTATGTCTCTTAAAGCCCTTTGAACAGTCCCCTCTCTTTGACTTTTTAGAGAATGCAGAATTTAGAGAATGCAGGTTACTTGTTCTGTGCACTGTCCCACATTCTGATCTGTATGCTTCCTTCTGTCATTTCGCTTGTTCTACTATCCCCTGTATCTCTTGTGAGTGGAAGTTAGCTTTAGGCTTGATTAGATTCAGGTTTTTTTTTTCTCCCCCACTTTAGCAGATTGATTAAAAGGGGGTCATGCTGGAGGCATGAAGACCATCTAGGAAGCTGTTACAATAGTTGGATGTGGATAGAAAGGAGGAGATGAATGGAGGGATTTTTGAGGTAGAAGAAACCTGATTTACCTAATAATTGGATGAGTGGGGTGAGGAGGAAAGAAGAGTCAGAGCCTACATGATGGGGAGAATAATATTACCATCATATGTGAAGGATGGGTTTTTAATGAGAGCAGCAGGAATCATGGTTAGATTAAAAGAGGAACTTTCTCACATTAAAAAGCCATCCACTCAATTTTTCCAAATAACACTATCTTTCCCAGAAAATGTTTGATTAATGGTATAGCTAGAAATTTGGGTCCTCCAGAAAAAATTCAGAAAAGGACTCGTTTTTTGTTAACTGCCAAATAATTAAATATCCTGCCCCAGAGCCTTGGGAGGAGACTTTGTACATGCATGTACCAAGAGGAGGCAGTGCTGATATTACCCTTGCAGATCAGCCAACTGTCCCATATCATCATGGATATTAGAGTCACCAGACTGGGATGAAGGACTGAAGGATAACAGAGTTGGGGATTTCTGTAGACTCAGCCAATAAGCATCGCTCAAGACCCAAATCCTTCTTTAGGGTTCCCTGAAGTCTCCATCCCACACCCACTTCTCTATCTGATATGGAGGCTGCAGCTTCTTAGGCCCTCAGTGGACCACGGCAACGATGATCCTGCCAAGGTCAAAGATTGTCTAGTAGCCCTGGTATATTCACTGGGCTCTGAGAAAGCCCCAAGATTATTTTGTTGCCTCACTAAGAACTTGCTTCAGCTGTTGAGTCTGATCAGGTGGAACTACTCTCAGCTCCATCCTAGGTATCCTCATTCATAAAACCTCCCTGTACCTTCCCCCTCATCTTTCTTCCTGCTTTCTCTTCTGCTCCTCCCTCCCTGCTCTGTCTCTTCCAGCATACATTTATTCTCTGAGTTAATCAAACACTGGCCCCTGCAGCCCATTGTGTCTCAGAATGATCACTTAAAGCAGTATTATTGATCTCTCAGAAAGCCTTAGAAGGTGGGAGTGTATTGAAAACTAGAGATTCAACAGCTGATTGGCTGGCTAGGTCTCTCTGGGCAGCCTCAGCTCCTCAAACACATGAAATATCTTTTGAGAAAGGGGAGGGAATGGACAGAGAAGATCCTCAGAGGGCCTTCATTCACCTCATTCTTCCTTCATTTTGGAGTTAAGGCAAGGGAACAGGAATCTATTACATGTTCCTGAGGCTAGTCCAATACCAATGTTACGGGGAGAAGGGGAGAGCAAAGGGCCTGCTCTTTAGAAATTCATATTTTATCAGAAAAAAAAATACTTGTTCATATGAAGCAACAAAGAATAATACAAGTTGGGAAACAATTACATACTACATTATACACGCTAAACAGTAAGCACTACAGGGGTTCAGGGCACAGAGAGAGTCAACAGCATGAGCTGGAATGGAGAAGACTTCCCAGAAGAGGTTGAACTGGAGTTAGGTTTTGAACAATGTGTGAGGTTGCGATTGTTGACTAGAAAAGGAGCAGGCTTCCAAGAGGGAGGCAAAGGCTGGAGGTGGGGATGGTCAGGGCATGATTGAGCAAGAGTGAGAAGGAGGCCTGGCTAGAGGAGGGGCCATGTTGTGGAGGCACAGTGAGGAAAAATGACCTACTGGGTAAGGGATATCTGTGTTTGGAGGGCCTTTGATGTCAGCATGAGGAGTTTGGACTTGGAGACACCTTGGAGGGCTGCTGGACAATTAACACAAAGTGTTTTAGGATGGTTAGCCACACGATAGGAAGCAGACTTGATTCAAATAAGGAGGGATTGAAACCAGCTTGTAAAATACTACAGCAGTCCCAGTGAGAGGTAATTGGGGTGGTGGCAGTGGGCAAAGAGAGGAGGGTTAGACCCCAAAGGCACTAAAGGCATTGGCCTGGCTGTTAAACCACCAAGTAGATTCTCTTGACTTGTTTTTGTCTCATCCCCCCAACCCTTCTCTTAGCCTCAATACTTACACATTTTTTGTCCCTTGTCCTCAAGGCCTTCACGTGGCAGAATTTCACTGTTGCTAGGACAATGTGTTAATCAGTTAACCAGAACAAGTGCAGTAAATTTGCACCAGGGCCTTCAATGCCTTCTTATGCTAAGACCTAAAGGAGTGAACAATGAGGAATCTGGCTGCAGAATCCAGCTGAGATGACAGCTGAGCTGGAATGCTGAGTACTATACCCCCAACAGGGAGGCTGGAGGCTGGGGCTATGTGTTTCAAGCTCCCAAGACCTCTGAGAGCTGCTGAGAGCAAGGAGCACCTTTCAACTTCCCTGGTAGAATCCCTTTAATACTCTTCTCAGCACTTGGGATTGTCCCAGTGGAGGTCACACCTGTGCCAGGGCACTGCCAGAGCTACTACAGCACTTTAATGCCAGCTGGAACCCTGTTGTTACATCTGGTAAGAGAGAAATAAGTGAGGAATCCACAGGTGAGTGGACTCTAGAGGCCTCTGCCTGCTCATTTGCTTCCCCCACCAGCTCTCCCCTCCCTGCCCAGCCCCCTGAATTTCGGCCCTGGGCAGAAGTCTGGGCCAAGAGCCCCATTCCTGGGTTGGAGGAAGAATACAGAACTGCTACTAAGGGGATATCTGTGAGATTTTTAGCCCCCTTCTTCTTAGTGGTTCTTCTTATGGGAGGGAATTGTGCCTTCTAAAGATGAATGAGTGGAGAGTAAGTCTGCCCAGACTGGGGGCTTCTAACCACTAAGGGAGCTCAGCTCTGGGGGCAGGACCACCCAAACAGGCCTCTGTCTCCTTGTCATCCAAAGCTACTGGGAAAACAGGAACAGATGGCTAGGCTGTGGATGAACACACGTGCGTGTGCGCATGTACCCACATGCGCGCGCACACACACGCTGCATAATCTGTCGACCAGTAGTCTCCAGCATTTCACTTCTGGAGATCTCTGTTCTGATTTCCGATCAGTCTTCTGTTGCTGGTTTGAGGTCAGGGTGATGGTTGGAAGGTGGGTGGCTGAGAAATGGACAGGTGTCCCAAATGGAAGATGCCTGTGGAGGTGGTGGATTGGGAAGAAGGATTGCAAGTCACTGACTAGGACAACTGTCCTGTTTACAACCCTTGGCATGGAAAAGCCCATTGAAAGTGGAAAGAAGAGGTCATGGTGGCGACAACTGGCTTAGGAGTCAACCAGATAAGTGTCAAGACCTCTCAATTTGGAAATCCTGCTGCAAGCTGCTCTCGCTGCTTCTCTCCCAAGCTTTGTCTTGCAGCTATACATTTTTCCCTTCGGTAATTGTTCTCTTATCTTCCCACTTCTAACCCGCACCCAAGCAAGTCAGTTACAGATGCTTTTCCAGTTGACACATGGGTAAACTGAGGTACCCAGATTAATTTTTAATGGGACTTGCCTGCGATCCTGTGTCAAGATAGCCAGAAGTCTGGACCTGCCGTTGTGGGATGAGACTCACTCACAGGGCTGGCCAGGGTGCTGTGTGTCACACTGCTTCTGTTGCCACCATCAGTGAAATCACAGAGAATGCAGATATGATTAACAAAGCGAGTGTTGTTTCATATTCATCTAGTCACCTACAGTCAAGCTGTAATCTTTCTAATATGTAGGGAAATCACTCACTGATAGAGAAAAAGGAGGGGGATTTTTAAACAGACCCACCAGCCTGCTGTTGCCACACTGTTTGGAGTCTGTCACCTGCAAAGTCCAAATCAGAATTGGCTGTTAGGTTCGCTACTTTCCTTTTTTTCTTCTTCTTCCCTCTGTAGAGGTTTCCACATTCAGTCTAAATACAGCTTGTCTTGCTTTGGAATTCTGGGTGATTGCTGAAAATAATAACACTGGCCTTAAACCTGAACTCCACTTCCATTTCATTATTCCCTTTAGAGACGTTTCCTCTTTGAAGTTTACCATCACTTTAAATTCACCACAACTAAAACTAAACTCAGGATCTCCTCTCCAACCTTATCCTCCACACTGATCCCCAGCCCTGAGCCCTTCCTTGAATCCCTGTCTCTCTTAGTGACACCATCACTCTTTCAGTAGCCCACGGGCTGAGCCTTGGAATCAGTCACCCGCCCCATCAGTCACCACGTTGTCTTGGCAGTTCATCTATCACAAGTGCCTCATGAGTCCATGCCTTCTTGACCATCCCTCTGCTGCCATCATAGCCACGCTCTCCTTACCTCATGCCCGAATTGCTGCAGCAGCCTCCTGCCTGGTCTCCCTGCATGCTGCCTCCCCCTCCCAGCCAAGAGATCCTTCAACATTGCTGCCACAGGAATTTCCTTAAAACATCTCTCATCATGTCACTTCCCTGCTCAAGAGCCTATAATAGCTCCCTTCTGCTTACGATATTAAATAGAAACTCCTCTCCCTGGTCTCCGAGATCTGCCTTCCACAACAGCTGAGCCTCTCTGACCTATTTCTTCCTGACCCCCAACCTCCACTAGTCGCCTTATTCTCCCTGCCCTGTTGTACCCCACTCAGAGTTTGCTCCTCTCTGTGTGTACTCATCTTCCTGCTGCTCCCCAGCTTGCAATGGCCCCTTTTTCTCCACCTCTGCAAATCCTTCCATCACATCCTGTAACAAGCTCAAGTCCAGCCTCTGCTGTGAAGCCTTTCCTCATCATTTTAGCCCTCATTGGCTGCCCTCCTGTTTTTAATTATAAATTTTCCCTGATGATGGAAGTAATACCTATGTACAGTAAACAACTTTGAGAATACAGAAAAACAGAGAACAAGAAAATAGTTGCCCACAATCCTTCCTCTTCCATTTTGGAATTCAGACGATTTTTCCACCACAGTTTAGCACTCGACTGCACTCGTAGTGCCTTGACTTCCTCCGTATTCATCTTTTTCCTCAGTGAAGGAGTATATTCTTCAGCAGCCTCTTTAATCCATGTGTGGTGCAGGACAGTGCTGGACACATGGACACATTGTAGGGGCTCGACAAACACTTGTTAGTGGATGGACGGGAGATGAGCTGTACATCATTCGTCTGTACTCATTGCCATGGGGAGAAGGGTGCATGCCTGGGCAGCCAGAGCTCTGCCACTTCCTCTTTCAGGTGAGGGATGCACCCGGAGAGAAGGGACTGCACATTAAGAGAGAGCAGAGAGTTCAGGGTTCAGAATGCCCTTGAACTCTGCTGCCTCTGATGACATAACCACTTGTGCTGTGCTGATTTTCCCCCCTCAGGAAGCCTCTGGCTTTGAGGTGAGAGCTTTAATTCATCCCGGTGACCAGAATGAGCTTTTTGTAATGTGTTGGCATTTATTTGCAAGAATCAATAATTGCCCCCTTTTGCCCATCATTTCAAATCTAAATCTCTCATGCTGCCCTTTGAAGACCATCTGCCAGTTCACTTCCTTCCCTTTCCCATCTCACAAGGGATCTCTCATGTTTTCCCTAATTAACCCCTCTGCTTCAGCCAAGCCAGCAGCGTGCCATATCCTCAAAAACTAACTTCCCTAATCTAAGGGGGCCTGATGGAAAGTTGTTTGCTACCGACCATCCTCCCACCTTAGCCCCAGGGCCTGTGTGGCTTAGACCCTCTACCTTGAATCCTTGTCCTTTCTCTCCACCACTGAGGTTCACGTCCCCATCAACACGTGCTGCCATTGACCTCAGACTCTGTGTAACTTTCTTGGTTTTTGTGGAATCATTTTGTATTAAAATATCAATATTTGCTTCCAATTATATTATTATATGAAAGTGTTCCCCAGCTAGTTCCCATCTGGGTTCTGTGTGAAAAACATTAGGCAGTGTGTACTCTCAAGCCGGCCTTACCACTTACTGTATTTTATGATTTCAAATACACAGTCTTAACATTCTTAAAACTGAAATGCTTCTTACAATTCATGGTGCATTGTAGTTTAGTTGGTGGCTTCTTTTTTTTTTTTTCTCAGAGAAACCTAAGAAAATGTTGCCTCTCTTATCTAGAGTCAGTGAAATTAAGTACTAAGTTGCTTAACCTCTCTGAGAGGCAGCCCTTTTATCTGCAAAATACTTGCATCGGAGGGGTGTTGTCATGAGGATTCAAAGATAATATTTAGATAGCACTTAGCATAGGGCCAGACACTTTGGTGGAGCCTCAATAAATGTCAGCTATTGTAATTCCGCAACTTTATAAACTATAAACCCCTCAAGGGCAGGGACATGTGTTTTTTTTTCTTTTCTAACAGATGATATGATATGAAGGGTGGGAAAAGGTTCCCTTTCCAAAAATATCTCCTTTACTAGAGTGCCAAACAGCTGAAATTTCAACATTAATCACTCCTTTGAGTTAAGGCATTATCTCCTGAAGACCTCTGTTAAAATGCAAATATATCACTTGGGAAGGTAACACATTAATTCATTAGCAGTCATGATCCCATTAGTGCAGATTACTTTGTCAGATTACCTAGCTGGCGCCAAGAAAACCCTGAGAGCCCTAGTAAGGGGGCTAGTAAGATACATGACATAGGGTGGGAATGGAGGAGTGAGAGGGTCAGGCAGTCTGGAGCTTGGGGCCACCTCCCATTGCTCTCCCATTTTGGGGTTTGTTTGTTGGCAACATTGTGACTCTGGTCTGTGATAAACTATGAAGGATCTCAGTGACAGAGACAATTACATGAATGGGAGGAAATGTTAAGTTGGGAAGAAGGTTGGTCCTTAAAGATCATCTAATCTCAAATTTTTAATTTTCATCAACAGGGCACTCACTGCCTCCTAAGGTAGCCTATTCCATTGTTGAACAAGTCTAATTAGAACATTTTTTAATATTGAGCTGAAAGCAGTCTTTCAGTAATTTCTTCCCTTCTTCTTCTTGGCAGCCGCTTTAAAATACAGTCATGGGCCACGTAACGACAGGGATACTATCGTTAAGCGATTTTGTCATTGTGCGCACAGGCTAATGTGTACTTAACACCAACCTAAATCGCAGAGCCTACTACACACCTAGGCTCTTATGGCATAGCCTGTTGCTCCTAGGCTACAAGCCTGTACAGTGTGTTACTGTACAAAACAACATGAAATTAAATCAAGTGCAAGAGAGAATAAAAATCAAGCACAATCAGGAGACATAGTCAACACGAGATGTATGAGGCTGCTGCCAGCATTAGACAACATACTGTTTCCCAGCAAACATTTTTTTTTGTAGGTAGAAAGAGTACACTCTAAAATAATAATAAAAAGTCTAGTATAGTAAATATATAAACCAGTAACA
The DNA here is from genome assembly GCF_964194185.1 of Rhinolophus hipposideros. Taxonomy (NCBI): domain Eukaryota; kingdom Metazoa; phylum Chordata; class Mammalia; order Chiroptera; family Rhinolophidae; genus Rhinolophus; species Rhinolophus hipposideros. Next base: position 50,233,062 of record NC_138046.1, on the reverse strand, counting down.
TAGTTGTTTATTATCATTATCAAGTATTATGTACTGTACATAGTTGTGTGTGCTATACTTTTATATGACTGTCAGCACAATAGGTTTGTTTATACCACAAATACGTGAGTAATGTATTGTGCTATGATATTATGATGGCTACAACATCACTAGATGATAGGAAGTTTTCAGCTGCATTATAATCTCATGGGGCCACTGTCATATAATGCCATCCATCATTGACTGAAATGTTGTTTTGCGGCCCATGACTGTATCTGAGTATAGCTATCACATTCAGTTCCTCAAGTCTGTCTGTCTTTTTACTTTTATGTTATTTTACATTGTTGGCTAAATCTACCCAATTTGTTCAATGATTGCTTTTGTGGTATGATTCCACAGCGGAGCTTCTTAACTTGGAGGTCAATGAACTTCCGGAATTGTATGTACAATGTTGGTTAAGTGTACCTACGGGTCTTCCTTCAGGGTTTATAGATTTCAGCAGTGGTCCGGGACCTAGAAGAGGCCTTGGGCTATAGACCTTATAGCATCTTAGTGTCTTTCCTTTGGTAACATTCCAAATTGTGAAGAGGCCTCCTAGGGGTCCTGGCCAGAACTGAACACTGGTCTCCGGAGTGCTCTAACCAGTATAGAGTACAGTAGACACAGTGCTTTTATGAACAGTTTGGTATTGCACAATTCTCAGTTTTGGAGAGCTCTCAGTTTAATGGGTGGATGAAAACATCTTGTTCTCAGGTAACCAACCCTCACCAAGACTAAGTCACCTTTTTCTAAAGAGCAGTTTGCTTGCTGCCTCCCCCTCGTTACGCCACACTGTAGAGCATCTCAGTTCTTTCAACAGGAGCCAGTAAAGGCCCCTTGTGGGGACTTGTCTGGTCAGGCCACTTAGAAGGCTCGCGGAGCAGCAATGTGACTGAGCACAGCCCTTGAGTTCTCTCCAGTGCCCCCATTTTCCAAATTCTGTGCATTGTAAAGAAATGCTTGGTCCACACACATATACCATGTTTCCCCCGAAAATCAGATCTAACCGGATCATCAGCTGTAATGCATCTTTTGGAGCAAAAATTAATATAAGACCTGGTATTATATTATATTATATTATATTGTGTTGTGTTGTGTTGTGTTGTGTTATATTATATTAATTAATGTTATATACCCGGTCTTATATGATAGTAAAATAAGACTGGGTCTTATATTAATTTTTGCTCCAAAAGACGCATTAGAACTGATTGTCTGGTTAGGTCTTATTTTCGGGGAAACACAGTATAACAAAACCCACAGAGAACTGGGACTCACAGCTTGCTCTTCTTGAGGCAGCAGGCCCAGGGGGCTTTAGAGGATAGAATTTGGGGGACTGGTGGTATCAGCGGAGAGAAAGGTCACAAATGTTAAATGCTTTAGGAAGGACCAGATCCTCAACATGAGTATGCTAACATGAGAAACAGATACTTCTGGGGCAGATATGCTCTCCTCTCTTCACTCCATACTAGTCACTCAGACACAGCACAAAAAGGCTAAATGTTAAAGGTACTTGGGTCTGTATGGGATAGGAGCAGGCCAACTGGTAAATAACAATCACCTACAATGTGTAACATGAGACGGCCATACCACCAGGGTCCTGTGGGCAAAATCATCTCCCTTATAGCTTGGTGGTTAATGCAGGCTAACAAACACTGCCTCCACAAACTGTCGGCTGCCTACTTTTCCACCATCACAGTCACTCTTTTAGGTGTAAGTATTAAAGACTGTTGTGAAAATGCAGCTCTGTTATCTGAAAAGGGAAATATATCAAATGAAATAGTAGTTCTGTAAGCTGCTCTACAAAAAGGGGGGGAAAGATTGTGTGGCCAAATACGTTTGAGAAATGCTATAACCCCCTCTTGTATCTTCATAATGCACATTAAGATATTAAAGGCTCTGAGAAGTGCTGCAGTAGAGAAACCTGCTAACATTTTTTAAGGTTTCCAATATGTATTTGATCACAGATCACCATCCTTCTCTTTTCCTCCTCAAATACAATCTATTAACATCCTCACAACAGCTTTGGAGAACTCAATTTTCAGCCGTGACCCACCATTTCATACCTGGGTGCACAAATGACTCGATGCACCCAAAGTTCTGCAGAAGTGAAAAAGGGATGGGTGAATTTTGTTGTGGGGGAGGCCGTACTAGACTCTTGGGACAGGGAGAAAGCCCTGGGATTCTGGGAGAGGAGACCTCAAAATGGGGAGGAAAAGGAGACAGGGGATGCTGGAGACCAGCTTTCCCCCACCTCACAGTTTTTCCACTGACCAGGCCCGATAGATGCCATCTGAGCCAACAGTGAGCAAAGCAGAGCAGCTTTGGCTGGGCCAGGACCCTGCAGTGCCATTTGTGGTCATTGGCTTCTCACCTGGGGCTTTCCACTTTCATTCCCTGCCCACTGCTCTCCATTTCCTCCATGGGCCACTGGCACCGTTTCAATTTCTCGGTCTACTAGTTGATCCATTTCAGATGGGTCTTGTTCTTTTCTCTTCCCTTCAGTGAGATTGAAGAGGCATTTGAGTTTTCTGCTGCCAAAGGAAGGAATGAGAGAATGGGGGTGGGGGGAAGGCAAGGAAAAGAACATGGCCTCTTCTGCAGGATTTGGGGCAAGTCTGTATTTTCCCTGCACCATCAGAGCAGGAATGGGCACTTCTGTAGCCATCACTGGACCTTGGGGAGGTGCCAAAGATGCCTCTGGAGGCAGAGAAAACTCCTACCTTTTGCCAAGAGAAACTAGGAGGAGTTGAGGGTCAGAAAGCCAGGGGGTACCCTCTGGGAACCAGAGGGACATAAGGGTGAAGGAGTACAGCTGGTATCTGTTGGAAGTGGCTCAGGTTGGAGACAGCGAGAGCAAGAGCGAGAGCGAGAGCGAGAGCGAGAGAGAGAGAGAGAGAGAGAGAGAGAGAGAGAGAGAGAGACAGAGAGAGACAGAGAGACAGAGAGTGTGAATGAATGAATGAATGAATGAGAGAGAACATGTGTAGACAAAGTACATGGACCACCTGTGTATAAACAGTAGTCCCTTCTTATCCGAGGTTTTGCTTTCCATGGTTTCAGTCACCCACAGTCAACCACAGTCTGAAGATATTTAATGGAAAATTCCAGAAGTAAACAACTCATAACTTTTAAATTGCACACCATTCTGAATAGCGTGCTGAAATCTTGCGCCATCCTACTCCATCTTGCCTGGGACGTGAATCATCCCTTTGTCTAATGTATCCGTGCTGTACATATACTCGTAGTACAATAAGATATTTTGAGAGAGAGAGACCGCATTTACATAACTTTTATTACAGTGTATTGTCATAATTTTTCTAGTTTATTATTAGTTGTTGTTGTTAATCTCTTACTGTGCCTAATTTGTAAATTCATCTTTATCATAGGTGTATGTATGTGTAGGAAAAAACATAGACTATAGAGGGTTAGGCACTATCTGTATTTTCAGGCATCCAGTGGGGTTCTTAAAACATATCCCCTGTGGGTAAGGGGGAACTACTGTATGTACATGGCTGTGTGTGTGACTGTAAATCTGCAAAGTGTTGAATCTTTCCTAGCTGAAGAGGCCTAAGGGACACCTGAACCTTTGCAGGAGTACATAAGTGCCTTGTCAGTAGGGAGAAGGGATAAAATCCCGGTAGTGTTATAGCCCATCCATCATCAATGAAACAGACAAGATGGAGCAGGGTCATTTCTCTCCATGCAGGGTGCAAGAGTGTGAATACGTATGCTGTTAGTGCATACACACGTGGTTGCCTTTGAGGACTGACTCTACAAAAGGCTTCTCAGTAGATCCATTTGAACCCCCACCTCCTCCCCTACTGCCTGCAGCCAGGAAGGGTTTCCTGGTACTGATAACCTTCCTAGGAGCTGATCTCTTCTGTTTGAATGCTTGTAATGCCAGTGACTCAACCTCCTTGCTAGGCAGTTTATTCTAATGCCTAACTTCATTAAGGTTAGGAAATGGGCTTTTTACCACTCACTAAATTCTTTCTATTTTTAGATATGGAGACCCCAGGCACTCTCTTGAACACTCTCCCTCTCCCTCTCCTTCTGCCTTTCCCTCTCCCTTTCTCTCTCCTTCCCCACTCCTTCTCCCTCTCCCATATTAGGTCATTGAGGCTGCAGTAATAGTCCACGTTCCTACTCACACAGAGACCCCCCCGAGGGTTTGCTTTGAAGCTTCAAATTGTCCAGACCACCTTGCAGTTTGGATATTGAATGCCACTTCCTGCTTTAGGACCAAAATTTCCTTTATTTTGACATTTGGGTTTCAGCTTTTGGCCTGTTAGGAGAGCCCCTTCCATCTTTCCTTTTGACTTCGCTGTACCTTCTCCCCTGGAAAAACTCTCTCCACTACCCAGAAACTGCAGAAAACCTGCCAAACACCACATTCCCACCTCTCCCCACCCCCTAGATCACCCCTTTGGAAAGTTCAAGACTAGAACATCATGCAGTAAAAAAAGTCGATGTCTGTTCCACATGTCCCCATCCCAGCAGCCCAGTAAGGGAGGGTAGTGTGGTTAAATGGATGAAAAAACTGAGACATGGACAAGGTGTTCCAACAACTTTATAAGTATAGCCTCAGGATTTGCTTGCATCTAGTGCTATGCTAGATGCCATGGACAACTGAAGACTATGACATGGGGTTTGCCCTTAGGACACTTATTCTCTAGCTAGGGAAAAGCACACAAAGGAACTTCCAGGTGAAACTTCTTTTTCATTCAAGCAACAAATATTCAATGAGTACCTCTATGTGCCCAGCCCTGGTCTAGTCACTGGGGACGCAATGGTGAACAGGACAGACAAAATCTCTGCCCTTGTGGAACGTATGTTTTCATGGGAACACATATTTAAAAAGCAAACAAATACATTTTTACTACTTGTATTAATAAGTGCCAGGAAAGAAAGAAACAAGGGGTTGGGATGGAGAGTAACAGCTATTTCAGCTGTGGCAGTCAGGAAAAGCTTTTCTGCAGAGGAGACATTTGAGCTGATAATTGAATGGCCTGAGGACAGTCCACACTGCATGCCTCAGACAGAGAAATCACTTGGGCAGAAGGAAGTGGGAAGGCTTTCAGGAGCAGATGGGGTTTGGCTGGATAAAGTGCGTGGCACAGAGCTTTGACCACTACCCTCGTGACCATGGTTTTACTCTGGCAAAACTCAGAGATGCACTTCCACTCCAGTAGCAGAGTCATAGTCTTCTGCTTGGAATCGGAGATGACCATTGTAAGAGGAAGGGTCTTCAGGGTTTCTCCAGATGATCTGACTATAAAACCCTTTCTATGTCACACCTAGTATTTTCCAATTAGAAACAGTAAGGCCTTCTAGGTAGAACAAAATCAGGAAGATAGCTTAAGGGTGGGGGAAATCAGGGGATTATTGTGCAGTAGAAGTAGAAGTTACATGGTAGAGAATAGAGAAAGACACGTAGGTGGGGGCCAAATTATGGTAAGGTTCATGAAAAGGGCTTTGGACTTCTCCAGTAGGCAGTGGGAAGCTGCTGTCAGTTTTTGAGCAAGGAAATGAAGACAGAAGGAAAGAAAGGAAAAGTCCTGACAACTTTTGGTAACCAGAATCCCTCCTTCTGCCCGGTACATGTGGGCTCCCATAGAGGAACATGGGCTCAAATCCCAGCTCTGCATACTGACTCTGAACTTGGACTAGTTACTGAGCAACTTTGTGCCTCAGTTTCATCCATAGTAGAATGGGCTTATTATGAGGATTAAATGAGTTAATCATTATAAAGTGCCTGATAGCTAGTTAATACTCAACAAACTTTAGTTACCATTATCCAAGGAGGAAACTGTTATGAGGGGGTACAGTCTGGATACTGCTATGAACTTTGAGTTATTCTGGTCACAGTTTGGTCAGCTGGGGCTTCCAAGAAGCTGTGAACATTGCCTGGACTCAGGACTCAATGTATGCGACCTAAGTGTGGGCCCTCTGCCCCACTTAGTTAACCTTCTACTAGCACCTAAAATCCTCATTATTCTTTAGTGGTAATCCAGAGACTCAAGCATTTTTAAATGAATTAAGGTATCCTCTTATCTGGCTGTTAAAAATATTGACCATTAGGTCATTGACCGTTGTCCCCTGGTATGAAGCAGGGCTTTGAAGGAGTAGAACACAGAATGGTATATTAGTTATTTATTGCTGTGTAACAAATGATCCCCAAAATTTAGCTATTTAAAGGAACAAACTTTTATCATCTTACGTTTCTGTGAGTCAGGAGTCTGGGTGCATCTTAGCTGGGTGGTTCTGGCTCAAGGCCACTCACAAGGTTGTGGCCAAGCTATGGGTCAGGCTGTAGTATTTGAAAACTCAACTGCAACTGAAGAATCTGCCACCAGACTCACTCATGTGATTATCGGCAGTCTTCGAGAGTTTCAGTTCCTTGTCATGCCATGTAGGCCTCTCCATTAGGCTGCTCACAACAAGGCAGCTTGCTTCCTCCAGTATGGCTGATCAGAGGGAGAGAGAGAGGGGAGGGGCATGTCTGTGCGACCAAGAGAAGGCCAGCCCAAGGCAGAAGCCCGTCTTTTTATAACCTTATCTTGGAAGTTATTTTCCAACACTTCTGTCATATTCTATTCATTAGAAGTGAGCCACTAGGTTTAGCCCAAGCTCAGGAGGAGGGGATGCATAACGGTGTGAGTATCAAGCGGTGGAGGTGACTGGGGCCGTTTTAGAGGCTGTTTACCACAGATGGATAAGGATTGATGGTAGGTGATAAAAAGACCCTAGTGAAGTGGAAACTTGAAATAGCCTGGGTAATCCAGGTTAGCATAGTTACTAGACTTAGTGGTAGCCAAAGATATTGGGTATGAAAATAGCAAAGAGAGAAACCAAAAGGTAGGGGGAATGGTAGCTGGGAGGTGTTTGACCCACATCTGGAGTTACCAAATGTCCTGGGACACTACTCTGATGCAGGTCCGAATTTTTGCAGAGGTATCAGCCTCCCCTGTCCTTGCCTACAAAGCCTAACCCTGTCTGCATGGCCAGAGAGAAAGGAGGGAGCTGGGATGAGGACCTGGAAGTCCAGTGGCGGCAGAAGCAAGAGAGGGAATGCAGGTTCAGCAACTGCATTTGTTTGCAGTTGGGAAAGTTGTTAATTTTAGCTTCACACAAGGGGCTGAAGCAGGAGGGTTTGTCATTTCTGCTGAGCTAGCCCTTGGCTGCCTCCCACAGGCCACTGCCTCCCCGTCAGCTCCAAGCCGGTGTTTGCAGGGTGGTGAGTTTGGCTAATAGTAAAGAAGGGTTGTGTGGGCTGTGGGCTCTGATGGGCCTGATGGGTCTGAGACCTTGGGGAGGGAGCCCAACCAGCGCTGGGGAAAACGACGCTGTGGGCCCGGCAAATGCATGGCCTCCTCCTCCCACCTGTGTTCCCATCCTGGCTCTACTACTTGCTGATTTTCTGACCTAGGGCAAGTTGCTTTATTTCTCAGTGCCTCCATTTCCTCCTTTGCAGAATGGTGATAAATAGTCCCTAGCTTTACAGGGTTGTTGTGAGGTAAAGCACCAATAAACAGTAGCTGTTATTATACACCCAGCTCTGACTCAGGGCACCCAGCCCAAATGAGGGAGGTCCCTCCCAGCACGGGACTCTGCTTCCCAAACCAATCAGAAAACCTCTCTAAGTGTTAAGTGTCTTCTCTTGCTGAGGGCTTTGCATAGATTTACATGGGTTAGGGGTTAGACACTCTAATGAGCTCCACCTTACAGAAGAAGAAACTGAGGTTCAGAAAGGTGAAGTGATTTGCTCTGCGGCACCCAGCTAATAAGTGACAGAGTTGGGACCATAACCCATACATGTCGTGGTCCCAAATCTGCCCTTTTCCTATCTTACCCACAGTTGTTTGGACCTGAGTATGATTTCAAGATGCGATGAGGTAGAAGGTGGAGCCAGAGATTGGCTACAAAGGTACAAGGCTTTGGGTCCAGATCACACAACCGTATAGAGCCCCACACACTTCACTTTGCAGTACAGTTTCTACTGCATCTCTGCTGGGCTGAGCCAGGAATAGAGGTTCCAGTTTATTTTATTTATTTTTCCAATTTTTTTTATTAGTTTCAGGTGTACAAAACAATGTAATAGACATTTACACCCCTCACAAAGTGATAAACCCCCTCCCCCATCTATTACCCCTCTGACAATTCCATTGACTCTATTCCCTATGCTGTACTCCATGAGGTTCCAGTTTATATAATGACACTCTCCTACCCTCACCCCCAACACACACACACACACACACACACACACACACACACACACACACACTTTTCTACCAAATGGCTACTTTCCTTTTGAACACATTTCTGAGATCAAGAAACAGGGAAGCTGATGTGTTTGAGGACCTGTTCAAAATGCTAAGGTCTGAGAACACAGTCATCCACCCAGACAGATACCCTCTACTCATTACCAAGGTAAACCTTGGTCCCTGCAGTAGGAAGTGGGGATCTGGGTTTGCCTCAGCTTTCCCTGGCCTCACAGCTTAGAGCAGAAACCCTCTCCTCCATCTACAATAGCTGCAGAGAGGGAAAAGCTTGAAACCCTTGGGGCTGGAGGCAAGAAATAAGGAATCGAGAAGATTCCAGAATTGAGGGTTGGTCTGGAGAGAGGGAGGCAAGGTGAGGAATACTATACAGATTGGAGAGGTCAAAGAGGATAAAGAAGAAGAAGCACCAGGATTGCAAGGAAGGCTAAGGGAAAGGGAAGAGAAAATCAAGGAAGAAAGGAGTTTGAGAGATATGAAGGAATGGAGGAAAGATAAGGAGGGCAAACTCAGATTGCAAAAGGCAAAGAGATAATGGAAGGGTGGCCTCCATAATTTTCATACAGGAAGAACGTAGGGGCAACAATGTCCTTAGTTGAGGGTTTAGGAGATTTATCTGGAAGCTGCCTTTGCACATGGTTTTTACTTCGGCTGCATATTTCTTGGGGGTAGCTTACAGGGGGGTAGATGCTTATTAAGAGATTAATGGAGGAGGGTGGTTCCTCCCCAGCCACCGTTTGGTGCCACTGCCACGAATAAGCAACATTTATAAAGCACCTACCTACTGTGTGCCAGAGGAAATGAGATCGAAGACAATCAGATAGCAGGAAGTAAAAAGGAACAAAGGGTTAATGAAGGTTACAACAGGTTAAACTGCCCCTGAAAGGGGGTAGGAGGGCAGGATAGAGGCTTTCTGCTCAGCACCCTGCGGAGGACAAGTTGACTAAATGAAGGCCTGGTATGGGAGACTCCAAAAAGAGAATGGGTATATATTTCAGAATCTTATTTTAGGGAACTATCAGGCCCACCTCCACCAACAGCAGGACTAACTCTGAATTTAGGGTAAGGATACCAAATGTGTCTGAATATATACACATGCATAAATATACATATATATATATATATATATATATATACATATATATGTGTGTGTGTGTGTGTGTGTGTGTGTGTGTTCCCAGAGAGGAACTTTTTCTCTCCTGGTACACAGATGCATTGCATACCCGTGGATAACATACACAGTGTGTGTGAAAAGGATGATGCTGTCTGTCTGCTGTCCAGGTGGCAGTGGGTCTTCCCTTGGCCCGTGAAGGCCCTTTAATACCAGCTTTCTTCTTCCCTGAGCTCCATTCAAGTGTCTGCCCTGCTCTGTGGAAGAGGGGCCCTGAATAGCAATGTGTTTTTGTCTTCCACGTTTCCTTTTTCCTTTTCCCAACCTTAGCCTGAGCTGCTATTTCCTCAACAACATCTGAAGGCGGAACCGATCATTGGTTGGAGAAGAATCTCTGAGCCAATGAGATGTCAGCTCAGCCATTGTTTCCAAATGCCTAAAAGAGAATGGTTCATAGATAGAACGAAACCTCTGTTGAGCAGAATTTGGCAGTTATAATGCAGTTTTCTGGATCATATTTTCATTTCAATTCATTGTTCAAATTGTTTCTAAAGTCTGAGGCCTCTTTCTTGCCTTAGAATATGAGGCCCAGTGAAATGGATTCTGTGTTTGATGACTAAGGACCTTGCTTTATAAATATCAGCCCCGATGTTGAGGATCACAGGATGATGGTAGGTTATATATAGAAATCAGAATACTGAATTCTATAAGTCAGAGAATGTGGGTTCTACTTTTATTTGCAGCCACATACAAACAATGTGACTTTGGATGGTGGATTATTCTTTTTAAGCCTTGATTTCCTCATCTATAAAATGGAGTGGTATTGTTTTTTATAAGATAAAATATAGGTGAAAATGTGTACAAAACCCAGACTATCTCCTGAAAATTACTTATTGGAATTATTCCGTCATGCAGGCTTATTTCACTATGCTTTGCCTCTTTCTCCAAACAGCTGAGTGAAGAAAAAAAATGTATCTGATCAACTGATGAATCAAAAGATTGCACTTTCAGTGGCTGAAATTTCACCATTTGTCCCATTTTTTCACCAGCAAGTTAACCCATGAGGACACACTGTATCCACCCCAAACCATTGAAACCCTTAGCTCCCAGTTTAGTTGTGAGCACCTCACCAATGCTTAGTCATGTTTAATGATGGTGCCAGTGTTGATGCCTTTGTCGCTCCACCACTGGGCCGGGCTGCAGCTTCAGACAGGATCCCTGCTTTGAGACTTCTGGACAAGCCCAGGGTCTGGCATTCCAAGAGTGCTTAATACCTGGTGGCTGCTGGTCCCTGTGTCATTATTCTTCCGGGGCTACCTAGTCACTGGGGAAGACAGTAGAAATGAATACAAGGTTTTCAATGGCATTGTGACTGCTAGAGTTGTATGCATATTCATGACAAGGGGATATTGGAGCTGGAAGAGACCTGACAGATGAGGAAACTAAGGTCAGAGGCTCCTAAATCAGGCAGTACGCCAGAAGCAAGTCTAAGCACTCTCTTTTGGGGAGCAGGTAGGAGAAATGGAGGCAGAGAAGCAAAAGCTGAAGAAGGTTGTGGTCTGGGCTCAATCCCCTCCCCCAGCCCTTTCTAGTCTAACCACTAGCTGGAATTACTTCAACTGGTTAGGCTGAGGGTTTGGGATAGAGGAAGGGTGGGAGTCCAGGCTGAGCTGACTTGGGGACATTTGTGCCCTTGAGAGAGGAGAGCAGGGATGAGTGAGGCACGCGTGCTAGAAAGACAGCCAAAGGACATCTAGCCAGGGGACTGGGGCATGGGGTGGCAGCAGTGGCATACATACTGCTCCTTAAAGACATCCAGCCTGCTCCCCAATTTTTCCCGAGGATACCAAAGGTATAGGGTGCTGGCCTTGCCCTAGGGAATCCCTTTGGAACCCCAGGAAAGAGGAAGAGCCAGCTGAGGGCCCCAGGGCTGTTGGCACCCTAGTTTGGTGATTTTGCAGACAGAGCTGAGCTGTGGTGGTGATGGGGGCAGCATCTACTGCAAAGAGAACTGTGGGGAGAGGCCAAGCCACCGGCTCTCCCAGGATATGACTGTCATATAGAAATATTCCCATCTGGATAGTTCTAGATTAGCAAGTCTGGGTAATGATAAACTATGAATTTTATGCATGAGCTGAACATTGAAAAACTTCAGCCCCAAGCTCCCGGCTAGCATCTGAGCCAAATCCCACTCGCACAGCATTTAATCAGCTTCCTGACAGATCCCAGTAAAAGGGAGATGAATTTATGAGATTGATTAGCTAATACCCAAGTGTTATGCTTACTCTTTGATCCAAGAGCACCAGGCTGAGGCCTCTAGACTTTCTACTGCTCAGATTCTGCAGCTATTGCCATGGCAGGTGGGCCTGGGGGCTACCCCCTGGGGAGAGGACTGAGCTGAGCTATTCCTGCTCTCAGGGTCCCTCCTCAGCCTGGGATGCCCTCCTCCTACCTTCAATCTCAATGCATCTGCGCCTTGGGAAAGAGTTATTCTCCTCTTTGCCCTACACCCCCTATTGTGACCTCAACTGGTTTATTGCCCATTTCCACCTCATTCTAACAATGCCATCTTCTTCTTTCTGTTAATCTAAAGTATGCTAGTCCTTCAAGACCTGCCTGGAGTCACCTCCTCCAGGAAGCCTTCCCTGACTATCAGAGCCTCATTGTGCTTTCCCTTCTCTCAACTCCAAAGGCTCAGTATTGTCTGAATTATGGACAATCACAGATCATGGTGAGAGCTAAACCAGAATTTAGCTAATTCCTTCCATCCCCACTTGTAAATGTTAGATATTTTTTTTTAAAACCACAAAAGTAATACGTGCTCATTATAACAAGTCAAAAATACAGAGGCTTAAAGAAAAAAAATGTATCTCCCTCTCAAGCCCCTCTGATCCCATCCCCTCAGAAAACCAATATTACCAGTCTCTCCAGTCTGTCTCTGTGCTCATACAGACACATACATAGCCCCTTTGTTTCACCTGTAAGAAAACTGAGGCCCAAAGAAGTGAGGTGACTTTTCCAGAATCACACAGATGGCTAGTGGCTGAGCTGGGAGTCAGAACCCAGGTGTCCAGACTCCCAGTTCCCAGGCAAGTACTGTTGTGGTTTAGTTGCCTCCTAAGAGAGTCTTGTGTCCCCCCAGTGAATTGTAATCTCAACTGAGTGTAAAAAAAGCAAAACAAAACGTGTTCTGTCTTGCATTTCCCACACCACCTAGCATGCTTTTGAGCATCTGGTCCAGGGTGTTTACTAAATGTTTGTCTCCTCGTTTTAAATCCTTTCTGAAACAAGACACGGTATAAATAAAGAAAAAGAAAATGTTTGACTCAGTGCCTGGTTGTGCTAGACTGCATAGCCGAGCCATGCAATCATACAGAAATTGATTGTTAAGATGGCTGGGAAAAAAGTAGCTGAAAACTGAAGTGATTGGTGACAGATCCAGCGACGAAGGAGCTCAAATGTTTGAGCCAAAAGAGCTGAGAACCTCGTTTGGGGCTGGGCAGGGGCAGTGCTGGATGTGGGGAGGGAGGCCCCTTGGCACCCCACTTTCTTTTGCACCTGTGAATCTCCACACCCATGGCCACATTGGCTGCTGCCGTTCTCCACATGCTGATAGAGGCCCCCTTGGCTGTGGCCAGGTACTTTTAAGGCTCCTTTCCTGTTTCGAGTCTCTAGAACCAACTTTATGGCCTTTTAACTTCTTTGTGGTGCCACTAATGGGTTTTGTATAGATTTATTTGATATATTTGTTTATTGCTGATCAGGTGTGAGGGTAGAATAGTCTGGGCTGGAATTAAGGGTCCTACCCAGAGGAGTTGAGAGGCACCTCTGGTACATCAACTGATCTGAAGGCAGAACTTTCTGGAAAATCATAAACATTAATTGAATTTTAGAACCAAAACAAAATTTCAAGATTATCTAATAAGGTTATTAATACCTCAATTTGTGTAGCACGTCTTAGTTTATCAAATGGCTAAATGTGACTCATTCCCCTTATTTTTGTATGTAGAAACCTTTGTTTATGTGGAGAAAAGGGAACCCTCGTGCACTGTTGGTGGGATTGCAGATTGGTGCAGCCACTATGGAAAACAGTATGGAGGTATCTCAAAAATCTGAAAATGGAACTACCTTATGATCCAGCAATTCCACTCCTAGGTATCTATCCAGAGAAATCCAAAACTCTAATTCAAAAACATTTCTGCACCCCTATGTTTATTGCAGCACTATACACAATAGCCAATACATGGAAACAACCGAAATGCTCATCGGTAGATGACTGGATTAAGAAACGGTGGTACATTTATACAATGGAGTATTACGCAGCCATAAAGAAGGAAGAAATCTTAGCATTTGCAACAATATGGATGGACCTAGAGAACATTATGTTAAGTGAAATAAGTCAGACAGAGAAAGACAAATACCATATGATCTCACTTATATGTGGAATCTAAAGAAAAGAATAAATGAATGAACTAATCAGAAACAGTCTCAGAGATATAGAGGAAAAACTGAGGGTTGCTCGATGGGAGAGGGGGTGGGGAGAAGGGGGAAGGTGAGGGGATTAGAAAGCACAGTTGATAACCACAAGATTGCCACAGGGTTACGAAAGTCAATTTGGGGAATGTAATCAATAACGTTGTAAAGACTTTATAGGGTATCCGATGGACACTTGTCTCATTAGGGAGACCACCTCAGGGATGATGTAGATGCCTGATCACTGCACTGTACACCTGAAGCTGAAGCTGAACAATAATGAATGTCAACTACAATTTTATATATACACACACAATTATACATATATATATGCATATATGTATTTTTTTTTCAGGAAGTGGAGTACAGCATTAGGAATAGAGACAATGGAAATGTAACGGGTGTGTGCGATGTCAGAGGGGTAGTGGATGGGAGGAGAGGGGTTGTCACTGTGTGAGGGATATAAATGATAAATGTCTATTACACTGTTTTGTGAAACTAATAAAAGAAAAGTTAAAAAAAATAAAAAGAAGACACTGAAAACTGGGCAGTAGTAGATTGCTGTTAAGTGTCTTCTGTGTGAGAATGGCATAGCTGTTATATGGGAATGTTCTAATTTTTAGGAGATCAATGATGATGTACTTGGGAGTGAAGAGTCCTGACGTTTGAAACTTCTAAATGATACAGTATTTAAAAGGACAGAAGTAGGGGTTGGGGAGGAAGGGGGGTTGTTTAATGACTAAAGAGTTTCTGTTTCGGATGATGAAAAAGTTATGAAGATGGATAGCGGTGATGGTTACACAACAATGTGAAGGAACTTAATGCCACTGAGCCACACACTTAAAAAACAATTAAAATGGTGACTTTTGTGTTGTGATATTGTACCACAATAAAATTATATGTAAATATGCACACAGAGATAAATGAAGCAAAAGTAGCAAAATATTAATGTTGAATCTAGGCAATGAATATAAAGGTCATTATTGTATTGTTTTGAAGGCTACTCTAGCAGCTCTGTATATTTGAATATATTTATAATAGAACATAGGAAATAGAAGAAATTTTTAATGTGAGCAGGCTTGTGGAGAAATGGACACATGGCTGTCTGTATCAGCCAAAGATTGTACCAAAGATGAGTCATGGGACCCATCTTTGGGCATGTAGAAGATGCATGATGGAGAGGAGGCAACAGAGAGATGGCTGTGTGGTTGGGCATTGTTGGTCAGTTGACAGGTAAGATGACAGAGCTGAGACAGTTGTCCACTCTGAATGTTACCTGGGGTGGGTGACAGGAAAGTTGTTATGTGGAGGGTCCTTAGTTTGTAACATAGCACAGCTCATAGTTAGGGGTATCTGAAGGGCTCTGAGTTACTCAGAGGATGACTGTCTAGTTTGTGCCCCGCACCTGTGCAGGGCCATGGTGATGCTTGTGAGTTGTCCACGATTGAATGAAGCAGAGAAGTAGAGGTTGTTGCCGAAACTCTTATCAGTTCATTTGGGTTGGCTTTGTGCCACCCAGTTCCACTCTCGAAACCTTATCAAATTGCACATCCTCTGGGTGGAGTCAGAAGGGCTCTCTGAAAGGTGACCCATAATGGCCTGATGGTCCAAGGTTTGGTGAAAGGAGAAATCAAAAGGAAGGACCCGTGATTCAGTCACCCGGTCCTACCTATGTGTGTTCTGTTGGCCACTTGAGCCTCTGCTGATGAGAGGGATAGGGGACGGGGGTGGGGGGCTCTGGCCCAGTGCTGGGGCCCTCCAGATGTCCTTGCCTGGAGTATGAAGGTACCATCCATCTCACTGCTGGCAGGGCCTGAGGGTCAGTTCAGAAGTCAACAAACAGAGCCATTATGGTGTAATCCACCCCCACCCCCTCAACTACACAACAAGCTGTAATTTGTGGGGATCATTTTGTCCCTGCTGTTGCTTTGTTAGTCCTGCCCAGCTTCAGTCCCACCAGGGCCTCATCTCTCTCCTCAGCAGACAGAAGGGCTTTTGACTGACCCTCTCAGTACACAAGGGAAAGGGACAGGGACTTAATTTGCATTTTCCTTTGGCCCGCATTTGCCTGGTGTCTACATTAATCACCATAAAGGATAAATACCACCAAGAGAATGGAGCAAGCCAGCAAGATGGAGAGGGAGATGGAGAGAGAGTGGGGGGAAGGGAGAGCGAGAAAGCTAGAGAAAGCAAGAGAGAGAGAAAATGTGCATGAGCAAGCAGTGGGGCCTAATGGGAGGGCAGCTAGTTGGTATGGAAAAGAACTGGCCAAAATGAATCCCTGGTGAGCTATCTCTTCATCTCCTGGGTCTCTGGGACTCCAGCCTCTTGAAAATTAGATCTCCTTCCAAGTCATGTTTGATAGCCATATTCCAAAATAATATAGTCTGGGGCTAAAAGAAATCAGGTTGTGAGCAAGGCCTAATGCAGTGTAGCATAACAAATGAATGCAGGTGGGAGACTGGGCAGAGGAGCCTAGGATAGAAGGTTAGAGATTATTTACTAGTTCAATTTCCTTCCTAATTTCACACATAAGGAAACTGAGACTTGTGAGGGGAAGTTACTTATCCAAGGCTACTCAGCTAATTAGTCCAGGTTAAGCCCCTGAATCCTAATCCAGTTCTTCTTTAATAAATCATAACACACATTGTGTTGGCAAGCCAAAACCCCATGAGCTGAGAGTTCTTTTTCTCTCAAACACCTTTGGAAGGTGGCACTGACAGAAACTTAGTCTTGGAAAAGGCTTGCCCCTCCTCTGTCCCTGTCTTACCCAGCAAGGTAGCCATGCTCTGGAGTCAGGCCAAGCTCCAGTACGTCCTGGAGCTATCTCCAATCCACTCCACCTCCTTCTCCTTTGTCAGCAGAGGCTTACTGAAAGGCCACTCTGAAATGAAGATAATATCAGTGAAGTGCTTGTTAGTAGGTAGCCGCTGGCTGACTACAGGCTTGGCCATCTCCCCTGGTCTTGGTC
The DNA here is from genome assembly GCF_964194185.1 of Rhinolophus hipposideros. Classification (NCBI taxonomy): domain Eukaryota; kingdom Metazoa; phylum Chordata; class Mammalia; order Chiroptera; family Rhinolophidae; genus Rhinolophus; species Rhinolophus hipposideros. The sequence continues at coordinate 50,216,210 of NC_138046.1, read as the reverse complement.
CGAGGTTCTTGCTCAATGCTGCACCTGGTCCAACTCTTCTTACCTTGACTCTGAGCAGAGGACTACCAGATTCTGTCCTGGGGCCCATCTTTTCTCCCACCCCAGCTTCCAGGGCCACATAATCCTGTGTTGGGTTGCTGGAGAGGCAGAGCCAGGGAGCAAACCTGGGGACAAAAGTCGTACAGGCATTTTTTCAGTCACAGAACCTCAGAATAGGAAAGGACCTTGGTCTGCTCTCAGTGTATAGATAGGGAATCTGAGGATCACTGTCATAATAATGTAGCCTAGGTTCCACTTTAGAGCAGACCATGAGGGAGCAGGGTCCCTTAAGAGTCTGTTTGCATATGAGTACCCACTCCTACGCAAAGGATTGGGCAGAGTGCCTGCTTATAGGCAGTCCACCGCAGAGGTAGATTGGGGGATGCATAAAACATGAGTATTACTTACTTTCATGACAGAATAAAACACAGTGAAAAAAAATTTGCAAAATTTTCGATGGGCAGAAGGACCTGGGAAATAACTCTTTCAAAATAGAAGAGGCATCTCCATCTCATCCTCACAGTGTAGCTTCCTGTTTGTTGGTACCCCAGTCGGTGTCACCATTGTCCCTGTCCAGAGACGCAACCCTTTCCTTACTTCTAAACCGATGAGGATGGGATTCAGACGAGGCTTTCAGCAGCCCAGCCTCCCAGTTATTTGCTGTGGCCACATACAGTTGTGGAGGTTATGAACTGCATAAAGATGCTTGGCCAATGGCGTAAGCAGGGGCAGAAATCCAGCCTATGCTCTGCTCCCCAAATCAGATGCCCCGATGCAGGGCTGAGTCCACGTAGATGAAGGGGTACATTTTTCATCTGACAAAGCCATGCTGTTCATGGTGCTGTGTTCACCCAGAAAGAGTAGCTTTTTCTAAGATTTTTACAGAAAGGCACTCAATAGATTACTTGTGGCTCTGGCTGCCATCAGCCATGGGCTCTCATGTTCTGTGTGAGCCATCCCTAGGCTCCTGGGCTGCTCCCTGAGGCTCTCGCTCTCCCTGTGTATGCCCTGGTCCCAGGCTTTTTCTTCTTTCTGGTCACCTTCTGAGCACAAGGGCAGGAAATCCAGTGAGGTGGGTCTCTTTGGGCCTGGGGCCCACCTCACGAAGACTCCACAATTTCTGAGCTCTCTCAGCCCTGCATCTTCTGTTTCTGTGCTCTGCCCACCTGTTTGGCTCAGCTACCACATCTTGGATGCCCGTTCCCTTCCTGGTAGCCTGGTGCCAACTGTTTATCTGAATCGTGACTCTGACTGCTGTGTCCCCTGTTTTCTGTGCCCTTCCCTTCCAGCTGGCCCTCTGTATTCAGCTGTTGCAGCCAGAACACAACCCCTAGGCCTCTAGGGCCCCAAAGGGAGGAGGTGCAAGTGTGGGGGGGGTTCACCTGGAAGACACCAACTCTCTCTCGCTCTCTGCCTGCCCATCTGGATGGAGGCCTTCTGTTGGTGCTTTTCACTGCAAAGGAACAAATGTGTGAGGTGGGCAAGGAGGACAACAGTGGCCAGGGCCTCTCGGCTAGAGCACTTTGTCATGTCCACATCTTGCTATGTCAAGACCCCCACCAAACACACACCCTGTCCTCCTGGGCTGTAGGGGAGGGGCTATGGCCAGGAACAGGTAGAAAGCCAAGCGGCGTGAGGGGGAGAGGGAAAGGCTGGTCCTTGGGATCAAGTAGCCACTTCTGGCTATTCTTAAAGCACTCCCCCCCACTTCCTGAGGCTTCCGAATGAACTCACTGGGCCCTCTCAGAGGCCATCAAATTATGGTGCCAGATGGGCTTGAAGCAAACCGCTCAAAAGTGTGCTGCTGGAGTAAATAAGGGCCTCAGATCAGGACCCGCACTGGGCCAGCCAGGGAGAAGGTGACAGGGAAGGGGCCATGTTCCCTAAACTTCTCTACTCTAATAGGCAGGTCTGCATCTCAGCTGAGCCCCTTAAAGTTAGGACTAGCAAAAGCCCTTGAATCGAGAAGAATGTGAATGGAACAGCTAAGTGTTTTCCCTCTCTACATCCTCCTTCCTCTCCAAATTCCAGAGCTGGAAGAAGCCAGACAGTGGAAGAAGGGGCGGGGAAAGAAAGCAGAGGGCCTACCATCAATCTCCTGCCCTAGTGAGCTGCGTCATTGCTGGCTCCAGCTGGCTCCTGGGGCAAGGGGGAGGGGAGCTGGGTGTGGGTCCTGGCCAGGAGGAGTAAGGGACACACATGCACACACACACACTGCAAACCTGGACAAGGACCAGGCAGAAGGCTGGGGTGCCCATCCCCAGAGAGGCCCAGCAAGAAAATTTACAGACCAGGGCATGTCCAACTGCAAATGGATACAGGACAGGGAGCCAAGCTTTGTGGAGTCCAATAACCACCCCTCTCCTGCCTCTCAGGGAAGAGAAGCTGCTGGTTTTCCCAGTGCGTACTTCACCACCACCACCTCTCACTTTTCACACCACAGTCCACTCCCCAGAGACGGGTGCAAATCCCAAAGGACAGAGTTAGCTAATTGGGAAGATCTGGTCATGCTAAGATGTGAGGGTTATAATGAGGAGGGAACCCCAGATCAGTTTGCTCTCCGTCAGAAATATCTGCTTCTTGGTTCTTTGAACTCTCTTGAAAAGAACCACACACCCTGGAAGAATGTTCCAATTTAGTCACGCCAGTGGTCTAAGCCAACCAAGTAATTGGGTGGTGGGGAGGAAAGGGGACATCTTCCTGGAAGGAAAGAGATTCCTGTGCCATGGAGCTTGGGTTCCTCTGCTGCTAAGGCAAATCTTCTTCAGGAATATGGTTTAGGACTGGGTGAGTTGCAGGGGCCACACTGCAGGAACTTGTCAGTTGGGATTTTTCTGGGGGGGGAGAAACAGATGGGGAGCAGGGGGAAAGGTTGAGGCAGAGAAGAAGGTCCCCAAATAAGCATCTCCCAGCCTCTGAAAAGGATCCTAGACCAAATTAAGTGTTTAGTTCTGTCATGTGGGGCGGCCTGCAGGGTCTCTGGTCCCACTCCCCACATAAGAACGCAGGATATTGTGAGGCCAAAAAGGAACACCCATGGAGCCATAGGTAGGGAAGCCATACCACTATACTCTTGCTGGCGGCTGGGTTGGAGACACAGGAAACCGGAGCCACAGAATTCGCAATCCACACTCCGCCACACTCTGCTGCTTGCTAGCTCAACCACCATCTTCATGCTAGCCCCCCCCCCCATTTGCTGCCAGCATAGCCACAGCAGTTATATTAGTGGCCAGTGGCTCACTAGTTACAGCTGATGGCCAACTAGCCACAGCTGATGGCCATCCAATCACAGTTGATGGCCATTTACTACCTGAGCCAGCACATTTCCACGTGAAGCTGAGAGCCTGGAAACTGCACTCCTGGCTCTGTCCCCACACTCCACCCCTATAGGGTCTCACCTTACAATCTACGCGACAAGCGTCTTCCGTGAGGGGCCCTGTGCGAGGAGCCTGGAGGTGAATGTAATATCCTGGACACAGCCAGGCTCTCTGGGCACAGCCAGGGTTTCTCAGGGCACCACCAGTCCTGGGCACAGCCAGACTTCCTAGGCACAGCCAGTCTTTCTCACATATTCTCCACGGGGGCTGGTTGAGACACTAAAGCAAACATCCGCCAGTTCCAATACATGGTGGTATGTTCCCAAGCAAACAGTCAAGCTGTCCATCAAATCAGAGATGGACAGCAATTCCCCATAGTCCACAGTCATTCGCGAGGGCTGTGGCCTCACAATGTATACCCTCTCCGCAGGGTGAGGGCTCCAAGTCCTCCCCAACCTGGGGGTGAGGGCCTCAGCAAGTACTTCCCAGCCCACAGGGCTGCAACAACCTTCGCTTTCTCCGGCCTCTGCTGGTTGGGGAACCGTCCTCGTCTTCCCACCCCTCCACAGGGGTCCAACTCTCCAGCAGCTGTTCCTCCTGGTCTTCCTGAGACTGAGTGTTCATACGCACAAACTGCTCCACCACCCTTCGGCACTGTACCCTGCTCGTTGCACCATGTGTCACTCAGGGTGTCAGGTAGGGTCTCAGTTCCTGCTCCCCACATAAGAATGCAGGACATGCTGAGGCCAAAAAGGAACACCCCCGGAGCCATAGGTAGGGGAGTCATACCAGTATATTCTTGCTGGCGGCTGGGTTGGAGACACAGGAAACCGGAGCCATAGAATCCGCAATCCACACTCTGCCACAAGTCCTGTTCAGATATCGTGGCCTAAAATGTAGTTTAACTTTTGTTCAATAATGTTAGAAAATATGCAGTTTCCGTATTGGGTTTAAACGGTTTACCGGATTTAGAAAAGCACCCTAGTTCTGTGTTTAGTAAGAAAGGAACCTGAGTTCTGTGAGGGAAGTGCTCTGCAAATGAACAGGTTTCATTCTGATTTAGAGTTTGCAGTCTACTCAATTCAAGTTCCTGCCCCTGAATAAGTCATCCTGGGAAGTGGGAGCTGGGAACACTACTCACTGGTAGCCTCTGGGGCCTCAGGGTCTTCAAAGCCTCACCTTATCTTAGACTATTGCCTTATCTCAGTGTGGAGGACAGGAGTGCAGGGAGGGAGGAGTACAAGGGAAAGAGAACTGTTCCTTCCTGGTTCCATCCTGCTTAATGGTTTTCCCACTGAAGAACACTCATTTGTCACATTTAGCTTCAGGAGCTGTGACAGGATGGCCCATCCCTCGAGCCTGTACAAACCAGGGAATTGGCCCCTGCAATCTGCCTTTCCCTACCTTTGCCTTCTCTGGCTGCGGCTAAACTGCCTTTAAAATGCTGTCTCCTACCTTGTTCGTGATGGAGTAAGCTTTTAACAAGGTAGCTTGGCCTGTGAAGCTTATTTTATTCAGAGCTACATAAAATGGTGGAGGGGTAAAGAGCTTGAATGGCCTTGGAAGAGTGGGGACCAAGACGCTGGTGGCTGGAGGTGAGAAGAGCCCCATGACGCTGGGGTATGCCTGGATCTTTCCTAGGTGCCATCTCACCCCTGAAGAATAGGCCTAGCTGTTCTGGACATTTCTCAGATGTGGACTTCGATTATTCAGCTTCATGGGTAGCCGTCTACCCACATGGTGTGCTTTGAGGACCTCCACAGACCCCTTTCACCACAAAATACATTCTCATGCTTTGGCGTTATTGCTATGGGTCAAGGCCTTGTCCTCCAAAGACCCTTGTTAAAATGTACATATTTTTTGGTCTGACATCAGATCCATTGGCTTTTACCAGTCCAAAACAGGTTCACAAAGAATTGGGATTCAGGGCAAATAATGCCTCATGGGAAGGGGAGAGAGGATATGTTTGCAACAAGGTGAAGCATAATGGGCTAGCTGGGAGAGAGGACTGGACAGCTGAGGGGGGGACCACAGCTGGCATCTGTTACATCCCTGTAACCTGAGTGTCCATGTGGTCACCCTGCAGACTGAGGTAAAATTATAAAATTCCTCCCCAATCTATGGCCTCCCAAATCTCCACATTCCTAGGAAAGGCCTCCCTTCTCCTCCTCCCCCACCACCAACTGCAAGCACCTGGTTCTCTTGAGAGAGTTCATCCAGACCAGTCAACTGTTCTAAACCTTGGCTGCTCCTTGAGAATCACTTGGGGAGCTTTTAGAAGCATTGCTACTAGGCCCCATCCCAGACTAATTACATTAGCATCCCCCTAGGGACATCTCAGGTTTTGGGTTTTTTGTTTGTTTGTTTGTTTGTTTTAAAAAAAGCTCCCTCAGGTGATTCTAATAGTAGCCAGCACGTGGGGACAAAGCCCCAAAACACAGTTTCCAGGCTCTCGGCCTCACATAGAAAGGTGCTGGCTCAGGTAGTAAATGGCCATCAACTGTGATCAGATGGCCAGCAGCTGTGGCTAGTTGGCCGTCAGCTGTAACCCGTAGGCTATTGGCCACTAATATAACGGCTGTGGCTACGCTAGCAGAAAAGAATGGCGCAGCGAGCAGGGTTCCCTGCGCGACACATGGCGTAGTCGGCAGGATACGGTGCTGGCCAAAGCTCTCCAAAGGGCAGTGGAGCAGTTTGTGCGTATGAAAGCTCAGTCTGAGGAAGACCAGGAGGAGCAGCTGCCGGAGAGCTCGATTCCCGTGGAGGGGTGGGAAGAGGTGGATGGTTCCCCAACCAGCAGAGGCCGGAGAAAGCGGAGAAAGCAAAGGTTGTTGCCGCCCTGTTGACTGGGAACTGCTTGCTGACGCAGCCCAGATGCGGGACTTGTCCCAGGAGGAAACGCTTGCTGAGTCCTCCTTGGGAGATGAGGGTGAGGTCAAGGTCATCCCTCACCCCCAGGACAGCCCTGGCGAATGACTATGGACTATGGGGAATTGCCTTCTATGCCTGATTTAATGGATGCTTGACTGTTTGGGAACATACCACCATGTAGTGGAACTGGCGGATGTTTGCTTTTGTGTCTTGACTGGCCGCCATTGATAATATGTAAGCACCTTGATGTGAGCCGCTGTTGTTCCAGCACGGTACCCTGAGAGGCCCAGAGAGAGAGTGGCAGTGCCATGTGAAACCCTGGCTGTGTCCAGAGAGAGTGGCAGTGCCCTGAGAGGCCCTGGCTGTGTCCAGAGAGAGTGGCAGTGCCCTGAGAGGCCCTGGCTGTGTCCAGGAAGTCTGGCTGTGCCCAGAGAGAGTGGCAGTGCCCTGAGAGGCCCTGGCTGTGTCCAGGAAGTCTGGCTGTGTCCAGAGAGAGTGGCAGTGCCCTGAGAGGCCCTGGCTGTGTCCAGAGAGAGTGGCAGTGCCCTGAGAGGCCCTGGCTGTGTCCAGGAAGTCTGGCTGTGTCCAGAGAGAGTGGCAGTGCCCTGAGAAACTCTGGCTGTGCCCGGGGAGACTGGTGGTACCCTAAGAAACCCAGGAAGTCTGGCTGTGCCCAGAAGTACTGTGGTGGTGCCCTGAGAAAACCTGGCTGTGCCCGGGGAAACAGGTGGTACCCTAAGAAGCCCAGGATGTCTGGCTGTGCCCAGAAGTACTGGTGGTGCCCTGAGAAACCCTGGCTGTGCTCAGAGAGCCTGGCTGTGTCCAGGATATTGCATTCACCTCCAGGCTCCTCGCACAGGGACCCTCGCGGAAGACACTTGTCGCGTAGATTGTGAGGCGAGACCCTGTAGGGGTGGAGTGTGGGGACAAAGCACCCAAAAAACAGTTTCCAGGCTCTCGGCCTCACATAGAAAGGTGCTGGCTCGGGTAGTAAATGGCCATCAACTGTGATCAGATGGCCAGCAGCTGTGGCTAGTTGGCCGTCAGCTGTAACCCGTAGGCCATTGGCCACTAATATAACGGTTGTGGCTACGCTAGCAGGAAGAGGAATGGGGGCTAGCAAGAAGATGGTGGCTGGCAAGCACGGACTGCTGTTAGGCAGATTATGTAGATCCTGCTTCCTGTGTCTCCAGCCTAGCCGCCAGCGAGTATATATTGGTTTGACTCCCCTATCTATGGCTCCGTGGGTGTTCCTGTTTGGCCTTACCGTGTCCTGCGTTCTTGGGCGGGGAGTGGGAGCTGAGACCCTGCACGACAAATGGCGCAGTGAGCAGGGTCCGCCGCACGACACAGCACAAACATCTTCAAATGGAAAGTTAGGAATCCTGGACCTAAGGAATCCCTGTCATTTTCCCAGTCAGGCTCTAGCCTCCCATCATGTTCCGCATTTCCCCTCTCTCTCCTCCATCTACTCCTCTCCCCTCTGCTCCTCCACAGCCCCAAAGTTCTGATCATTTTCACCACCCAACGTTAAGCTTTCTCCTCTGTTGTCTTGGCTCCTGCCTACCCATGCTGTCAAGACAAGCAGCTTATCAAAACCTTTTCCTAAAGACAGTCCCAGTTCTCCACTTAAGAGGGATTCTGGTGCCAGCTGGTACCAGAGATGATTGAAATTTCATCCCACATCCACATGGTTTTGACAAGGACCCTGGATGGCCTCATTGTTACATCTCCACTGGCTCAGAACCATCACAGACGCACTCTATTTCCATCCAAGGAGCCAGGGCCCACATCTTGCAGGGGAGGCCCAAAGTTGGCAAAGCATTTAGAGAGTGCCTGTTTGTGTATCCACTTGCGGAGTCTTTGTGTACTTGTGGGTGTCTAGCCCTTATGGCCGATATTCAAAGTTGGCCCATTTGCAGACTGATAGGACTTTCCTAAGTGCAGAGAAAAACGTCCTTGATGCATGACATGTATATATATATATATATATATATATATGTCGTATATGTATATATATATGTCGTATATATATACACACATACATATGCTACAAAACTACTTTGAGATGAAAACGTAACGTTTTATTCAGTGGATATTTGTTGGGCACCATCATATGCCAGCTACTGGGCTAGGTGTTTTGGATTTGATAGTGACCCAAACCTGCATGCCTGGTACTTCTAGTGGGTTTTAGTAATCTCTTTTTTGAACTCCTTTTGTTGAGCTAAAAGGCACTTTGGAAAAAAAAACAACACTAAGCTCTGAGGCAAGAATTTCTGTGCACTGGAAATTATCCTCTGCAAACATGTGGGTTTCCCTATACGTGGGTATAGGGACGTGAGCACATTATTTCCCTTTTGTATGTGTGAAATGGTAATGTGTGAAAAGGCACATGGTGCATATATAAGCCTTTTAGTGGCCTATCTGTGATCCTCAGAAAAGACTGTGAGGGCAACTTGACTCCTGAAACTTTGCTTCCCAGAGCTCTCTAATTCTCAGACACTGGATCACTAGCTAATTGGCTACCAGCTGTTGGTGCTTATAATGCACCGGGCACTGGGCTTGCTACTTCACATGCATTATCTCATTTCATCCTCACAACGGTGAGCTAAGTAACATCATCATCCCCATTTTACAAGTGGGAAAACTTCTCAGTAACTAGTCAGTAGCAGAGTCAGGATTTAAACCCGGGAGTATTTGACCCCAGTGCCTTTCAAAGCTTACCACTTCCTGATGTCAACCGCCAAAGCAAAGCTGAGGTAAAGCAACAACATCATGATTGTCACGGTCATGGTCATTGTCATTCTGTCATCATCTCAACAAACATTTGTCAAGCACTTTCTTTGTGCCAAGCAACTGTACTAAAATGCTTTTCGTAATAATAATAAAAAATACAGTGCCCCTACCGTCTTATCCATAGTTTTGCTTTCCATTGTTTCAACTACCTGTGGTCAACCGCCGTCTGAAAATATTAAATGGGAAATTCCAGAAGAAACAATTCATAAGTTTTAAATTGCATACCGTTCTGAGTAGCGTGATGAAATCTTGTGCCGCCCACCCCATCCTGCCTGGGATGGGAATCATCCCTTTGTGCAGCGTCTGCGCGCTGTGCACGCTCCCCGTGCGTTAGTCACTTAGTAATCACCTCGGTTCTCAGATGAACTGCCGCAGTGTCACAGTGCTTGTGTTCAAGTGACCCTTACTTTACTAAATAATGGCCCCAAAGTGCAGGAGTAGTGAGTAGTGATGCTGGCAATTTGGATATGCCAAAGAGTAGCTGTAAAGTGCTTCTTTTAAGAGAAAAAGGATGTATGTATAGGAAAAAACCATTACACACACACACACACACACACACACACACACACACACGGTTGATACTATCTGCAATTTTAGGCATCCACTTGGGGTCTTGGAATGTATCCCCTGCAGATAAGGGGGGAGAACTATAATACTAATAGCACTTAACAGTTATTGAATTCCATTATGTGTCAGGCACTATCCTATCTTACCAGGATCTCCCTAATCATTCCTTACCATGTTGCTATGAGGTAGATCCTATTCTTAACTCTGTTACAGAGGAAAAAAATGAAGTTTAGACAGGCTAATTTACCCCATGACTTTACAGCTAGTGAGTAGCAGAACTGGGGTGTGGTCTCTGTCTGACTGCAGAACCTGAACTTTTATGCTGTACTGCCTCCCACATCAGGGGTTCCCATCTCTCCCCCACCTTTTTTTTTCCAGTTTGGGAGCACTGTCTGCCACTATCAGTAGATAATTGGAGAGCTTTCCCTGACCCATCTGCTAACTGGGATAGGGGCTGGAGTGACAGGCCACCATGAGTGTGAGCAGATGCCCTCCTACATGACTGACAACCCAGGCCCTTTCCATCTGGCAGCCAGTGCCATGAGAATGAGAAATCTGCTCAGAGAGGGCCTCCTGGCCAAAAAATTTGTACAGCAGAACTTTGGGAAAATACGTAGCTGAGACCTATACAGGCAGAGGCCAGGTAAACAGGATGACTCTTCTTTTCCTGTTTTCTTCCTCCTCATTCTATAGGATTGGATTTTATAGAGTATTTAGTTTCTCATCGTTGCACTTCCCTGCTCACTAGTGTCTCTTGCTGATGCCTCCTCCTTTTTCCTCGCCCCGACTAACCCCTGAGTCCTTTACTTCCTGCCTACTTTCAGTGTCATTTGCTCATCATCTCATTTCATTCCTGTTTTGAAAATGCCTGCTCCTCTCTGCTCCAAATCTGTTCACTTTTCCCTGTTTTCGTTTCAGCTCAAGCCACATTAAGGTTGTAAAGCACTTTGGAAAGTGGTGAGTATAGCAGGATGGTAAATAGAGTGTTATGGTATTTTGCTGTCATTGAGCTTGGAGTCTTTGAAAACCAATGGCAGTTCACAGCCCTGGCATACCTTTGTCTCTGCAGGGCTATTAACTAGCCCTAGATGAGGTCTATGGCCATGATCCAAAATGTGTACTTCTCAGATGATGCGAAGTCATTCCAGGTAGAGTAGTATTAGCTTGAGCAGCACTTCCCAAATTGGCTTCCACAGTACCCTGAGTGTGAGGGATTAATAGGTACCATGGGGGAGAAAAAGGTTTCTGGTTACACATGAGTTTGACAACTGCTGAATTAGATAAGCTAAACTTTACTAAAGGGTTTCACGGAGGCCTTAACATACTAATGAGAATCGTGACTCTCCAAGAGGATGTATAAAGAGCCTTGCCACAAAAAGTGTGGTCTGAGGATTGGCATCTTAGACATCACTTGGGAACTTGCTGGAAATGCAAAATCTCAGGCCTCAACTCCAGACTTTCAGAGTCAGAATCAGCATTGTAAGAAAATCCTCAGGTGATTTGTATGCACATTAAAGTTTGAGAAGCACTGATTTAGAGTACCTGGCATTTTCAAAACTTTTTTTTATCCATGGGACCCCTTTATTGAGACTCTTCTGGGACTGGTATTCCCTGAAACATACCTTGGGGAAATACAGTCAGCACTTCATATCCAAGGGTCATGCATCCATGGGTTCAACCAACCATGGACTGAATATATATATATATATATGTTATATATATATATATATATATATATATATATATATATATATATATGTTAAAACATATATATATATATATAACATATATATATATGTTAAAATCCCAGAAAGTTCCAAAAAGCAAAACTTGAATTTGCCACGTGCCGAGCACTGCGCTGAATGCACGCAAATGAAGTGATGTATAGGCACACCGTGCTGCAGCCCATATGCAAATACTGTGCCGTGTCATATCAGGGACAGGAGCATTTTCGGATTTGGGTATCTGTAAGGGGTCCTGGAACAAATCCCCAAAATATCTATTGAGGGACAATCGTACTAAGGCTGCAATGCCCTTCCATAGGAATTTCTCGTTGTCCACAGATTCCATACAAAGACTAGCCAAAACAACATTTAGAAATTAAGGGGCAGATTCGTTATACTTTACCCAAAGCCTCACTTTACAGAAATTTCAAGTCTTCTGCATCTTGTGTTACCAGAAAGTCTTCCCATACCACCCCCACCCCAATTAACTCATTTCCTGGAGCGTTTTTAAGCAGTGCCAAGGCTGTGCTCCTTCATCTGTTCTCTGGCCCAGATCAACCTGTTTGTTTCCTAAATCCAGCAGTTTCTCCAGAGCACTAAAGCTCAGGATCTGAGCCTTTAAAGAATGTTGCATGGTCCCCTGCGGTAGACCATTAGAAAGCAATTTTATAGAAGCTGGACAACTTTTCAGTCCAGTATGTTCTGTTCTCTTAAGCTGTTGTTTTTCTTTTAGGCCTTTAAGCTATTGTGCCAAACATCACAATAACACTAGCTATTTTGTATTCAGATCTTGTGACTCATTTGGGGTCATGGTTAATATTTTATATGTAAATTCTCATTTTTTTCATTCATATTTGTGATTTTCAAGTGTGTTACTACATTGCATTCATAAATACGTTTTTAAATTAAGTCTCAGGGCCCCATTTTTTCCTCAGAAAAATACATCTCCAATTTTATGTTAAAAGTTAAATGGAAAATAGGCTTTGGTATGTGAAATTTGATCTGCAGGAAACTTATCAGAGATGCAACTATTCTGTACAGGAAAGTGTTGAAACGCCCAAGCTCTGTTAGGACATGGACGAAGCTCTCATCAAGGTTTCTTGGAGGTTGTCACTAAACACCTCAGTGGCCACTTTCTAAGGCTGACCAGGGTTGTCTGCTCTGAGTTCAGGGAGAAGCGGTGATATGAGCAGAAGGGTGTTATTGAGAGATATGTGAAAGTGAAAAAGACATATGTCGTTAGGCCCCTTGGGCTAGCGGGCCTGCCAACCCCAGAGGTTGCCCATTCTGGGTTTGGAGCTGTCATTCTGATTTCTCTCACACTCCAGTCAGAGCAGAAGCAGCAGAATAAAGAGGAAAGGAGACCCTGGAAACACTCCATGCTGAATCAGAAGATCCAAGGTTTCCCACCTGCTCAATGATGCTGGCAATGTCACTGTTCAGAGCCCATCAGTTTAAAGCTAAACTCAAACCCATTAATGCCAACGGTTCCTAGCTTTTCTAAGTATCAATACCCATCTGTAATGTTAAAAATTTAGGACACTCCCCCAACAGTGATTCTACTTGCATTTTTTTTCTCTCTTTACGGACAACCCACAACTGGTCGCAGGAAATCCTTGCAAGAAATCCTTGCCTTTCAGGGCACCCAATGCATGTTGATTGTTCTCTATAGTTTATACTTGAGTGTGAATGAATAATATCAGCTACCATTTCCTGAGCATTTACTATGTGCCATGCACTAGGCTCAGCATTTTACATACATTATCTCATTTAATTCTCCCCAAACCTGATTATCTCCATTTTAAACATTAGGAAATTGAGGCTTAGAGAAGTAGGTGGTGTACCCAAAGAAAGTCACACAGCTAGTAAGAGGCAGAACTGGGAGACAAGCTCAGATCTGTGGGATTCCCAAGTTGTGTTCTTTATTCCTTAGGCTGGGGAACTGGCTGTGCTGGCAGAGGGCACTGGAGAGGCCGCAAATTCAGGAATAGGGCAAATAGGTTCCCGAAGAGGCAAAAGGAAGGGCTAGGGGGGGTTGAAGAATGGCAGACACACGTGTTTGCTTCAAAATTTTGTCTAAAGCTAGTCCTGTAAGCCATCCAAGGTTAAGGTGGCCCTCACAGGCCACTTGGAGATCTAACGACAGAGCCCATTCCTAAATCCACCTCTAAACACACAACTATTCATATATGAGGTGTGACAATTAAGTTCGTGAACTTGTTGCAGTGATGCTGCTAACCTTTTTTGATATCAGAGGGATTATTCATTACGAATTTGTACCAACTGGACAGTTAACCAAGTTTACTATTTGGAAGTGCTGGAAAGGCTGCATGAAAAAGTTAGAAGACCTAAACTTTTCGACAACAATTCATGGCGCTCGCATCACAACAATGCACCAGCTCACACGGCACTGTCTGTGAGGGAGTTTTTATCCGGTAAACAAATAACTGTATTGGAACACCCTCCCTACTCACCTGATCTGGCTCCCAATGACTTCTTTCTTTACCTGAAGATAAAGGAACTATTGAAAGGAAGACATTTTGATGACATTCAACACATCAAGGGCAATACAATGACTGCTCTGATGGCCATTCCAGAAAAAGAGTTCCAAAATTGCTTTGAAGGGTGGTCTAGGTGCTGGTGTTGGTGCACAGCTTCTCAAGGGGAGTACTTCAAAGGTGAGTATGAATAACTAGTGATAGTCAACAATGAGGTATGTAGCACTTTTTCTAGGATGAGTTCACAAACTTAATTGACCGTGTGTGTGTGTGTGTGTGTGTGTGTGTGTGTGTGTGTGTGTGTGTAAATTTTTACTGGGGAATATTGGGGAACAGTGTGCTTCTCCAGAGCCCATCAGCTCCAAGTCTTTTTCCTTCAATCTAGTTGTGGAGGGCGCAGCTCAGCTCCAAGTCCAGTCGCCGTTTTCAATCTTTAGTTGCAAAGGGCGCAGTCCACCGTCCTATGGGGGAATTGAACCAGCAACCTTGTTGTTGAGTGCTCGTGCTCTAACCAATTGAGCCAGCCGGCGACCCCCTTCCCCGCCGGAAGCTCATTGTCTTCAATTTACCGTGTTTCTCCGAAAATAAGACCTAGCCAGACAATCAGCTCTAATGCGTCTTTTGGAGCAAAAATTAATATAAGACCTGGTATTATATTACATTACGTTATGTTATGTTATGTTAATTATATAAAACCCGGTCTTATAGTAAAATAAGACCGGGTCTTACATTAATTTTTGCTCCAAAAGAGGTATTAGAGGTGATTGTCTGCCTAGGTCTTATCTTTGGGGAAACATGGTAGTTGTGGAGGGCGCAGCTCACTGACCCATGTGGGAATTGAACCGGCAATGCTGTTGTTCAGAGCTTGCATTCTAACCAACTGAGCCATCTGGCTGCCCCTGACCTCGTACATTCTTAGAGACAAACTGTTCCAACAACACAGGCCTCCTTTACAGTCTTTAGTCATTCCAGGCGCACTCTATCCGTGACCTTTGCACATGCTATTCCTTGTGCCTGACAGGCTCTTCCCCCAGATAACTGTGGGGCTCATTCCCTCCTTTCCTTTAGGTCTTTGCTTATTTGTCATCCTATCACTGAGGCCTTCCATGACCATCCTATTTAAAATTGCAGGCACTCATCCCCAATCCCCTGCCTCATTTTCTCCAAGCACTTATCGTTATCCAATATCTAATATAATTTTACCTATTTATTTATTTATTGTCACTAGAATGCAAGCTCCATGAGGACAGAGATTTTTATCTGTTTTGTTCACTGCAGTATCCCCGGTGTCTAGAACAATGTCTGGCAGGTAGTAGGAACTCAATAAATAATGTGTTTAATGAATGACTGAATATGCAGATAGCTTTAGACATGGCTCCCCAGACCTGTCATATCTACAGAGACAAAAAAAATCTTCCGTTTTTTTGAGATAAAACGGAAGGTGAGCAGATAAGGGAATGAGTGCCTTCGCGGGTGAGAGGACATGGAGTGGGAACACTCTGCACAAAATTCCCATGGTTCTCAATCTGGCTAAAACCAAGGACCTGTATTCTAGAACCCTCTTGACAGTAATTTTACTCCTAGTATCCACTGATTGGGAAACACATAATAACCACAAATTATTGTGAATGTGTGATGTTTTAAAAACGAGTTTTGTTAAGCATTATGACATCTGCCTAACGTTTGGAAAATAGTGGTACA